>NC_086349.1:23956746-24691758 GCF_036324505.1 Eleginops maclovinus | reverse complement strand
CTAACAATAAGGTTAATTATAAGGATTTGGTTAATGTAACTCTAAAGTGAGAGATGGAGACTTTCTGTAGTCTTTGAGTCTAAAGGAGGATAAAGATCTCAGACCAAACGGTAACATCAACCTGCAGAGCTGATGGTGATCTTCAGTCACAGGCTGTTGTTTATCTCTGAGGATCTGTGTTAATGAGAAACAGGAAGGGTTCTGATCAGACTGCAGCATCTTACAGGAAGTACGGACCACTACTGATGATGGCTCATCTTTTGTTCATCTTTTGTTCATCTTTTGTTCATCTTTTGTTCATCTTTGTTCAGCTCTGCAGGATGGAAACACCGGTATCGTCAGTGCCCAACTCACTATCTATTCACGAACTGAAGGAGAAGATGTCAGAGTTAGATGTTTCTTTTCTTCTCGTGGAGCCTGGAAGTTCTTCTGTAAGGAAACATGTCGACAAAAAGACATTCTCATTGAAACAAATGGTGACTCAGCTCAGAGAGGCAGATACAGGATGGGTTATGAAGATGGATATTATTTGGTGACCATCTCTCAGCTGACCAAGTCTGACTCAGGACGGTACAGGTGTGGTAAGGGTTCATCTTTGTCGTCAGCTTCATACAAGTATATTGAAGTCATTGTTGTTGATGGTGAGTTTTACTAAATGTTTTCTCTTGTTTAAAAATATGTTTTCCTTCTCACCTTTACCTCATCTAAATCCAACGTCTTTCTGAAAGTAACCGGTAAACTGAAATAGACACGACTACACAAGTGTGTTTGAATATTGTTGTGTAGCTCACACTTATTGTTGGTTCAAGTGATATTTTAGTGCTGAAGAATTTAATCCCGGGGGCAGGAGCATATTGGTCTGTAGTAGATCCTACAGACAGCTCTATGTCCTTTTAAAAAGTAACACATTCAGTGTTAGATTGAGATCAATAGAAATATTACAAACAGCTGAACTGGTTTGTGGCTGCGGTCGGGCTTTAAAGGAATACTTTACCCCTAAATTACCATTTTTAGATGAATTACTCATCCTGAAAACTGTTACCTTGAATTTATGTGAGAAAACTCCCAAAATGGAGAACAGTCTTCAAGAATGTCAAATTAATTGGGAGCTGTGTTTTACGACAGCAGGAGTATATTAAAGCATCTGTTAACTCCAACAACTCATGCTGTATAGCCCTAATGTCATTTATTGTATGCTCACTCCTCCCCTAAAACATTCATTCTGCTTAAACCTCACCATTTAAAACACTTCTGCATAAAAAGCCTCACGCTGGTGAGGGTGCGCTCCTCTTTTCTCAAGAACAGTTAATGCAGAAGTGTTTAGATCAGGAATGTTTTAGGGAGGTTATGAGCATATGAATTCAAGGTACCTCAGGGTGAGCAATTAATACAAGTGATCATTTCAAGGGGTAAAGAAATCCTTTCAAAGTAAATGTCCTTCTTTGCAACAGATCTTCCTAAAGTTCACATTATCTGTTAACGTAATCAAATACTATTTATAAATCAAATTAACAAACTATTTCATTCAAGCATTCAAATCTAATATTAATCCAAAATATAAAGATATCAACTGTGGGCACAATGTAAGATAATGAGTTGCTAAATCTCCGTTGAAGAAATTCAGTTAAAAAGCTGTTTTATTTAGTAGTCACACTTCATCCCCAGTGACTGTCTTTCTTTTTTCAACAGCAATGCTGGATGAATATACTTCTGAAGATATAACCATTTCCACGAGACCTGGAGGAAATATTCTAGTTGAATGCTCCTTTAGTCAATATATGAGAGGGAAGTACTTCTGCAAGGAAGAATGTGAAGGAGACATTCTTGTTGAAATGACTTCCAAAGATACTGAAAAAGGCAGATACAGGATCAGATATGTTGAAGGATCAAATGAAGGATTTGTTTATGTGAGCATCAAACAGCTGACCCAGTCTGACTCAGGATGGTACAGGTGTGGTCTGGACAGAACTTCCTCTGAACATCTCTACCAGAGGTTTAGACTCACCGTCACTGATGGTGAGTTTCTGCTTGATAATGAAAATGTTTGTTCTTGTCTCTGAAGACAGTTTTCTCTGACAGCTGCTGAAGTTTAAACTCACTTTAAAAGAGTTAAGCTGATACACACACACACACACACACACACACACACACACACACACACACACACACACACACACACACACACACACACACACACACACACACACACACACACAGGAGGATCTGATTTCTCTCATCAGGACTTCTTTGTGTCTGCTTGTTTTTGTTCACAGCTCTGACCTCTTCTACTCCTTCATCATCCGTCCCATCAGCATCCTCACCAACAACAAACCAAAGTGAAAGCTCCCTGACTACAGCAGCCTCCTCTAACACCACCGAGCAGCCTGAAACATCAACAACTAGAGGTACATACACAGGGTTTTGATAGAGGAAGTTTCCCGAACAACTTATGAGACATGATAAAGCATGGGAATGGCCATCACATCATTCCATCCTAATGTTCTGTGCCTTTTCTACAATCACAACCTGTACATCTGAATTAGCATCTTTCAAAACACGTTACAAAGTACATTTTAAAATGCTGCACCTTTTTTAAATCAGGTTCCCAGCATTCAAATGATTTACTGCAAATACTGTTGACCTGTTGTCTTCAGCTAAAGATAACCTGTCCCCCCCCCCCCCCTAAAAAACTAAATGGATTACGGGGTCTCTAAGTGTTAGATGTCATAGTTTACCATTACCTCTTCAAACAACCACAGGTGTGGTCCTGTATGTGGGTCTGACTCTGGCCGTCCTGTTCATCGTGTCGTCACTCTCTGTGCTGGTATTCTGCAGGAAGAGGATCTGTAAAGCCAAAGGTGAAGAACCAGGTCACACACACACACACACACACACACACACACACACACACACACACACACACACTGTTGCTTAGTTTAAAGGTTTTGTTATCACTGGAACTGTTAGAGCGATAAGCCTTCAGTTGTTGCTGTTCAGAGGAAACAGGTGCTAGGTTTATGCTTTGTAAGTTGCAACATCACTAACACAGAATAAATAAACTGCCTGGCCAAAAAAAGGCACACATTCGCTGTGGCATCGTTTCCACGAGCTTCTGCGATGTCACAACATTTATTTCTGTCCTGCATTCATTTTTCTCCAACATCTTGTATTGATGACGGGAGAGTCAGACCACTGCGCAAAGTCTTCTCCAGCACATCCCAAAGATTCTCCATCGGGTTCAGGTCTGGACTCTGTGGTGGACAATCCAAGTGTGAAAGGATGTCTCATGCTCCCTGAACCACTCTTTCACAATTTGAGCCCGATGGATCCTGGCATTGTCCTCTTGGAACACGCCTGTGCCATCAGGGAAGATGGATGGATGGGTGGATGGTCCCAATTTGGGGACATTTTTGCATTGCAGCAGCTCAATAAAAAACAGCAATAGAAATGTATGAAATATACATACAAAATAAAATAAAATAAAATATAGATATAAAGTAGGATATTGTATATACATTAGGTGTTAGAGGAATGGCATATTAAATAGGATCTAAATGTGAAATGAACAGCGTTCAAGTCCAGTAGTGCAATAGAAGCTGTGTATAAGGGTTAGCCAGAGGTGAATTGTTCAAAATCCATTGATGGAATAACCTGGTCCTTCAGTATATTCAGGGAGTCAGCTGACCTCATTCTTTGGGCCCATAACGTTGCTGAACCTAGACCAGAACAACTGCTATTTATTGAACTACACAGTGATGTGATTAAGAAAAAACCAATTTAAATCTTTATCAAACGTGACCGCAAATCAGGATCCCCACAAGTATCATGCTATTTTTAGTCCAGCAGTGGCTCAGTCAGTAGGGGCTTGGACTGGGAATCGTAGGGTCGCCGGTTCAAGTCCCCGAACAGACTTGAAATATGGAAGTGGACTGCTACTTGGAGAAGTCTCAGTTCACCTCCTAGGCCCTGCTGTGGTGCCCTTGAGCAAGGCACCGGACACCTCCAATCCCCCCTCCCCATTGCTCCCCGGGCGCTGCACGATAGCTGCCCACTGCTCCTAGTACTAGGATGGGTTAAATGCAGAGGACTGATTTCACTGTGTGTGCTCTGCTGTGTGCATGTGTGTGACAAATAAAGAGGGTTTCATCCTCCAACTCTATCTTCTATTTACACACGTAAACATACATTATACATTGCAGCCATAGCTTGTTGTTTTTCCTTGAAACCATATTTTATATACTTTTACAATGTGTTAAGTCATTTAAATCTGGCAGGGTGGTTAATGACTCCATATAGTTTATATTCTGTGGTTTACAAACTCAGAACACATCTATTTATCTTGTTTTACTCAGGTTTTAATGGTTGGCCCAGATATTGGTTGAAATGGGGATAACGTGAACATCTGAACTGAGTGTTTTTCCCAAAGTACTGTTGTGTTTTTCAGAACCTCATGTGGAAACACAACATGCTTCTGCACCAGAGGTGAGTGTGAGAAAACCTGAGCATCGTATTAACTCAGTTTTCTGTAGACCGATGAAGTGTACACAGATCTATGTGAGATCTCCTGGGGAAATCTCTTCAATCTGCACTGAAGCTAAATAAAGACAACCAAACTGATCCAAACCCAATGATTTCTACAGCGTTGTCGCTGCAGCTAGTTTAAAAAATACACTAATAATGTTTTCTTCTCCAGGCTGAAGACGACCCGGGTCAACCCGTCTACTCTGAGATCACATTTGTCAGCGGTGTCCAAGGTGACGCTGACTGTGTCGTCTACTCTGTTCCTCGGGTGGACTCTAGCTCTGATGAGCCCCCTCTGTACTCACTGTTAACCCAGAGCAGAAGCTAGTGTGAATTAAGCCGCCGGGGGAATATTCTGAAACAGAGAGATGGTTCTGGAATACGTTTAATATTATTAAGACCATCTCTTATTTCAAACCTGCTTAGAATGACCTGCTCATGTGAGGATAAATCCTGCTCTGCTCTCCTTCACAGACGTGCCTCTTCAACAGTTTGCTTCAGGTTACTGTTCCGTAATGACTTGTTTGAATTGTTTTGTATTTATATTTGGATTCGCACCATTTTTTATAGAGTTTATTTTTGATATTGTATTTTATATCAGCACTCTTCCTGCTCTGTACTGCAGCTGCTGCACAACACCTTTCCTCTGGATAAAAATAAAGTTCTCTTAAGCAAATGATGTTTATTGTTGGCTTGAAACAAATGATGCTTTACTTAAAAGGAAAAGAAAGCTGCTGTTTGAATAAGAATCCATAGAAACCTCCAAATATTTGCAACAATTAATATCAGATTAAGGTCCAAATTGTGATCTGTATTCCCAGGATGCTCCTATTAGCATTTACTAGCATATATTGTAGCTTCGCCCTTTTGTCCACAGACTTCACATGGAATAATGTAAATGTTGAAAGCAAGATATATTATTTTGCTGCATTAAGTTACAAAGTTTTAAAGTGAAACCATACGTGATACACATGCAGCTGCAAGAGAGGAGGGTAAAGCTGTGAGTGTTTTATTTTAAGCAGGGACTCCATCGTTTAGAGAAGTGAACACCTGATGGTTTGCCGGTGAAGAAGAGAGGCAGCGTTCAACCATCACAGCCTCCAACATGAAGGTCTGCCAGACTCTGATCTTCCTCGTTCTCAGTGAGTACACTTTGTATTTCTGCCATTTTTCCACAACGCCTTCTTCATTTCTGTATTTAATGTGAAACCTCCCCCAGCTGTGTGATCATCAGGTGTTATATTTTTTATCAGTCGGTCTTGTTTGTTTGTGTGGGTAAAGGTGTGACCAGCCTACAGAGTACGAGACATAACAAGCTTTTTCGGAGACCCTGCTAGATGCTCCCAAAATAATGTTTTCAGGAAGTCATTGCAAACACAAGCCTTTTCTGACTTCCTGGTTGATAAATCAGTCAATATACCCTTTTAGATTGAAAGCTCTGGGGTTCATTAAGTTGCTTTTTCTGGAGATTTCAACAATATATAACAGTCTTATGGTTTGTTCAGCTGTCATGGAGAAGTGGCGGGTTAAAAATCATTTAGCAAATTTAACTTGATTGACTGAGAGAAAATTCAAATGTAACTCCTGTAAAAGCTTCTGGATTAATTCAGCTCTGTTTAACTTAACAGTGTTCATATCATTGACTGTGTATGGAGACATTCATACGTTTGTGTCTGAAGTCAAAAGTTAAACATAAAAAAAGTTCTATCTTAATTTTGACATAATTTATGTTCCTACTGCGTCATGGAGCTGCCATGTTTTATGTCATGCAATAGGTTTATCGTGTCCTATATGTTTAAATAAAGCTGATTTTCCATTTTGTTGGTTGATAAAAGACATAAGTCTTAATGAATGTCATTTGTCATACTTGCTTTTGTGAAAGTTTGACAGTTTGACGAGTACATTTTTACAATATTCAAAGAACCAATCACTGTTGGACTGTGATTTACCGGGCAGCTTGTTGTTTTGTAATTAGTATCTTACAGGAAGTACCGACAGTAACTGTTTCTTTTCTTTTCAACAGCCCTGCCGGGTCCAAGCACTGTTCTTGTCGCTGCAGGAGGACACCCTGTCTTTACCGGGACTGAAGGAGGAAATATTTCAGTTCATTGCTCCTTTTTCTTTTCAGGAATAAGGAAGTTATTTTGCAAACAGGACTGTGAAGAAAGCATACTCATTGAAACAGCCAAAGACAGGGCTACAACAGGCAGATTCAGCATTGAATATAGCAAAAAAAATTATCTGTCACATCATGTTCATGTTAGCATCACAAAGCTGACGAAGTCCGACTCAGGACGGTACAAATGTGGTGTGGACAGATTTTTGCTTCCAAACTCACATGATGTGTTGGAGATCATCGTAGAGGATGGTGAGTTTTTACTGAAAGACAAAGCATGCTTAGGTTTAGGGGTCCAAAAATACCAAATATATGTAATCTTAAAACTGTTAACATTTATCACTTGAAAGCAACATTTCCAATTCTTAAAGGGCCTTGTTATTCTCATTTCAGGTTTCATTTCAGTATGTAATGTCTCTCCTGGGACATGTCTCCATGCTCTAATGTTCAGAAAGCTCTTTATGTTTCTCATACTGCCTGTGTTGTAGCACCTCTCTTCACCCTCCGTCTGAAACCAGAGCCCAGTCTGCTCTGATTGGTTACATGGATAAAGTTTTATTTGAATGTTATTCATAAGTATTATATGTTATCACAACAAATCAAATACTTTAGACATTTCAGAGTAAATTCTCTAAAGTACTGCCACTATTATTCCACATCATTTCGTTGTGTCTTCGTTGATCACAGCTCCGACCACCTCGGAACCAGAGGGGACTCGTCAACCTTTTCCGTCTGAAGTTCAGTCAGCTTCCACACCACCAGCACCTCAGAGTCAAAGCTCCAGTTTAAGAAGTTTCACATCCTCATCATCTTCCGCTGAAATCCCCACCCATTGTGTGCAGCAGCAGATGGAGGGAACAGCAACACCAGCTGCAGGTACTTTTCAGATTAAGGGTTCAAATTCACTTTGAAACTGAAGAGAAACGAAGACTACTGAACGGTTCCTATGGGGTTAGTCAGGCCACATCGAGCCAGGAAGTAAAGTTATATTGCCTCTTCCCCACCGCCCACTACACTTAGCATCAAGTTATGAAGGTATTAAACAAAACATAACAAGGTGTTTGGAACAAGTAAATGTTTCTAAAACATGACTGCATGCCACATAGAAGTGCAACAGGTGCTACTCAGCTTCTATGTTTTGAAGAATACAATGTGAAGGTTTTTCCACACCACCTATGCCATTGCAGTCTTAATGGTGTGACACTGATTTGAATACAATGCGTTCTTATTTAGTATCAAAGGTGAACCAATGCTCGGAGTGTGTTTGAGTTTGTTTATGTGGGTACTGAATCATTTGTGTGTAACCCACCGCAGGGGCGCCGCTGTATGTCGGGCTTATTGTGCTCGCCAAGATCATCCTGTTATCTCTGGCTGTTCTGTACTCCTGCAGGAGGAGGGCCCGGGAACACAGAGGCAAGGCAACAAGAAACACATTTGAAACGGCCATTTGTGCATGAATAATGATATTTTCTGATCTGTAAATCCAGAATTATTACCTTTTTGCCAGACAAACATAAGGTGAAAGGAACAGTATTGGATACTATGACTAATTTAGGTTTGATGCGCTTTACCAAGGAGGCCTACAACCTGGAAGTACTGCCTTGATATTGGAGAGATTTCGAAGGACAGCTGTGTAATGGAGCATTTGTTGTCTCCTTTGAAATGGTTTCCTTTATCATTGATTTATTTAATCTTTCTTGGTGCTTTAATTTGTATTTACCAATGTGTGTTTGTATATCAACAATCATATATAATGTCAGAGTAAAATGGAATGACTTTGTGGTGAAAATAAAAAAATAGGTAGCTTTGCCTCTGTTCATGTTCATCAGTGTTCTTTGGGTTTTTTCAGAGTCTCCTGTGGAGGCAGAGTATGCTTCTGTCTCTAAGGTGAGTTTGAGGAAAGTGAAGACATCAAAGCATCACTAGTGTTTGGGAAACTAGCTGATATGAATACAAACCAAACCTCTATTCTCCTGTAGACCAACAAAACCACACAGAGCAGACCTCCTGCTTCAGTTTACACGTACGCCAAATACACCAAACCAGAAGAAGGTCAATCCGATGACGACTACAGTTTGGTCGGACCCATCGGTATCTCTGCAGCCAGTCCTCAACACAAAGTAAGGAGAGCCTCTCAGACACAAAGGTGGTGGTTTCTTTTGACTTTTATTCACCGTGTTGTTGGGATCCCAGCTTTCTAACCTAACCTTCAATAATTAGAATCAAAACATCTTTATGATCGTTATACTCCAGGTTTCTCTCTGCAGCTGAAAGATGAACACAGTAACAGCAGCAATGAGAAAAATAGAGGGCACTACTTAAATGTAATGTATGAATTTATAAAGTTACAGGTAGAACATTTACACATTTTGCTGGTTGTTTATAAATAGATGTTTTAAAAAAGCAGAAGATCAATCATTCTTTAAATTACTTTCGAGAAGCAGGCTTTTTTTATTCTTTAACACAGGAAAGGGTGTGGACATGTGACACTCAAAATACATCGTTTTTTACTTTAACACTCTGTTGCTCCTTGGTGAGAGCTTTGTATTGTGCTGTAAAATATAGGTATAGTTTCTGTTTGTATAGTTGCTCTTAATGCCAAAAGACGCTAATATATATACCTTTTTATAAAGTGTATTTGAAAAGATAGGTATTAGACCACATCAATTGTGTTCATCAACAGAAAGCTTTTACAAGCAGGAACCAGATGGACTTGTGGTCAAACCACAGACCGTTTCGAGGAGGAAGTCCTCTGTGAGAGGGAGGAGAACTTTCAAAAGCAAGATACTAATGTTGAGCAGGAGTTTTAAAACAAAGTATATAGAGCCTATAATGTCTTTTCCTAAGCGATATTATAAATGGGGGCAATAGAGTGATTTAATGTGAGATTTTCAGCTTGATTATTATTATATTTTTGAGCACAAGAGTAAAAACAAAGTCATCTTTCTAGCCTTGGTGCTCTGTAGGTTAGTTATACATCAGTTATAAACTTGACTTCTTTTTCTGTGGCCAGGCTGCGAATGATTCCAGTGAACTCATCTACTCTGAAGTGAAATTTCCTCTGGTTACCGCCTCACCCCTCAATGCCCCCTCTCGTGCCAATGATGTCATCTACTCCATGATTCGGGTGGAGGCGAGCTCTGAAGCCAAACTAAAGGGGGACGCTTCACCGCCTCTAGACTCTACTAGTACTCTTCCTCAGCGGTAACCTCTGTGCTTCTCGCTTCCTCTCTCGGGGCTGACGGCTACACAGGAGGTATTTTGCATGAGTATTATTAACACTTTTAGTTTTCTTCCTCCAACCTCCTTTGAGAAGTGGCGCGTATTTGTAACATAACCAGACATTTACGAACAATCTGTGTTAGAGAGCTTCCTATCTTTAAACAACCTTATCTTTAATAAGTTTGATTGGTATCAGAGCAGGTAAAATCTCCAACCTAAATTGCAAGAACTGAATAAAAAGAATTCCTAATTTCAATTTATTTAATTAATTAATTAAAGATAATATAGATTTTTTACACAAAAGCACATTTAATTGACCCATACAGAACAGAATATTATTTATTAAATAGAATGCTTTCTTCTATAAAATCGTACCTGAATATAACTAAATAAATAACAAATTGCAGAATTCTCTTTTTTAATGTAAAATGAATCAAATATAATGGTTCGTTGGGCCTCTGCTGGATGGGCTAAAAAATGTATTAGAGATTTTCCTATCAACCTCTAAGGCTTGAATTCACTTCCTCCTTCTCTGTTTTTTCCACTCAAAACTACACAAATAATATGATTATAGGTGTATCATGTAACTGTAATAACTGTAGTTATTATGATGTAGTTGCTGCTCTTCTCTGTGGTCGTAAAACAAATAAAAACTAAATAAAATAATCTGATTGAAGAGTTTCCTGTCAGTCTACGTTCAGGACCTGCACCTTTGTCTCTACAACTCCTCCTCTACTTTCTGTTTCAACATTTCCTATAAATATTGTCAAACCTCCAAACCTCAGTGATAAGAACCTCACACTGTGGTGAATGTGTCAGAATCACATAGAGCTGAATGCTTTCACCAGCAGCGTCTAACCACCATGCTGTGGCCTCAGTGTCTTTGTGTTCAGGAAGCAGCTACCAGAAGTACATCAGTGTTACCAGGAGAGGGCAGTGTGCACTCTTTGAAATACATGCCGTGCAAAACACAGAAGAGATGATTTTGTTTTCATACAACAATATCACAACCCTCTGCCACAGCTATAATAATAATAATAATAATAATAATAATAATAATAATAATAATAATAATAATAATAATAATAATAATAATAATGATAATAATAATGATAATAATAATAATAATAATAATAATAATAATAAAGATAATAATAATAATGATAATAATAATAATAATAATAATACTAATAATAATAATAATAATAATAATAATAATAATAATAATGATAATGATAATAATAATAATAATAATAATG
The DNA here is from genome assembly GCF_036324505.1 of Eleginops maclovinus. NCBI lineage: Eukaryota > Metazoa > Chordata > Actinopteri > Perciformes > Eleginopidae > Eleginops > Eleginops maclovinus. The sequence continues at coordinate 24,680,640 of NC_086349.1, read as the reverse complement.
ATAATAATAATAATAATAATAATGATAACAATAATAATGATAATAATAATAATAATAATGATAATAATAATAATAATAATAATAATAATGATAATGATAATAATAATAATGATAATAATAATGATAATAATAATAATAATGATAATAATAATAATGATAATAATAATAATAATAATGATAATAATAATAATGATAATAATAATAATAATAATAATAATAATAATGATAATAATAATAATAATGATAATAATAATAATGATAATAATAATAATAATAATAATAATGATAATAATAATAATAATAATAATAATAATGATAATGATAATAATGATAATAATAATAATAATAATAATGATAATAATAATAATAATAATAATAATAATAATAATATAATAATAATAATAATAATAATATAATAATAATAATAATAATAATGATAATAATAATAATAATAATGATAATAATAATAATAATAATGATAATAATAATGATAATAATAATAATAATAATGATAATAATAATAATAATAATAATAATAATAATGATAATAATAATAATAATAATAATAATAATGATAATAATAATAATAATGATAATAATAATAATGATAATAATAATAATAATAATAATAATGATAATAATAATAATAATAATAATAATAATGATAATGATAATAATGATAATAATAATAATAATAATGATAATAATAATGATAATAATAATAATGATAATAATAATAATAATAATAATAATGATAATAATAATAATGATAATAATAATAATAATGATAATAATAATAATAATAATAATAATAATGATAATAATAATAATGATAATAATAATAATAATAATAATAATGATAATAATAATAATGATAATGATAATAATAATAATAATAATGATAATAATAATAATAATAATGATAACAATAATAATGATAATAATAATAATAATGATAATAATAATAATAATGATAATAATAATAATAATAATAATGATAATAATAATAATAATAATAATAATGATAATGATAATAATGATAATAATAATAATAATAATGATAATAATAATGATAATACTAATAATGATAATAATAATAATAATAATAATAATGATAATAATAATAATGATAATAATAATAATAATAATAATAATAATGATAATGATAATAATAATAATAATAATAATGATAATAATAATGATAATAATAATAATGATAATAATAATAATAATAATAATAATAATAATGATAATAATAATGATAATAATAATAATGATAATAATAATAATAATAATAATAATAATGATAATAATAATAATGATAATAATAATAATAATAATAATAATAATGATAATGATAATAATAATAATAATAATAATGATAATAATAATAATAATAATAATAATAATAATAATAATAATAATGATAATGATAATAATCCACTAAAGCTTTGATTCTGAGGGAATTTCTTCAAATTTGGCACTAACGCCCACATTGACTCTGAGACGAACTGATTATAATTTAGTGGTCACAGTTCAAGGTCACTGTGACCTCACAAAACACGTTTTGACCAGAGGGTTCATACCAATTTATGATGATTTTACACAAATATATAAAAGGATATAGGACGATGTAAACTGCGTCTTATGTAGAAATGATCTTTTTGATATATGTCCTCCCCTTATATAAAAACAATATTTATATGAGGGAAATATATGTTTGGATATATGTCCCCCCGTCTGCTAAAATCTCTTTTTTTAAAGGGTCCGCCCTTATGTAAGAAATAGTTTTGTAACCACGAGGCGGTATTTTAGTTGTTGTAATGATTCTTAAAGTAAAAGTATAATATTTTATGAATTCAAAGAGGAAGGCAGGTTAGTCTTGTGTGAGGGATATCTGGAGGCAGCTCCTAAAAACAGAGACACTTTTTACCGGTTTACTGTGTTGCTTAACGAGGGTGGGTTTGCCAAGTTTGATATTTTGGGGGAAATTTCCTTTTTCACACGAACAAGATAAATGTGTAGAATAGAGGACCTAAGGTGCTGGTAACTAGATTTTAAAAAATCTTTTTGAAACTGAAAGGTTGCTTGCAGTATAAGACTTTAAACTAGAATAAAGGTAGCTGATCTAAATATTAAAATAAAATATTTAGATCCACATAAATTAAGTACAAATGCGCACATAGTACTAAAATATATTCATCGCTAAAAACGTGTATCTTACAATATATACAGTTGTGTTTACGTACTCATAAAGATGTCGTTTCACGTTGCATTACTCTTAGATTATTTAGTATTTACCCGTACATTACCTTAAGGGTAAATGCTGCTTTGTTGTTAGGAAATGGAAGTTGTTCTTGTTAGACAGGGTTCAGTTTCAGGTTATGCATTAGGAAATGAATAAAAGTACAGCTGTGTGTGTGTGTGTGTGTGTGTGTGTGTGTGTGTGTGTGTGTGTGTGTGTGTGTGTGTGTGTGTGTGTGTGTGTGTGTGTGTGTGTGTGTGTGTGTGTGTGTGTGTGTGTGTGTGTGTGTGTGTGTGTGTGTGTGTGTGTGTGTGTGTGTGTGTGTGTGTGTGTGTGTGTGTGTGTGTGTGTTTTACAAGGAGAAATGAGGCAGCAGCGGGCGCAGCACTCATAAGCTTAATGGCTCTGATTGCCTTACAGGATTTATTGACGTGTAATTAAATCAAACTGTTAACCCTTCTTCAGTTCATCCTCACATCTCGTTCTGCATCGCTGCTGCTCTTCCTCTCTAACTCTACCCTCACACTGACGGCGATGACAGGTCGTCTTCAATATGTATAAGTTGTGTGTGTGTGCGTGCTGCAGTTTCATAGTGCTCTGTATTCCAGTCCTACAGTCTGAGTCACACTTACGGTAAATATCCATGTAGAAGTAGAAGGAGGGTAGGTGAGTGAGTGAGTGCGTGCGTGCATGCGTGTGTGCTTGTGTGTATGCGTGTTGGCGCTTGATGACATGTCCCAGACAATGCCAGACATGAGAGAAGGACATGTGAGAGGAGAGAGAAGGATCCAGATCTGCAGTATTGATCACTTGCATCTTAACCCTCGGTCCTCGCCCACACACACACACACAGGTTAAGTGAATTAAGGCTTAAGTGAGGGAAGACATGGAGATGGAGGAAACGGGTGGAGGAGACTGAGGCACAAACACAACCTGCAGGAGGTGGAGGAGATAATGGAACTGCTTGAGGGGAAACTCAATTTGCTGAGCAGACGCAGATCAGAAGATGAAAATGAAAGCCAGAGTGATTCAGGCAGACATGGAAATAACCAGCTTTTCTCTAAAGGTCACGGTGCTTGGTATTTTCCTCAGAGCGCTTTCACTTTTTTATTTTGGCCTTGTTGTTGTACGGCTCCGGGGAGTGCAGTGTCATTCTGTCCGTTGATTGGCCCATTGATGTCCAGACTAATAGCTATTGGAAGGATTGTCGTGAGATTTTGAGGGAACATTTGTGGTTTCTAGAGGATGCATTTGTCTGATTCCCTGAACTTTCACAAGCAGCTTGAAGTGTTAAATTCTTCTCTGTAATATCTCAACAATTACTGAATGGATTGTTCCAGATTATGTATTTCTGACATGGCTTTTTTATTGGTTTTTGTTATTAAATGTAAAAGATTATTGAACGATGTTTGGTCGTATTTGGTTCCGACATTCATGTAGTTTGAGGCTAGCTAAGTGTTCGCTTTAACGCCTCAGCTTACTGTGTGTTTACGGCTTATTAGCAAGTTAGCATGCTACTGTGCTAAACTCTGCCACTCCTTAGCTTTAGCATGTTAGCATATATGTTTCATCATTGGTGCAGGAAGACACGTTTTAAATTCCTTACATAAAACAGTCTTTAAAGTCATGAACACATTGTTTGTCTTTATGACTTTAAATTTGTTTTCAGGACAGTCAAAAACAGTTTCCAGCATCTGTTTGTCCACTGATAGAGCGGCAATCATTTTGGATATCTTTATTATTAGATTTGTTTTTGTATTGCTTAGCAGCTCCGGTACATGTGCAGCCTGGTGTTGTTTCAGAGGAAGAGGAACAGCTGAGGGAAATAATAACAAAGAAGAACAAAAATCACACACAACCTGGTCACTGTAACAGAGCTCCAAACGTATGTAGCTTCCTGCCAGAGAGAAACCCTTAAACACAGACACTCTCCCTGTCCATCTGTCACACACTTTCTTTCTTTTTGTATCCCACACACACACACACACACACACACACACACACACACACACACACACACACACACACACACACACACACACACACACACACACACACACACACACACACACTCACTCAGGGGAGGAGTGGGGCTGTTTTGGCTGCCTACTCTGTTTGGCAGATAACAAAATGCCACCTATGTGTCTCTGGCTTTGAGTCCGGATAGGATAGAACAGCATTTCCATTTCATTGCCCAAGAGGAGGAGGTGGAGGACGAGGAGGAAGGGAAGGGTGGAGCTTAGCGGGAAAAGCCTACAGAGGGAGACGGAGATTGTGTGTGAGAAGATTCTAGCTGCTTCTGTCTGTGATGCAACTGAAACGGATCTGAAGTGGCAGCTATCAGACTGCTGAGTTCGTCCAGCTTTCTAATATCTGTACTTTCAAACATGGTCAGAACATTCAAAAGTTGACAGGAAAATTAGCCATCAAACATGCTGAATATTTCAGAATTTAACATTGTGTGTGAGTAATGTGATAAAGGCGCGTCATACTGAAAAAAGGACAAAGGCTTATTGTCCCAGTATCTCCTAGTGTTTTTGAACGGTTGAGTCTCACAGCTCTCACAGACCCTGTTCGCAGCAGCAACTTTCCCTTTAACAAACCCCCCCGACAGACAGAATCACAAGCTAATGAGTTAAACTTTGACATTCAGCCACTAAGCGCCCTTTCACACCTACCTCGTTTCATACCAGACTTATAGACTTTCAGTTTCATTCTTACAGATGTGAAACCTCCCTCTGACCGCAGCCCAGACCAAAAAGCCAAAACCTTGGTCTGACTCAAAGAGGTTCTCTTGGTGTGAGTAAAAATAAACTACTAAGGTGATGGTTCGAACCCATTACAGGACATTATGCAGGCTACAGTTAGTAGGGTTTTTAGATCTGGAAAAATGGGGAGACAAGGAGTCAAAATATTTGTAATGGTCCGATTGACTTTACTTAAACATTTGGAAACTGACACTTTTTAAAAAAAATTTACATGGATGAGAGAGAAAGTCAGCACTCGGTAAACAACACAATTTAGTGTTAAAATATACACTCTTGTGTTATAAATCAGCACTGTGGGTGTTAGATTAAGCACTATTAAAGAGTTCAAATATGTCACTTTAACTTCCCAGGGACTTTTACTTAAACACCAGGAATATGTTTTATCTTTAAAGCCATAACAGTTGAATTTACACCGAGGATGTTGCTTATAAAATGCATCTTTTTGAGACGCTTTTTCCCTTATCGCCTTCCATATGTGTTAGAATACTTATTCAAAGTGACCTCTATCATTTTTATAAGTCCATTTTTGTTCTCTGATTTGATTACAGTCCTATACGAGCCAAGCCCCAGTAAGAAAGCCCGAACAGAGGAGAGACAGATAGGCTGGAGATGGAGAGAGGTAAAAATAGAGGAGGAGGGGGGTAGCACGGAGGTAAAGAAGAAGGGAGGGGCACCAGGTCCCAAGGGAGAAGTGAGAGAGAGAGGGAGAGAGAGAGGGGCTGATGTCATCCCTGTGAAGCAGCCAATCAGAGAGCAGCAGAGAGGGAAGGAGAGGAGGGAGGAGAGGCAGTGCTCAGAAGGGTGTGTTTTATGTACCACTGCAGCATCAGTGCTAGAAAGACACGAGAAAATCACGACTCAGTGAACAGGAAACAGAATAAAGAAGAAGAAGCAGAAGAGCGTGACCAGGAGGAAAAGGAGGATACAAGACAAGAGGAGACAGAAGGAGAGACGCCACACCAGCAGAGGTAAGATAGAAACAACAGCATCCCAGCATGCCGCTTGTGTCTGGGTTTCCATGCATGTGTGTGTGTGTGTGTGTGTGTGCGTCTGTATCCAAGTGTGTGTGTGTGTGTGTTGGCGTACGCTGGCTGGAGGGAGCAAGATGTCTTACATAATATGATGCCAAGTATGAACAACTGTGCAGGGTGTGTGCTGTGTGTGAATGGATGTTCGTGTGTGTGTATGAATAAACGTGTGTGTGTATGAATAAATGTGTGTGTGTGTGTGTGTGTGTGTGTGTGTGTATGAATAAACCTGTGTGTGTGTGGATGCATGCTTCCCTTCTGTCTGCTTTCCCTGTCTGTACCTTTTGACTTCAAACGTGACATGACCATTCATGTTTTCAGACGTACAGGTTGTGTGGGTGAACCCGTCTGCAGGGAGTGTCTGATTCAGCTTTTTAACATCTCGATATGTCATCAGCAGCCGTGTGTATTTATTAATATTGAATCAAATAGAGCACTATGCAACATTATAGTGTTCAATTATTCACCACTGGTTTTTAGCTCGCTTCCGCCCCGGCTAAAAGTCTTCTGTTTTTTTTTTGTTTTAAGCTCGTATTATAAATGAATGGCACCTTGGCTTCTGCTGCTCACCTCACACTGACCCGTACATTTAGCTGGTTATTGAATGTTTTCTTATATTGGGGAGTTAAAAACGAGCCTCAGGGCAGCGACTGGGACTTCCTCTCCTGTCACATTTTACTATAGATGTTTGGGAGCGATTATAGATTTGATTTAATTATTGATTTTATTCAGTTATTTATTTGAAATTTTTGGGGAAATTCAGTGCTTTATCAAAATGACAGTGATGAAAGAGTGAGATAGAGGGGATTTGTTATTAACCTTTGTCTTATTATTTAAGGCCTAGATACATATCCTGTTGTTTTTGGTCTCTAAAATTTCAAAAAATATATTCAATCGTTTTTAGTCTGTGAAATGTAAAACAACTAAAAATAGGTGGTGCCTTCATAGGTCTGTAATTGTCCGAAAAACTGTTAAAAACCCAAAGATATTCACATTACTTTCATGTATGACAAGGAAAAGCATAACATTTGCACATTTTGTCTTTAAAATTATGATTATCAAAATAGTCACCGATTATTTCAATCTTCACATTTGATGGGTGTAGTGCTTCTGATACGGACACACAACCCTACAAAGAGGATTCCTCTCACTGTCTGTTTGACTCCCTGGTGTGCTCGTCCCTTTCATACTTTTCCCCAGGTTTCTGTTTGCCTGTTTACTCTCGAATTCCTTCTTTCACTCGTAGCAACGTCATTTAACCAACACAAACACCTCTGTTCGCCCTTCTGTCGTTTGCATTGTCGGGTTTTCTCACCGAGTCTGTGGACTGCCTTGAATTTTGTCCAGAACCTGAGAGGAAGGGGAGGAAGGGGAGGAGGAGGAGGAGGAGATATTAATGAGGGACAGACGAGCTAAAAGATTTCTCCCGGAAGAGAAAAATAATCCAAAAAGAGAGGATGTGGAAGAAGAGAGGGAGATGAAAAGAGAGTCTGGACTGGGAATAGGATGAAAGAGGAAGAGGAGGAAAGTTAAGAGCGAGTGGCGTAGGAGGATTTTTTAGCCAAAATGTTTTCTCTCCTCCTCCTCCTCCTCCTCCTCCTCTTCCTCCTCATGTTTGGCAATAGTCAAGTCGACTGTAACCATCTGGTGATATTTTATATTGGCGCTTCTTTACTTTACAACCTCCAGACTGACAAAGGAGAGGACACACACATGCAGATTACTACGAAGAAATCTAGACCTTCTGAAACAATGGCTCCTTGATATTGCATTTCAGACAACAAGTAGACTTCATCTGTGGTGCTATTTTACACTGTAGCAGTGTCGTTCAGTTATATAAGTACTATTTACACATATTTTACTATTTCTATGACTTGATTTAATCATGTACTGTTGAGATGACAACCTTAATATAAGAGGTCTTTTTACTTTCTCATAGTTTGGTAATTTGGTTTTGTTTGACACCTATTTAAAAAGTTGTTGCTGTGGTAATAAGAAATAACATCCTAAATAAAGTTGAAACAATGAAAGAAGTTACCTTTCTTTTCTATGGAAGAGGATGAGGGCTACATGTGAATTCTGTTGTTTTAGATCTGACCAAAAGGAAAGGTTTTGAAATAAGAAAAATGGTTTTACTTTTGGTCAGATCTCAAAAAGAATTTCACATGTTGCCCTAAACCTCTTCCGTACTCCTTGGCTGAAGAGAAAACCCTGTCAAATCATTTAAAATCCAAGATGTTGGGCTGGCAGTCACTTCCCCAGTTGATGTAGAATAAATGGAACATGAAATGGTAGTTTATTTCAGATAGCCCCATCAGCTGTACACTGTGTATTTCATTTTGAAACAAGTCCTTTCCCTTTGGATGAGGACTGAAGTCTGGGGTGGCTGGATTGTGACCTCAGTGTTTTTGTCTCTTACTGCATTTGAAATCCATGCCGTGATTACAGTTATGCTCTAACAGTGGTGGAGTTAGAACAATCTCTGAACCTTCAGTCAAATGGTTGATTAGATGTTGTTAAGAGCTTTTGACAAATTCCACTGTAGCATTTTAGTTTTTTTTAACACTTTTTTAAAGCTGTGTCCTTCAGCTCTATAGATCGCTCTTTTGGTAATTCACTCAGACCTCCAACCTTTGCCCTTTCTCAGTGAAAGCAGCGAACAACTGGATCATGACTTCTATGTAGTGTATTCCTGCACCATGGCGAAACTCATAAACTGTTTCTGGTAAACACTTGTGGGTGGCATCCTCCTTGCACTCAGCCGAGAGTGTGTGTAAAGGTGTGTTTAACTCTTAATGCATGCACTCGTAGTTGCAGCTTTTGCAAATTCAGACTGAGACATCCCTCATCCATCCCACAGCGGGGACGTTTGCAGCGTTACAAGAGCAAAGGGACAGTGTAGAACAAAGGCTTACAGAATACGTTTAAGAGTCAAACACACATGTAATAAAATAAGAAAGCAACCAATAGTTCCAATTGTGTTATTTCTCAAATCTTCTTACATGGTCCTGAGAGTTAGAGGATATCACACTAAGAAGACTGAGAAAAGATAGAAATATCAGATTACTGTTTAATAGAAGAAATGTCTTCTCTCAGCCTTCTAAGCTCTCTGCCGTAGTACTCTCGTCTGGCAGTGTAACCTTTAAGCAGCCAGACTGACTTGAGATTTGTGCGATAGTGTGTTTAGTAAAAAGACAGCATGAATGTCTGTTGTCCTGCCAGCTCTATAGAGTCGATAACAGTCCCCAGAGAAAGGTTGAGGAGACGTTTGGAGCCGGCCGGAGAGCCGGAGGGAGGTCCGTCCAGCAGAATGAGATTAGTCTGACTTTTGCTCTCTTTCAGTTCCTGTCTCTCTCTCTGCTTCCTCTGTAGTTCTCATTATGCTTTTTCTAAATCATCTTCATCCATCTGCCTCTCACGCCCCCACTCCCTCCCCTCTGATCCATCTTTCCTCTACTTTCTTTCTCTTTATTCCCCTTGTTTTTCCATTTCTCCTCCCCAGAAAGAGGCCTTTGTGTTGAGAAATGAGAGGAATGCCCCCCTTTCCCCTTTTTCCTCTCAGCTCCTCTTCCTCAACCCTTCTTTTCCTGCATGTCTGTGTGTTTGTGTGTGTGTAAAGAGGGTTGGGGGGGCATCCATTAGCTGGGATTAGAGACCGTAGGAGGGTCTTAACAGCCCCTCTGTGTTTGGCGTTTTAATCTCCACAGAAACAGCTAATCTAGCTTCACTGCTCACAGCATGTACAGTGAACACACATATGTGCAACCACACACACATTTACGCACACACACACTTCCTCCCACAAATATGGGACTCTTTCTGCCCAGTGTGTGACAAGAGTCCATTCATGAATTTACCACAAACACAGAGGACACTTTATCAGCCAAATATCTGACCCCCCGAGTGACACAGGAGCACATGGTGCAAAAAATATCCGACCATAACATAACCCACAGTGACCGGCAGCAGGAAGATGACATAAGACTGACTCACACCAGTGTCTGTGTGTTCCCTTTGCTTTATAACAAGTTCCGATCAATAGGATCCTTTCAGTTCGGATCAATGTTTGTCATAACTGGGTCATTTTCCAGTAAAAGCCATAATACTTGGAGCTAGATCAATCTGTCAAGCAACTATTTGAATCGACTCGGTAGTCACTTTTCCAGCCCAAATGTTAAACATCCTCTGCCTGTCTTTGACTGAAATTGGAAATAGTGGAAATCCTTGGGTATTGCATTTTTAGTGGGGAAACAAAAAACAAGAAAAAATGTTTTCCACGTATTTATTTTCAAATACACAACAAAGACAGAGAAGCAACGACGCGAGCAATCTGAGAACTCGGGCTCTCTTGCAAACCTGTATTAAAAGGGTTTAAATAGAAATGAGACGCGGATAAGAAACTGAATGTAAGACACAGAAATAGTACAAAATAATGCACAATTAATATTGGATATAAAACACTTTGAATAATATAATTGTATATTTGGAAAGTTGTAGCTGACATTTTCCCAGCATTTTCTGTCTATTAATTGAGAAAATAAACTAAAGAGGAATCAATAATTGTAATATATTTGAGTAGTTTTAGCATCTTTTAGCCTGACAGCTATGTCTGCCGAAAGCTTGAAAGATTTCCCGCCTTCTCTTTTGCATACTCACCTCCTCCTGTACCTCCAGGCTCACAATCATTGGATTGTTAAGTTTCTAACACTGAAAAAACCTGAAAAACATGTTTCCTGGAAAGCAATATTAGAAACTTGCTGGTGGGTCAGCAATAAAGGCAGCACCATACTAATAACTGTAATTCAGAAATAGTTTCTGGAGGAAACACTGAATTTGGAGCCTTATTTGCCACGTCTTCCTTCTCTTTTATTTTGTATTCATCTCCTCATACCTGCAGTGAGTCCTAACTTCCTCCAACGCGGACCATCTGTCTCTTTAGTGTTTATGAGATAACGATGTTTGTGTGTGTGTGTGTGTGTGTGTGTGTGTGTCTGTGTGTCTGTGTGTCTGTGTGTCTGTGTGTGTGTGTGAGGTGAATCGAGGAGATGCAGGGAGTGGCAGCAGGGAGGAAGCGAGGGAGAGGTGTGGAGGGACGGAGTGGGGGATGGGGAGAAAAGAGGGAGGGGCAGCGTGGGGGATGGGGGAGAGAAATATTGCTGTGTGCTGCTGGAGTCAGGGGGTTACCATGGTGATGGGGGAAAGACGGGAAAGGGATGGCAGCAAGAGATGCTTGCCGATCACACACACACACACGTTCACACACTTACACGCGATGCAGATTGACACTTTCACCGACTGATTGAATAATATGATAAGAATCAAATCTCCTTTTAATTTAAACGTTCCATCCTGTTCTCTCAGGGTGTGGTGAGTGTATAGGGGGGGGGGGGGGTAAAGAGAGACTCTCTCAGAGATGAGTGGAAATAAAGAAATGCGATCTCCCACCGGGGAGTGGTGTAACTTGGAGACAGAGTTGTGGCTTCTTGCGTAAAGGGCATCGGGACGGAGATATGATAGCAGATTTGACGTGCCGTCACTATATTATTACATCTTCTTACAATGGAGACTTCACACAGGGATAGACAGAACAAAAATGGATAAAATTCCCATTTCTGCAGGCAGAAAAGCTGCAAATATTAAGAGTAACAGCGAAGTCCCTGCTGAAAGTCGCACAAAACAGAAAGGCGTTAAATTCTCTTCAAATTAGCGAACCTTTACTGTAGTTTTAAAGGGGTTTTTCAACATTAAAGCATGGAGACACAGTAGAAGCACCAAATTCAAATATCAACCTGAAAATGTGCATAATATGTCCTCTTAAACACCCAGATTGCGTGTTTCTGATATTAGATAACATTATCTGGAATGGGTTTTAGTGTAGTCAGCAGAAGGCTAATGCTAAGTCAGGAGCTAACCGACGTACGTTGTGTTCATCTGAAATGCTGCACATGTTCGTTTTCATATTTTTTCCGTGTCCATGTGTATTTTTCAGTGCCTTTGAAGTTTCAGAGCCTCTGTATCTCTTCCCTTAAATCGTTAAAAGTCCCTCTGAGAGGTACCTAAACATAGGTGTTTCTTTCGTGAAACATGCAGATCTGACCTATTGCACCCTTATTCTGTCCGATCCTCTGGAGCCTGAGAAGCCGCCGCCGCCAGGCCCGACCTCACACCTCGAACATCAAGAGGAAGAGGTTTTTACGTGAAAAGTACAAATCAAAGCGCGGGGAAACTTCTCCTACGTGCCAGCAGGGATTAAGTGTGATGTGGGGGTCTCTCAGTAGGCTTGAAGCAGCTGTGCAGGAAGGAAAGGTTCAGAGCCAGACAATCCTCTGGGTGAGGTGTGTGTGGAGATGTGTGTGTGGGTGGATGTGTGTGGCAGGCTCAGGAGAGGCTGTGTGTAGGCGGCTGGATGATGCGATGATGTTGCCAGTGGTGGAAACAAATCAGTGAAACTACTCTAGCGTTAACAAGAGATCAAATGATGGTTCACCTGCAGTCATTCTTCACCTGACCTCATGCTGATGATCTCATGTTTTAATCCAGACTGTGTTGTATCAGTTGATTAAATTAACTACAGTCTGGTAAGAAGATTACATTATTTTAAACACTGATCCTTCTCTATGACCTGTTTCATGTTGATATGTTACTGTCATGGTCACTTAAATTAGTAATGTAGGCCAATTCTCTATTCTGGCTGGTTATCGCTGTACGGTAAGTCATATCCACAGTAACAGCCTGTGTGACATACAATATACTTGGACCAGAAATATAGTAAAAAGGTGCAAGAGACTTAATGGCTAAAGGTAAAATGCATGAAGAGGTAAACTGTGTAAATGAGATGAGACAAAGTACTTACGCCCAGTTTAGGTTTTTTGATCCACTGTTCTTAGAAATGCTATCTTTATAATATCAATGGATCTAGTTATGGATCTCCTGCAAAGTTAGTTTTTGCTGATATATATATTGTATTGGTATCGCAATCTGAGACTAGATATTCTCTTAGATTTTGGACACTGTGACTGTTGTTTCCTCTTGGTTTCAGAGGCTGTATAACTGTAAAGCTGTATACAGTGAAGTGATGAACTGAACTTACTTGTTCGAGCTGTTTTATTATTTGCCTTTCCCCTCAAAGTTATTGTATCCACATAACTGGTGATTATTTATCAAAAATATCATGGTGTTAATGTGTTGTGTGTCAATTGTCAACCTTACAATACTGTTATAATGTTGACATTGAAGTACATAATCTTCTTCATATCGCCCAGCCCTTGTTCACACTCATTACTGATGGTTCCAGTAGCAGCATGCAGCTGTTGTCAGTAAACATCCTGCTCTACCCTACCTGCTCAGCACTAAACATCACACAGACTCAGTTAGAGACTTGCTGGTGAACAGAGTGGAGTATTTAGCAGCTAAAGAGTCCGATATTTCCCTCAGGAACTGGTGGACTCTTTAAATGAAGCTAAAAGAGACTGAATATTTAATGTGATTTTCCAAAGGGGCCATTTCAAGAGCTAGAAAATAAAGCCTACAAAGCGATGCCAAAAACCACAATGTTTCCTCAAACCTAACTTGTTTTGGGTCTAAAAGTAATGGAGTTATCACATCATAAACATTCTGCTGTTAAGTCAGAAAAACACAGGTTTCTTTGTCCTGATTTGTAGGATTTGTTGGCAGTTTTTATTAAGAAAAATGGAAGAAAAGAAAACGCAACCAGAAAGCCTTTCAGTGTGGACATTTACATGTTTACAGCAAAAGCAAAGGAAAGATAAAAGGCAAGTAATCAAATTAGAGGACTAATAAACAGGTCAACAAAATAAAATAAGCACACATCCATGGTTTGAAAGAACATGTATATGTAGTCAAGTAGCAGCCAGTTGACCATACCATTACCAAACTGAATGTTGCACATAACAGTGGTTATCTCGCCCAAGAGGAGAAAGGAAGTGAGTCAGTCTTGCTCACTGATCCTGCTGGTCAGCATTGTGTTAATGGCGTTGGTTAACTGAACCCGTCACACACACGTGATATATGATCATATCCCGTATTGATTGGTAGTGAAAAGCAAACCCACCAGCTGAGACCCTTTACTCTGTTTGCGGGGCCGAGGCGGCACAGCATTATTCTCAGTTAATCTCTAATAACGTTGATGATTTTAATCCAATCTGTGTTAATATCGTTACAGCAGCTTAATCAATTACAGTTTTGTAAGAGGATTACATCATTTATAATCAGAATCCTTGTCTAACAGGACCTGTCTCATGCCGTGATGACGTTTGCTTTGTTGGCCAACCAGGAAGTTAGCATTGCAAGGTCTCCATCGACAAAAACAATGCGATGTTTCCATTGGATTTGGAATTATTGCAGACAAGGTTTTGCTGGCATGATAATCTTTTAACAGTTGAAGCGTAAATGCTATCTCTAAAAGTTAAAAAGCTAATGTTGGGCTGTAAAGAAACAACAGCACAGTCACATGACTTCATTTCACCACTGCTAAGCTAATGGCGGCTAATGGCACTTAGTATCCTAAATTAGCTACTTGATAGCAACCGGCGGTCTTATCGCTCATAGAAGCTTCTGACCTTCACCAGTGGGATATTTACTGACGTATTTTATGTCGTAGAACAACACTTAAATATATTGTAGGCTTTGATTTACCCCCAGACCCACTTCCTTCATTCATTTAACCAAAAAGATATTTGAAAAATAAGGTTTGGGTTGAGACCAGGACACCAAAAAGTGCTAGATGCTAACTAATTTCCGTGTTTTGGGACCGCTCTTTTGTCACTTTTTTTTTTGCTTCCTCCCCTCTCCACCCTCCCTGTGTTTATTTTGTGTGAAGGCGGTGATAGATGTATGGCCCGGGGTCTTGTATATACCGCCCTGAGCGCTCGGTTACACTGTGGCCTTTCACAGCTGGTGCCACTCGCCCCTCAGCTAAGTCTAATAGACCCCAACCCGACACAGGAAGCCACCCAGAGCGCAGCCGCTGTTTATCCAGCAACATACCGTCACTAATGACTGATTTATGCACTCATCCGCAGTCGCTTCGTATGTCGTGTGGCGAGAGGCAAATCAGAAACAAACACATGCTACTGGCTTTGTGTCTGAAGAGGTGTGTGTGTGATTGAGTGTGTGTGGTTGGTTGGAGGAGGGGGTAATCCAGAGGTGGCTAAACATTGTCACGCCAATAAGAGCTGATTTGAATGTGAAAGGCGTTGGGATGTGCTGGGGGGACCAGACCCCCGCATCCCGTCTGAAAGGCAAATAGACAGAAAATAACAGAATGATTTAACTCGACACTGTGACACGTAGATGGAGAGTGCATATCTATACACTCCAGAGAACATGCATCCATTTATGTTACTGATAGGAAATATTCAAGCAACTTCTGATATATTTTTGGTGTCATTTATGAGGCACAAATGCTAAAGATTGCCCACTTCCAGCTTCTCGTTTACTTGGATTATGATCTTCCTCTTGTCTTGTGTGATCGTTTAGTGAATATTGTGGTTTAGGACTCTGTTAGACGACACAGTTTGCTTTAGGAAAATTGCGATTATTGAAAACAGTTATCCGCAGCTTTAACCGATAATGGGAATAATCGTTGTTTGCAGCCCGGAAATAGACACATGTTGACAGGTAATTGATTTGTCTGTACTGAAATGGATAATTGGGTTGTTTTGTCTTCTAGTTCCTTGCCTTATCCTCCATATTTTTCATTGTCTATGTGGCGTAGAGATCATCTCAATTGTAACTGCTTGGATGAAAGCATTTGCTGTGTGACTTCAACAAACATTTGAAATCTTGTGTTTATAGTTTGTGTAAGGCAGTTTAAAAAGCCTGCTTATAAAGAGATGGAGAGTTGCAATATCATTTAGGTATGTAGATAGTGGAGCATACTTTCAGGCAGTTCCTTCTCTGAGACATTCATGGTGCTCCACCAAAAAAAAAACCTTTGATTTTAGAATACAAAAGTGATTTGAGAGAGAGGTTGATTTGATAATTAGCAATAATATATTTAAATGTCATTACTTTTTCAGGTTTTTTAACAAACCTGTGTCGTTCAATCCGAGGAGACCTTACCAGACCACATTTTGTCGCAACCTGTCAATTAGTTGCTGAGACATTTCACTGAAACCACAAATTTGAATCTCATGATGGTGTTATATTATCAACCAAGTCAGTAGGCTTCATCCTCTGGGGATCATGAATATCTTTACGAAATTTCACGGCAATCTCTCCAGTCGTTGTTGAGATATCTCAGTCTGGACCAGAGTAATGGACCAATTAAGATATCCATCCCTAGAGCAACGCCACTAGCTTGCTAAAAAATCTCTGCCAGTGATTAAAACCATTGCCAGGACATTATATGGGCGAATCAACAGTGTCTCCATTAATTGGGGTTGGATGCACCTCTCAGTATTTCTTTAAGGGTTGAAGCCGATAAGAGGGGATTTTTAAGCCTCGCCTCGAGCAGTTTAACAGACGCTGGGGTATTTGAGCCAAAGAGAAACTGCTCTTACAAACAGAATGATAGAAAACTAAATAATGATGAAGGAATCGCCAGAAACAGAAAGAAAGGGAGACGACAGCGGGTGTTTGGAGGTCTGTCAGTGGATGTGCTCTGTTCAGGGTCAGAAACCTCTTCGTGTTTATTGAGTTATTCCTCTCCCGCCTTCCACTGGGATCCCCAGTCTAGTTATCCTCGCACACAAAGGCAGCTCAACACACACACACACACACACACACACACACACACACACACACACACACACACGTGGCTGTCTGAGTGTGTGTGTGTGTGTGTGTGTGTGTGTCATGATGATGACATCAGAGGCATGACAAAGTCCCACTGTCGTAGAGCTGGTAAAGTGTCAGTAACCAGAAAAATACTTGGCACTGTTAAAACCGAATGCTGGGAATATTATGAAATCTCGTATTTGGCTGAAGTTTCAATAAGGAAAAGAAAGACATGAGGACATGGAAAGCAGCTGTATTGTCTACCCACACAAAATGTTCTTTGTTACTGTTATATAAAGAGTCGTTTCCCGGAGTCCATAAATCTGCTTCAAGTACAAGATTTCTGAAGTCAAGATTTTTTAAAGAGGCTTTCTAAAAGTCTAAGAAATCTACCTTGATGATGTCATATTGGTGTGGCTCGAGCTACTGTACAAACAAACCTCCTGCTTTGGGACTTGGAAATTGCCAAAGTGTTTACAATGCAGTCTAAGGAAGACACAATGGAGCTGCATTATGGGAAATCCAACCCATCCAGCTTACTCAAATTATTACAATTGTTTACTTAAAAAATGTTCCAGAAAAAACTGTTCTGGTGTCTGTTCAGCACCATAGTACTTAATTCAGATGCGCATCTTTTATAAAGACGAAACTTTCTTGGGAGTCTTAATTAAAATACGCCTTCTGTTTTATTTCTACCTGCAATGAGTCCTAACTTCTCCCTAAGATGACCTTAGTGTTTGCGGGATGTTGATGAGTTTGTTTCTGTGTGTGTGGGTGTCATAATGATATACAAGGCATGACTTGTTCAGAGCGCCATAAAGCAGAAAGACTTTCCAGAGAAATACTTGGCGGTCAAAGGACCGAATGCTGGGAACTGAATATTTCAAAATCACATTTTGCAAATCATAAGATGCAGATGCAGAAAGAATGGAGGATGTTCAACGGTCCCAACTTTGAAAGACAATATCCAGTTTTTCTTATATTACTACAGGAAACAGTAAAAACATGGTCTTCCTTCAACCATTATTAATGCTGCAGTGCCTTAACATGAACATAAACACGTGGTTACATTTCTGCAAGCGGCAAAATAAATGGGACATATCATTAGTAAACAGTTTGCACGTACGTTCTCTACCTGTATTTTCTCATTAAATTGACATTAACATTAACCACAGAAGGTTAGTCCCTTTATATTAATATACAATATATACCGACACACACACACACACACACACACACACACACACACACACACACACACACACACACACACACACACACACGGACATGTTTAACTCAGTGGTGCTTTATTAAAATGTCATTTGTATTACATATTCATGAGGTCTGATGTGAAGGACATCAGCATTGTGATCTAAGGACTGACACACACACACACACACACACACACACACACACACACACACACACACACACACACACACACACCACACACAGCACACACAGATGAAATCATAGGTTGGTCACCCTGCCTATTTGCTCCAGGGCTGTAGCATTGTGTGTGTGTGTGTGTGTGTGTGTGTGTGTGTGTGTGTGTGTGTGTGTGTGTGTGTGTGTGTGTGTGTGTGTGTGTGTGTGTGTGTGTGTGTGTGTGTGTGTGTGTGTGTGTGTGTGTGTGTGTGTGTGTGTGTGTGTGTGTGTGTGTGTGTGTGTGTGTGTGTGTGTGAGAGGTATGCAATGAATAATGAATTTAGGTGAATTTGGGTCACCCAGCAAACTGGAGGGATGAACTGGGAATAGCTCTCTCTTTCCTCATATCCGTGTGTGTGTGGGTGTGGGTGTGTGTGTGTATATATATATATGTGTGTGTGCACTGAGGGGGAAGTATCCCCTCCTTTGAGTTTCCTTAATCTCAACATCCACACTTCCCAATTCTTTCCTGCAGATCGGAATCTATCAATGAATTAATTTCTCGCTCTGTCGCGCACTATCCGTCCGCCTGCACCCCCCCTCCTTTAACTCAGTGATCCTCCCCCCTCCCCCGAGCCCCCTCCCCGCCTCTGGCCTCCCAATAGACTGTTCCACCTGCACCCGCTCTGCCTCCCCTCCTCCCCTCCGGCCTCCCCGTGGACTGGCTGGTCCACCTGCCCGCCCTCTAAAGCCCCTCACAGGAGGGGCGTGGGGGGGGCAGACAGAGTAAATTGGTACAGTATGTTTAATGTTAAGCGGTACAGAACGGAAATATCGGTGCCTGCAGGGTCTGAACTCTATAATTAGGTTTACAGCTTGAGTCAAACGGTCGAGTTTTGGCTTTTTCCTGCTGTCAACAACCATGAGGAACATTGTTTACAGACACATTTAAAACCTGATGTGTTTCGGGACAAAAAAAATGAAACGTTGACTTTAATCAAATGTTGATGTCAACACATTTCACACAACTAAATGAGGTTAGATTAAAGCAATAATGGGAAGTTTAAGACTTAATATTATTGCTTTCAACTAACCTAATACAGTTATGTGACGTGTTGACATAAACACTGAGTTAAAGCCAACGTTTCAGTCTCTGTTGCTGCAAGAAACTTGAGATTGTTTTTGTGTCAAAAGTCAACTTTCCCCCACTGTTTTTCCCCCACTGTTTTTCCCCCACTGTTTTTCCATTCTTAGCAACGCTTTGACACTCCGATTGTTTTTCCGTTTTCCTCAGAGCCTCCTGCTAGCGACAAATTTAGCCACTTTTATAAACCATCAGGGGGAAAAGCCAGCAATATATTAGAATATATTATATTGTAATTAATTCCCTATGCTGCTCAGATTAATCGCAGTGACCGCCTTATTTTTCTGATAGCATCACGTGGGCCCTCCCTCTCCTCTAACTCCCTCACTGCAACACAACCACTAAGCTTCATGCAAATTAATCTGCACAAGTCCCGATATGCAAATGCAATACATATGTTGACAATTGCTTGTGACTTTTGGAGCTGTTGCAGCTGTTTTCATCGGAATAGAGCTGGCAACAATGCACAGGAATGGAGGCAGCATTGCATGGTGAGGCTGAAAGGGAAGCAATCTTAAGGACAATGGTGGCAATATTCGAGAGCCATTGTATTGTGCAATCAACAACTATACTTTTATTATCGTAAGTTAAAGCACAAAGTGTGGCTTGGGAGAATTCTGAGACAACTTATAAACATTCACATATGACCTTTTCCGGGTCAGCTTTAGACGCCATGAAGGCTAACATATTGTGTTTTTAGACGCTCTGTCAAACTAAGTAAAAATTCTGAAGAAAAACTTGATTTGAATATAAGAAGTTATGAAGATTCAAAGGCTTAAGATATGTTTTTTAATGAATTAAAAAGGAGTGAAAAACTTCAAATTCACACTTTAGGATATGGAAGAAGAGAAAATGTGTAGATTTTGCTTTAAAAATGGCTTTTCTTCATTAATTAATGCATCAGAAATATTTGCAAAATCCCTTTCTACTGATGTACAATTATTATGATTTATAGACATATTGCATTTGTATGTACTCAGGACCCCAAAAAATGAGGAAATACGGCCAAAGTGAACATAAAACAAGAATTTAAACATACTGTATTGTAATATTACAAACTCTACTATGGATTTGGGAGGTGCTTGAAACTAACACGATCAGAATTCAAACACTGCCTCTCTCATCTCTCCTCTCCAAACACTCTCATCTCTAATGACTCGCTGGGTGATTTAATTCAAGAGGCCGTATTGTGTTATGGGCGTTGTACAGTGAACAGTACTGTGAGTTAAATGCCATGATGCACAGTGAAATGCAACCAAGAGGACTCAGTAGAGGTCAAGTGCCTTTAGGCTGCTCAATAAAGACACACACACACACACACTGATACACACACTTTATGTCTGAAGAGGCGCCGACCCGCCATCATGCATTCCCAGATTAAGACTTAATTCATTAATGAGTGGCGGCCCTCCCCCTCTCTTTAACGCAGCGCCACAGTAGGAGGTCCATGAATATTTAAATCAAAGGAAGTCCACATGAGTTACACACCAGAATCAGTGTGTGTAAGGTCACTGTGAGGCGGGTATTATCACAAGAACTGGAGCATGCTGGGACATTTCCATCAGACATCATTCATTTTCTGTCTGCCCCCATTACCTGTGGGGAACCCCTACCACTGGTCATTATCTCTCCCTCATTACCAACACACACACACACACACACACACACACACACACACACACACACACATACACATACCATACGTTATGTCCCACTGCTCTGTTTGGATCATTTATTTTGGAAATAAGCTTGGCAGATAACAGCAGGGGCAGATGTGTGTGTGTTTGTGTGTGTGTGTATTTCTGTGTGTGTGACCCTGTGTCTTTGTGTGTGTGTGCGTATGGGAGTTTAAGTGACCGTGAAGGAGGGCAGATGTGTGTGTGTGTGTGTGTGTGTGTGTGTGTGTGTGTGTGTGTGTGTGTGTGTGTGTGTGTGTGTGTGTGTGTGTGTGTGTGTGTGTGTGTGTGTGTGTGTGTGTGTGTGTGTGTGTGTGTGTGTGTGTGTGTGTGTGTGTGTGTCAAGAGTCATAATTGCCAACAACATCAGACTAGATGGGTGAGGATCTGACAACAATAGGAGCTGAAATGGGGGTCATGTATGTTTCCTTTCTCTGTGTGTGTGTGTGTGTGTGTGTGTGTGTGTGTGTGTGTGTGTGAGAGAGAGAGAGAGAGAGAGAGAGAGGACAAGAGAGAGAGATGTCTGCTAGGGACAGGTTGCGTAATTATTGGATGTAGGAGGGGGTCTACATTAGCCAGCTGTCACTTTTTGCCCCTCACCCAGTGTGTGTGTGTGTGTGTGTGTGTGTGTGTGTGTGTGTGTGTGTGTGTGTGTGTGTGTGTGTGTGTGTGTGTGTGTGTGTGTGTGTGTGTGTGTGTGTGTGTGTGTGTGTGTGTGTGTGTGTGTGTGTGTGTGTGTGTGTGTGTGTGTGTGTGTCCATTACGTTCAGAGATTGATGTGTTATGACAGCTCCTGTCACCTCCTCTGCTCTGTAGTCTGTTCTTATTGCAGGGACTCTGTGTGCTGCTGGTGTCCGTGCAGTCAGAGGACATTTGATATCTCTAATCATCATAAGCTTCATCAATCATTTTAAATGTGCTATATATCTGCCAAATCACAAAATACTGAACAAGATGTTCACCAACGACATCCTCTCAAAGCATGATTATGGGATGTTTTAGTTGATTGAAAAAATGTAAGCAAAACATCTATCTCCTGAATAGAACTTCCTTAACATTATGCCTATTTTCATGGTGAGGTCATCATTTTCAGGAAGTAAACCAAAAAATCCAATGGTGTGTGTGGGAGCCAAACTCCCTCTGGAGGGAACACAGGGAATGTAGTCTTTGCAGACCATTTACATGCAGTAAAACCTATACAACACACTAAAGGAAAGGGAAAACCCCAAAAAGCATATTAGAGCCTCTTTAAAAACTAGCAGAAGCCAGCAGAAATGAAACACTGAACTTCTAATAAACTAAATATGTAATGCATAAGCAATAACATGGTGACAGCCTTCCTGGTCTAGTTAGGCTATGGCTCAGGGGGTAAGTGGGCGTCTACCAATCAGAGGGTCAGTCAATCTGTCGAGGTGTCCCTGAACCCCAAATTGCTTCCCTTAGGCATGTGTCAGCATCAGCAAAATAACATAATGTATGGTTAGGAGGACGAGTAATTTATGGGTAGGTAGATGTGGCTGTGTAACCAACGGTACTGAGTCTACGCCTTATCTCTTTCATGTCACTTGAATTTTTGCTTTAACCAAACTAAGTCAACATGTCCTGACTCATGCTCCAGGAACATTTTGAATATATATATTCAACCTTAAGACTTCAATATTTTTATATTCCTTTGATGTTCAGCTTTCTTTTCCTGATTTTACATTACATAATACTCTAAACATAGTGTTTTATTTTAGGAAAGGTACCACCCTGTGCTTTGAAAATACTCTGTTTTAATCATGCTTTTAATATCATGACTGCACTTTGGTCCTTGGCTAAACACGCAGGTCCTTCACTTACATACAGCCTAAACACTTCAGTACCTAATTCTAACACAGAAATCATGATTCCCTGCAAATAATGTTGAATAATAATCATTTCTAGGGATCCGGTGAGAAAACTCCTTTTCTGTTTCTCACGTGTGTTCTCTGACGGGATGTCCTTGAATACATTTGTTCTTGTTTAGTTTCATGAAAGTATTCCCTTAGACGGAGACGCTGCCTGGTTCCAAGAGCTAAGGAGTGCCAGTCTGTTATTTATTAACAGGATGACTGTGGGTTTGCAAAAGTGCCAAGCAGATTTTAAAAGGATTTCAAAAGCTTTACCACCAGCCCGAGGAGGAGCGTGTGATCCCTCACTTTAAGTAGGAACAAGAAAATGACCAAACTTGGAGTTGTGAGGGTTTTTTTGGCCTGCATGGCGGTGTAAAAAAAAAGAACAAAGAGGGAAAGCCTGATCCATCTGTGTCTGCTTTTAAACCCCCTCTACCCCCCCGACACTCCGGCTGTCATGGGTCAGTGTTCAGTCAGCAGCCGCGGACAAAAGAGAAGATGTTTAGATGAGTGGAAAAGCAGTCGATGTGTCAGAAACACACACACACACACACTTTGTCTTTGTAATGTCATTAGTGGAGGAGATGTTTCCTGCTGCTTTGATCTGATCTTCTGTCTCTATCAGGATGACCTCATGCCTTTGACTCACACACACACACACACACACACACACACACGCACAGACATACATTGTCTAAATGTAGAGATATATTTGGATTCCAGACGCACTCCCCGAGAGTTAATTCTGAATTTCTAATTTTTAGGTCAACATCAAGTCAATTTCCGCTCCTTGGAGTAAATTAATATTTGTCTTGTTTCTCGGGATGATTTATGTTTGATGAAATTAATGATGTACTTTCTTTCTTCTCTCTCCCTGTCCTGTGTGCCCTCCTCTCCTCCCCCCCTCATCCCTCCTTTGTTCTCGGGTCAATCCTCCCTCTCCCCCCTTTCCTCTTCTTCTTCTCTCCCCAGTTTGCAGCGGGATAAAGGATCGTAGACGTGAAGAACCCTCATTCAGAGCTCACTGTGAAAGAGACACACACACACACTCACACACACTTAATACAGTTGTTTACTCCTCGCCACTCTCCAGAGGATCTCCCTGAAGTGTGTGAGTGTGAAGTGGGAGGGTGTGTGTTTGTGTATGTGTTGATGAGTGTGTGGGTGTCTTGTGACACTTTTCATGGGACATTGAGAGATGTGTGTGTCACAGCGTCGGTGGACGGGCTATAGGGGGCCGGTCTCCCCCGCCCTCATCCTCCTCCTCCTCCCCCTGTCCTTCCTCTCCTCCACGCCTCCCCTCGCTCAGGGAGCCATCATCATCCCCGAAAACTGTGAGTACCCCAACATCATCATCTCTTCCTGTCAATACAGAGTGTCCTGGAAGGGTTTGTCTCCACCCTGAACCAACCAACAATGTCTTGAATGTTTTTAGGGACGCCGGTTTAAATGACTACAGGCAAAAAAGTCCAAAACAAACAAAAAAACTCTGAGGTATGACCATTAGACTTCCCCAATTCTGGCCATAACATTTCCCTAGTTTTACCTAGATTAGGACAATTATTTGTTTGCGTTATACATTTCCCGTAATGTTTTGTATAAGTATGGAAACGAGGCCTAACTTATGGGAAATCTACAGACACAAATAGACTAAGACACGTAAATGTGTATATTAGAGGAGAAATACCGCAACCTTCGCATTGGAAAACAATGTTTGTTGCCTGTAGTGTCTTAGCTTAGTGTCAGCAGTGTAAAATCAAGTGACGGCAAGTAACTTTACATACAATGCTGGAAAAGCAAGGAAACAGGAAAAACCCTTTCAGAGACCCTTGTTTTTCCTCTTCTTGCATGTCCTTTTCTTGTCTTGGTTTGTCTGATTGCTTTGGTCTTTGTTTGAAGTAGTCTTGGGACAAATCGTGCAAAGTCAAAATGCTGCATGTGCAGACACTTATCATTTAACCACATTCACATAAGCACTAACACAAACACACTTACCCAAACAATCGGGTTTAGGACGACCTCTGGTCCCCGGGGTTAAGTTCAAAGGTCAGAAATGTCAGGCGTGATGCTCCCAAAGGGGGGAGAGATGAGGAGGAGAGGAGGAGTCAGGTTCAGATCGACCTTCATCCAGTGACCTTCTTCTCTGGGTGTGGCACAGGGAGGAAGAGCGAGGAAGGGAGGGATGGAGAGAGAATGTAAATAGAGAGTGGATGAAGGAGGACAGGGAGGGACAAGAAATGAGCAGAATACAGAGGAGAAAGATGGAGGGAGGAAAGGGTGGAGGAGACAGAGGGGGAAGATGTAAATTGATCCGGGACGCCATCATGTCTGAGTCAGAAAACAAAGAGGGAGGAAAATCCTTTAGACAAGTTATTATCATATCAATGTTATTTACAATCAGTGGTGGTACTCACATCCTTTACTTTAGTAGTAATACCAGTCTCAAAATACGCCAGTACAAGTACAACATCTTGATTAAACAATGCTACTTAATTAAAAATACAGAATGATTATCAGCTAAATGTGCATTCAGCCTCAAAAGCATCAATTATTCTTACCCATAAGTCATCTTATTGTGGTATATTAGATTTCATCACCAAAAAAATACATATAAGAGATTTTAAATGTTGTCATTTCAATGAGGAGCTCCTTTTAGATACTTTGTGTAGATTGTGAGTAGATAAGTAGTATATATATCATGTGAAACACATCATGTTATTAGTATACTACAAGCTTTAAATGAATGTAGTTCAGTTAAAAGTCTGAATTGTCGTAGAGTAGGGGTATAATGTGGCATTAAATGGAAAATACTCAAGTAAAGTACCTTGAAAATAATGCTGGCACAGTCCTGGAGTAAATGTCCACCGCTGCTTATAATGAAGTAAATGTATAAACCTTCCATTAACGTCTTCATCTCCTGTCTGTGAGTCTGCAGCATATTAAATGTCTGCCCTTGTCTAAGTGTTTTCTCTCTGCTCTCCTTTCCTTGCTTACGTGTGGACAAACAGATAAAGTGCATAACAGTAAGTGACTCTCCTTGTTGTGACATGAAGAAGTGCTTGATGGCCGCTTACGTATACTGCCCTTCACTCACCAATAAATCTCCACCATGGAGGCCATCAGTCCAATATGTCTTACTGTTGATGCCATATCGCTGACTGCTTTTTCTCCCATCATCCCTCACTGCGGCACTTTAGCATTTTATGTGTGACATTTGGAGGAATGTGTTCATTTTTCAACACTTGCATCAGAATATTTGTACAGCTTATATTGCGAAAGACAGGTAGATCATGCACATTAAAAAATAAGTCATTGCTTGCCAAGAAAAGTAATAATATTTAACCAAAAGGTCTACTTCCCCAGAATGAAAGGACATCTATATCTTATTTTAGCCTTGCTTTTTCATTTGGATTTAATTGAGGGTTTAATGAATAATTTATTTAACTTAAATAGATGCATGTAATCCTTGATCTCAGCGGGGAAGTTTTTAATTAAAAGAAGGAAATGTTCTTAAATGCTTTCTTTCAGAGAATTAGTTGAGAAGATTGAAACCTCTGTACTGCTGATGATTTAGCTTTGCATAAAGACTGGAAACAGCAGGCCTGACTTTACAAAAAACAAATCTGCCTTCCCTCTCTCCAAAGAACAGACGGATATAACATTTTCATTCAATCTAAACAAAAACTGAAGGGCAGAAACTCAAGATTTTGCAGATTTCCAAATGTTTGAGCTAAGCTACTGTCTGCAGGATCCAGCTTCATATTGACTGAACTGACCGATAAAGCCATCATAATACTGCAGACTAGCTGTGGGTTTCAACCACCATGTCAATCTTTCAACAAGCTTTATTGTGTTCATCAGCCAAGCACTGACAGCAGGATGTGGTTGCAGCCATAATATGCTGGTAATTTCCTTTGTCGGTTTGACTGTAACCATAAAATGTGATATTTGATATTTGAAAGGAGTCATTTAGCTGTTCTGAGAATGTTGAGTCAAGCAAATTCGAAGAGACTGAGAAAACTAACAATGAATGAAGCACAGATTTACAACTTCTACTGGTGGACTGAAGTATGACTGTCAATATTACAGAGGCATCGTTGGCATCTGATGTCCTGAGACACAGTGTACTGTTGATCATTAAGAGCTCTAACCTAAAAGCTTGAAGCTCAACAAATTTGGATTTGATTTAGAAAAACACAACTGAATACAAAGTCAGCTGTTTTAAACGTGTGTTTCCAACTGAAAGTGGATGAAAAATGCTAAGCTAGCAAACCTAACAGTTAGCTAAAAGTTATGGATAAACAGATTCTCGACTTTAGGTAAGTGAAATGGATAAACGATTAGATTGTAGGCTAGAAATCCAAGGTCGAAGAGATAGTTAACATAATATAGTACTAGTAGTAAGAAGTAAAAGTAGTGAATTAACAGTAAATGTTTATTCTTAGATAAAAGTAGCCCGTTAAAATACAGCTAAATGAACGGATACACAATTCAAATGGTTAGCATGGTAATTCATAGACAAACAGTTTAGGGATAACTAAAAGT
Organism: Eleginops maclovinus; assembly: GCF_036324505.1. NCBI lineage: Eukaryota > Metazoa > Chordata > Actinopteri > Perciformes > Eleginopidae > Eleginops > Eleginops maclovinus. Next base: position 24,653,252 of record NC_086349.1, on the reverse strand, counting down.
ATATGAATAAAATACAGAGCTAAATGTAATGGATGAACAACTGAAATGGTTGCCATCAGCTATAAGTTAACGGTTGAAATACATACGTTAGCTGAAGCAGGCTAATGGGTTAGCATTAGCTTAAATTGTATGGTTCAAAATACTTAAGTTAGCTAACAGTAATGGATAAACAGTTTAAATAGTTGAGTAACTGTGTTTTTAATAAAGAGTTGAGACAATACACTTGACACTTAACGTGATGTGAAAGTGCAAAGGGCATACCGTACAGTATGTCGATATAAACTGTTGGGCGGATCAATGACGGCCTGTTCTCCTGCTATTTGTACTCCTGTATTTGCTTGCTTGTTTAAGCTGTAATTACTGTACATTCAGGTGTATGTCGCAAAGTATTTAATTACTGTACGTGTGTGTGTCTGTGTGTTCAGTTTCAGAGCCTCCCGTGCTGATATATCTGCCAGAATCGCATACAGCCTTTTCTCACGAAGACATCTATCTGCCCTGTGAGGCCTCCGGTAACCCAACTCCCACGTACGTACAGCAGCTAGATGTGTGTGTGTGTGTGTGTGTGTGTGTGTGTGTGTGTGTGTGTGTGTGTGTGTGTGTGTGTGTGTGTGTGTGTGTGTGTGTGTGTGTGTGTGTGTGTGTGTGTGTGTGTGTGTGTGTGTGTGTGTGTGTGTGTGTGTGTGTGTGTGTGTGTGTGTGTGTGTGTGTGTGTGTTCACAACATGTAACAGAGTGGACAAATATAATGGACACACTGGACATATGACTGTGTCTGGATGTCTTTCGAACTTCCTCCCTGACCCTTCCTGTTGGCATGGCAATAAATGCTCTTCTAATAGAATCACAGCAATAACAAAATCATGTCTGTGGATTTCCATTTCTCTTTGTCCTTTTTCCTTTCCTCCCACTCGTCCCTGCCCGATCCCCTCTATGCTCTCTTACATCATTCTCTGCCTTTTGCTCTTTTTCAATTCAAATTTCCATTTTTATAATTTTAAGTGGTAAGGCGGACAATAATCTGAATTTGTGTTAATGTTGACCAACCCCAGGAAAAGCCCTACGCCCATTGTTTCCTACTGAAGACATTAAATCTGTAAAAGCCAATCAAAAGTTATGTGCATGTATATTATATTAGGGAATATTTTGTGGAAGCTTGTAATCTTTCGCTCAGGCCTGTGACCTCTTCACACACTTCTCCTCACAGCTGGTTGTGTACTGCTTGTTTTCAAGTTAGCCAGTTGTGTCCTTCCTCTCTGTCCTCCTCTGACCTGGCTCTACGGCCTTGCAGGTGCTGTTATCTTCATTAAGGAGGGGCAGCCTGGGCTTCCGAAGCCTTGTTGCTCCCACAGTGGGTACAAGCTCACGCTGACCTAAGATCGGCTTTATTGTTTAGGGACAGCTAGCTCCAGTTTATCTCGACCCAGATGCTCCGGTAAACACCTTATTTGTGACCTAGATGACAGTTTAAGTTAAACATATTGTCCTAGATTGTTTAGTCTGTTGCTCTGAGAATGTTGATTACCCATTTGGAACTAGTTAAAACCTCTTCCTATCCCTGAGATCTTCAGAGTTGGTTTGGCAACCGCTGTGGCAACTCGTGTCTGCAGCAAATGTCTTTTTCAAACCCAACAGTGTTTTGCAATCAAGTTCCTGCTCTCCAGTGTCTCTCTGAGTTTCGTCTCCATTGCTTCAGAAGTTTCCACCACAAATTACAGCACTTTTTATGGTCCTACTTCCTCATACAGTTTTGTTTTGCATTAATTCCTAACTAGTATTTTCTGTACGTCATGGCATGATATATCTTCTTTCTGCACCATAAGGCTCCATTGTTGTCCAAAGCGTATTAATAACCTATGAATGAGCCACTCTGTTGCACTGGCTGATAAGTTCATATAACCATGAACCTCCACTGTGGTATGTTTTTTACTCAATCCCGCACACAGAGTCCCGCTGCAACACACTTGACTTACTTATGTCACTTGTTAGACGCTTTTATCCAAAGCCACTTGCATACAGTCAATACTGTGGGCAGTCCCCACAGGAGCAATTTGGGGTGAAGTGTCTTGCCCAGAGACTGTACGACATGCTGACTGCTGTGGGGCTGGAGCCAGTTTTCCCCAACACACTAGTCCACTGCGCCATAGCCTCCTCCTTTAGAGCACATAATGTGGATTAATCTGCTGTTGAAAAAAGTAGCCAACAAATTCACATTTTGTTTCTGTTGTTTGATAAAAGCTGAGATGAGAGACAAAGAGGGGGGTGAGAAAGTTTTAAGACAACCTCTCGCTTGGGAGCTGTTGAATACAAATGTGTGTCAACAGTGTTTATTTTTCCGTGACAAATATCTCAAAGTCTGCTTATTTATTTCTCTGTTTTGTGCAATGAAATGTAGGGTGAAGCCTCTTCCTTCCTTTGTTGCAAAGACACATATTTAATCCTGTGTAGTGGTTGTGAATTTGTCTTTGAATTGCTGTGTCATGGTGACTAAAATCGATCTTTGTCCTCTTCAGTTTCCGCTGGGTGAAAGACGGCGAGGCGTTCGGGTCGGAGCGTCACACGTCCGGGACGTTGCAAGCCGAAGATGAAGAGCCACTCGATTCGTACGAAGGCTACTATCGCTGCTATGCCTCAAACACTCTAGGAACCGCCATGACACAAGCCGTACATCTCATCGTGGAGGGTGAGTCACACACACACACACACACACACACACACACACACACACACACACACACACACACACACACACACACAATCATCACACATGCTGATTCATCGTCACATGAAAGAAATGTTATGAAGCATGTACAGTAAGACACAAATCCCCCCTTCTCTCTCAGTTTTCCTCCTACACACACACACACACACACACACACACACACACACACACACACACACACACACACACACACACACACACACACACATTTCAGTGACTCAGTGGGGTTGACTGGGGCCACCTGTTCTGCTCTCTCATCTCTTGTTACCATAGCGACCATTTCCTGGAAACAGAACTGCGACGTCACTCGGAGTGGGGGTGCATGAGGGTTTTGTTTTGTTGGGATGTCAAAGTTCAGGGTCGTCTTTAACAAGTTCAATAACTATAATATGATATATTGTTTATAAAAGTGCTGTAGCTGAAGCGGATGAAGGACTCTACGTCTCAAATGTGGAGTTGATTCTTGGGGAGCAATTTGATGAGCGGTGGAAGCTCCAGCTGTCTTTCTTTCCACCTATTTTTATGAACATATTGTATAACGCTGTGACGCATGAGGTGAGCAGGTACATGTTTCAGTCAGGGGGAATGCAACACAGCGCAGGCGTTTTGTATCGTATTAGAGTTAACAGTTTATTACTTTCTAGGATTTTATGTTGGTCATGGATCATCTAAATTGCGGGTTTTGTTTTAAAACTAAATGTATTAGAAAATCTTTATAGAAACTGCCAAATTCAATGACCTTTCTCAATTGTTTTGCTTTTTTGATGAGGTTTTTGTCTTTGTTGCAACAAAAAGATTATGAAAACACCTTCACGCATCCAGTTCTGAAGTAGTACTCACTTATCAGCTGATTCTGCTGTCAGCATCTTCCCAGAAGATCCCAGAGCATGCAAATGCTGCAGCATAAAACATGGCAAATACTCCCTAAAAAAAAGAAATTGAATCCATAAAGACCTCCCACAGTGATGGTTAATAAGCTCCTCTTCTTCTCTGTTTTTTTAATGGCAGAGTACAACCTTGTTTACATTGCAGCCTTTACTGCGACAAACCTACTGATAAAGCCAGGCTGTAGCCCAGTTTATAATTATGAAGAATCCTGGCATTTTGTCTAAAAGTTAGGCCCTCCCCCTTTTGCAATCAATATGTCTACCAATTTCTTTGATCCGCAGTGTCAATGTTGAATTAAGGAAAGCTGTACAAAGTTGTTTTCTCAGTGCAGAGAAAGAGTATAAAGAAACTGTAGTGTAAGGAGCACTGACTCACTGCAGGGTCACTGCAGCGGTGTACTGCATCATTTACTGCACAAACTGGAACAGGAAAAAGCTGTAAGGAAAAACAGTAAGCACTGTGTGGTGACTTCATTACTGAATCAGCACAAGAGTGTAAAATGTTACCAGACACGACTGTAGATCATAATCAAACAGTATGGGAGACAAACTCCCTCTGGAGGGAACACTGGGATTTTAGCCTTTGCAGACCCTTTACATGCACCAAAACTTATAGAACACAGTACAGGAAAGAGAAAACCATAATAGGTTTAGATTAAATTCAATGTGTGTGATTTATGTTAAGTATGTAAAGTTCTTCACTAATAATCTTCTCCTTTGTGTTTCAGCTCAACCAGTTCTTCTAAAACAGCAAAGGGTCCATAAGAAAGCAAACGAGGGAGAAAACATGATCCTGGCCTGCAACCCTCCACAGAGCTCCACACCCCCGCACATCCACTGGATGGACAAGAGTGAGTCTGGACGGATAGACTTTTTATTTCTGGTAGTTTTCCAGTATGCCTCTCTGTGAGTCCACAATCTGAGCAGCTTTGTCGGATTTTGTTTGGACCTCTCCTTCCAGCTGAGTCCCCTGTTGGAGGGATTTGAGCTGCATTGCAGATCATTTCCACTCAAACTAATGAATGCAGCACTCTCAGCTGATGTCTGGGCTCTATATTTCTAAATGTTTCCTTTTTCTTGTCCTTGACTCCCCCTTCACTGCCTGCCTGTTGAACAAGTGCCTTTTAACTTGTGCATTTTGTTCAACTCGGACTAACTGCAGTGAAGCCGTCCTGTTTTTTTGCAACAACCTTTACAGCTTCAAAGTCCCCCTCCTGACTCTCGACTCTTTGTCTTGTTACCCTCAGGGATGGTGCACATCAAGCTGAACGACAGAGTGATGGTCGGCCTGGACGGCAACTTGTACTTTTCTAATCTTCTTAAGACAGACAGCAGGAACGACTACATCTGCAACGCCCAGTACACTTCAGCCAGGACGGTCCTCCCTAACACCGCTGTCACCCTCACTGTCATGCAGAGTGAGTGCACACACAATGCTGCATAATACACCTTCAACTGATCCCAGACACACGCCAGTTATTAAGTATTGCTTCTCTATAAATTGTAGTGACAGGTGTTTCTATTATATTGTTTTAATGAGGGTACGCTAAAGAGTCACGCATCATCACTTTCACTATGAAAACCTTACAGTGTCACGTGGTATATTTACACATGCTTTCTCTCTCTGTCTCTCTCTCCAGGTAATGAAGTTGTTCATGGCAGGAAGCCTCACCTCTTCAGTCCCTTAGGCTCCCACAGCTCTGTGCAGGCCCTCAGGGGCCACACCGTCGTCCTTGAATGTCTCCCCAGTGGCCTGTAAGGATCTCTGTGTGTGTGTGTTTGTCTCAAAGTGTGTGTGCAGCTGTGTGTGTGTGTCCCCTGTTCAAATTGTGTTTTAATTCCAGACTTTAAGTCATGTATGCTCACATCGTATTACATTTGATTTCACAATAGCATTTGAGAACATCAACATAAAAACAAACTTCTTATAAACTACTAGATGCTCTGTTGATCCAGTAAACAGAGCAGTCTAATGTGTGTAGAGGTGTGTGTGTTTCTACAGTATCAGTCTGCTGTCGTTTGTATGGCATTCAATCAAATCAGAGGCTGCTGGGATTCAAATAGCTCCCTTTAACGACGAAACAAGTTTCTTTTTAATGCAGATTTTTGATGCATCTACTGGTCAGAAAGTGTTTTGTTTAAATAGTTTGTTTACATGTATGTACTTACTCCCATCTCTGGCCTTATATCCCCTTCCTCTATTTGTTAGCCCTTTTGTGCAAAGGAGGGCTACATAAAACTTAGGCTGCAGTCTCTTAAAGTTTTAAGACGCTTGTCTTCCAGCTTATTATATTTCTATGACTTGACTTGACCTAAGCTATGACTTGACTTGACTTGACTCAACTCTCACAAAAATGACTTGAGACTTGCTTGAGACTTGCATATGTGTGACTTACTCCCATCTCTGATGTATGTGCCTGAGATAAACAGCCGGTGTGGAACACGCATCATTTAAGTGTATATTACAGGTGTTACTGGACAAGATCACAACTTTTTCTTAGAACTTATCCTCAATTCTTTATGACTGGCTGTAGTTCACATCAATAAGAACACTTCCTGGTTATTTCTCAATAAGAGCCCCTACTTCCTTACAATATGAACACTTATAAAGACAGTATCACACAAGGGCTGAGCAGTTTATCAATATTAATATGCTATTGTGATAAGAGACTACATGTTGTGTTAGATATTGCACATTGTTATATTCTCAAGTGTAACCTGTACCTTGTTTTTAAGGCAACATCATCATTTTTTTACATTTCCATTACATACTTAGTGTTTTTGTACACATCAATGATGAAATGTATCTTTGAGTGTTCAGTTTTTTATAAAAGTAGCAGAATTATACCCTAAAATATTATCAATATTGAGGTATTTGATGTAATCCATATCACCCAGCCACACATGCTTTCTTCAACTGTGTTTTTGAATGCATTTAAAGTGTTGTTATATTTGGAGGAATCTGCTCAAAGTGTTCACTATTGAGCTTGATTAAAGCAATATTTCATTTGCATATAAATCTTAAATATTTCAATCTGAACGCAGGTAACAATCCAATCCTGTTTTCCCACAGTCCTTAATGGGCACACACACACACACACTGATCACTCACACACAGGTTCGACACTAATCCTCTTTATTAAATAATTCCATCTCTGTATTTCAATGCTGTTTTGTGTTTGCTCTAATTATCCTGCTTCCCCTGGGACTTCCGTCTCCATGGCGATAAATGGAGGGTCATTATAATCTTGCCTTAACGATGAAATCGGATATCACATCATTAACAGGATCATCTTCGTTCATTCAACTCTAATTTCCTCAATATCTCTCTCCATCGATCCATCTGCAGCCACCACTCTTTCACTTTCTGTGTTTTCCTCTGCTCGTCGTTTAATCCTTACTGTGTGTGTGTGTGTGCAGACCCACTCCGAAGGTGGAGTGGAAGAAGAAGGACGGCAGAATGGAGGAAACCAGCGGCAGAGTGGATTCAGATTCCCACGGCCGCTGGTTTCGCTTCGCCAGCATCGAGCAGAACGATGACGGGGAGTACGAGTGCAGGGCTTTCAACACACACGGCTCCATCTCACACTCCTTCTCCCTCACTGTGGAAGGTAGGGACACACACACTGCAGAAACAGTCCATCTTAAAACAACAAATACAATGTGTGATTTGATTTTGACACAGTCTTGAAACCAGTAGTGAGGGATAGTTAGACTGAAAAATAATTCTCTAAATGGGAATAACATCCTTAAAACAAGCTGGATCAGTAGCCGAGCAGAAGAAGTAAAAGTAGAGTAGAGTCACAAATTATCTTGGTGTCCTACAAACATTGGAAAACTACAATTCCCACAATGCATCTCCCTACCTGGTCAAATTTTGCATTTTTCTATCAAACTCCATGCGTCACATTTACAAGTTTAGAAAGCTCCCTTCAGGGCAAGTCATCTCATCTTTTATAATCTCGTTCGTCTTTAATCTCAAAACTGGGATACCCTAACTCAACTGTTGGACCAACATGTGTGTAGTAGCCGCAGTGTGTTACAGTGGTGTGTGTTCTGTTTGCAGCCCCTCCGTACTGGGTGAAAGAGCCTCAGAGTCTGCGTTACGCTCCGGGGGAAACCGTGCGTCTGGAGTGTCAGGCTGAAGGCATCCCGACCCCGCTTATCACCTGGAGCATCAACGGGGAGCTGCTCTCAGGTAGGTTTCCAGATCCTGGTGGTTATCGGACTCCATCTGTTGTTAAGTGTGACGACAAACAGAAAGTCCGACCTCCATTTATCATTTCAGTGCTTGATGACATGTGGGTGCATTAATTAGATTTAGTTGTTATTTCCTCCTCTGATAGATAGATAGATAGAATCGGAGGATGAAACCCTCTTTATTTGTCACATGCATGCACTCTGAGAAGGGAAACAAAGAACTCTTTATTGTAATGACTGAAATATACAGCCGTGGAAAAAACGTGCGTTATCATTTTCTGTCTCTATCATTATTATTGTTCTTTTTATTGTATTCTATAAACTACCGACCATTTTCTCTGTGTTTGAATTCAACAAACACTGGAGTGGCTGCCACACACGTGGAGAAAAGATAAAGAAAAATTTGGAGTGGTCTCAACATTTTCTCCGGAGCTGTATATACAGTATATACTGTATAACTGAACTGTTTTAAAGTCAAACACACCTTCTTTACTCCTTCTTTATCAGTGAATGAGACCAAATTCAATCAAACAGATTTATGAAACAACCTTTTAGAGCTTTTTTGTTGTAAAATAATTACTTAAAAATACTTTTTATCCTGCTATAAATCCTCCTATACAATGCCATACATACATACATAGCTTCTCCGCCCTGTTGCAGCTCATTTTAGCAGCTATTTTCTTCTAAGGGTTAATAAATATTACATTTTCTCCACTTTTTTCCAGATCCTATAGTAACTGCATCAGGAAATGATTGTCTGAAGTGCTCGGCCTTTTTTGGCTCTTACAACTCATTTAGTTGAGGATTTCAATTTCCTTTTTGAACGATCAGCACTTTTTACAGTGACTTTTTCCTTTAGATCACTTTAAATATAACTGAAGTATTATATTACATAAAGCTTAAAGGACCAGGAATACATTTCAGGTAAGAGCGGGGATCATTTCCCGGCTCCAGGCAGTCCAACTCATTGGTCCACTATAACAGAGAGCCTTTTAAAACCAGATGAATTAAACAGGATAGTGTGGAGATGGACTCCAGGTCCTCAACTCACTCCCACAGAGAGGGGGAGGAAAGAGAGGAAGGAAAAGACTGGGATTTACGGAGAGAAGGAAGCGTAGTGGAGGTAGAATTATAGTGTAGGAAGGGAGAAAGGGAGGAAGAAAGAAAAGGAATCAACAAATGAATTGAGGAAACAAAATGGAAAGAAGGGAAGAAGGAAATGTAAGGAAGAAGATAAGAAAAGGATTGAATAGAATGAAGGGAGAAAGGGGGAAGAACAAAGGATGTGAGTTAGAAAACATGTAAGGAAACGTAGGAAGGAAAGAAAAAGGTGAGGCAAGAAAGTAAGGTAGCAAGGACGGTAAAAAGGGAAGGAAGTAAGGAAGGTATCAAATACATTGGAAGAAAGGTAGAAAGAGGAAGAAATAGAGATCATTTTACAGGAGCAGCAGCTGTCACCGGGTCTGCAACAGCTGCTGCTCCTCCGCTCTGACCACCGCTCCTATCCAAACATGTCTTTGTGTTCAGCCTGCAGAGAGTTTCTGTTTGACAAACTCACATAGCGTCACTTTATTCAGTCCTGTTTCTAACCTCTTCACCTCCCCCTCCCCCCAACTGTGTAGACGTAGATGATGACCCTCGTCGCAGTGTATTCGGTGGTGTGATAATACTGAGGGACGTGGTGTTTGCGGACACCGCCGTGTATCAGTGTGAGGCCTCCAACAAACACGCCTCCATCCTCCTCAACACCTACCTCTATGTTGTGGGTATGTACGCTGAGCTTGTTCCAAACTCTCTGGACTGTCATTTTTACTACATGGCTTGGCTCGAACGCTCGATCCTGATTGGTCAATCTGGACATTCTATGGTCTGTTATTTCTGTATAGCAGACTGTTGCTAATGAAGTCATGTCTAGTCATAACAGGCAGAAAGAGTTTGGTCAATTTAATGTCAGCTGTGACAAAAACAGACTATTTTTTATTAGTCTAAGCAATAAAATCATTTTTAAATCAATACGTTGTCTTGCATTATGGATTTATTGAGTACATGTTCATGCTGCAACTTCCCCTCAGCCTGTTGGAAAATGTTTGATGTAATTGATTAGCTTTTTAAATATCTATTTTGTACCCTGTGTCTCTCAGAGCTCCCGCCTCAGATCCTGACCTCTGATGGAAAGGTGTACAAATTCACGGAGGGTGAAGACGGCATGATGGACTGTCAGTCCTTCGGCTCGCCACGACCACACATCACATGGTGAGACTCACACACACACACACACACACACACACACACACACACACACACAATCCTCACTTATTCAATATTATGTCATTTCATAGTTCTACTTTATAACGTTTCAGATTGAAAGTTTTCATCCCCTTGCTGTCCAAGATAAAACATGCATTTCCAAATTTGAAGTCAGAGTATTTTCTGATTTCTTCATGTGTGTTGTTTACGGTAGCAGCGCCCTCAGGTGGCTGCATCAACACAGTTGTAAGACCTCTGCAACACAATTTTGTATACATGTGCATATGTGCAACTAAACTAAACGAAGGTAAACAGACAATATTTGCTTTTCACAGGCCTTAAACACTATCCTCACAGAGGGATATTCCTCCTCTCTTTACTCTCTGCCCATTTTTTATGGATCTTCTTGTGTTTATCCTCTGTTCAATGAGGAGCCAGGAAACACACTCCCATCGATCGAGTCGCTGCTGTTGCTGTGAAATTAATTTCTGCTTGTCTAATGTTGGAATAAAAGACTCAGGAGGGACCGAGCTGCAGAGACACCTTCATTTATGTCAGGATCAATACATATATATGTATGTGTGTGTGTTTTCTGCAGGGAGGGGGAGGACAGGCATCCTCTGCTGTCGGACCCTCGTGTCGCTCTGCTCACCAACGGCTCCATCATTCTGTCCAGCGTGAACCACGAGGACCGTGGAGAGTACAGCTGCTCCATCAAACACAGCAACATCTCCATCACTGCGCACCTGGAGATCTACAGTGAGTCTGATATCATGTATAGGAAAAGCAATAAAAGAGAACAAATAAAAACCATGTCTAGTTTTATCTATATAAAATCTATATTTCACAACCCTGATGGATAAACCATATCCATATATATAAGATCAGTATAATAAAGCCAAACATACAAATTAAAATACTTGTTTAATCCCAAGGACAGTTGCTCCATTTTAAAATGATTCATTAATAAAAGATAAATAAATAAAAATAAACAGAATAAATAACAAAAATAATCAAGAATAAAAATGCGTAAGAAGTTAAAGTAATAATGTGCAATAAATAAAATAACATTTAATTAAGTAGAATATAGATATTTATACTAACAAAAAGATAAATGTAGATTCAAATAAGAAATAAATAATGTATATATAAACATAGAAATTAAGTAAAATATGAATAAAAGACTAAATAAAATAGGAAAATATTGTGTATTTACATCCGAAGTAGAGGAAGAGTGTGTATTAAAAGGATATAATAAAACAAAGTAAGGATATTTATATAAAGACAAGTTAAAGGAAAAATGTGCATTAAATAACATCAAATGAAATAGGATATAGAGCCGTAAAGTCCAGTAAAATGTCCAACAAAAACATTCAGGAAGATTGTTCATTAGAAAGATATAATAAGATAAAGATGTTTATATAAACACAACAAGTTAAAGCGACATCTTCCACACACGTCTCACTGTGCTGTGTTTTCCTGTCAGATCAAACGGTGATCCTGAACGGGCCGCAGGATGTGCGTGTGCTCAGAGGAAGCAGCGCTCTGCTGGACTGTGTCTTCGAGAAAGACCCTCGCCTCGTGAAGTACCAGATCGTCTGGAAGAAGGCCGAACAGAAAATGCAGGAATCGTCTCCAGATGACAAGTAAACTCACACTGAGTTATTAAAGTCCTCAGTTAAACTCAAACACATAATATATCTACCGTAGTTCTGTTGCAGTGATTCCTCCGCCTGTCTGACCAATCAAAAGGTTTTATGTTTTCAACCATTTAGACTGACCAGGAAGTGATTTAGGGGTATTTATATTCTGTGTGTGTGTGTGTGTGTTTGTGAAGGCACACGATCTTTGGTAACGGAACCCTGAAAGTGACCAACATCCAATCAGACGACAGCGCTCGTTATTCCTGTGAGGTCATCACTACGCTGGGAAGTGTAACAGCCAGCGGCTCCATCACTGTCGTAGGTATGTCACTCTCTGTGTGTGTGTGTGTGTGTGTGTGTGTGTGTGTGTGTGTGTGTGTGTGTGTGTGTGTGTGTGTGTGTGTGTGTGTGTGTGTGTGTGTGTGTGTGTGTGTGTGTGTGTGTGTGTGTGTGTGTGTGTGTGTGTGTGTGTGTGTTTACACTAACAGCTTTGTTTTGGACCTTCAGCTCGGCCGGACCCTCCTGAAGATCTGTCTCTGTCTGATGTCGCCGACCACAGCCTTACACTCAGCTGGGTCTCAGGAAACACACACAACAGTCCCATCATAGGTACCAAACACACACACACACAAACAATTGAACAGGCTCTGCTTTTTTAAGTAAAGGTGGCAATGTTTTATTTTAGTTACTGTATAGTTATGTAAAGTAATCCACTCGTCTTCAGATGAAATGTATTAAAAACAAGCTCCATACTATGGACAACGTAACTGAGGACATCTTAAAGTGATCTTACTCTGCCGTTGTCCAACATCTTCCTTTCTGTCTCTCAGAGTTCATCGTGGAGGCGCGGGAGGAGCAGCACTCGGAGGAGGGGAGGTGGAAGTGGGAGGAGTGGAAGAGAGTGCCGGGGGAGTTCAACCACCTGGAGCTGACCCTCCACCCGTACTGCACCTACCGCTTCAGGGTCATCGCCATCAATGAGATCGGCCACAGCGACCCCAGCCACCCCTCGGACCACCAGAACACCCCCCCCGCTGGTGAGGCGCTGACACTGTAACGTCTGTCACGAACGCAATGTTATCGAGAACACAACAGAAGGAATCAAAATATCTGTTTAAAGACAACGTGTTGAAATGTGTGTTACCCTAAATACCTGAAGGAAACAAATCAGTACGATACGAGTAAACTAATCATTCTCAGTATAATCCTAGTCTTATGTATCTGCTTACTAACTCCCAGACCTTACTTTTTAAACACTTCTGTATCAACACTCTCACATGCTGCAGGCCAGCTGGTCTTCAATGCAGAGTCTTATGCAACTGGGTTTTTAGCAGTATTTTTATATCTTAAAGGCGTGTGTTTTGGAAGAAGTCTGAAGAAATGAGTCTTGGTTTATACAGGAAAGTGGAAGCATGGAAAAACCAACGTTTTCTTACTGAATTTTAGGTAGCACTGTGAGTAATGGATTAACAAATGCTCCCTGTTCGGATGAAGTTTTGCTTTGAAAACCACAACTTCCGTTATCCTTCTTTTCTAATGCCAATTAGACAAACACATATATATTGTTTCTTAGCTAGCTCCAACGTGCCTTAAGACAGATATTGTTATCCAGTATTTATGTTTCAAAATGTGAGTTATCTCATCTTCATACGGCAAAGTGTATCTGTCGATCCATCTATTTAAAAGTGTTCTTTTTTATCTTTACTAAGTGTCTTTTTCCCCTTATCTTCCTGCAGTTCCTGACAGGAACCCCACAGGTGTGCGCAGCGATTCCACTGACCAAAAGACTCTGACCATCACCTGGGACGTGAGTAGTTTCAGCTTGTGTCAGCATATTCGAGGCATTTGGGTTTAGGGAGAGTATTCCTTATTAGAATGAAAACAAGAGAATGTAAATAAATAAAAATGGATAATTTACAATCATAGAAAAGCTAAGAATCAAAGTAAAAATGTCTAATAAAGATAATGTAAAATAAAGGACATATTAAACACGTTGAATCATAAGTTATATTCCTGCGTGTCGTTGCAGGAGATGGACAAGCGCTTCCATTACGGCGAGGGATTCAAGTACCACGTGTCGTGGCGCGAGGCGGGCAGGAGCGACGCTCAGTGGAACCATGCGGACGTACCGTCACCCCCATACGTCATCAACAACACGGGGACCTACACACCGTTTGAGATCAAAGTCCAGGCTGTCAACGGCCTGGGGGGGGCACCGATACCGGAGCCGGAGATCGGATACTCCGGAGAGGAAGGTACGTAGGGCTGCAGCAAATACTAATACTCACGAGTATCGGGATACTGTGTTTTGCGACGCTGCATCTTTTTGTAGTGGATATTGTTTCTATTTTTCTGGTTTGTGATGCACTTCCTTTTTGAGGAGTGCTTCATAAATGAGGTTTAGTTGGTTGATTGAATTAATAGTTTACATGCAAGGGCAGCGTGGGAGGCAAGGGCTCCGAGTGCACAAATAATCGTTATATAATGTAAGTTATTATTACTAGAAATAACAAATTGCATATACCAAGTACTGCAGTCTTGGCCATCTCAAACAATCAATGTCGGGGCAATCGTCAAAGTAGGAGGAGTAAAAAACTTGAATTAATGACAATAAATACATAATAATAACGTTTTTAAAAGTTTAATAATGAAAGAAAATATAAAATAATACTGGGGGGAAAGGTGGAAAATAATAAACGACAAAATAATAAAAATCTAAAGAAATAATAACAAATAATAACAAATGTAATAGTTTAGTTTAATTCCATTTTAGCATACCCTAGCAGCACTGGACTCCATAAAAACGTCCAAACTAATTCAATTTGAGTAAACTAATAATGCGTAGCTCTTCTGAATGCAAAGTCTTAAATATCAAGTCGTATTTTAATCAAATCCTGCGCTTATTTTATGTCATAATTAACAAAAATGTGTTGTACTTCATTATTTCAAACTTCTCATTGACATTCATCATAATTGATACTCCAGTTAACTTCTTTATGACCAAGTAGAGAATCCCTTCTGACTGAAAGTATCCTATGATTTGTAGAAACTCCTTATTTCTGATCTATTTGTAGTAACAGGAGCTAATAGTTCTCTCACCCTCTACACACAGCATCTCAAATACGTTCTTTCAGACATTTCTTGTGCTTAAACTGAGTAATTACGTCCCTCATAAAAGAGGTCAACATTCTCTTATTGAACAAGGCCTTCTGGATATGAGAAAAGATGAAACCGTCTCACAAAAAGACATCTTCACAGAGCATCGCGCCGAGGCCTGTTCTGCAGAAATGTCAGATCCAATGAAAGTAACGAGACACGTGAAGGATCTGTTTTGTTGTGATCTTGTTTGTGGTTGAACAACAAGCGCTCTGCTGTGCAGCGAGTTATTTTCTCTCAGTAGTTTTCTGTCGGAAAATGTCTCTAGGTCAAGAGTCAGCATCCTCAATTAGTGATGGATAGAAGCTGTTGCATAACTGCATGCCGATTATGTGTTGCATTACCATGCATGAGGCTGCTGTTGGGCTGAGCTGAGAGCTGCGGCGTTCATCACCAACAGGAGGATCACAGTACTTACGAATTACAAAAAATAGGGGATTATTAGATCGTATCAGAAGTGTCATAACCCAGCTCCGAGGCCATGATGGCATTGATTGTGATTGTGTGAGCATAATCAAATGTGAGGTGCTAATTATTATGTTTATTATTACACAAACTCATCCATCTCTCCCCCTTTCAGAGCCGGAGGAAGCCCCCACTGGCATCTCCACGGCAGTGATGGACAGCACGGTCAGAGTCTCCTGGGAGGAAGCCAAAAATGTGCGAGGTCTGCTGCTGGGATACAAGGTAACGGATATTACAGCAACTCTGCTCTCCGCTCATGTCACAGAGATATTTTACACTGTAAGGGATGCACCGGTGCCAAATTTCTTGGCCGATGTTAAGAATAACAATTTGGCCGATGTTTTAATGTACTTTTTTTCCCACTGTTGTTATTCCACTCTCTGCCAGGAAAAACAAAAAAATGTCTCTCAAAATGGTTTCAGTTTCAAAGGCTGAGCAACTTCGTTATGATAACATCGTAGTACGCTGTTTAGAAAGTACGCAGCTTCCCCGGATCACCTGCAGCTCTGCCCGCTGTGAGGGGACCGGTGAGCGGAGCAAAACACACGTTTAGAATTTGACTTATCACACTTAGCTATTTTATCTACCTCTGAATCTACCTAAACTAGTTATCAATATATTTACTCTCTACCGTCGGATCACTCATTACTGGATCAGCGAGCTGCATGAGAGGGACGGGCTGTCCGGAGAGGGAGACAGGGAGACAAGGAGACAGGGAGACAAGGAGAGAGGAAAAGAGAACGCTCCATTTATTATTCCCGTGTTATTATCCAAAGTTACTGTAAACTTTGGAATAATGTAGTTCATCTACATAAGTAAATGGCGGATCTCTGGGGGAAACAGTGGAGTAGTCCCACACTGCCCACATGTTGTGTTTTTGTTTTCTTTAGTTAAGGTCTTTTTGTATAAACGGACTACGGGTGCCGCAGATGTTATGATGGAATGATGCCGATGTATCGGTGCATCTCTAGTAAATACTATCTAGTATATCTTGTAGTGGGTTGTCCTGGTGGAAATTCTGGTATAATAATCAAAAAAGACTGGAGTTTTTTTAAACTGGAAAAGAAAACGACTCTGCAGGAAGGATAAAAGCATGCAGAGATGTCCTGCAGTGAGACGATGCACTGGATGCCGTCTTCTTTTAAACACTTCATTAACTTCAAGGCAGACATACAACAGACACAGCCCTCCTGTCTTTATGAACATCCATTTCCTTGTAAGTTGTTACAACTTGAGAAACCTAGGTAACCTCAGTACACACACACACACACACACACCGCTGGTTGTGTAATGCAGTATTCTACATTGTGTGCGTACGTTATATTGTGTTGGTGCGTTTCTTTAGTGTTGGGGTTGTCTGTTAGAAGCTAATCCATAGTTTTAAGTGTCTATTTATTATTTCCACACATTAAAAAAAGGAACCACATAAGCAGTACAACTGAGGCAGTGGTTCAAACCTATGATGGCTTTAATAGAAACCTAAAGACATTCAAAAGATATAACACAAACGAACAGAAATAATCTGTATTTTACACATAAGAAGATTATTTCAGGCAAGAAAGGGTGGAGTAATTGCAATATTTACAGTGTGAATAATTATATATTATAACACAGCTCCGGACCACTCCAGGTTTTTCTTGAATCTTTATCTCTACCTGTATGGCAGCCATTCCAGTGTGTGTTGAATTTCAACACAGAGAAATGTTGTCAGTAGTTTATAGAATCCAATAAAAAATAAGAATAATAATTCAACTTGTTAGGGAATGTTTTGTATAGGCTTGTAAATCTTTAGCTCAGTTACGTCTCTTCTCTCTGTCCTCTCTGACCTGGCTCTACGGCCTTGCAGGTGCTGTTATCTTCATTAAGGAGGGGCAGCCTGGGCTTCCGAAGCCTTGTTGTTCCCACAGTGGGTACAAGCTCACGCTGACCTAAGATCGGCTTTATAGTTTAGGGACAGCTAGCTCCAGTTTATCTCGACCCAGATGCTCCGGTAAACACCTTATTTGTGTCCTAGATGACAGTTTAAGTTAAACATATTGTCCTAGATTGTTTAGTCTGCTGCTCTGAGAATGTTGATTACCCATTTGGAACTAGTTAAAACCTCTTCCTATCCCTGAGATCTTCAGAGTTGGTTTGGCAACCGCTGTGGCAACTCGTGTATACAGCAAATGTCTTTTCAATTCTCCGGCCGTAACTCTGAATAAACCCAACAGTGTTTTGCAATCAAGTTCCTGCTCTCCAGTGTCTCTCTGAGTTTCGTCTCCATTGCTTCAGAAGTTTCCACCACAAATCAAAGACATGTCTATAAATAATAAAACAAGGGGAAATTATAACGCTGAAGGGGTCTCTTAGCATACAGAAACACATGCATACCATTAGTATATGTATGTTTTAAATGTAAGAGCATTTGTGTGTTTTCCAAGGAAGAACACATCACTTTTTGGTCCTTATAGCTCCACCTGGTGGCCAATCAAAGAACATCATTTTGTACAGTATGATTTGTTTACAATGAGAAAAGCAGCAAATCTTTCCTTTTGAGAAGCTGGCTAGGTATTGTTTTTGCTAGATAAAATAATATGTTGTTCATCAAAATGATCGCAAATGTATTTTCTGTTTCTGCTGAGTGTTTTATGCTCTAGTTGAAAGCCTTGAAGTAAAGGCGTAGTCATATTAAATGCCAGGCAGCACTAATACATCCCTTTGTCTTGGTTGCACCGCTCATTCATTCATCCTTCCTCTGCCTCCGTGTCAGATCTACATCCAGAGGTTGGGTCCGCAGGGCGGTCGGGGCCGCAGGTCTCTCGGGAAACTGCACCAGGATAGAGATGAGAAGCTGGAGCGAGCGAGGGAGAGAGACAGGGGGAGTCAGGAGGTGATGGTCCACGGCATGAAGACCTCGGAGGAAGTGACGGGGCTGCGGCTTTACTCCCGCTATGAACTGTCCGTCACGGCCTTCAACAGCAAAGGGGAGGGGCCTCGCTCCTCCCTGCACCTGTTCAGCACCCCGGAGGGAGGTGAGTGATCAGGATCCGCTGCGTGTGAAATGTAGCTATTGAAGAAGAAACATATATTCATCCAGTGTGTGCATGGGTTTTAAAAAAGTAAGGGTTGCTGGTTCAAGTCCAAGTATTCTGAACCTCAACCATATTAGAGTCAGAGAGGGGTCTAACATTTTGGACTGTAGGCCATATAAACAAAAGGCCAAATACTAATAACTGTGTAGTTTTTATTTTTGACCAGTTACAACAAACAACCTCTTGTGCCTTGGAAAATATATACATTATAAAAAGTGTGTGTGTGTGTGTGTGTGTGTGTGTGTGTGTGTGTGTGTGTGTGTGTGTGTGTGTGTGTGTGTGTGTGTGTGTGTGTGTGTGTGTGTGTGTGTGTGTGTGTGTGTGTGTGTAGCGCCTGGTCCTCCGGCATCATTAAGGTTGGAGAGTCCTTCAGAGAAATCCATGATCCTCTACTGGAGCCCTCCAGAAGAAACCAACGGCGTCCTGATGGGATACAAGGTGCATTATCAGCAGGGTGAGGGTGTTCACATTATTCTGTACGGCAGGAGGACGTTTGTGGGGGAAAGGATCTAGGAGGGAGACTTCTCTTGGATTGAACTCTTTCTTTGTTTGGGAGGAGAGAGGAATACTGTGCAGACCTAATGGAGATCTGTCAAATAATGTAACCTCAACACTGTACTGACACAGACCTGGAGAACAGCAAGATGCAGATAATGGACATCCTCGACCCGGCTGTGACCCACATAGAGTTGACCTCTCTGGACCCGAGCAGCCACTACATCTTCAAAGTGATCGCTTTCACCATTAAAGACGGACCCCCCATCACCCGGAGGGGCGCCACCATGCTGGACGGAGGTGAGACTCCTGTCCTCAGGATAAAATACAGTACACATCATATTCAGTGTTCACCCTTCAGTGTCATATCTTTATTAAAGACATCACTCTTTTTATTCTCATTTTTAGTTGAGCTTCTGATTTTTATTTAAATATTCAACTTCTATTTTATTTTATTATTATTCTTAAATCTTTTTATTTCACATTTTTACTTTAATTCCAATTGTTTATATGAATGTATATTGTGTATATTCTTAAATAAATCGACTGTTACAAAACCTAATTATTATTATATATCTTACTATTTTTCACTCGTATTTGAAATGTATTATTGTCATGCAATATTGGCAGTAATATGAGGTTTAAAGGTGTGTTTAAGGGTTTGTCTGAAGGATGGTTGTGTGTGTGACTCTCATCACATGCCTCTTTCCTGTGTCTCCTTCCAGTCCCTCCATCACTCATCAACATCGTGTCTAACAGCACGTCACTCAACCTGAGCTGGGTGCCCGGAGAGAGAAACAAGAACCACGGCTTCACCATCCGATACCTCAGGAAGAGCCGTAAGAGGAGGGAGGAGGAGGGAGGGAGGGAGGGAGGGAGGGAGGAGGGAAGAGCTTTACCTTCCTGCATAATGACTCTAAGATAAAGATGGAGGAAGAGAGAAGAGGATGCCATTATTAATAATTAACAGGCTCTTATTGGTTCATCCATTTGACGAGATCATCACTTCTTCTTAGACGTAGAAAGGAGAACATATGTCTGATAGAAAGCAGGAAGTAGAAGAAGAAGAGAGTGAAAATGTGTCCAAAATAGACGTTCATTTTAGTCGTGACAGTCTGAAATTTGGTCTCTGCATTGAACACATGCCAATATTAATATGTGACAAAAGATAACTTTACTAATCATTCCTCCTGTGTGTGTGTGTGTGTGTGTGTGTGTGTGTGTGTGTGTGTGTTCACTGCAGCCGGCTATGATTGGTTGGACTCAGAGGTGGTGAACTCCACGCAGGGTTTCTATTTGCTGACAGGCCTCCACCCGGGATCCCAGTACCACCTCATGATCCGGCACGGGAACGACACTCAGTGGGAGAACGTGACATCGACCTTAGGAGCAGGTGTGTGTGTGTGTGTGTGTGTGGACGCATTATCTGCTTCAGAATCATTGGTGACAGTTACTAATCCCTCACTTTCTCTCCTCTCTCCTCCCTCAGTGCCGTCGGAGATGCCCGGTGGGTTCGCCGCCCGGGGTTGGTTGATCGGACTCATCGCTGCCATCTTGCTGCTGGTTCTGATCCTGCTCATCCTCTGCCTCATCAAGCGCAGCAAGGGAGGAAAATACGCAGGTAATACACACATACATGCGGACATTAACACACACACACACACACACACACACACACACACACACACACACACATGCTTCTTCTGTAGTCCACAGTTTGATGATGGTGTGTCTTCCCCAGTGAAAGACAAAGAGGACAAGGAGGTGGACTCTGAAGCTCGGCCAATGAAAGACGAGACGTTCGGAGAGTACAGGTGAGTCCCTGCTCTCCATAGATCACGGGAGAGAATCCAGAAACATGAAAACAAAAGCTGCAAATAGGGCATCACACCCTCATATAAGACTATCGGTCAGTCAGTCACTGCTCATTGTTCAAATCTATAAGGATTTGTCCAATTTTGTAAATAAAACAGGGACAGTTGCTGGATCTTTTCTAACTTCGAGGCTATTTTTAAATAGTTTTCCTCCCTTACTTTGATTGTTATTATGTGTATGCTTTGTAACGAGATACTATATATCCCAAATACCTCTTTGGTCGGTTCAATACATGGTAAAGCTGTAGCCGTTTGAGCTCTGAACCTAAAACCGGTTTTTCCTCTTTTGGTTTGTAAAATGTATTCTAATAAAAGAAGTGAGTTAAAGAGAAGATGTTGTTCTGAAGTAGAAAACAAAAACATGATATTTACTTTCAGTTTGACTTGTACTGTTGCATAAAGTATCCGAAAACTCTTCACTCTTACAGTAAATGTCCGCTCAACCCTGTGAGGCTCTGAGCGGGGCTCAGTGTGATGATGCTGACTGAACATACGGTCTCCATGTTTCAGCGGAGTGAATTCCAGCTGCTCTTTGCGGTGTATTTCTGGTTCTCTGAGATTTACGATGCAGTTTGTCAGTCTGAGCAGAGTCTCCTCTCAGAGAAGCGCCTCTGCATTAAAGAGCTGAGAGTAAAGAGAGAAGCTTTTAGGAGGAAGGAGCGACTGATTGATTAAAGAGTTCCTCCTCACTCAGCTTCTCTGTGACGGTTACTGCTTTTGAATTCTGTCAAATACAAACCCGAGAGGATTATTTGTCCTTTCAGTGGTTTTGAATAAAATAGAAATGATATGGTCTAAGATAATATCCTGAATTACAAATATTCCTTAGCCAGACGTACAGAAGTATTCTCTGCTCTATGTACTTTAAGTATCACAATTCAAAGTTCTCGGTATTCATGGGCTCATTTCATTTTTTTGTGAGGTATCTTGGTGCTTAAACATTTTAACATTTCTCCTTGGAATGAAATCTCTACTAATCTCTACTTTATTTTCTGTTTTTGCTTGCTTTTTTTTTTACCTCCCGGCTCTCTCTCCTTCTTATTCCCACTTTTCTTTCCTTCATGCTCTGCTGCAGATCTCTGGAGAGGTGAGAAAGTTATTCAGTAAAATACTCAGAGAGACCCAGGCCCTCATTCCTGAGTTACCCATCTACTAATCCACTAATTCCACCAGTGCAAACACCGATTGTGCTTTTTGGGCTTTTCCCCCTCCTGTAGTGTGTTATAGGTATTGGTGCATGTAAATGGTCTGCAGAGGCTAAAATCCCTGTGTTCCCTCCAGAGGGAGTTTTTCTCCCACACTCCCCCTCTGCCTGGAACGCTTCCATTGGACTATTTTGTTTACTTCCTGATCATAGTGACATCACTAGGTAAAACTTGCGCTTCTATTGGGTAGCGCTCCATCACATTGTACGTGATAAGCTAAGGGGCGTCTCTAAGCGGTTGACCAATCACAACGTAGCTGGCCAGCTGGCCAATCAGAGCAGACTGGGCTCTGGTTTCAGACAGAGGGTGAAAAGAGGTGCTGCAGCACAGGCAGGATGAGAAACATAAAGAGCTTTCTGAACATTAGAGCATGGAGATGAGCAGAATATGTCCTCTTTAAGTTCCTCAAAACAGTTCAGTACTTCATTAAACGTACTTAGTTTCCCTCCCTGGCGACCGCTCTGACTCTTGTTAAATTGTCAGCTTTTATATAATAATTGTCGTACATTTCTGAGCAGGTTTCTGTGCTCTGTATTTCAGCGATGTGGATGAGAAGCGCTCCGGCAGCCAGCCCTCACTGTGCGGGGAGAGCAAGCTGGGCAGCGATGACTCCCTGGCTGAGTACGGAGACAGCGTGGACATCCAGTTCAACGAGGACGGCTCCTTCATCGGCCAGTACAGCAACCGGGGGCCCGCCCCCCCCGGCCACGAGAGCTCCGGGCCCGCCTCCCCCGTCAACGCCGTCCCGCCTCCCCCCATCGCTCCCTCCATGTCGACCATCCTCAACCGGCCCAGCTAGACACACACACACACACACACACACACACTGCGAAACACAAAGGGACAGACCACTCCTGACTCCACTGCCTGTAATGTTAAAGTGCAAAAACACGCACACGCACACACACACACACACACACACACACACACGCACACACACACTGTCTCAATACATTCCACAGGTTTATGCAGTGCAGCTGTTTACAGGATGTCTCGCCTTTTCTACTGCAAGTTTACACACACACACACACACACACACACACACACACACACACACACACACACACACACACACACACACACACACACACACACACACAGAAACACACTCACACCTACAAGCAAACACTTCCAATCAGAGCTCTTCACACCAGAAAGAAAGAAAAGTGTTGCACCAGCTGCAATTCGCCTAAAAGCGTAAAGAGTGGCTAAAAACTGGATAAAAAGTTTATGACAGCTTCTGGCTGACAACAACGCCACTATTGAATTCATTAAAGGAAACACTGCTTAGATCATAATAACGGAGACATTATCAAAATCAAACATCTAGAGAATGTGGAAATGTTACATATTTAAATCTCACGCAGTGGTTCACAAACCTTGGTACCTGATTTACACCTGCCTGAAGGCTCTTCCTAAGACTCGTGTTTGACTGGTAATTCTGTAGTTTGATTTAAATCGGAGTAACAAACAGCTGGTGCAACGCTGCGGGAGAGGAAGGGGAGGGCTGATGTGATGAAGAGTGACTGAATGAAAAAGGGAAATCTCATCTCGTCTTGTACAAACATGTATTCCGTTTCAGTAACACATTTAAAGTCATACGCATTGTTTTTATATAAGCACCACCACTTTGAGTTGTGTGTCATCGTGGAGCGTCCCCACTGCGTGTCCGTGCTGTTTTATATTTGTGTTTCCGTGCATGCGTCTGGGGAAGAGCTTTCTATTTATTGATGTCAGAGCCGCTCCCAAACCTAAGATGCACGCCCCTCGCTGAGGCTTTTAATGGTTTGATATTTACCGTATGAGTTTAAAGAGTGTGAGTGTGAGTGTGAGTGTGAGTGTGAGTGTGAGTGTGAGTGTGAGTGTGAGTGTGAGTGTGAGTGTGAGTGTGAGTGTGTGTGTGTGTGTGTGTGTGTGTGTGTGTGTGTGTGTGTGTGTGTGAGTGTGAGTGTGTGCTCACCATCCCTGCTCTGTTTCCTGCAGTGATGGGAGATCTGTTGCCTTAAGAGAGTCCAGTCGAGCGTCCTCTCCTCCTTTCTGTCCATCCGTCTGTCAATCATTCATTTTCCCTCACACACACACACACACACACACACACACACACACACACACACATCCAAACATCACCCTCCTGTTTGATCAGCAGGTGAAATGCAGGACCAAGATTCTACGGTGGCTCTGAAGGAAGCAAACCAAATCTGTTTAATTACTTTCATGGAAACTAACTTACATTCTGACGCCATGGGACTGGGGAAGAGGGTTAACATTCTGGGGGAAAATAAACTGATATTGGTTATTATAATATATTAATTGTCATATTTAATTGGCAAAATTGGCATTATGAGCCGAAACCACACCATTTACAAAATATGTTTCTTATAAATGTGTGAGAATCTCAAAGAAGTATCTGGAGTGTATTCTCACAAAATTATGGTACATGTTCTGAGTATACCCTCTCAAACCTAGCTTTGTCATTTTGATTTTCTATCTTGTTCCTCATACTACACTGATTTCCATATTATGGTCTGTGCAACCTGCATGGTGTTTCCTTTAATTGTGCTGCAATGAGCTTTCAGGGCCACCGTAGGATGTGATTACAGACAGAAACACAATCCTACACACACACACACATGCTGATGCTGATGCTGATGCATGCATAAAGTGGAGGACAATGAAACCCACATGCAGGGCCGGTCCTCTGTAGCAAAACCGTATGGGACCCTCTGAGGCAGAGAGGAAGAGGAGGAGGAGAATCTGACGTAACGTTCTCAGAATGTAAATACAACCTTGAGAATGTCTTTTTTTTATTTCCATTGCTTCTTTTCTAAGATGATCAAATTGTAATTGTTTTTTTTATGATCTGTTGCTCTGTTTGGTTTTGTATCATAACCCCCCCCCCCCCCTGTTATGTTTTCCTCTTGTGTCACATTTAGTAGTCCAGAGACATTTAGAGGAACCTAGAATCAGTTCCTTTATAGCGCTTAAGAGGCAGCAGATGATATGAATTAATAAGAAGTCATAAATGTTAGCATTTATCCACGTCGCCATGGCAATGCTGTTTGAATGGCCGAGACGCAGCCCTGTGGGGACGGATCGATCTTAATACTAAGAGGGTTTATTTTTGTGGCTCCGCTTTGCAAGATAAACTTGATCTGACAGGATGCAGGAAGTTCTTGTGTGATTTTGGACCCAGAGCTGAAGTTTGTTTTTTAACTGTCCCATGAAATACCAAAACCAACAATGTATAACTTCCTTTAGTTTGTGGCTAACAGCATTAGCTCTTGGTTCCTCCAGTCATGTTTAAAGTCATACTCAGCTTTAAATGTGTGTTTTTCCATGAAAGGTGTCATTTACATTAGCAAAAAGTAATATATAGTGTCTTCTTCTAAAAGCTCAGTCATCTCCTAAATTGTGAGTTTGTTGGGGACTATTTTCAGCGGCGGATTAATCCACATTTGGTGCGCTAGTGAGTATTTGTGGCAGCAGGACGGTGTGTGTGGGATTGTTTTAAAATAATCAATCAAGGAGGAAAATGAGTTTACAATTTAGTGGTGACTTATTTTTGGGGTCCAATCACCAGAATGATTTGACAGGATGTTTACCTTTCCATTTCCTGTTTGGTGTTAAATCAACATGTGAAACAAAATGCCAAATGATCAGTAACCTCTGCGGTTCATCTCAGTGTAATAACCCACAGTCTGGACCCGCCTCCTGTCTGTCTCTCTGCTCCTGATGCTGTCTGTCTCTCTGTCGCAGCCTTCTTTTATACATATAAACACCTTGGAAAAAAAAAAACAACATAAAAACTAGAAAAAATATGTAAAAAAGACCAAAAAAATGTAGGTATAAATAATAACAAATCTGCTATCGATAAAAACAATAGTGCTTTACGAGCAACAACACCATCAGTGAGTAACACACTGACCTAATCAGTATCACAGGATCCAGCAGGGACAGGATTACAGTGGAGAAGGGAGGGTGTGTGTGTGTAGGGGTGGTTCAAACACACACATTAACAGGTGGGGTGGGGGGGTGTATTGCAATATTAAGGTGTGCTGATGTTGTACCTGCTTGTTGCATTGTGCGCTGTACTGTATCTGACTAACTTACCCCAGACTGTCAACTAATAAATAAACATGGACTACTACGCATATCCTGAACAAAACAGGTGCTTCTCTTCTCTCTCCGTGTGTGTGTGTGTGTGTGTGTGTGTGTGTGTGTGTGTGTGTGTGTGTGTGTGTGTGTGTGTGTGTGTGTGTGTGTGTGTGTGTGTGTGTGTGTGTGTGTGTGTGTGTGTGTGTGTGTGTGTGTGTGTGTGTGTGTACACGTCAATGTCTTGGGAAACCAGTTTACGCTTGAGACCCGTGGAATGAGTGTATTTTTGCTGGATTTTACTTCCTCAAAGCAGCATTTTAAAGGGTTACGTGTTCATCAGGCCTTTAAGGAAAAGTGTGTATCAGTAGATTAAAGTGTGGCTGTTTGAGGTGCTCATAACAGACCTATAGTCAGTGTATTACTACACACTACTGCTGCATTAGATGACAGTCAGCATGTACTCAATTTGGAGAAACACACAAGACTTAAAGCATGGAAGAAAAAGCTAAAAGTGGGACATGAGCAGCAGAAATATATATTCAAGCCACTTTAAAGAAGGCCACGCTGAATCAATCTATCAGTCTAAGTGTACGTATATTATTACTGCTTTACCCTGCCTTCAAACGGCCTGTTTCGCTGGGAACTGAAGCCATAAACAATGCTCTTAATTGACAAAAACTAGAGTTGTATCTCACAGGACACAGGAGTTGCTGCCCTGATCGGTTGTTTAGCTATGTGAGTAAGGAAGAGAGGTATGGTGTGTGTGAAATAGAAGAAATGCAGTTGAGCAAGAGGCTGTCACAACCCTAAAATATCTCCCTGTAACTGTGTGCCACTTACTCTTTGGGCTCTTTCTTTCCTTATTGTTCTGTGTCTACCAGATATGTCTGACGCAAAACTCTTGAGGTAAATGTTACCAGGTCAGAAACATTTTTAACACCACACAAGTCTGGACTGGATGCTGTCAGATAAACGCAGCCTGCAGCCTTCCAAGGTCACTGTGATAAGATCATACATCTCAAAGAAACACACTTTGAAACACTGGGAAAGAGACCGGTTTAAGTTGTTGAGGAGATTCTTCTAAGATCACATGAAAACTATAAAGACTATTATCCCCTCGCAGTTCAACATGCATTAATAATCTGTCTCTCTTTTCAGAATTCTTCCATATAAACTGCATAGAAGCACACACAAATGTACAGCCAATAAGGTTTAATAGGAGTTAAACCATAAGTTGATGTCCTTTCATTATTCATTTTGCCCTCTATTTTGGACAGATTGATGAAGCATGTCTGCAGGGATTTTTATTCAAGTGTCTTAAACCTGCAATGTTTTTGATGGTCAACAGGGGGCGCCTCCACTGGTGGCCAAAATGAATCAGATTGTATAGAAGTCTATAAAATAAAGACTCTGCTTCTCACTTTATTTGTTTTTGTTGGTAAACATTTTCATGCTGGTTTTACGGTGTCGTATTGTAGCTCCAAATTGTCTTAATTGCATAATCTTCAAATAGTAAATCATGGTCCCGCTGAAAGTAAAATAGACTATAAAGTAGGGTATGCTTTAGGGCGGGATTAGTGTTTTGATTGACAGGTTTCTACAACGTCGCTGTCCATTTTTCATTTACAATTTTAACCTGTTTTCAATACATACATTTAATTGACACTGAAAATGTTTGTTTAATGTAAATTGGTAATCTGTAAAATGGCGACGCCCAAAAAGCCTTATTCTAAAATCAAATAGTGACGTCACGATGAGTATTTTCACTACTTACACACAGTCTGTCTTTAACACACACATATTTTAGACAAAACACCAGTTTGCAACTTAGTGTCTCTGCTCTACGTTTGTATCCTCCAATCACAATCTGACACTGCCCTATGGTGCTCCACATTTCAGGGTTAGAATCAGAGTACTGCGTTGATACCTGGTGGGGAAGTTTGGTAAATATTTACTCACTTACTTAAATAACGTTTCGCCTGTTTGTAAAATAGTTGGAGTGCCCCTTTAAGTTCATCTGTGACGCTGTCAATGCATCCTAAACGTTATACAACCAATGAATGAACATGAGAGAAATAATGTCTGCTATGGGACACACACACACACACACACACACACACACACACACACACACACACACACACACACACACACACACACACACACACACACACACAGGAGCAGTTTGCAGCATCGTAGCTCCCTGCAGAAAGGACAAAGAGCAGAGGCGTGGTGGATAATGGGAATATTATTTGCACAAGACAAGCAGGATGTGTAGCTACTCTGTTTCACTACCGAAAGGAGGAGTAACAAGGAGTTAAACCTGGAGGACTAGTTCCTGACGCAGACGGTGTGTGTGTGTGTGTGTGTGTGTGTGTGTGTGTGTGTGTGTGTGTGTGTGTGTGTGTGTGTGTGTGTGTGTGTGTGTGTGTGTGTGTGTGTGTGTGTGTCAGGAGAACTACTAAACCGGAGGGAACACACTGAGGACAAGGACCAACATTTTAAGGACTTAGCAGGCTGCAACTTGCCTGCATCAACCCGCCATCACACGGCGTCTGGGCGGAGGCAGCGACACACACATCTACCCCATGACACATGCACACACGTGCACACACACACACATATAACATAATAACATAATATAGCAAAACACACACTCCACCCGGAATAGATTTGGAGGATGAACGGAGCGATGATTTCGCAAGACGGGACGGAGTCACAGGGGGGCGCGATGAGGGCGCTCCGGTTCCAGCGTCCGCACGGTGAGTGACAGCGACACGCGCACGCGCGCACACACACGCCTACACACACACGCACACACACACACACACACTGCTGACAGGGTCGCATGTTCATGTTAAACTAGCAACTTGGTTATGCAATAGCCTACACACACACACACACACACACACACACACACACACACACACACACACACACACACACACACACACACACACACACACACACACACACACATGCATACTCATAAACACTTCCTCTTATGTATTTAAGGACCATGCATAAAAAACAAAGAGAGAAGAGACCATTTTTACTTGCTAACTTGCAGTCATAGGCAATCCCTTAATTTAGTGCTGGAACATCATTTATTTTCATGCAATAATAAATGTCTCCTAGTGCAATTATTATGTTGATGCCTGTCCAAGAATGGCATTCATTCTAGTTGAATTAACACATGAATTGTCGTGGAATAACTCCATTCAGTCGATCAAAAATATTTATTTTTATGCAGTGATTACATTTGTTCTGCAAAAAAATAAACGAATTATAAAATCCATTCTAGTGCAATAAATACATTTATTTTAACACACATATAACAATCAAAACACACTAAAAACATTACACAGACCCGCGTGCTTTATTTGTGTATCAGCGTGGGAGAGGAGGACTTTGTGCGCATGCGTGACAACGTGACGTAAACTGTTGATCACTGTCATTGATCCACGAGCAGATCCACATGTCATGACCCCCCCCCCCCCCCCCCACCCCCAGCTGGCATGACACGACATAAAAAAATACACTCATGGTTCACCATACAGCATTACGTAAGTGTGTGTGTGAGCCGCCTGACATACAGGACATCATGTGCCGCCCGGAGGGGACGTGGTGCGGCGCAGAGGTGTCGGGTGTCCCCCTCCGCGCCGGACAGGAAGTAGTCCGGGCAGAGCTACACACTGACGGACGCATGGCT
Organism: Eleginops maclovinus; assembly: GCF_036324505.1. Taxonomy (NCBI): domain Eukaryota; kingdom Metazoa; phylum Chordata; class Actinopteri; order Perciformes; family Eleginopidae; genus Eleginops; species Eleginops maclovinus. Next base: position 24,623,478 of record NC_086349.1, on the reverse strand, counting down.
GAAGTGAGGGTTGGGGGGGGGGGGTTAGGCATTTATTTTGGGAGAGGGGGTAGTTGTGCTACGATCTACACGTGTGTTTGAGTTTCTGCTTGAAGAAACAAATGGAGTCCAGGAAGAGATGGACACAGGGGAGGCGCGTGCGGTGTCACAGCACAGGTGAGAGCTGTATTGGCAGCTGCACGATCATACCGATCTCTCTCTCTCTCTCTCTCTCTCTCTCTCTCTCTCTCTCTCTCTCTCTCTCTCTCTCTCTCTCTCTCTGTCTCTCCCACACACACACACACACACACACACACACACACACACACACACACACACACACACACACACACACACACACACACACACACACTTTCATTGAGTATGACAGTAATGTCTCAGAACAGTGATCAGAACAGCTCCCTCTTACTGTATATTATTAAAACACTCACAAGGGGCTTTTTCTGTTGTTGCATAAAGACTACTTTAAGTACTTTAAAGGGATAGTTTAAATGTGTTGTAGTGGGGCTGTGTGAGGTACTGACCATGTCATTGTATTACCTACAGCATGTTGAATTGAAACACATGAATCATGACGGTTTGGTACAGCCACAGTTTAGTTACTTAAGTTAAGATAACTGGAGTGACGTGAAATGTAGTGAATTTAAATATATCTGTAGTGATGAACTGATTGCTTGATGTTCTGACAAAAAAACTATCTGTGATCTGTTGCTGTGTAGCTGTGTGTAATACGTGATGTTTGCGTTCATAATGATATTTTTGCGGCAGTGCCTGTGAATGGAGGCCTGAAGGGACAGGTTGTCAGTGCTGCCAACTTGTGGCTTTGTCGCTAGATTAAATTACTTTTGAAGCTAATGCTGTTAGCCCCTTTATTATTGAATAAGAGCTTAAGACATTGCGCAGCACCTCTTTTCACTCTGTCAGCTGGGTATATTAAGATTAAAGGTGCCCTATTCTGCTCATTTTCAGCTTTGTATATCCTGGGACATGTCTCCATGCTCTAATGTTCAAAAAGCTCTTTATGTTTCTCATACTGCCTGTGCTGCAGCGCCTCTTTTCACCCTCTGTCTGAAACCAGAGCCCAGTCTGCTCTGATTGGTTAGCTGGCAGGCTCTGTTGTGATTGTTCAACCGCTTAGAGATGTCCCGCCCCTTAGCTTATAATATAATGTGTTGGAGCGCTAGCCTGTAGAAGCTTAAGTGTTACATAGTGATGTCACTATGTTACGGAAGCAAACAAAGGCGTCCAATGGAGGCGTTTAAGGCATGGGGGAAGGGGTGGAGAGAAACTCCCTCTGGAACACAGGGCCTTTACAGACCATTTACATGCACAAAAACCTATAGAACACACTACAGGAGAGGGAAAACCCCTAAAAGCATTAAAGCGCCTCTTTATTTCATTACTGACTTCATCTGAAGGATTCATAAAGGAGCTGCTCAGCATGCTTTTTACTGGGGAGTCCTCACTTCGTGTTTGTGGGGCAAAGTCTACAGTTGCTCTTGGTGATTGGTGGCTGAGTTTGTTCTGGGCTTTAATGGCACAGTTACAGTGATTGACAGGCTAAACAACCAATCAGAGGCGCTCAATCAGGTCTGCTGACTCACAAACTCCTCCCACACAGACTTCGTGGTAGAGAGTTCAAAATCTGTGTGCTCACCTGAAGCGCTTCTCTTCATCTGGCCCTCCTGTCTCTCTCTCTCTCACACACACACACACATACACACAGACACACACACACACATACACATACAGAAGGAGAGGTTTAATACACACACATCCACTCACTTTTTAAAGTCATGTCAAAAACACTCACTCAAAATCCTCTGGAGAAAACCTGGGGGCCATGGATGAAAAGCAGGCTGAGCCAACGCAGAGGCTGTGAGTACACACACACACACACACACACACACACACACACACACACACACACACACACACACCACTTGACACACAGGTTCCCACACACACATGGAAACCGCATGAGTTGCTATGGTTTCGTTTCACAGGTTGACAAGTTGATTCCTGTGCATTATAGGAGGTGTCACAACGTTTTAACAGCAGCGTGAGAGTTTAGTTTTTCTGTTGAGTTGAGAGGATGATTTCTGCACAGCGCTGCCCTGTGAGAGACCGGAGGGCCGTTCACCCCAAAAGTTCACCATGAGAACTCTTCCTGCTAATTAATGTCCCGATATCCAGCACTTTCACACCATTAAACACAGGTTTTGATGCTCTCTTTGCCAGATGATGGAATATGATGATGCTTGAAAGATGTACTCAGATCAGTGTCTTCAGTTAAAATACTTGATTACAATTAGAAGAATTGGCAACAAAAAGTACTCAAATGTCTCAGTATATTGTTTGGAGTGCGTATTGTGTGTGTGTCTGAATATCCGCAGTATATCTTTCATTCTACTGGACTCATCAGCCTCACACGTTTGGTGCTCATGATGATCTCTAACATCCTCTTTTGAGTGTTTTAAATCATCATTGCTAACTCTTCTTTACTGGCCAGTATGAGCCACATGTATCACACCTGCGGTCTCTAGATAAAGAGATCGGTACAGATAGATAAAGTAGTATCGAAATATTTGGCATTAACACAACTCTTAAGACTTCTAATTTACATTTGATGCAGGAGGATTATCTACCCTAAGCTGGTGGTGTTCATCCCGACACCGTCAATGTTGAACTTCTAAAAAAACCTCAGTGGAAATCAACGTGTGTATGTGTGTGTGTGTGTGTGTGTGTGTGTGTGTGTGTGTGTGTGTGTGTGTGTGTGTGTGTGTGTGTGTGTGTGTGTGTGTGTGTGTGTGTGTGTGTGTGTGTGTGTGTGTGTGTGTGTGTGTGTGTGTGTGTGTGTGTGTGTTTCAGCCTCGGTGCCGCAGTTCACCAACTCCCCCACCATGATAGTGATGGTGGGACTGCCGGCCAGAGGGAAGACCTACATCTCTAAAAAACTCACGCGATACCTGAACTGGATCGGAGTGACAACGAAAGGTATCACATGACCTCATGATTACACTGAAACTCACACCCTCACACAATCACACCATCATGTGATCACACCCTCACACCATCACACGCTCACACCATCACACACTCACACCATCACACTCTCACACCATCATGTGATCACACTCAACATATAAAAACACTTTATTGCGCAATATTTAATCTTTAACAAGAGATTCATGGCAGCCCAACTGTCAATCAGTGACAAAAATCTACCTGCTTATTTATGCAAAACACAATTCAAATGATTTCATTCTACACTAAACTCTTTTCACCCTCTGTCTGAAACTCAAACTTTGAGATTCTAGCCTTTGCAGACCATTTACATGCACACAAAATGCACTAAAACCTATATAACACACTACAGGAAAGAGAACACCCCAAAAAGCAGAATAGGGCCTCTTTAAAATGAATGATGAATCAAGAAATGACATTATGGGCTGGTGAGTGAAACCTTTAAATGTATTTGTGATGCAACTATCTGTTTTTATTTGTATTCAGATTAGCTACTATAGCTACGTTCTCTTGCATATAAAAAGGCGAAAGACTGGTTGAGTCTTTTGGGTTCAGTGATGATCTTTTCCGAAGTTCTCTTGATTTTATATACATTTAGACGTATGTCAACTCTGATTTCTAGCCTCCAGCTGATGTTTCGTATACTGATTGTCTTGCACAGTAATGTGTTTTTGACAAAAACCAATCTCTTTAATTCTTCCTCAGTGTTTAATGTGGGTCAGTACAGAAGAGATGCGACGCGCTCCTACAACAGCTTCGAGTTCTTCCGACCCGACAACGAGGAGGCCATGAAGATACGCAAGTATGAGCCTTCCTCCTCCAACAGTGTGCCGCTCCACATGTCTCGTCTCCTCAAGTCTAAACCTTTAAATATGCATCACAGTCTGGATTTCAGACTCTGTTTTTTTAAATGTTGCATTATTCATATTTTCTTCTGTTTCTATCCGCTCACAGGTCCTGCGCCATCGCTGCGCTGAAAGACGTGTGTGATTACTTCACCAGAGAGCTGGGGCAGGTCGTGGTGAGACAAATATACCTTTTAATAAAGCTTTAATAATCCTTACAACGGATATTTTTCTATACAACTGTAGGAGAATTTACAGAAACAGAGTCAGTTTGAATGTGCCACCGACTGAACACTACCATACTGTATGCAGAGCGATAATTATTACATTGAAACACATTGGGTGGCTTTAAATCCTTTATTTTTCTGTTGTCTTACAAGTATTTAGAAATACTAATATGAATAATTTTGTGTGACATATGCAGTATTTATCATCAGGTGTACAAGAATACATATTTTCACTTTTGAGACAATTCAAAACCACTCACAATATGTTGGTTAATTGTCTAGGTACTTGCTATCATGGTAGAGAAGTACAAGAATATTACGTTCGAAATGTTTTTAAGTAGAAAGAAAGAAAGGTTTTAAGTGTCATATCACGAGTTTAGAGTCGAGTTTAGGACGATATAGTGGGTAGTAATTATTTTGGCCAAGATAATCATAATAATAATTAGAATTGATATAGCACCTTTCTAGGTACCCATGGCCGCTTTCCATTTTGTGAGGACAGACAGAAAACAAATAAACACACAAAAAACTAGGGCAAATAAAAGAATAGAAAAGTAAAGTAAATAAAGTAGAAACAGAAATGGCAGTATGTTCGAAGAACCGGGGACTGAGATGAGTTAGTGGTCAGAGGCTCTGGTGAAGAGGTGAGATTTTAGTGAGGATTTGAAGATGATGAAGATGAAGATTCAACTTTATTGTCATTGCACAGAGTACAAGTACTAGGACAACGAAATGTGGTCTCTGCATTTGACCCATCCTAGTGTTAGGAGGCCATTATGTACGGCGCCCGGGGAGCAGTGTAGGTAACCAGTGTCTTGCTCAGGGACACCACGGTGGCACTTGGTCTTTCGGGGACTTGAACTGGTGACCTTCCAGTTCCCAGGCCAAGCCCCTATGGACTTCGCCACCACCGCCCTAAGCACTCTGGCAGCGGTGGGATTTGAAGATGTCCAGGGAGGCAGCATCGCGGATCTCTGCAGGAAGGGCGTATTCATCATGGCATTCAAATGTCCTAAAGTCCGAAAATCATTCACTAATCTCGTTTCTCTGAAAGGTTTTTGATGCCACCAACACGACGCTGGAGCGCAGAGAGGTCATCCTCGGCTTCGCTATGGAGAACGGCTACAAGGTACGTTAGTGTCTCAATGATAGAAACCGTAGAAAAGTACTGAACCTTTACCCATTTCTCTTTCTTTTCTCCTGCCCAGGTCTTCTTTGTGGAGTCAATCTGTGACGATCCAGAAATCATCGCTGAGAATATTAAAGTGAGTGAAATGTGGTTTTTTTATTTTAAGTCGGTACTTGGAAAGCATGCAACGGACCTTTTGTGGATTATACTTTTTGGACTGCTTTTTGTTACCGATACTGCTTCATTCACACACTGTGGATGAACTAACGGCACTTTTAATATATGCTTTTGTCACTCTTAAGAAGATGTGGTTTTGTGATTTGTTTGTGGAAAATATTCAGTTTTATATTGAAAAGTTTAAAAGGGGTTCATTTTGATTATTCTGATGCATGCAGGGTTTGACCAGGCCCAGGCCCAGGCCCAGGCCCCGATCCAATTACTTAATGTCAAACCACTACAATATGTGTGAGTGTGAGTGTGTGTGTGTGAACAGGAAGTTTTGTTTCTAAGATCCCTGCGAGAGCCGTGCCTCGCGCCAAGACCATTTTTCAGCCAAAGCTCAGAGTGTTCATTTGTTATTTGAGGGACAGACTGCAGCCGTCAGATTGAGTCAGGTCACATCTGTCTCTCTTATGGACTGGTTTTGGAACAGACGTCACACCAGATGGTTTGTACATATGGAGTAATATTCCTACTGCTGTTATCAATATGTGCTGCTGCTTTTGACATTGTATTCCTCTTAGTTTCTCTTCAGTTTTAGAATGAATGAGTGTTTGGTTATTTGTAATTCTCTGTCAGTGTCTGGATCATCCTCATTTAAAACCTTCATTTTGTTTCAGATAAATTATGTTTTTAGCTTCTATTTCAATCCTTTAGTCTTGGCATGCTTCAGACTATGACTACACTTAACATTTTTGGTCAGAAAAACAACATCTTTCCAGCTTGATTTCATTCCTGCTCTCTTTATGAGTTGGCAAACAACCAAACTGCTTCACAAGAAACATCTGGTGAGGCGTGAGACAATTAGCCGTCTCCCGTAATCGTGACGTTATGCCTCTAAAATACACTTAAAGATTATATTAGATCAGACAATATTGACCTTTAGTCTCTTTCTCCGAGAAAGGGAACAGGAAGTCATTATTAACTTTATTGGCACACCGCTCCCTGGGCAGCTTCCATTATCCTCCTGTCTGTTTACTGCAAACAACTTAAACAACAGCAGAGGTTTGAGATTGTTTTGGAAAACACTTTTTATAGAGTACGGAGGGCTGAGAGTCAGAAGGAAAATAGTGTGGGAAAACACTCTGCTTTATGTCACTGCTGTCTTTGCTTTCCCTACTTAATACAAACATTGATACATAAATGATCACCAGAAGCAGTGTGTATGTGCTCTCAGAGTTTAAGTAAATGCTTGAATCTGAGGTTTGTATACCCTTTGTCATTATTAATGCATCCCATGTTATGCACAGATTCATCTTTAAGTGGCATGTTGGAGTCATAAAATAAAACCTTTTTGTTCATTTTCCTTTTGAAGCCTTCTGAGTCCCCTAATGTTGGACATAAGATGAAGACACATGGTTTTATGTCAATCTTAAACCTTATAATCTCTCCCTCTCTCTCTTCAAACAGCAAGTGAAGCTGAGCAGTCCCGACTACAAAGACTGTGACAAAGAGGAGGCTGTGGCCGACTTCCTGAAGAGGATCGAGTGTTACAAGATGACCTACATCCCGCTGGACGACAACAAGGACAGGTGAGCAAATCAACAACAGCACAGTCTTCTTTAACACATCCACTTTGATGATTCCCACCCCATGATATATTACATTGTTGAATGTGGAGGTTGGCCTGTTGGATTTGGTTGTGTCTTGGGAAAAATAAAGAATAGCACCAGACTTATTTTAATTGGCAGTCCCTAAGATTTCAGTTCTTGTTGATTTAGCACCAGCTTATTTACTTGTGGTAACAGGAAACAGTTTAATATCACAGGTTCCAGAATAGAGAAGGGCAGCTGAAGGAACTATAGTCAGTTCATTAAAGAAGTCAGGCATTCTTTGGCCTTTTCACTCGTTCTGTGAGCAACAGTGATCTGATTTCATTCTGCACATGCCATGAGTGTGCGGAGAAGTTGTTTACGTTGTTGAGAATTTGGAGGAAGTTATGCAGCTCTTTGTCTTAAGTATGAGGCGACTGTAATGCACCTGTTGAAATGTTATACGGTGATAAAGTTGTATGCCTTATATCTGTATGCTCCTCTTAAGTGTTATACACTGCCCGGCCAAAACAAAAGGTCACAACCCTGTGGGGGGCAGTGCTATGATCTGGGGGTGCTGCAGTTGGTCTGGTCTAGGTTCAGCAACATGCCCAAAGAATGAGGTCAGCTGACTCCCTGAATATACTGAAGGACCAGTTTATTCCATCAATGGATTCTTTCTTCCCTGATGGCACGGGCATGTTCCAAGATGACAATGCCAGGATCCATTGGGCTCAAATTGTGAAAGAGTGGTTCAGGGAGCATGAGACCTCATTTTCACACATGGATTGGCCCCCACAGAGTCCAGACCTGAAGCCGATGGAGAATCTTTGGGATGTGCTGGAGAAGACTTTGCGCAGTGGTCTGAATCTCCCGTCGTCAATACAAGATGTTGGAGAACATTTAATGCAAGACAGAAATAAATGTTGTGACGTTGCAGAAGCTTGTGGAAACGATGCCACAGCGAATGCGTGCCGTAATCAAAGCTAAAGGCGGTCCAACGAATATTACAGTGTGACCTTTTTTTCGGCCAGGCAGTATTTATAAGAATCGTACTCCTAAATGAACAACAGACAGGCCTTCAGTTCCTTCAGTTGAAGTACCTTTAACCTCTTCCTGCTCATTACTTACTCTTTACTCCCTGCAACATTTCAAATTAATCCTCTGTCAAAAAATGTTCAACACGACTGCCGTCTTGTTTTGCTGATGCATTTTTAATGACCTATAGCGTCCAGTGTCAAGTTCAGTGTCAAACACACGGCTTTTCCTGTGACTCGTTCGTAATTAAAGTCAACTTGTGTTTCACCTGCTAAATGCTTTGAATGTGCAGCTGCAGCAGGAGGAGTGTTCTTGCATTAGCAGAAATGTAATACAGCATGTTTTCATGGAAGTTCACCCTAGACACTCAGTTGTATACTGCAAATATAAATGTAGCAGTACTTGCAGTAAGCAGTGAGTGGGCTATAAGCTCAATCACAATTGTGTATCCTCATTCGGCAATAAAGAAAACACCCTTATTTAAAAGGAAATCCTGGGGAATATTACAGCACTTCCTCGATGTGGGACTAACAAAGGATTATCTTATCTACGCAGGTACTTGTCCTACATCAAGATCTTCAACGTGGGCAGCCGGTACCTGGTGAACCGGGTCCAGGACCACATCCAGAGCCGGATCGTGTATTACCTCATGAACATCCACGTCACGCCGAGGTCCATCTACCTGTCTCGCCACGGAGAGAGCGAGCTCAACCTCGTGGGACGCATCGGCGGGGACTCGGGGCTGTCGCCTCGTGGAGCAAAGGTTAGGTGGATCTAATCTGTGACGTTCTATAAATACTACATCCTGTTTGTGTTCTCACGCCTGTCCTCTTGTGCATCAGTTTGCCAGCGCTCTGGGGGCGTACATGCGTGGTCAGTGCATCAGTGACCTGAAGGTGTGGACGAGTCACATGAAGAGGACCATCCAGACCGCCGAGGCTCTGGGGGTCCCGTACGAACAGTGGAAGGCCCTCAATGAGATAGACGCTGTGAGTGTGGAGAATACAGAGCTGCAGGGAGGACGTATTTTGACTTAAGTTAGCGTTGCACTGACTCCCTCAACAAAGGTTAATGATACGTACTTACTGAACTTAAGTGCGCTAAAAAAACCCACTAATTTGTGTTTGAAGAATGTTTAGATGTTAAATGTCCACAGCGCTCTTTTGTTCAGAGTTTGTGTCATTTGAAAAACATGTATACACTGTTTTCCTGCTTGTTTGAAGGGGTGAGAAAGTGAGTTGTGTGATTAAGTAATGTGTTTGTTGTTTGCTGCCTCAGGGTGTGTGTGAGGACATGACGTATGAGGAGATCCAGGAGAATTACCCAGAGGAGTTTGCACTGAGGGACCAAGACAAGTACCGCTACCGCTACCCTAAAGGAGAGGTGAGGAAAGAGTTTCATTATCAAGAAAAAAGGTCCAAATATTCTACTTCATCACCCTTTTGTAGTTGTATATCAAAACTCATGTTAAAAGCTGCAGGAACAAGCTCAAACTATGCTCCAGTATTTTCCCGCCTTGGCTGTCCTGATGGTTAAATGTGTGTTGTGTTATCACCATGACTGCGCTGCACTAACGAGAGATGCCCTCAGGTGTCTCTGCGGACGAGTTCAAACACAAGAGGTGTCATTATCACAGCAGACTGGTAGATAAAACTCAATCTGAAGGATCATTTAGTTTTTCTGTTTCATTGAGACACGATATAGAGAGTCATTTATGATCAAAGGAAAAGGAAAAATATAGGTATGAATATTTCAATTTCTCCCAAACTCAAAGATATTCATTAAACAATAACAAAAAACCAAGAGAGATGTGAAAATATGGATCCAGCAAATGCATTTCACTACATGGAACACAAGCAAACAAACAAGTTTACGCTTCCTGTTCAGAAGCAAACACAACACCACAGTAGAGCTTAACTGACTTTGTGTGGACCGTCTGACATGTCTCTCTGTATGTGTGTGTTTGTGTGTGTGTTTTCCAGTCATACGAGGACCTGGTGCAGCGTCTGGAGCCGGTCATCATGGAGCTGGAGCGGCAGGAGAACGTTCTGGTCATCTGTCACCAGGCCGTCATGAGATGTCTGCTCGCTTACTTCCTGAACAAAACTTCTCGTGAGTAGTGATGTGAATAATCTAGAGTGTAGGAGAGAAACTCCAAAATGGGTTTGAAGAGTCCAGCAGTGGCTCAGTCAGTAGGGGCTTGCACCGGGAATCGTAGGGTCGCTGGTTCAAGTACCCGAACAGACTTCAAATATGGAAAGTGGACTGCTACTTGGAGAGGTCCCAGTTCACCTCCTAAGCCCTGCTGTGGTGCCCTTGCTCCCCGGGCGCTGCACAGTAGCTGCCCACTGCTCCTAGTACTAGGATGGGTTAAATGCAGAGGACACATTTCACTGTGTGCATGTGTGTGACTAATAAAGAGGGTTTCATCCTCCGATTCTACTTCAAGCTAACAGCCATAGAGATGAAGTCGGAAAGAATAGCCAGACTTACATGCCGATAGTTTCAGTCTTTACATTGGGATACTTGTATTTCATACTACTGTGTTTTCCTGTGTGTCAGATGAGCTGCCCTACCTGAAGTGTCCTCTGCACACGGTGCTCAAACTCACACCTGTTGCCTACGGTCAGTCTCTCGTTTATTTCCTCACACATTCACAACTCCATTCTTTACTTATAAACTCCTAAGTGACCCCCTCTCTTTGTCGCTGTTTGTCTTATTCTCTCAGGTTGTAAAGTGGAGTCTGTCTTCCTCCATGTTGAAGCTGTCAACACACACAGAGACAAACCAGTGGTGAATTATTTTGTCTGTTTATGAAATTAAGATATTAAGTTAAGTTCTCTTAGTTGTGTCTAAGTGCTTATGAAGTCAGTCCACAGGTCTGGTTTAAGCTAATTAACCAATTTGTGCCCAAACAATATACTTTGTGTTATAACGAACCACAAATACTGGTAGAAATTTGATAAATTCAAACTAGTTTTCTCAGGTAATAAAGTGATTGTTAGCTTTCAATGCTATGCTATTAAATAAGCTTCCCTAACACTGTTTCCTTGTCTCTTCTTACAGAACGTGGACGTCGACAGAGAGCCAGCAGAGGCTTTGCAGACGGTCCCGGATCACATCTAGTGGGACAAACTGGTCCGGGGAACTGGTTTAATTTCCACCCACCTAAATGGAAAGTGGCCTTTTTAATTTAAGTAAAACTAGTGTTCATTGTTACCTTTGGTCGTTGTTGTGAAATGTAGAATCATTGTGAGGTATGAAAATGAGACATTTCTCCTAAGGCAGCCTATTTCCATTGTAAAGCACTTTATAATGCAGGGCTCAGGCCAGATGTCTGTTATGAAGAAGAGGAGGCTTCCTTTACTGTGAAAGTGAACTACTGCGGGTCAGGTGACCAGAATCTCTGTTTGGATATTCGTGAACATGCATGTCTTTGTGTTCTTCTCTTCATCCCTCATTTCGTATTTCCTCCGCCTTACTTGTAATAATGCATCAGCCACCTTTAAGTCACTTCTTCATGTCCATCTGAACCACTTCACATCATGTTATCTTGTCTCCACATCACAGAGGTACATCATATGAGAATCCAAACGACTGGTAAGCAGCAGTTTTGTAACTAGCAGTCACAGCGGTGCAAAGAGGAATGCAAAATAAGACAAATAAGTTGAAGCAGTTCAACATTTTGATCACTAAACGTGTTCAATTTCTTGCTGAGAGATACAGGAGAGATACCACTGTCACATCTGTGCACTAAATATAAAGTCAATGAAGCGGTTAGCTTAGTTTAGCTTAGTTTAGCACAAAGACTGGAAATGGAAACAGCTTGCCTGGCTCTGTGTAAAAGTAAAAGAATATATTATACCAACACCTCTAGAGCTTAATAACCAACCCCTTATATCTGGTTAATGAAATGATCCAAAATAAAAGTGTGAAAATGGTTAATTATATATTTAAATAAGGGAATTGACTATTTATTGGCCTGGCACAATGATAGCACAAAGCCTGGCAATCTCATGGTGAGGATAAGACTCAACGATATAGTATTTAATATTAGGTTTCAGTCTGTGTCGGAGGCTTTGTAGACTATCGGAAGTCTTTATTATATTAGGGAAAGTTAAATGCTGCGTGTCCTTCCTGTCACAAGTTATTTGTATGCCTGCTGGCCGCGCCTCATATTTAACATGCATCTCAGTTCAAGTCCAAACTATGCTTGAACCGGGATTGGCTTGTTAGTTGGAGTCCTTTCATATCCTGTCTAAAAGCAGATCACACTGGTAATTATCTTTAAGGTGTGGTTTTGTTGTCACAGTGGAAAGATAATTTGTCTATAATATGATCCTTAGAAAGTCAATTTAAGGGGACATTTGGCACTTTAACTGCCCAAATACCATGATGTGCCTCACATGAGTTTAATAAACATGATTATTCTATGCACCCTCACTGCACATACACACACACACACACACACACACACACTGGAGGCAGAGGCAAAGTGTCTGTGCTGTAGTATGTGTTTAACTGACATCGGTCATTGTATTAAGATACACGAGGGAATCTGGTGCAATATAGTTTTTTTAAATAGGTTTACATGGACCTTAGGTCATGATCTGGCAGCCTGTATCACAAAGCAAGCTAAATATATTCTGGTTCTCTTAAAGTAACTTCACCGAGCCGGACATCATTGTCTACACTACTTAGTTTACTTCCTGATCATAGTGACATCACTAGGTAAAACTTGTGCTTCTATTGGCTAGCGCTCCAACTCATTGCGCGTGATAAGGGTTAAGGAGCGGGACATCTCTAAACTGGCCAGCTAACCAATCAGAGCAGACTGGGCTCTGGTTTCAGACAGAGGGTGAAAAGAGGTGCTGCAGCACAGGCAGTATGAGAAACATAAAGAGCTTTTTGAACATTAAAGCATGGAGACATGTCCCAGGAGAGACACTACATACTGATATGAACCTGAAAATGAGCAGAATAGGACCCTTTAACCCAAATATACCCAGCTAACATAGAGCAGTCTTAGTGATACAGGCCTCCTGATATGAGCTAATTTCCATCACCTGGAGGAGCAATAGAAAATACAATCTTCTCAGGGGACCATTGTTTTATTTAAAGGGATGCCACCACATGAAATAAAGTGTAAATAAATGCATGTTCTTATTTCAACACAATGTGAAAAGTGTCTAGGATTTAAAAGTCATCCCTTTTTGAAACAGATGTTCAGTTTGTAGCAGATCTGGAGTCAGATCTGTAATCGTGTGCTTTGTGTGGTGAAACTGTATCCAAGGTCACAAACTGCTCTTGTCGTCCACTTTAGTGCAATTGTGCCTGTGTGTCCTGAGCTCTGTAATATGTAGCTGCGATGTCAAAGAGTTACATGTCGTCTTGTCCAACAGTCATGAGCGTTTGAGAACAATGAATGAAAAGTCAAATAAATGCAAATCATTGATCAAATATAAGAGATTTTATTTTCTGAACATGAGCAAAGAACTGTTACCTTTTTCAGGCAATAAAAGCAAAAATGGAACCCTGAATATTTGTGCGTGATATTAAATGTGAACATATTTACATCAGCTCGTAGGTACCCTAGGAACATAAAAAAATAGAGGATTTGATTTGGCTGTTGAGTTTAAACGGACTCCAAGGCCTAACAAAATGATTCAATTGTGCCACTGATGCAGCTTTTGTCTTTCAGCACCATCATTCAAAAATGAACAAGATAGAAAATGTAACACTACAAAAGTTATCTCTGGCTGCTGGTGCCAGACTGGCTGGAGTTGGGGGCGCGGTGAGCCTCTTGGTACTGCTGACTCCAGCTCTGAGGTTCCTGACCATGGAGCTGAAATCACACAACACATCTTCATTAGGGACAAATCCTCAGCTCTGCAGGCAGCTGGGCTCTGTTACTGACCAAACTCTGATACTCACTGCCCCCATGAACAGCAGGATATTTGGTTTGGACACCTCCACCTCTGCACGTTGACCCCAACGAAACTGGTGCTCCACCGGCTCTGTGTGGGGGATCCGTACATACTCCAGGTACCTGCACACGCACAATGAACAATTCATTTGTAGCCTACTGTGTGATCATTCAAGTCCATTAAATCCCAAATAAAAGGAATGCATCTAAGACAGACACAGAGTACTGCAAACACAACTGCGGCAATTCAATACATATGCCTCATTTCAAATGCATGGTACGGAGTTTAAAGATATTAATGCAGTGTCCTTTTTCTTCAGTAGTAATAAAGCTAAGAAGGTAACAGTGAACTGAGATTTTTTAGGGTTGGTTTTCACTCAAAGGATTTTTCTTGTATTTAGTTAACATCATTTTTTAATTTCAGTTTACAATACCCTGGTGTTTTAACTTTTGCTAGCATCCGTTTAGCTTGCTCTGAAATTGGACTGAGGTAAAGAAAAATAATGTATAAATACAAATAAAGAAGGTTCCTGGTACTATCCAACACTTTTGCATTTAGAGAACCAACACATAATTGTTTAAAGCTGAGCAAAGCCGTACCATGCAGGGGAAATGCGGCATAAGAATGAACACTGATCTTCATATAGAGCTTCAACTTTATATTAGGTATTGTAAACGCTAAATGACAAACATTTGTAAATTGCATCATAGAGACCCAACATTGGGTGAATAGTAATGACCAACAACACAAAGATAATGTCAGGAGTCAGTGCAGGTCCAGACCACTCTGAAGTGGTCCAGTGTTCTCCACTCTCCTGTTGATCTGTGGTGTGGTATAAACCCGAGTCTATGGTCTGAGAGACTCAGGCTCTGATCACACCAGTGCAGTTCATACAGTGACATCAGCAGGGGCTTGAACCTGTGACCTTCTGATCACAGAATGGATAAGTACAATGGATTAGTAAAGTGAGCTATAGTCAAGCTTGGACAATCAGGGCTTTTTCACATATTAAGGAGATGGAGGAGGGGTGAACCATCACACATTCACAGGTAACCAGAGTCCTTTATAGATAATGAGGGCAGGGAAAAGGAAGCTGATTACAGGAATCCACAATAATGTTTACGTGAATCCAGGCTACTCAAAGAAATCAGGTGACACTGGTAAGCAGATGTGACCTCTAACCACAACCTTGTTTTGGAAGCATGGCACATTTATTTTGACTATTACAAGAAGACAATGCTTCTCTTTTCTTTGAGGTGAGTGTGTGTGTGTGTGTGTGTGTGTGTGTGTGTGTGTGTGTCCATGGCATTTCTTGGCCATAATTATGTGTAATGAAGTTAGTAGACTAAAAGAGTATTGCTTAATCTAGAAATAACCAGAACCAAACACACTAAACTAACAGAACTAACAGATGTCCTGCTCATCTGGTTCTTCTTGTGCATGTAAACACACTGGTGGAAAAGCCTTATAAATGCTGATTGATTTGGCGAAACATTTTCTTACCTTTGACGCACAAACTCCTCAATGACCACCTTCTTTGAGTCACCAAACTCCTCGTGCTTCTCTCTGGTGGGGGGTTTACAATAATCACAATCATTTAAGAATGAATAGAAACCGAGTCATTAACAATCCGGTGTAGAAATCACACATCCAGATATATTGAATGCAAACTCTCATCTCACCCTATGTCAACACCGAGGTTCTTCAGGATTTTCCAGACGACGCCTGTCGCACAAACAAAACCAGAATATTATCCCGAGTTCAGGTTTTTGCACATACGCTCTATTACTTAATATGGAGAATGGACTAATAAGAGTTAGTAATAGATGCAACTCACTCACTTTCTCTTACAACACCTCCTTTCATGAAGATAACACTCAGGATGACAAACAGCAGACCCAGTTTTGGATTGGTCGGGTTACTACACACAAGGAAAACAAAGCAGGTTAAAAGTGTTTGTATAAAAGCTTATATCATTTCAATGCATTGAGAGAGAATCCTAAAACATATATGCCTCACGTGATCGGTGAGGCCCCCGTAACCGGCTCCAATTTATTGATGAGTATGTACAGGTGATTTTTGGGGTCAATTTCCACCATTTTAAGGCCGAATACCTGAGAATGTGGAAAAGAGAAACGTGTTTTCATTGTATTGTGATTATTTAATATGACACTGTTTAGCTCATCTTGTGAGACTGAACAGACCTGGTCAAAAGTCCGTGCTGCTCTCTTCATGATCTCAGGGTAGATGTTTCTGTACTCCTTCACCACGTGTTTCACAAGATCTGAAGAAAGAAAAACCAATAAGGCCTTTTCCCTACACATCTGCTGACTGTGCTTGGTTTAGAGTTCCAGTTCAGAATGGGATGGATTTGCCTCTTCATTGTAACAGAGCTTGGGGACAGAAGGAGCAGCTGGATAACCACATTTTATGTCCTATAAAATCACAATAAAAACCTCAGTAATTTTGTTATTCAAAAGCTTTAAATATACAGCTGCAAAGTCTATTCAAATTGTGAAACCTATACAGCTAAACGTGATCATAAACAGTAGATTAAAGAAGATATCTTAAGCTTTTACTAAACAGAAAATGTTCAGTTGACTTGTGCCGCTGTACCTGCTCTGCGAATAGGAATCTTCTTCTGGTCCTTCACCAAGAAGTACTGCACCACCTCGGCTGTCTGCAGGAAAGAAAAATGTGTCACGGAATTATTAAAAAAGTAGTTTTGTGATTATTCAAAATAACACTTCTGTGTGCCTCTCACTTTCTGGTCGACCTGTGCAGGTGTGAGCTTCTCCAGCCCTTTCTGGACCTGCATTGTGCTCGGCTGAGTGAAGGTTGCGTCATCTTCTTCTTCTTGAGTCGCAGTGGGACCCGCGTTACTCTGCAGGCAAACAACATCAGATGTTAACATTTAAAAGTGTCTTACTATACCACGATCAAAATCCATTACACAACAGGAAGACAGTTTTAGGAAGTTTAGAGGTAAAGGGAGTTCATAATACATTGAAGCACAAATTAAAACGTGTTTATCTATGATTACCTTTTCTATTGACTAAATATTTTTGTTCTACTTCTTTACGACATGTCTCTCTGTGGGAGGACATGTGATAATGTATTTATTTTTATAATGGATGGATGTTATATTTGTGATGTACGTTCAATGTGGAAAATGAAACAGATACAATACAGAGCGAATGTTGTGTCATAAAACATGTCTGGAGTGGATCTTAAAGTAGTTAAAAGCAAACATCAGATAAATCAATGATTCAAACAAATTAAGTTGCAGCTCAGATTCTTCTCATTTAAAGCTTTATTTTGGATGTCTTGTAAGGCCATTTAATAAACCTGTACACATGTATTAATTTGAAGAACGTGCATTTATATAATTAATATTTTTGAATAAAGGAAACAGGACTGTATGGAGTCTGAAGATTACAAACAGAGAGGATGTTTAATTAACTCACAGTACTCTGAGAGGAGCCATGTGCGTTGGACGGCTTCTTCCTATGCGACATCATGACACGATGCCTGGTAAACAAACTAAAATACAACCACGGTCAGGTAAGTGAGCTTTTGCAGCTTTAAACAGAGAAAAAAAGTCCATTAAAACAAAGTTTAAGAGGATTAACGGTTACGGAAGACCCAACCGTTAATGCTATAGTAACGTTAGCTTAGGTACGAGATAACGAACTGCTCTAAAGCGTCAATATAACTTAAATAAAGTTAAATACTCAGTGTCTGGAGACTGTAGTGAAAGGATCAAATTATAAAAATAAACGTGTGTCAAAATATTCTCTAATTTGTTTCAACGCAAACTTCTTTCTGAAAACAAACCGTCAAATTCCCGCTTGAGTTTAAGGCGCCTGCTGATGACGTAGTAGGAGCGTGCCGGATGTTGTTTTTATAGTATTTTTATATTTTCATTTTATTAATTAAAAAACATATAAAGTAATGGTTTTTTAATAATACGGTTTTTAATAATGCTACCATATTGATTTAATTATTGGTAAACATTTCTAAATTTGGTTATGAGTTTCTTTATTCGCGTTTCGATTCAAACCAAACTCCTTACCAACATCAACATCATGTAGAAATACACTTTTACTTCATTACTGAAGTGAGAGTACTGTGAAAATACTCTACAACAGGGACACATCCTGCATCAGAAACCTTTATTATTTCAACCATAGACTGTATTTTAACATACGCTATTATTGAAGCATCGGACGCGTCATTATCAGCAGAATAAGATCAAATACTTTATTTATCCCAAATTTGGACACATTTTTTGTTACAGCAGAATTGTAAAACAAAGGTATTGCACATAATTCACAATATACAAAAACAGTAGAAAATAAACAAACATAAAATATAAACATCTCAAAAATAGAAAATAAAACTAAAGTAAAATATATACAAGTTATACTGTAAATACTTTAATTCAAGAATGGTGTTCAATGCAGGTCTTTAACTTGAAATGAGTATCTATCTATGCTTTATTTGTTCATACTTTTAAGTACATTTTGCTGAATAGATACATTTTGCAGGAATACTTACACACTTTTACTTTTAAATGCAGGAGTAAAAATGCTTTAATTTTTTACTGAAGTAAGGTTCTTAAAGCAGGATTTCTACTGTTATTTGTGATATTAGTATTTGTAAATAAGTAAAGCATCTGATTTATTTCCACCACCGATGCTCCTGAACCCCTGCTGCAGATAATCCCCCACCTGTACACTGTAAATGGTTTCTCCTCCAGATGTCACTGTTGTGTATATTTGATTGAGATTACAGATTATAGAGCCTCATAAACAATGGTATCACATCACACATGTTTACTAACGCAAACTCTACTCTTATATAAATATCATAGGTAGTACTTTTTATAGTAAACATAGCTCACAGTCCCACTCGGCTCCCGTAAGACAAAGTCCAGCCTCTCTCAGTGCGCACACACACACGCACACACACACACACACACACACACACACACACACACACACACACACACACACACACACACACACACACACACACACACACACACACACACACACACACACACAGATATAGAGACAGGCAGACTGACAGTTTGTTCCTCCACTCCCACGCACACACTCAGAGACAGATATACCGATGTGTGTGCGGACTGTCTGCCCGGTGTGAAGCGGTCCCTGCCCGGCTCTGTTCCCCGGCCATGCGGGGAAGACGATGGGGGAAGAGGCAAGAGTTTCTCCGCTTAAGAACTTCGTGGCTGGGGGGGTCGCCGGAGCCTGCCTGCTGCTTGCCGGACACCCGCTGGACACCATCAAGGTGACTCCCAACATGTTGTTCAGGCTATATATACTACAAGACGACTTTTAATTTAGCTCAAGTTTACTTTTATAATATAAAGGACTGCATTTATTGTGTCTAGAATAGTATTTCCTGCTTTGTGGGCGGTTTTATTCTGCAGTTTAAAACAGGATTAACTGAGGGAAAGTCAGTGATCAGATAAAGGTGTGCAGGGGATTATTGATGAGTCAGTTTACAATGTCACTTAGGACATGTGGGAGCTATAAGGAGCTCTGTTTGGACTGGTAGTAATAGTAAAAGGAGACGTACAGATGAGGGCTACAATTTAATATATTTTAGAAATTAGAATAATACTCACAGTAGCGTAGGATATTAGGTTTGAATTTACATAAAGAACACTTTCATGTTATTAGAATGAGATCAGAATTATGTTTATTGCTAGTGTTTTGGCCATCATAGTGAAACATTAATCTAAATAAGTGTACAATATGTGTACAAGAAACTTAAACAAAATAAATACAATACAAATATGACAAGCTGGAAAATATATGCACTATATCTGACTTAAAAACTGGATTGGCTGTGCAGATTTGGAATTTGGTAATTTTGTGCAGAAAAGTGCAAAAGTGTCTGATTTGAGAAACTGTAACCAACAAAAGCATATTTTCTGTTAAACAGCTAATCCATTAATGGATAGCTTGCAATGATTGACGGATGAAAAGCAGCAATATCACTTTGTTTCTTGATAGACAACAAAAATCCAAACAGTCTGAATGGAAAGCACCTCACGATCCACTGTCACGACCCCTGCGTTACTCAGGCAACAATTTGAACAAGATATAAAGTCACAAGATTTTTTGCAGAATATGTAAAATGTACGTTGGTACTTATTCCAGCCTGCAGGCGTGATAGATGCCGAAGGCTCGAAGTCCTGAGGCTTTTTATTTACTCATGTTTTATAGATGGAGATTAGAGATTAGTCCACAATTATCTGCAGATTATTTGAATAATTGTGGCGTTCAAAAGGGGATGAATACATAGAAAGATTCAGGAGTGACTTTTCATAATTTGGGAGTTTGTATTTAAAGGGTCAAAGAGTGAAGAATGTCAGACAACTGTCCCCCAAACTTTAGTTTACCCTTAAATATATGTGTTATCTTTTCCATTGATTTCAAAACATTAGATCAATTCAGATTCAAAGTTTACTTTCTATGAGTTGTTTTGTTAATCCTTCTTTAGCTTGTTTAAAATGC
The DNA here is from genome assembly GCF_036324505.1 of Eleginops maclovinus. Lineage (NCBI taxonomy): Eukaryota > Metazoa > Chordata > Actinopteri > Perciformes > Eleginopidae > Eleginops > Eleginops maclovinus. The sequence continues at coordinate 24,602,983 of NC_086349.1, read as the reverse complement.
TGGGGATGTCTTTCACAACCTCCACCTTGTGACCGCTGAATGATCAGACCCAGCAAAGCTTTATATTTTCAGAGAAGGGAAGTGAGAAGAAAGGTTTTCAGTCGAGGGATTTTAATGACTTTTTCTACCCACAGCGAAACTGTCCATGTCGTGCCGGCCTGCAAGAGGTGCACTTTTAGCATGCAACAGAAAATCCTTCCTTCTATACAGGATTTCTTTGCAGATGCATTAGTGTTTTGAATGTATTACTTTGAAATGTAGTCCAGAAATGTATGTTCCCCTCAGGATGAGTTGCAATAACTTAATTTTTTTGATATGTGTATATGTACAGTACATGAATAATACACCTGAAGAACTAATGTCTAATCTCCCTCTCACTGTAACGGTCAGACACTCAGAACAACGCTTTTTTTTATCATCGAGCAGGCATTGCTGGGTGTTTCCTTTATCTACCATCTCAACAATCCTTCCCTCCAAAACACATGGCCCAAGATGTGTGTGTGTGTGTGTGTGTGTGTGTGTGTGTGTGTGTGTGTGTGTGTGTGTGTGTGTGTGTGTGTCTGACCTTTCTGATGAAATGCTCTTCTCCAGGTGAGGCTACAGACGCAGCCTAAAGCCCCTTGCGCTCAGTATGTCCTCTACACAGGAACATATGACTGCTTCCGCAAGACCGTCACCAAAGAGGTGAACACACACACACACACACACACACACACACACACACACACACACACACACACACACACACACACGCACTCAAACAACTACAGTATACAGTTCCCGGTTAGTTAAGTCCAGAAAAATACAATCTGAATACATTCAGTTCATCGGTTGAATTATTATTCTCTATATTGCACAGTATTTATGAATGTGTGTGTGTGTGTGTGTGTGTGTGTGTGTGTGTGTGTGTGTGTGTGTGTGTGTGTGTGTGTGTGTGTGTGTGTGTGTGTGTGTGTGCCCGCAGGGTGTCCTCGGCCTGTATAAAGGTATGGGGGCTCCTCTGGCGGGTGTGGCTCCGATGATGGCCATCAGTTTCTTTGGGTTCGGTCTGGGTAAACAGCTCCAGCAGCCCGACCCTAACAAACCCCTAACGTGAGTACACACACACACACACACACACACACACACACACACACACACACACACACACACACACACACACACACACACACACACACACACACACACACACACACACACACACTATTAGTGTCTCTTTAACGGTGTGTTTGTAATACTTGGAATACGAGCTCTATATTTAACTATTCCTCTATTGCCCTCCCCGCTGCTATCATTTGCTTACTTGGGGACACTCCTCCATACTCCTTTCCTCTCACACACATAAACACATACATACAAACACACACACACACACACACACACACACACACACACACACACACAGACACACAGATCTCTATTTATATATGTATGTGAAAATGCCACACGTGCTGTGAGCGAGCGGCAGCCTCAGAAGGACTTCTTGTCCTTGTATGACCTGCAGCACCCCCCCCATGTGCACATGTTTCCTGTTAGGTTTTACAGGACGGGATAGCTAGGCTTGTGGAAAGTGTTCCTATTGACTTATAAGAACATTTTTTCTGTAGAGTCTGAATAAAACTACAGCAGTACAAAATACACACAGAACTACGGGGGTTTGAGGATCCTTGCAGATCAAATAACATAAACTCCGCAGCTGGTCGGTTCCCTCCTGGTCCCTGAAAGTGATTTCTTTCTGCTCTATTCAGGCCCACTCAAATATTCCTGTCTGGCTGTTTGGCAGGGGTCTTCACTACGGTGATTGTGGCTCCAGGAGAGAGGATCAAATGTTTACTGCAGGTAAATACTTCATTATGGATTATTCTGCTGATTATTTTCTCCTTTCATCATTTTTTGTCAGTGATTATTTTGTGAAAACAGTAAAAAAGGCTGTGATAAATAACAAGAGTCCAAAGTCACACCTTGTTTGTTATATGCAACCCAATGTCCTTATCTCAAAATCATTAATACTGCAGACACTTTCCGATAATTTAAGGCACCAAATGTTCACATGTGAGAAGCTGGAAACATGAAAAACTGCTCAAAGTTTTATCAGAAAATGTGATATGGACTTATATTCTGTTACTTAGTTTTACTCCTGGCAAAGTTTTATAAACTCAATTAAGTTTGTTTATGCATCATCTCTAAACTTTAGAGTTGTAAACCACTCTCAAATGAAAACAAATCAAGTACAAGTACCTCCATTTTAGTACAGTGGTTAGTAAAATCACTTTCTAAAATAATAACAGAAGGCATGCAAATTCAATTTATGAACTAAATGAAATATTCTAAGAACAATTTGGATTTATTGTGATCAGCTGTTATATAAGGAAGGGGTGGGACTGAGCCTCGGAAACGGGGAATCGGTAGTCTTTGACCTCACGTTACACTTATAGTTTTTGTTTATTTGTTGGTTTTAAAAAATCCTACAAAAATGTGCCACGATTAAATGTGTGTTTCAGGTGCAGGCCAGCGGAGGAGGCTCCAGGTACGCAGGTCCTGTTGACTGTGCGATCCGCCTCTACAAGACTCAGGGGATCCGCAGCCTGTACAAAGGGACTGTGCTTACTCTCATCAGAGGTAAACATCACTTTGTGGATTCAGATATATTTACTGCTTTTGTCACCACCATGGGCAAACTGCTAAATAACGTGTCATCATGATGGATTCTTCTGACTGTAACTAATGTCATCGATCTTTAAGGCGCTGTGTTCCTTCCTGCAGATGTTGAATCCAAAGTTAAGCGTTGTGTTACAGCCTCACGTGTTCTCTGTCTCTCTCACAGACGTGCCTTCAAACGGTCTGTACTTCCTGACTTATGAACTCCTCAAAAACTTCCTGACACCTGAGGGTCAAAGGTGAGTCGCGGGTTAGCTTTTATACATAATACTCCAGTAGGGCCTGTTGTTGAGGAGTTTGTACAAGGTCTTTTCCTACAGCTGGATCATCTAAAGTAGATCCACCTCACTCCCCCTCTCAGGCCATTGTTTAATGTCAGGTTGTTCAACAAAGCTGAGAGCAAACATATACTTTACATACAGTATTCTAGTGTTGAACTGTTAAGTGATTTACGATGGTTTTGCTCCTCTGCAGTTTGAATTCATCTTTCCTAAACTTCAATGTGTGTCTTTTATGTGTCAGTGTTTCTCAGCTCAGCACTCCAAAGATCCTCCTGGCTGGAGGCATCGCCGGGATTTTAAACTGGACGATCGCTCTTCCTCCGGATGTCCTCAAGTCCAACTTCCAGACAGGTGAGAGGCGATGTGAAGCTCCACACTCAGCTCTATATACAACCCAGATTCACAGGAAATGAAAAGAAAGGGGCCTCTGTGGTCAAACCTTCTCTGCTTAGGGGTGAAAAATATACAGTAGGTATCTAAAAGTATTTACTTTTACATCTAAGTACTGTGCTTGATTTTCATTTGGTAATTTTACTGTAGAATTTCATTTAAGTCTACCTTATACTTCTAATTAACTTCAAATAGGCAACTTTGAGCTCTACTGTTAAGTGACAGGCAGACAATTTACATGTCAAACACATTTTAAATGAACAATGAGCTTTTAAAATATGTTAAAGATGAAGCCAGTGGATCCCAAACTTTCTGTCTTGTGACCTTATACCAAAAGTTGGTGTACCTTGTCACAAAAAATAAAGCTGGTGTGTTGACTTAGTTTTCTTTGGCTTGAGCCAGGCTAGCAGTTTCCCTCTGTTTCCAGTCTTTGTGCTAAGCTAAGCTAACCAGCTGCTGGGTGTCACCTCATGTTAAATACAACTTCTGTGCGTGTGTCTCTGTGTCTCTGTGTGTGTGTGTGTCCGTGTAGCTGCAGACGGGAAGTACAGAGGTGTGGCGGACGTCCTGAGAACGCTGCTCCGAGAGGAAGGACCTAAAGCGCTCTACAAAGGATTTAATGCTGTTTTTCTACGAGCCTTTCCTGCCAACGCGGTAAACGTATACTCTATACTCTCTCCTATACCTTCTCATAAAGGGACTGTCACCCTCTGTCTGAAACCAGAGCCCAGTCTGCTCTGATTGGTTAGCTGGCCAGCTCTGTTTTGATTTGTCAACCCCTTAGAGATGTCCTTCTCTAACATCTTAACATATCAGAGACCGTGTACACAAATACGATTTCTAAACAAAAAAGAAGATACTTTCAGCTTATTTCAATTTGTACTCCTTTTTTGAGTCATTTTTAACCCTTTTATTTATGACTTACTTGGTTCATTTCTCCCTCCTTCAGGCCTGTTTTCTGGGGTTCGAGATGGCATTAAAGGGATTGAACGCATTCGCACCGAGCTGGTGAAATAAGTCAGCGTGGACCAGTGTTTTCTGTATTCTTAAATGTTATTTAATTATACAATTAATTATCTTTGATTCTCATTCTTTGTAATGAAGATTTTACACTCACTTTTTGTGAGTAATGATACAACATACGCACACTCATGAATGTATGACTATATAAAACGTAATTCTGATAATAGATATTCCTTTGGCGGGAGGCTTTCTCACTTTTTGAGATATTTTGTGATGTTTGTAAAATGTCATATGTTTAATGTTGTACCATTCAGTTCAGAATGGGTTTGAATATGATTTAATCTACGAGCTCTGCCAAAAGTCAGTATTCATTTTATGCTGGGCGATGAAATTGTTGGACCTGTGTTCAGGACGCAGTTTTGTAAGCTTTGGGATTAAAGTGTTTGAATAAAGCGGTTCTGAATTTGCCACAGTGTGAGTGTCCTCTGTTTATCCCAAGTTATAGTTTTTTCATTCACATGTATTCATTTATTTCCAATTGTCTATTCTCTTCATTTTATAGCTGTACTCTGTTACGCTGCGCCCGGTAATGGTTGTTAATGTTGGAGCTTTTTTAACCAATCATATTTAAGTCGGGATGCGTTGCCCTGAGGCCTTCAGAATCAACAGTGCGGGCACTCGTAGCTTTCTTTTGGGGTGTATTTGACATGCTATAATATTTTTCTCAGAACACTTACTCGTTATTCTGATATTTTCGATATGCTTTACTGTGACTTATGTTCTTGTTTTTGAAATACTATACTTTCACTATTCTTTTAGATACATGACATAGCCTGATGTTTAAACCATCTACCAAATGATCACGATCGACATACAGTGTTGGCTTGTTTTTATTCTTCATGACAAAAGTGGTTCACAGGTCAAGGAAAGGAAATTGCATTCACATAAACGGTAGAGGACCATGAAATGTGTTATGGGGAGTGTGTGCATGTCGTCCCTTCAGAACAATTTACACAGAACGCAGACCACATAAATACAGCTTAAAATATTATACAACAACGGTAATTAAATTATACACACAACTGCACAGAGTGAATTAAATAGATCAAGAAATCCATTTACAACCTTCGAAGAAATAGGACAAAATGTTAAAAGATTCCCACTTTTTAAAACAACCCGATATCCATAATGTTCTTCATACATTATGTTCTTCATTTTACCGCCATCACTAGTTAATACTAACAAGTTCATAGGAGTGCTAAAAAGTGAAAGTATTTCAACAAAATGAGATATCACTTTCAGTGCTAACACTGCTTAATGAGTTTCCTCAAAAGTAAATTACAATCCTTCAAACAAAATCACAACTACAGTGTTGAATAGTAGCCTCTATTTAGAAAATGTGATGAAGTCTGAAACAACAGACAAGATCAAAACCAAGGCACTAAGAAAATAAAACCAATCAGCAGGGTGTGGCCTCGTCTGCTAAACCACAGGACAGTTGTGCTGAAAAGAAAATGATGATTTTGCGTTCAACAGCTGTTTTCAAATTTGTTCTTCAGGATCATGATTAGTCTCAATCCCATTTAAACTGCATTCAATGAGACAGATGTTGTTACAGTACCGGTGTTAACGTGTGTGCTGCGGTCCTCAAGTCACAGCTCTGGAACAATCTACTCTATTTGCAACCTGTTTTGGGATATCGTCAGAAAGAAGAGCTTTAAATGTTTTCTGTTCACGTCTTTTCTTTGCTCTTCAGACCTCTTGCTTGTGGAAAGCGATGTAATGTTCTCTTTTTGACATATTTTGGTTTGATAAATGCATGTATTATTCTTTCTTTGACCTCATACGTTATGGGATAGTATTAATATTTAGTTCTTCTACTAGCAGCAACTCTTAACAGCAGCCTGCTAGCACTATGAGCAAACTGCAGCCACAGGGGGTGAACACTAGCTATGTTGTGGATGATGTTAGCGCGTTAAAACATGCTTACTTTGGTAGCGGACAAAGCATGGTGACATTAAACGATGGAATACAAAAACATGAGTATTGTTGCTTGGTTGTTCAAAGGAGTGAGAAAATGGGAACTATGATTATGCAACCAAGAGAAATGTGCATGGCCCAACAAGCAGGAAGCTACAGCCAATGGGATGCTTGCAAATGTGTCACTAAACACAACCAGATGACTTATTGTAAGTGATGCTAACAGCAGTATATATGAGGCAGGAAATACCCAGGCACTGTCCTCACTTGGTCTGCATAATGTGCAAAGTGAGACGTGCGTTAGAGATCTCCCAAATCATGTAACTGATTTCTCCGTTTGACCTCAGTAGGGGATCTTATGGCTGTTATAGTTCCATCAGTGAAAAAGCATGTTTACTGACCTCTAGTTAAAGGGTGTGGCTCATGGGCAAAAGTCAAAGAGTTTAAAAGGATTATTAGGGGATGTAACTGCACCACAAGAGAAGGGGAGCCACCTTAAGATGATAGCAACTACTTATGGGAGAGCAAGTATTTTAATAAGGCTGCATTGTTCTACAAAAACCACTACCTGGGAGTTACCACCGAGGATCTACTGGCTTACACACACTAAAGGACGGCGGAAGGGCCTGGACAGGAACGCCAGACTAAAGGCAAGAGTGTAAAGACGAACAGCCTTGAAATGAATCAAGGGCTACGGGACAGTGAGTACTGCACAGGAACAGTCTCTGGAATAAATACTGTCAATGGTTCACCACGACACACAACAGCCCTAAACAAGACCAGATGGGGGATGGATCCACTTGAAACAAGACACAGTCAATGACGTCACAATGAGCGGCACTCTTCATCCTTCTGCAGGCTGCATGCAGGTTTCTCCGCTCCGAGCAGAGGAGGAAACCAAGAGTGCAGATGAGAGACTTTTTTTTTTTTGTAACTTAAATCCATGGTTGTGGTGGGTGGACTGGGGAATGTTGCATCATATCTGGGATGGACAGGATGTCTCGAGTCAGGAAAGGAGGAGGGAGCCGGGGATCGACATGAAGAAGAGGTCCTTATGGAGAAGAGGGGGGTTGGAGTAATGGGAGGAGTGTTTCAGCGCTACAGAGACAGGGTGAGACAGAGACAGAAAACATATTTAGTTCAAATTAAAAAAACAATGAGGGTGATTTATAAAAGGGGAAATGGATCAACAGAGGGCTGCAGAATTGAGTAAAATTCTATAAAAAAATCGCAGTATTGGAATTATCGACTATGTATTTATCGACTAACAGATGCACGTTGCTCAGAATAGAAAATAATAAAAAACAGACCTTGTGGTAAGCGCAATATTTGCTAAATATGTGAAAAAATAATTTATATAAATCATGGAGGAGCTGCAGAAAAGTGGCCCACAAAATGAGTTTATTTTTAATATATTAATTAATAATAATGTTTAAAAAAGTGTCCCTTTAATAGAAAATCATATCGCCATCATATTTATTTTCCATTCGTGCAGCCCTAGATCAACACATATAGACATCACAGAGGATCGTCAAATTAGGGTCTTTATACATTTAAAGCGAGATGAAGAAAAGCAGACAGTTGTTTGTCGCTATGAATAAAATCTGTGCAAACACAAATGTTTCAGATTGCTTATTTTGTATCATATAGGATAAAGGATGGCTTATGTTTCTATACCATAATGCATGGCTGTAGATCAATTAGTATAAATCAGAAATCTGGTGGATATTAATCAAGGACTGACAAGCGATTCAAAACAGATTGATGATATTCTTTGTTATTCGTTTCTGTAAACCGTTTGAATTCATTCTGTTGGAGTGGTTTACACTCTCTATTTATTATTAATTTGATACCCTTACCTGTCCTACCCTGTGTTTCAATCTTATTCCTGTTGCCGATTTAACGTGTGATTTTCCCTGTGGGATCAATAAATATCTTATCTCAATGCCTGCGAGATGATCTCGAGTGCGAGCTGCGGGGCCTGGAAGGCGTCCCTTGAACTTTATTTCCAGAGCTCCTGCTGACAGAACTGAGCGACTCCTCATTGGTTCTGCTTGTGGAGGAAGCTAATCTACGCCTGGACTCTCTGCAGATCCCGCTCATCCTGGTTTTACCGGCTGGCTCGTGAACAGCGGGGGATCTGACCGTGTCTGACTGAGATGTGTTGGCAGCTGCTGCCTGGACCGAATTAGACCTGTAACCCGACTGTTTTCTTCTAACGGAAGTATCCGAGTTTGGTTTGAGATCAGGCTTTTGTTTACTTTCACCCCATGCATTAGATGTGTTAGGATACACACACAAGGCTTTAGAAGAGGTTAGAGAATCTATGGATGAAGAATACAGGGGGGTCTTCCTTCGGGGGGAAGAGGTGGGCACAACACGAGTTGTGATGAAGGTGTCCTGACGTACGGGGACCGAACCTCTCCTCCCTGAATGACCTTTTCTTGAATTACTTCCTTTTGTTACCATTATTTCGCTCTGCACAGAACTGATGGAGCTTTTACGTGACGGGGAGTAGTCAGAACTCAACTCTGTGTTAGAAACATCGCTGACGCTATGACTCCTAATGAAGGTGGCGTCCCGTGGGAGAGCCTTGCCTTTACGAGAGCGGCTGCTTGTGTCGGGACAAAGAGAGAGAGCGGTGCTTACAGGGCTGGTGTGGAGGCTCCTGGTTAATCCTCGCAGGTGGTGCGTGGCCAGGGCAGAAACGCTGCTGCCGAGAACAGGGCTAGCCCGGGGGCTGCTCCTCAGCGGGGGGCGAGCAGGACTGCTTTTGGGGCTTCGTGGCGCCCGACCCGACTTGGTGGCCAGCTCTTTGGCCCGGGAGCGACGGGGACTGCTGTTGAGGCTGTGAGGAGACAGAGGGGCCTCCAGGTCCTCCAGACGCTGAGTGAGAGCCAGCTTCTGCTGAATGGCCATACGCAGCAGGGAGTTCAGGGTCCTCTTCTCGTCCTCGGCCGCCGCCAGCTGCCTCTGCATCTCATCCAGCTGGGTGACGTACTGGTCACACCTGAGAGGTTACACACAGGGAGGAGATGCAGCATGCACAGGCAGGCAAAAACCGGTTAATGCACAAAGCCAGAGATGCACAACACATGTTAGACATCACTTATAGTGTGGCAGACCATTACTTTAAACACCAGCTGTGACCAGACAATAGGATTTATCACATATAATCTGAAGGGAAAAATAATGGGTCAATAGGAAGTCAACAACAATTTAAAAAAAAGTTATGTTTGACTGGAGTAAGAGTTCTAGTAATGCTGTTTAGATGCAGTACCCACAGCTGTCCACAGACGGCAGCACACACCCTTACTATAAACAAGAGGCCCCTTAGAGCAGTCATCTTCAGCCTGTAGCTTTCCTTAACCACACTGTTCTCCATCCTTCTTAAAGATAATCATATTCCAGCTCACAACTGGAGAGCCTCGGACAGGTAATGCGTCTAATTAATGACGTGCCTTCTGTCCAAGAGCATAGAAAAAACCATTAGATCGCTCACAATACAAAACACACCAAACTGGTTCATGCCAACGTATTCTCTGAAGAGGTTAGTTCTCTGAAGAGGTTAGTTCTCTGTTGTGGTATTTAATTTTAACCATGCACCTTCCCACGCCATTTATTGTCTTCTCGCACCAACATTAAACTCCTTCCCTCAGCTGATCTGGCTTGATGGGACAAATCTGTCCTCTCCTCCTCCCCCATCGGCACAGGGCAGAGCATGTGGCTGATAATCTTCACGTGAACTAGTGGATTTTCCACAGACGTAATAAGCATGGTAAGCTTATTACACGAGTGGCAGCAGAAACTGTGCCACTGCAAGAGCATCATTACTAAGCATGAACAACACCAGCAAAGAAGCAAGCATCAGAACATTAGAACTGATGACCATGTTTCAGCTCAAATACATTTGGAAGCAATCAAAAATGTACCGTTTCAGAGCAAACTTAATGCAGGTGTTTTCTCTCAAATATAACACTTAAATATACAAAAAACAACAACTTACCGACTGGCAAACATGACTCGCAGAGAAGAGAAGGTGGCAGCGTCCTCTTTCAAGGCTTTGAGCTCGTTGCGCAGTTTCATCATGGTCTCTGACACCATGCTCTTCTCCGTCTCGTACTTCGTTTTCAGATTGGACAGGGCCAACTCTGCAGTCTGCAGGACAAGAAAGTAACATGTTACTGCAGCCACATCATTGTACTTCCAGTGGGGGGGTCTTTAAATGCATATTCACGTGCGTTCACATTTTATGGGTTTTTCAAACATTTCCTAGTTAATTATAACCGGTGGTTACTTCTAGGGCTGCACAATTCCTCAAAATGCAATTGAAATCGCAATGTGGACTAGTGCTATATTCAGATTTGAGGAAGCTAAATATTTGTTAAAGCCTCTCACAATTATTTATTTTTTCCAAATTGTGCAGCCCTATTTACTTAGGGACAACCTTTAGAAAAACAAACAGGGGACTAACATAGAGAAGGTGAATCACTGTACTTCAACAGAGGCCGACAGATTAGTGTTTGGGTGCATGACAAGCGAGAGTCAGTTAAAGGAAAACAGCAGCAGGTCACGCATCACTTGAGCAACAGGAAGGGGGGGGGAGTTCAACCTCACAGAAGTGCAGCATCACACTGAACTAAAGGTGCAGACCTCTGAGAGAGCAGGGTAGTGTCTAGACAAACACTAACATATGTCAACCATACTGCTTTTGTCAGTCTGTGTGCCTTCTAGAGAAAACCTGTTACTTTCCTGGTTTCAGGACTCATTCCTGCAGCACTTTATAGATCACATTTTAGGGAAGGTCCCCCTGACAAGTTGATTCAGAGCAAAAACCTTGAGTCCTGTTACTAGACTGAAATGGTTTTAAAATAGTGCAAGAAGGTTTTAAGTGAGCATTGTAGTGTAGCGAGTGCTAGCTGAGACCGACCTGTTTGTTGGCCTTCAGGACGGTCCTGAGGGTCGCGATCTGCTCTCTCTTGGTGCTGAGGAGAGACTTTAGCTTCAGTACTTCCTCCATGAGGCTCTCAGCGTCCCGCTCCGACTCCCCGCTGTCGCTGAACCCAGAGTACGGCATCGCGCCCCTCTGACGACACAGGTCCACTGCCACCTGAGGAAACACAAGCACAGTTTTTATTAGAAACTAAAATCTTATTCCTAGGGTAAACGTTTGCGTCAGACAGCATGGGAGCATAGACTGTATATCAAATATCACATTTATTTTTATTTTAGTCACTTTAAATTTGATTTACGCCACTTAGTTTCTCTTAAATAGCTGCTACTTATTTCTCATCATGGTTGTGTACTCGCTTCAAGACAGTGGCGCATGCACACGCACCGACCCCTCGCTCTCCCGATTTTGACTTGACTACTTATTTGTCTTTATTTTATTACTAATGTGTGCTCTTTCTTCTCTTCACTTTTTCTGTAACACTGTACATTTCCCCGCAGTGAAACTTTCTGAGGAATTCTGAAGTGATTCTGGCATTATCAACAATGGCCCAAAACAAAGAATCTGTTTGAAATGGAAGAAAATCATCAAGATGTCGTAACAAATACTATTATGGACATGTTGAATCAATATTTGGTCATTAAAGAAATAGAAGAGCACACTTGTCTGTGCTCCAGACAAGTATTTTCTCTCTAGAGGCAGGCACAACTCCTCTTTGACCCTTGTAATCCAATACATTCAAACCGAGCTACTCAATTACGTCTGAGCTGAGCATTAGGTTAGGAAAGAAATATGTGATGAAGGAAAGGCCTTCATACAGAACAAAAGTCTGACTTTAAGTGATCAAACAAGCATGAAAGATTTCCAATGGTTTCAGTTTTCAGTTCTAAAGTTTAATCTAAATTCAACAACATATCTGTCACTCTGTATGTGATTGTCAGTGCTTCTTACCCGGAGGTGTTTGATCTGGCAACGGATGACCGCTACCAAGTTGCAGACATTTGAAGGGTCCCTGAAATCCAAGGTGGGGGATCCAGGACATGTGGGAGACTCTGTGCTGGTTCCCGCGCTGTCCACCTCCCCCATGAACTGCAGCGCTGAGGCTTTGGAGTTGAACATGTCGTTCGCTCGCGGCTTCTTCTGGGTGCCGTGCGGGGGGTAGATGTAGTGAGCTCTCCGTGCCTCCCGGTAGTAATCCAGCGTGACTCGTTTGGGTGTCAGGTTGTTGCACACGCAGATGTGGTGGTAGAGGTTGGACAGCTCCTCGGAGAAAGCCAGCAGCTCTTCCTGGGCGACGCTCAGGTGCCCCTCTGAATCGATGGCCACTTTCCGCGTGGCTCCGATCTCCTTCTCCAGCTCACTGATGCGGTCCTGGTCCTGCTTGCTGGACTTGATGCACTGGCGGATCTTGTCGGCGAGGTCCTGGGCCTCGGCCCTCCAGCGGTCCTTCTCCTGCTTGTATCGATTCTCCAGGGTGTTGTAGCGCGTTTCCGCCAGAGACAGTTCATCTCGCAGCTTCAGGAGGTCCTCGCTGGCTGAGCGCATGCGGGCCTCCAGCACCTCCTTGCTCTTGGTGTCCACCTCATAATCAAACACTGCATCGTCTCCGTTTTCTTTCTCCTCTTCACCGCCGTCCTCCCCCTTGGGCCGCTGGCTGCTTTGCACCTCCTCCAGCTGCTGAGTGAGAGATCCCACTTTGTCCGCTTGCTGACTGAGAGCCTGTTTGGACATCACCAGCTGCAGCTGCAGCTCCTCCACCTTGCTGGCCAGATTGGACTTGTCTCGTTCTGCCTGGATACATCAAACACAAAAAAGATTTTCATAAAAAGACATAGAAACATATCTGTCTTGGTATTCACAACGCCGGCGTGAATGGCAGACATGTCTCAAGCCTCTCTCCAACTTTGCCTTATTATTGTTTTATTTTTACTGTTTAAATAATAAGCTGTAGACCCGACCAAAAAGCCCTTGAATCTTGAATTTGCTTGAATTGCTGCTGTCATGAGTAAAATAATCATCCCTTTTAGTTTTAATACATGCCATTATACCAATATTGATAGTTGACTTGATTCCATAAAACAAAAGAACACTAAAAATGTCTTACCCCTCCACCCTTACTCTTAATCCATTATTTATGTACGCAGCGGCTGACCCCCTTCAGCTCCACACCCAACATCTGGTGGGCAGAAGCCTTCAAACCCAGCCCCCAATTTTAAGTGCATCATGAATAATATATTTCCTTCAGAGGAATGACAGCTCAAGACATTCTTAATTTTATTGAGTACCCCTGTTTGTGAGGCATGACTGTATCAGATGGGGGGACTGAATTGCTGGGTGAGGTAGAGGATGGAGGAGGTGCCAGGTGGTGTTTGAAGAACGGCTCACTCCATAACAGACATACAGGGGATGTGGTTTCAAGCAGGAAGCACACATCCACGTCACAAGACACACAAACCAACCTGCATGACAACCTCACTGCTCAGCCTGATGAGAACAGACACTTTCATGTTAAACAAAGAAGCAGTTCTGTCAATTTCAGAGGAACTTATATACAGTATACATTGTTTCCTGTTTGTGCATGCATAGTGTTCGCAGTAGCATAAAGGCTATGCTGTGTGCAGTCGCTCCGAGCGCTACCATTTATCAAAGCGAGGTGACGAAAAAAAGAGCTGCGAGTGTTTTTTGATGAAACACTCGGAGGACGCCCTCTCCAGCACCTTTAAGCCAAGAAAAACAAAGCTATGTGGGCACAGGGCAAACGTTTGGCATTGTATTTCCTCTAGTTTTAAATAGTTAACAAGTAAATCCTGCAACTATATCTCTTGTGGCAAATTATAAACCATTAAAACCTGTTCTGAAAACGACTTGTAACCGGAGATACAGTCTCACAATTGAATAAGGTTAGACTGGAGCATTTATTTTATGCACCAGTCAATCCTGTAATCAAATAGAGTTACATCACATCATGTGAGTCTTGAACATATTGTTTTCTGTGATTGTATTATTATGTTAAATGTATGCATGTGTCCTTGCAGATGGAGATGCTTTTAAGCAAGTAAAAGTTGGGACATGATCTGACGATAGCAGTATTATTGTATCGTATTAATACATTTTAAAGAGTGAGACGTGTTGTCCTACCTGCAGGAGTTGCTGCTTCAGTTTCTGACTGTCTGAAAAGTGTAGCTCACTCAGCAGGTCGGACACCAGCCCCGAGGCCGGAGCGCGCAGGAACACGTCGCTGTTGCGAGGAGTGGAGTAGCGCCGGATATGGCCGTTACTTTTGGAGCCCCCCGAGTGAGGAGGGTGAGCAGAATTGGGAGCAGAACCAGGACCATTGTTAATGCCGCTGTCCTGATCCTCTCCCTCGCCTCCCCCCTCTCCGCCCTGGCCCTCCTCCTGGCTGTCATCCAGCTGATCAAGGTGGAGCTCCAGGTTCCCCACAGAATCAAAGGGGTTGAGGGACAGGGCGGAGAGCTCCCGCCGCAGACAGTTCTTCTGCTCCCTCTCCTCCTTCAGGGCTTCCAAGGCCTCATCCAGCTGCCTCTCTGAGATCTCCCTCAGCCGCTCTGCCTCCTCCATCTGAGCTCGCAGCTCCTCTTGCTCCTCGTTCTTCTGGGTCATCTCAAGCTTTATCGATTCGAACTCCACCTGAAATGTGAACAGTCTTTTTATGTTGTTTGATGGATGCACATTCTAACTAGGGCTGCACAATTTGAAAAACGTTTGAATTAAATCTAATTATTTTGACCGGTGTAGGAGGAATTTATCGTATTTATCTCATAATGCTTATTGTCCTTAAAAAATATATTAAGTTGTCTATTTTTAGGAAGGTTTGTAACAAAAATAATGTTTTTTAAGTGTGTAGAATACAGTAAGTTGACCAACGTTGTTCTGCAGTTCCACAATACTTTATTCAAAGCGTATTTGTGCTTACTGCGATTTGAACCCAAACATGCAAATATACCCATCACTGCATTCAGTACAATAGTGTTAAACACCTCTACCGGCTTGGCTGGACGATACAGGTCTATTTTTCACCATGTCACCATGTTCTATTAAACCTGCTGCTGTGTGGATGAGAGTACTTGGAATCCCTTCTTTGTCGTTCTACATGAAACCCTTAAATTACCCTGACAGGAGGCTGCAGAGGGAAGGCTTGACGTTGCCCAAAATAACAGGCCTTGGCTTCACTTAGAACGAGTCATGGACAGTTTGTCTTGGCAGAGAAGTAATAAACACGGAGAAGGTACATCTGCGTACAGAAACAGTTACCTCAACCCCTCTAGAATGCAAGCAACAGAACTACATAATATAAAAAGGATTTTGAGCATGCGGAGTACATTTCGAAAGGTTTTAAGACGTCAGAAAATGTTAAATGCATGTGGAAGGTATGCAGGTAGGAGCCTGGATTACATAGTGCTACTCCAGTGAAATATGTACGCTGGCTGTTAAGGGAGGCAGCCACATATTAACATTCACCCTCCTTCGACTGGTCGGTGAAGTCTAGACAACATTAGCCAGATCGTAAAGTTATGTCAACAAACATGTGACGGAGGTTATGCATTAGTTGCAGCCAAGGCAGATTTGCTGTCATGAAGTGTTCTGCACCAATGAACCATGATTATGTGTTAACAACCACCAACAAGAACCTGACAAACACAAAGTATAGCATGCATTGAATATTTCAACAGATACTTTTAATATCAACTTTCTGGATATCTACAGTTTTTGTTTTTTTTATTCCAATTCATTTTATTTTCATCAATCCATCCTTACAGTTACGGGCAGTGTGATACATTTGTAACTGGTAAAGTTGTAGCTTGAATGATAAATGAAAGACAACTGACCTGGTTCTCCTTGAGCACGGACACCTGTTTTTGCAGAGAGATGTTCTCTTCTTCTAGCTCGCTATTGTCCTGCAACTGGCGGTGCTCACGTACTTTGTATTCCTTCATCTCGTCCCTCTGATGACCTTTTTCGGCGTCCAGACACTCACACTCCTGTCGAACACAACTCACGGTCAAATCAGTGCAAAGCCAACATTCAAACTGAAATTAAAATTACCAATTTACTTTGTGAATGAGCCTACATAGCTAATATATCCTCAATTGTATGTATCATGACAGGACAGGCTGCATACAGCTTAGCAACACCTTCTTTAGATTTGGCTTTACCTTCTTTAGCTGGGTGGAGACCACCCCCAGTCTATCGATCTCTGCATGAGCATTGCTCAGAGCAAGGCGTGCTTGTTTGAGCTCTGCCTGGACTTCATCCATGCGAGTTGTCAAGGCGGCCTCCATAGTGGCCGTCTCCTGCATCAAGTTCTCCTCCCGACATTCTCCATCAGCAGCGGCACGCTTCTGGCTGTTCACAGAATCTGCAAATGCCTTTACACAAACAAATATATGGTTTAGGAAAGGACAAATCCTGCAGTATCTGTCAGGTCTACAGTATGTTACATATAGGATCAACATTTCCGTGCATAAGGACAACAGAGTGGTGCAGTGATGAAGTATATAAACGGTTCCCTCAACAAAAAGCATACGTTTTTGCCATTGGACCTTGGAAAAAAAGAGCTGTGGTAAACAAACCTTTATGACATTTACACATAATGTACATCAGGGTTATCTCCAAATGTTAAACACAAATGATTATTGAAGTGAGATGCAATTGCCAGAAGTGAAATGCTA
Source organism: Eleginops maclovinus (assembly GCF_036324505.1). Taxonomy (NCBI): domain Eukaryota; kingdom Metazoa; phylum Chordata; class Actinopteri; order Perciformes; family Eleginopidae; genus Eleginops; species Eleginops maclovinus. Next base: position 24,586,070 of record NC_086349.1, on the reverse strand, counting down.
ACAAGGCTATCACATTCACATGGCAATGGTTACCACCGCTAAGCTAAAGGGAGATTTGTGTTCTGCTTGACATTTCTCATTATGTCCCTCAGACAAGGAAACAGGAAGAGGGGGAAAAGCACACTCATTTCCTGGTTTTATAAGTCATTCCTGCACCACTCTTTTGCATTCATGCTGTACTTCTGAAATCAGAAAGAAAAATAAACGTATAAACTAATCTTAAACAAAAAGGAAATCTGCACTTCCCTGACACCCATCCGGTTAGACCTGATTACATTAAGGAAATGGCTCTTAAGGCTTTGTAACGAGACACCTCAGATCTTAATAGCAGCTTCCACTCTCGATTTGGATCCAGCCGATGATCCGAAAGCATTGCACTTAGCTTGTAATAACAGTTCTCCAAAGCCTGTTATTTTCAGTAGCACATTTAACACATTTTGCATCAACGACTGCATATGAAAGAATCACCAGATAGGTGTTAGAAGAACATGCTACTAAACACGCTCCACTGATCACTGTGGTTATATAATGATGCTAATTCACAACACACGAGTCCGCTCTGCTTTGGTAAAACCCTTCTAAAGCCTGGGTAGGTACACAGCCCAGACGTAAGGTTTATGCAGATTATAAAAATAGCTGAAATACTGTACCACTGCGTCCCTAAAGTCTTAAAGAACTTTGCTTCATATTTAGTTATGAAACATCAGGATGGACCAGTTTTAATGTGGTTCTCTGGCACATATCTATTGCTTAATACTCCATTGCTTGTAAGCACAATTTTAAGCATCTCACTGTAAAAGAGGTGCGTGGAACAATTACAGAACTGAACATCTGCCCACATCACAGGATTACATTTGATACGATTACCCTTTTTATATTAACCCATTTAAAAGCCTATTCCAGCAATACTTAATACATTCACTTCCCATCTGGTGCTTTCGGGACAAATTTAACAATCAGTAAAACATGAACCCCTCACATGTCAGTGCATGCACAAGCATAATTTTAATAATGTCTTTAAAACACAGAATCTAGTACTGTCAGCTACAGCAGTTCACTTCACTGTGCAATGACTCAACGCATATGATACAATTTGAATAGATACGTGAAACAGATGGATTACATTGTAATCTGAGATTTGACATATTGGTCTCGTCTTTCTGTATTGGATATCCTTCATTAACCTAATTCAATCCTTAATGCTATGCAGTTAAATATCAATGGCAGTTTAGGATTAACAGAAAAAACATTCATACTTTAAAGGCACCGGATGTGCTGACTAATTGGCAGTTTGAGTTGTCCTAATTAATAAACAGTGTTCTCCCTCTGACGACATCAGCATCAGAGGACATACGAGAGCAGAACTGACTCAGTATGCAATCATAAGGCTCTGCATTGTATGTATAACATGAGGTCAGAGCTAGTACAGAACTGTTATTGTGATGGCAGAAGGACAGGGTGGCCAATAAAGGGATGAGGAATCAAATGAATCTACTTTGGCTGTGTGAAAGATACACGTAGAAAATATCTTTTTTATTTTAGAAGTAGTTCGGAGAGAAAATAACACTTGCACTGCGGGAGGAGTTGGTCTTTACAGCCTAATGTTCACTAAATATAACTGGGATGCCTTGGGTGATCCTACCTCTCTGAGCTGCTGCAGCTCCCCTTTGAGGGCTTCGTGCTCCTCTTCCAGCTGCCTTTGTTTCATCTTCAGAGCAGAATTTTCCTCCAGCACCACCAGGCCATAGCGCGCTGCCTGGAGCTTCTCCTCCGTGGCCTCCTGGAGCTCCAGATTCAGCCGCATCACCTCAGACGTGTAGTCTCCGCTCCCCATCTCGGCTTCCCCTCTCTCTACTGCTGCACCTGCTGGGTCTGCATCCGCCTCCAGCATCTTTGCTTGGCCTTCAACTTGTCTGCCAATGTTCTACTGGGAGTCCTGCCTCCTTCTCTCCCCCACTCTCATTACTCCACACTACAAAAGGCAAAACACAAAGATGGTGATTATGAAAAGGACTTGCAACAATAGCCAACAATGGAAGGAGGTTTAGTATAAATCACATTGTGACGGAAATTGAGCAAACTGCATAGGGCAGGATTTTCATTGGGATTGGTTGAATCATAAAATGTGTACTTTCAGCTCGAAAAGCCATTAATAACTTCAGTTTCTGTTAGTAAGCAGGTATAACTCACAAGGATTTACAACTAGCATTTTGCTGCAATTCCCCTTCCTAAACAGGCACACAATCAGAACATTCAGAATCTTGTCCCACAGCAGGGACATTTAAAGTATTATAGCAAAGGGACAGGGCAGATACAGAGGCAGAATTAAAAGGTAGGAGATTAACATATTAAATACATAGGATTTCACCTGCTCATAAAACAAAATCAAATAGGAACACATTTAAAAGAAGTAGCAGTATTATAAAATAGGAACATATACAAGCAATGAGGTAACATAGGTGACAACATGTGTGTAAAAAGGTGTATATTTTAAACATAGCACAGTCCTCTTACAACCAGTCTGAGCATTAGAGAAGCATAGTTATAGCATGAGTAAATACTTGGCATTATATATAGCACATTGTAGTGTTACTACACTACCATGGTGTTACATCCTGTAGTGTGTGGTGGTCTTCGGGGTTATGAATGAATGGGAAACACAAAGCCAAATGATCCCAAATCCAAGTAATAAATGACTGAAGTTGGTAAATCTGTAGTAAGCCGATATAACTAACAATCTGGACTAAAAACTATGATATTGCTGCTTTTTTGCTTGTTAAACAGGTGCTGATAAACCCATGGTATTTCAACACCGTCACTGGTGATTCCTGGGATGCAACATCAGCAACGTTACATCTTTACAGAATCAGCTGATAGCTAACCTAGTGTTAGCTACAAGGTTATGACAGCTGGTTAAAGTGTCGTATTAATGTCTTCCACAAAGTAACAGTGATTGGAAACATTATGGATTAACTTTGACCACCCTCATTGACTGGGGTGGGGCGGACATCCCCCATCTCCTCCTCGTGTCCTCTCCTTTGACCGAAGATGGAAACACCACACACACCCGACTGATGCCAAATGATGCATCACATAAGCATCTGTTTCCCTCAACCCCAACTGAGGTTGAAAAAAGGGAGTCAATACTCTCCAATAAATAAATCCTCTCTGATTTCAAAGTATGCTTATTAGACGATGAATACTATTCTGACAGTGACCCAATACGGACTCTGAACAGGACACGGCCAGCTAGCAAGTGTAGTAATAGCCTGGTTAACTACAACACAATGCTAACAGTTACTAGCTAGTAACGTCGTATTGAAGCATTTAGAAAGCTAGCTTCTCGATTTTATTTAGTTCGTTTATTCCCACAGGTTTAACGGAATTTAAGATATAACATATGTTTCCACGGCTCAAAGGGTTGATCTCCGGTGGTAACGTCAGTCTTGTCCTGTCAAAGGAGCTAATTAGCTACCGCTTAAACTGCGACCATTAGCACAAACTAGCTACTCACCCTCTGGGTTTCCTTCAAAGATGGAGCACGTCAGTTGAGAATAAACGTCCCCTGTTTACTTCCTAGGGGAAATGACAGCGGTAACGGTTGCTAAAACCGATAGTAGCCAGGGATACAACAGCCGCTTCTCTTCCTCCCACCGGCTCTCTGGTTTCAGGCATGGATGTATAAAGACAACTGGAGGAGGGACTCCGTTCATTCCTATGAGAGTCCCTCAGTGGTGCACGAAGCTCAAAGTGGAGCGACTGTAGATTCAGAAAGTACCCGGATCATCCGTTTACTGAGCATGCGCAGTGGAGTTTTTCCCTTAAACCCCGCGGGCTAACTCTGGATTCAGCTTTTAGCGCATTCTACAACTGTTACACCCTAACGATTTTAATAACAGCTATATAAGTGTTCGTTTTGTGGATTTAATTTAGCTTAAGATAAAAAATGATACGCTGTAATACAGACGTCTCTTTCCCAATGTAAATCAATAGGGAAAAATCTTCCTGTGCCAAAATGACATCACGAAGGTTGTAGTACCACCGTTTGGCCACTACGACCCATTCATAAAATTGGCTTCAACTGCCGGCGCTCTTCCTGGTAAGGTCTGGGTGTCAAATGCGCGCCGAAATCATGAAAGCACTTTTACCCCCTCTAGCTTAGCAACCGCGCAATGCAATGTCACCAAAATGTCTTTATGTTCTGTATTTCATAGAAAATTCAGACACATTAAACACACTCAATTATTGCACATTAATCAGTTGTAACATTCTCTTGCTCTTTTTTATTTTTACTGTGTTTCTTCTTGCGTTTTTTTTTTATATTGTATTTGTTTTATGTCTTATATATATTATGTTGCACTGTTGGAGGACATGGGGTCAGAGCCTGGTACTTAAGCTGTCCATTGCCATTACTACACTGTAGCTTGAATTTGAATTACATTTGTATTTGTGTAGGTAAAGCCGTTGTTGTCTATTCAGAGGTAAATATTACAAATATTAAATACAACAAAAACATCAATATTAATTTAACTTTTAACTTTAACAATCAAGAGTCTTTTACAAACCTAAGGCTCTTATTTTTTTAGTCAATAACATTGAATAGTGCAAATACAGTATATACAATAAAATAAACTGTTTACAACTAACAAATCAGGAAAAATGCACATAAACATCAGAGTTCATTACATGAATTCAAAACTGAGGGCTTTATGAACAGAACACAGAAATGACAGGAAATCCAGGAAATACGGTGTTATAGATTGGTAAAAAAATAGTTGTTTTAGATTTTGCTCAATGTCAATTAGAAAAGCAATAAATAATGGGGACAATTCAAAGAAGCGACATTTGTGTAAGACTTTTTTTTTTATAAGAGAAGTACTTAAAAAAATACACTTCCGGTCATACTTTTTTTAACTTCCGTTCTACTTCCTGTATGTGAGTTTGGCTGCAGCTCAATTCCGTTGTACATGCATGCGGTCTGTCAAAAAAAAAACGGTAGATTTATTTATTGATTTACAGAATGAAGATCGTTACCTGGAACATAAATGGCATAAGGACTTTCAGAGGAGGCATTAAAAAGGCTCTTGATTCACTGGACGCGGATATAATCTGTGTTCAAGAGACAAAAGTGACAAGTAAGTGGTGTTAGTTTGGAAACGCGGAGAGGCTGTCATGTGGACGTGAAGTCTGTTGTGAAAGTAAATAAAGTGTAACCCCTTAATGTTTCCCCCACAGGAGACCTGCTTGATGAAAGAACTGGCATTGTTGACGGTTACAACTCTTATTTCAGCTTCAGTCGAGGACGCAGCGGCTATTCAGGTTCATAACATTGTATTATACATAGATTTTATGTCTTTGAATTGTTATGGTACAGTTTTTTCTTTTATGTTATATTTTATTCAACCGATCTCGATAGTGGAAAGTGGATAAGTGCATATCAAGTATTTTAATTGTGTGCAAAATTGAGTATACAAATTACCCTCTTTACTATACTACATTCATTTTACAGCTGTAGTCACTTTACAAATGAAGATTTATGCATTAAAACACAGCAGTTTATAAAGTAGGATGTTTTGTTATTAGATTTACAAACCAACAGTTAATACAAAAACAGCAAAGTCGATTATTTGGCTAATCGAGAGACAAATAATTCATTATATAACCATGTGATCAATAAACATGATGGCCATTCTCTAACCTTCTAGTCTATTTTGAATATTTGTTATGTTTTTGGGGATTTTTTTGGGGTACCATTGCTTTAAATATTTCAATAACATTTGCTGATTATACTTACGTTTACTTAAGTAACCTCTCCAACACTAATACTTGTAACAAAGTATTTTTATAGTGTGGTACTAGAACTTGTATTTTATTAAAGGATCTAAATACTACTTCCACCCCTGCCCGGGAAAAAAAAAACAAACCCACAATACTCTAGAGTAAAAAATGCTATAATTAACTTGTCACTAAATCCACACTGGAGTCCGTTAATGCTGCGGCCTGTTGTCACACATGCTTTATAGGCTCTGCAGATACACTCCTATAACTGTACAATCTAATTAACCTCCCATTCCTCACGTGCACAGGAGTTGCCACTTACTGTAAAGACAGTGCCACTCCATGTGCTGCTGAAGAGGGTCTCACCGGTCTGTTGACCCACCACGAAGGGGCTGTTGGATGTTATGGAGACCAGTCTGAGTTCAGCAGCGAGGAACTTCAGCTGCTGGACAATGAAGGACGAGCCGTTATCACACAGCACAGAATCATGTAAGAGAAATATATCCAGACTTTCTTTCCACATGTTTTACGTGCTGTATTTGTTTGTTTTTTCTCTGGTAATGTACTTGCATTACGTGGAATAGCCCTCACAATCTTTGATAGAAGTCAGATTTCCGAGTCAAAGTCCCTGGAAGCATTATAATCTGTTGTGCATGTGATAGCCTCTTTCCTTTTCTACCCTTGCTTTAGACTAGAAAGACAAAACCCAAAACAACATGTATGGAGGGAAATATGGACACATACATATATATATTATACACATCTGCCATACATATCTGTTTATAGTACACATATCTATATATTATACATATCTGCCATATACATCTGCTATACATAATATATGCATCTGCCCATACCTCCTCATTCAACAGTGTAAAGTGTTTAAATACTTTCAATGTATTCCACATATGTATATATTTCACATCCTTAAATCTTTATTGTTGTTATTGTAAATATTCTTCTCTCTTTTTGCACTATTTTATTTATCTTATTGGCATGTATGTTGAGTTGTTGGAGGAGCACGCGACATAAGATTTTCATTGCCAACATATACGTTGTATATGCTGTGCATATGACCAATAAAGCCTTGAAACCTTGAAACCTTGAAATGGAAGAAAACCTCATCGATATCAATTAAGAAGTGATTACTCTAACAGGACAGACTAACATGATATAATAATATGTTGACTATCCATAAGATAAATTGATAGAGAGACAAGGAGAGGCTGAATCCCTTTAAGGACATTGATCCAGGATAAAAAATTAGAGACGGGTCCAGGATGTAGAAGCCTGAACACAAGAATTAAAAATCGTTGTAATCGTTGAGAAAGACCACAAGGAGATTTTTTAAATGTAAACTTAAAATATTGTTCCCTTGCCTCTTTTCGACTATCTTTCTCCCCACAGGTGTCAGGACAAAGAGCAAACTGTAACTGTGATCAACGTGTACTGTCCGCGGGCCGACCCTGAGAAGCCGGAGCGAAAGCAGTTCAAGCTGCAGTTCTACAAACTGCTTCAGAGTCGGGCTGAAACTATACTGAAAGATGGCAGGTGAGAGTTTTCACAGAATGAAAATAAAGTTTCAATCTTTACATAAATATAAAATTACAGTTCTGTTTATGTATTTGCGAGCTTTTACCAGTTTAAGCCTGTTGCACATTTGAGTTTGAGCAGCACGGATGTATCTTGATGTTCATTTTCATACATTTTTCATGTCATTAGCAAATACAAACTTAAGGGAATTTACAATTTGGTCAAATAAAAAGTATTTAGTTCATTTCTGACTTATTGTGGATGTGTATCAAGTGTTTGCAACCTACTCTCATATCCTCTCTGTTCTTTAAATCTTCCAAACTAATGGTTTTTCTGTTCTATTTTTCAGCCACGTTATTGTTTTAGGAGACGTAAACACATCTCACCGGCAAATAGACCACTGTGACCCAAGCGACATTGTAAGTACATTGGAATACATTCATATCAAGGTTTTGCTCGTCTCTTGTGAAATGTGATTTTTCAATATCTTGCCGGGAGTCCAATCTCATGTCTGCATATGAAGTTGCAGCCAGCAGTTAGATTAGCTTATTTCTGACTAAAACAGCTGAAAAACTAAACAGCTGAAACCCTAAACAGCTGATCCAATGTAAAACAATCCCCCCGACCGGCAGCTTTCAATCTCATATTTCATGTGTGTCATCTGCACGAAAGCAGAACAAGTTTCAGTGTCTACTGCTCAGCTGTTCAACGCTTCCGAGGGGTGTTATCTATCGCAGCAACGAAGCATGTGGTGGTCTTTATTTCATCAGGATTTCTAACAATACAACTCTACATTTGTCATTATTTAGGAGGACTTTGGTGAAAACCCTGGGAGGAAATGGCTGAATGGCTTCTTGCATAGTGGCAGACCAACAGAGGAAACGAATGAGGAGCAAACCAACGAAGAATTTGAGGTAACTTCTTCAGATCCCGTCCACGGGGGGAAATTTGTGGATACATTTCGCTATTTCCACCCCACCCGCACCAGCGCCTTCACATGCTGGTCCACCATGACTGGAGCACGGCAAACCAACTACGGCACGCGCATCGACTACATATTCGCCAACTGCCAGCTCGCCAAGGAGCAGTTTTTGGCAGCGGACATCATGCCGGAGGTGGAGGGGTCGGACCACTGCCCTGTGTGGGGGAAGCTGAGCTGCGCCCTACTGCCCAGCTCCAAAACTCCCCCCTTCTGTACATGCTACCTGCCAGAGTTTGCAGGAAAGCAGCAGAAGCTATCCCGCTTCTTTGTTAAAGTGGACCAAAAATCAATTCAGTCTGAGCACAGGGAGGCTTTGCCGGGATCTCAAGAAGAGGAGGAAAGGAGGGAGAACTTAAACCCATTCGGAGCTGGAAACGCCTCTGGTAAAAAACGGTTATTAACATCAGACTCGGTTGTCCCAAAGGGGAAAAAGACTAAGACTTGTCCAAAGCCACAGGGCAGCCTCCTCTCCTTCTTCAAACCCAAACTCCCAACGGCTGCTCCCTCTACTGAAGCCCCTGAAAAAAAAACATTTGTCTCTGACGAAGATACCTCTTCGCAAAACTCCCAAAAGGCGTGCACAACCAGCAAAGATGTTTCCTCAGCCCCAAGCGGCGAACCTGTCCCTGAGCTCCTCGATGATGGTTCACCGCAGCTCTGCACCACAGTGGAGAGTGACAAACAGATTAAACTAAAACATTTAACCCCAGCGCCAAAGAAAGGGGCTTCGTTGGTGTTCTGGAAGTCAGTGCTTCACGGGCCGCCTCCACCTCCCTCCTGTAAAGTCCACGGGGAACCCTGTGTGCTGCGTACTGTGAAGAAGGAGGGGCCGAACTTCGGAAAACAGTTCTTTGTGTGCGCCCGTCCTCAGGGACACGCCTCCAACCCAGACGCTCGGTGTAATTTCTTTGCGTGGGTCGAAAAGGGGAAGTAACATGTTGACTGTGCGGACAGGTGTTTTTCCTAGCTAGTTACTACACAAATGTCTCATCATTTCACACATTTTAATTGCTGTTTGTATGTCTTGTTATTATAATAGTATTAAAAGGTTGCTTTTTTCCTATTATTACATTGTAAATAAAATCTGGTTCCAGCTTCTTCTCGCAATATTTCTCCGGCTTATATCATTTAATATTTAATATCTTAGATTTTTTTGCTATTGCTTGAACAAATAAAGCAAATTAAAGATTTGAAAATGTATTTCCCATAATCTCCTGATAGTTAACGGTCTAAAAGATCCTTGAAAAATAAGCGTGATTGACAGATGAATCGAGTATGACAGAAAACGCCACCGTTGGACCCCTTAGCCCACATTGTACGTGATAGGCTAAGGGGCGGGACATCTCTAAGCGGTTGACCAATCACAACAGAGCCGGTCAGCTAACCAATCAGAGCAGACTGGGCTCTGGTTTCAGACAGAGGGTGAAAAGAGGTGCTGCAGCTCAGGCAGTATGAGAAACATAAAGAGCTTTTTGAACATTAAAGCATGGAGACATGTCCCAGTAGAAACACTACATACTGATATGAAACCTGTACATTAGCATAATTCGGCCCCTTTAAGGAGCTGTGCATCATATTAATTCCGAGGGTCTGAGGTGTTAGTTGTTTAGACATATTTAATATTTACTAACACCACATCTGGTAACTATTGGTGGACATTTATCTAATTAACATCAGTGTCTTTCCTTTGTAGCCAGTAGATGGCAATAATGGTAGACATGGTGGACAAAAATGCAGTTCAGAGAAGAAATGAAAAGTAACTTTCCACAGAAACTCATTAGGCTGACATCACCAGCTGCAGAGCCACATTACAATCACTGAAATGTGATGTATGATAAGAATAGGTGATATTAGATAAGATAAACCTGTATTGATTCCTGTAAGGAAATCAGAAGTTAAAGCAGCAACAAGAAAAAGATTCTAACGCAGGATTGAATAGGCAAGCGGTCACATAAGGACGAATAAGAAGTATGTAGGCCAGTATCATAGATGGATTACTGAGCTGGCCTACTGGGCAAAGACACAGGTCAACCATTGGCATTCACCTACAAATGGCATTCAAACCGTATCTTAGCGGACAGGAAGAGACTCAAAATGACTATATAAACAATGAACCACTAGAAGGAGACACCAAAAGACTAAAAACAGGCTGAAACAACTACAAAGAGATGCAAGGGGACATAATTAATATGAAATGGGGGGAAAAGACAACAAAGGGACACAAAATAACAGCTTAACAGTTATAAAGTATGTGTGCCTATGAAGAGATATGGTTGGAGTTCTTGCACACGTGTTCCCAGGGGCACATGGCCAGAAAGAAGTCTATTTCTATTTGTCATTTTTTGATTTGTCAGTTTCAGGCCTACAGGAACAGGGAGTGGTTTACTTGTGACATGGCAGGAAATGTCCTTTACGCGCTCAATCACTACCTCCTTTTTCCCCCCATTTTTTTCTCTCTTCTCATAGCTGCATTTGTCAGAGGAAAAAAAGTCAGAATTCTGACGTGGACCAGGCAACACGTTTTAACTTTACTCTACTTCTGTGAAAACGAAGGACAATCCATCTGTCTGACAGCTACTGGAGAAGTGAGTACCAAACAAAAGCCTCAAGGCTGACATTATACAGCTGCTCTAACAAAAGCCACGAGACAAGTTCCCATTCACACATGTGGTGTGATACTTGAGATAAAATGTACTTTTACCTCCAGTGTTGTGTATATTGGCAGTAGAGATAGAGATAACAATATTTTCACGCTGTTTCTTTTATTTCTAAGTACTAATACTGCCCTTTTGGTGACAGGCGGGCCGTTTGTTAAGCACATGGGATTTTAAAGACGCGCAGACCATCATGAGACCCAATACTTGTAACATTTGATAAAAGTTTTTATCAGAACAAAAGGTTCCTTTTAAACCACATTTTTGTATAAAAGTATGTAATTATATGTTAGATGCTTTGTCCTGTAATCTTCCGAATCACTAAGGGGGTCATTTGAGGTGACGGAGGCAGCCATGATCTTCTGTACAGAACCTTGAACCTGATGACATGTTTAAAACGTGGACATTTGCTTCTTCTTTTAATATGATGTCAAGATTCCTAGAAACAAATCACATTTTCAAAAGTATGACGAAAACCTGCTATGACCACAGAGGAAAAATGTTTCCAGTAGAAGTGTGTGTGTGCCTGTGTTATGCTGAGATAAAGAGCATGTGGGTGGGTGTAAAGACGAAGCTCATATCTCTGTGAAGTTGAACTTATCGGCCAACAGAAATGTCGTTCGTAATTGTATGACATTTCAAAAACGTCATTTAGGCAAAATGAACTTTAAAGGGACCCTTGTATGCAAATGTTCAGGTTCATATTTATATTTGGTGTCTCTACTGTGACGTGTCCATGCTTTAATGTTCAACAAGCTCTTTATTTTTCTTATACTGCCTGTGCTGCAGCACCTCTTAGAAGAATAGAATAGAAGGAACCCTTAATCGTCCCACCCTCTGTCTGAAACCAGAGCACTATCTGCTCTTATTGGTTAGCTGGCCGGCTCTGTTGTGATTGGTCAACCACTTTGAGATGTCCGGCCCCGTAGCCGATCACTTGCAATGCGTCGGAGCGCAAGCCAATAGGAGTATGAAGAGTGTTACGAGATGTCACTTTGTTTCGGAAGTAAACAAAGGCGTCCAAGGGAGGCGTATCAGGCGGGGGATTTTATGGATTTCAGTCAGACAATTTTCATTCAGAAAACCTGAAAGGGAAACCCCAAACAAAGCATAATATAACCTGTTTAAATGTCACTTCAGGTCTTCTACGGTTTGTTTTGGACTGAGGCCATGATAACTTTTAAGCATACACAACGTTTCCACTCCTAAGCACAATCACATGTGGGCTATCTTAAAAAAAGATCTCCTAAGCTAATTACCATCCCTGAGACTTCCAGCAGGATGCCAACTGTCCCGCCCACACCATAACAAAGCCCCCCTCAGCTGACTCCCATTTGCCCCTCCTTTTGTATTTGCATGCCCTGTAACGACATGGTCAATGGTGGCCAGTATGAACCCTGTTGAATTCAGTGGGATTACCTGTAACCTTGTACTTCAAACCAACTCTCAAAACTACAGGCCATTCCTTTTTCCTTTTGTTCAAACCCTTATATTGGCACCTTTTCCGTGCAGACACCTGGTGAGCGGACCCCTCCAGTGTCTTTTTACCTGCAACAGGTTAAACAAAGGGTTAAGTGTGGGTGTTCCCATTTCTCGCTCACTCCTCCCTGCCTCTAATCTCTCTCACTCTCTCCTTTCTTCACTACCAAGGAGCTTTGGAGAGGAGCTCCTAGGAACATAAGGCTAAACATAAACATTGGAAGACTCTGAACATTTCAGAGAGCCAGGATTTATTCCGTCAATATTTGAAAGAAAAGTACATTTGTTCTTGACCACCAGGGTAAGTTCTTTTAAATAAAATGTGTGTATGTGTTGGATGTTGAGGAACACAAGGGAAGGGCTAACTGTCAATAGTGAGCTGCTCTTGCGTCAGACGAAAGCCATGTGGTGTGCCAGGAAGGGAGGCTACAGTAACAACTAGTGGGTTTATATTAAGATGTCATGGACAAGATTGTTTTATAAAGGTCATATTTAGAGATATTATTATAATGTATAGGGTTCGTCAAGGGTATTGGATGGGTTGTTTGAAATAAAGTGTTTCAAGTTAGCTACTTTTTTCCAACTATGTCAATCAATCATTCAAAGTGTATTTATAAAGCCCAATATCACACATTTTACATTTGTCTCAGAGGATTTTACAGTTTCTATGTGAGTGTTTTCAGGCTGCCCTTGTGGCCAATGCAGTAGTGTTACAGAGATGTTTCTTGTTAACCAGGTTTGTCAAGTTCCCAATCTCTCTCACATGAAAATGCAAAGAATGGTACTCGTAAAAGCTGCCTTTTTAAAATGTGGGAGCAACTAACACTTTCAAAACGGGCTATTTATGGACGCGTTAAAGGACTAAATGTCCCTGACTTTTTTAAATTGTCGCTGGTTTGTGTGTATTGGCTGCAGGCCATGGGAAAGTCAGGGTATGTAGCAGAAGATGGTTCCTGTAACCACAAGGACCTGAGGCAAGTATGCAGGTAATGGGCTATTCTGTATTTAGCCGAAATAGCACGGTGTACACAGCAACCCTTTGTTTATCTGTGTGGCCATCAAACTGTGAGGATTATTGTGCATCCACAGGCCTGCACATTGATGAGCGAAGGACTATAAGAAACTCTGGTTTTGTGTGAAACTCTTAAGGAATGGCACAATGTATTGTGAGTGTGTCCTTTTGGGGTCAAATGTGAAAATCCTGAGGGCAGTCTGACCCACGGAGGAGAGAAGTATCCCATGACCCCGGGGCAGCAGCAGCAGACCTACGCTCATTCCCATCCATGCCGGCTTTGTGTGGGCCACAACAGATTAGAGCAACATAAGTCCTCTGCCAACATTTGTTATTTAAAGCATGTCACACAAGCTCTAAGTGGACTTAAGTGTCCCATTTTATATTTTGTGAACTACTCGTGTGAGGGGTTTAAGTATCCTGATATATGCAAGGATTTCTGCGTCCCCGAAAGAGAAATCTACATTCTCCTCCTGCAGGAAGAACTACAGTAATGTGACTCTCAAGACTTTATACACAGGTCTGCCCTGTCATAAGCCACATGTTCTGTTTGTGTTCCAACATTATGATTCAGTGTTTCCTGTGTGCAGTGGCTACCATCTGTTTAAGTGCAAATAACAAGTATGTTTACCTTTCAAAAGGCTGAGTTTATTTAAAGAAGGCTGACGTCTGCCACCGCGACACACCTCTAAATCAATTATATAATAGACCAGAGCTATCTCTACATCTATCTCAAGACAGACAGACAGACAGACAGACAGACAGACAGACAGACAGACAGACAGACAGACAGACAGACAGACAGACAGACAGACAGACAGACAGACAGACAGACAGACAGACAGACAGTTCTCAAATGTTAATCAAGGTAATGGTCCCTTTCATGTAGTCTCCTTAAATGGTGTATTCCCCTTTGTTGCCAGGCAGAAACTGTTGTAATATAAAATCCACAGCTTTTGAAGGATGAAGGATTTAAATGATCAGAGAAACGAGGCGCAAACTTGACAAACTGCATCAGAGACACTGATTTTTGTTGTTTATTAAGGGTTTATTTTACTCGTCATGGCGGGAAGAGGACTTCTGTGTTTTAGCCTCCGGTAAATTCCTACTCAATGTCTGGATCTCAAGTTAACGGAAAACAAGCTGAGCAGAAGTTAGTGGCGATTTCACTTTTCTGCTTTCTGCCAAACAGCATGGAATAGCACTATTTCAGCAGTATTTAGTGTCTTCTACCAGGTTAAATCACCTCATTCAAAGGGTTTGGAGAGGAAGAGACCTCTAAGCAACTGCAACGATGGCGAAAACAACAACCGATGTTACTTTCACCGAACTCAGACTTTTGACATTGCTTTTATTGAAGAACACTTTTTGAAATATCACTGCAAAATATTCATTTCATTTTTAAGATAAGATATGATTAACCTTTATTGATTCCTGTAGGGAAATATAGTTGTTAAGGCAGACAGGAATAAGATTGAAACACATGATAGCCCAGGTAAGTAGAAGTACATATATACACATTTATATAATTTTGTGTGTAAAACATATATAAATATCTGGCATATGGTGCTGGTTGTCACTTTAAATTATATATGTTTTATATGTACTACTGGTATCTGGCTCCTACTTTATTACTTCTATATGTTCCACTTATACGCCTGCTGCTTTTTTCATTCCGTGGATGTTTATTTATTAGATTTTTGGGTGGGATTGAAGGCTTTCCACTTTATTTAATGTGGGACGTTTGTATTTATTTGTACTGTCTCCTTTTGCACTGTAAATTTACCCTCTGTGGGACGCATAAAGAATTTCCTATTTCTGAATCCTGAACGGCAAAGCTACAAGCTACTTGCAGTCTTCACTGAGTAAACACAGGATGGAAAGTTGGCAAGATCAATGGCATGAAGCGTGTTTGTTGTGGAAAAACAATCAAAGCTGACATTAAACTCTCTGAACTTCAGTTCAAATGTGAAGGAGTTTAATGCATGTATAACAAAAACATAAAACACTTGTTTCTCTTTTCCTCCATCCAGGCAACACTTTGAAGAGGATTCATTCAGTCCAGCAGAAGCAAACTTCGAAGAAGTCCCAACCTCAGTAACCAGCATGGAGCTTCAGAAGATGAACGGGCACAGCAGAGACGATGGGTAAGTGTAACAAGTTCATCTTAAAGGGGCCCTATTCTGCTCATTTTCAGGTTCATATTTGTATTAAATGCCACTACTGTGACATGTCTCCATGCTGTAGTGTTCCAAAAGCTCTTTATTTTTCTCATACTGCCTGTGCTGCAGCCCCAGTCTGCTCTGATTGGTTAGCTGGCCGGCTCTGTTGTGATTGGTCAACTGCTTAGAGATGTCCCGACCCTTATCCTATCACGATAATGTCTTGGAGTGCTAGCCAATAGAAGCACGAGTGTAACATAGTGATATCACTATATTCAACAAGTAAACAAAGGAGACCGATCTCCAATCCTCCAGAGGGAACTTGGGGATTTTAGCCTTTGCAGACCATTTACATGCACACTAACTACAGGAAAGGGAAACACCAAAAAGCATAATAGGGCCTCTGAGGTATTATTCAAGGTGTCTTTAAGCCAGAGTATTTCCGTGGCTCTCTTAAAACAATGAGTTTTCTTCCGCTGTAGGTTTGACGGTCTGGATGGCTTGGCTGAACACGACGAGTTTCTCCCACACAAAGCGGGCGTCAAGAAGGAACACCAATTTACAGATGTGAGTGCTTCTGCTCAGCGATTTGTGTTGCTGTAGTTCAATCAGATAAATAAAGACTTTTAAAACTGTATCTCTGTGTTCAAATACTACCTCTGTTGCTCCACTCCTGCAGTTCGAGGGAAAGACTTCTTTTGGCATGTCCATCTTTAACCTCAGTAACGCCATTATGGGCAGCGGGATTCTGGGATTGGCTTATGCGATGTCCAACACTGGAATTATTCTTTTTCTGTGAGTATGCAAAACAAACACAGTCCTTATTTTGCTGTTCGTCTATTTTTCCAGCCTTTTATTTGCTCAAAGCACAGTATTAAGTTCTAATATCTTTCCCAATTGTCCAATGAGGGTAATAGTATCTTGATTTCAGGTGTTTGTGTTGTTATGTGTAAGGGTTACGGTATGAGTTTTGGAATGATAGAGTCAAGATTTTTAGGCTGCTCCTGACCCACTACAGAACTTTTTCTAAAGCCAATCAAATACTTTTATTCCTTTATATTTAAACAAAGAAAGAAAATAATCTTCTATCAATCAGTGAATCAGAACTTTATTACAGACCTGAGGTCCAGATAGAAGACAAGACATTTCATGGAAAAAATGACATACAAAAGCAACACAAACCTACAACGAGACATTTATACGGATTTCTCCACATCTAATTTATGTATATTTGAAATCTTTATGCTGTCCTCGTGCTGCGTTCTCTAGCTTGCAGAACTAGACAGCTAGCTAACAATTTGTCGTCTAATAAATAAAGTTGATGAACTCAAGCGAGGCAAGAAGTGTTGGTTTTTCTTCCGTTTACTTTGTTCACCAAGCAAGTATTCATACAGGACATTCGTTTTTTGTAAAACTGAAACAAACAGAAACAAAGGATACATCAATTTCACGAAGATAATATCACAGTACATAGCAGGTAGCATGATACCACGAGAGCTAGCATAGCTAAGTGACATTATCATAGAGCATGTAGAAACTAATATTCATCGTATATTCCTAATTATTTACATGGCATTGAATGTACTAACAAATGATAGACACTTACAGACTAATAATGTCCAAAGCTCACGCGTGAAAAGGTAGCTCTTCGAGGAGGAATTTCGGCAGTGGCTGAATCCGTGTGCTCTTCTAACTGAGGTCAACTCGTCAATGAAAAAGAAACTAAACCTGCGTGACTTTGTAAATAATACTGTCCACTAGGTGGCAGATATAAAACCCAAAGCTACCAAAAGCTTATGGAGGGCAGAACAATCGTATTTGTACTACGCGTTTATCTCGCTGGAAAGCTCTTCATGCCTCTTGCCTGAAAGTTGCTGTACACAATTATATATTTAAATAATCATCCATTTAGATCAGGATTCAAGTCTCATATTCCCCGAAAAGTTTGTGTCAGTTTATACAGATTGGATTAAGTCAGTAGAGGGTCCTTGTAAGGCTTTTTGTGTAACCACAGCGGTGTGTGTGTGTGTGTGTGTGTGTGTGTGTGTGTGTGTGTGTGTGTGTGTGTGTGTGTGTGTGTGTGTGTGTGTGTGTGTGTGTGTGTGTGTGTCATGTGACTGTCATTATGTGTTTGTGTTTGGACAGGTATGTACATTAGGGCTCATACACACGCAGCTTCCCTAAATCAGATTTAAGTGTTTAAAAATAGCCCGTAGTGATCAGATCCAAGAAACGCCTGCTGGATCAGTCCTGTGCTATGTGGCAGGGGGGAGGAGGGAAGGAGGGGGAAGAATGGGGGAGAGCTGCTTTCTCTGGAAGACAAACTCTCTTGTGTGGGCAGGGACGAAAAGACAACCATTACTGGAAGGAGTTGTTAGGATTTAGCTTCTGAAGAAGTTTCTAAATAATTACTAAAGAGAATAGAAAGCTGTATTTCTGTCTCTCTTTTTTATTCATTTAATTACATGATTTTTGTCAATAATCGCAGCCTTAAAAAGTACTTTGTATAGTATTTATATGTATTTATTTACTATATATATATATCAATACATGAGTTAAAACGATTCAGTGGATCTCAAGGGGTTTTCAGTATGCTGACAAGTATTTAATTGAAAAATAATCTTAAATTGCATCCTTAAAAATACTAAATATGCTGTTTATATATATGTTGTCCCTGACTGACCCCTGACAGTTAGATGGTGCATTTCAAGGGGTTTATATTAAAACTGTTCTATTTTACATGTACATAGTTTACTCATTCGTGGACTTTATCTTGCACTATTTCAGATTTCTTTTTTACTGTTGTTTAAAGTATATTCTGTTGGAGGAGCCTGGGGCTGATAACTCAGCTGTAGCTATTGTGAATATGACAATAAAGTCTTTGAATCTGCAAAACCTAGAGGTCTCTGCTCTTGTGTGGTTCAGGTGCCTGCTGGTGTCCATTGCCATTCTGTCTTCATATTCAATTCATCTCCTGTTGAAAAGTGCTGGAGTTGTTGGTAAGCTGGAGCCACCCAACACACACACAATTTGGCCAACATAGCCATTTAGTTGATCCTTCAGTCATCACTCATCACACTCATTTCTGATGTGGTTCAGGTATCCGTGCTTATGAGCAGCTTGGAAATCGAGCTTTTGGCATCCCTGGAAAAGTTACAGCAGCATGCATCATTACAATACACAACATTGGAGGTAATGTCTTGTTATTTCCTACCTTTAAACTAAATGTTTAATATGTTCAAGCAAATGTATTAAACCAGATATTACTGGCTGATTTCACATCCTTTTAGCGATGTCCACCTACCTATTCATCGTCAAGTCTGAGCTCCCTTTGGTTATTCAAGCCCTCCTTGGTCAATCCGGAAACACAGGGTGAGTTTCAGAGTCATATTCTGATTCATTCATAGTTCCTGTTTGTTGTTTCACGTTGTACTGATTATTTTATTTTTTCATCTGTTTGTCTGGTTGTTTTTTTTAGAGAGTGGTTCATGAATGGAAACTACTTGATCATAATAGTTAGTGCTGCCATCATCCTTCCTCTAGCACTCATGAAACAACTTGGTATGTTTCTCATTCTGTCGTCACATTTCTCTTTCATTTCACTTTTTATTCCTCTTCCATTTTACATCTTGTATTCACTTATTTTTTTTACATTCACTGTACTTTAATTTGCTTTTCTGAAAAAAAAAACAATTCTTAATATCGTTATCATTGCACACAGGTTACCTGGGCTACACGAGTGGCTTCTCCCTCTCCTGCATGGTGTTTTTCCTCATCTCGGTGAGTCTACAAATATTCAAGGAAGATAAACAAAGTAATGCACAAACAAAACAACCTGACAGTCAGTCAGTCACTGATTCAGTCAGTCAGTCAGTCAGTCAGTCAGTCAGTCAGTCAGTCAGTCAGTCAGTCAGTCAGTCAGTCAGTCAGTCACTGATTCAGTCAGTCAGTCAGTCAGTCAGTCACTGAGTCAGTCAGTCAGTCAGTCAGTAGGCATTTAGTTTATTGGCCAGTTATCAGTTAGGTAGTCATTCAGTCAGTTAGTGATCTAGTTATTTATTTAGCTATCTAGTAAGTTAATAAGTCAGTTAGTTACTTAGTTAGTCACCTAGTTAGTTAGTGAGTGAATGAGTGAGTGAGTGAGTGAGTGAGTGAGTGAGTGAGTGAGTGAGTGAGTGAGTGAGTGAGTGAGTGAGTTAGTTAGTTAGTTAGTTAGTTAGTTAGTTAGTAAGCTAGTCAGGCGGTCGGTCACTCAGTCAGTCAGTCAGTCAGTCAGGTAGGTAGTTAGTTAGTTAGTCAGTCAGTCAGACATTCAGTTAGTTAATTAGTTAGCTAGGGTAGTGAATCAGTCAGTGAGTTATTTAGTTTCTTAGTCATTCAGCCATTTAGTTAGTTAGTCAGTCAGTCAGTTAGTTAGTTAGTTAGTTAGTTAGTTAGTTAGTTAGTTAGTTATGTAGTCATTTAGTTGATTAGTTAGTTAGTTAGTTAGTTAGTTAGTTAGTTAGTTAGTTAGTTAGTTAGTTAGTTAGTTAGTTAGTTATGTAGTTAGTCTTTCATTTAGTTGATAAGTTAGTTAGTTATTTAGCCAGTCAGTTTGCTAGGTAATTACTTAGTTATTTACTTACTTAGTTAGTGAGTTAGGTAGTTACTAAGTAAGCTAGCCAATCAGTCATTTACTTAGTTAGTTAGTTAGTTAGTTGTCGTAGTTTCTTATTTACTCAGTCAGTCAGCTAGTTAGTTACAAAGTTAGTTACAAAGTTAGTCGGTTTGTTAGTTTTTATAATAATTCAAAGAAAATTCCTTGTATGTTTAAACCTACTTTGCAAAACCCTGTTTCTGTTTCTGATTATGATAGTTATTTATCTTTGGTGTGTCCTCCCAGGTTATCTACAAGAAATTCAACATCCCGTGTCCCCTGGTTGATGAACATCATCCCAACAAGACAAGTGCTTTTGTAAACGACCACATAAATGTGACAGATGACTTCTGCGAGCCCAAACTATTTACCATTAACTCACAGGTCAGAGGAAGACATTTTTATTACCCCTCGCCTAAATCCCCGAATCTTTCATTTACTCCTTGGTTAGCACCATAGACTGTATATGGTTTGCACATCGGATTCACTGTCATGTGTTAGTAGGGCTAACATTGGCGGTTGTTATGTCAACAGCAATAAAGTGTACAATGTCAACAGTAGTGTTTGGTATAAAACATGGATGCGTTCTAGAATTTATGTTTGGTGGGTTATTCACTGACCTTTGATATGTCTTGCTTATAGACAGCGTACACCATCCCCATTCTGGCCTTTGCTTTCGTCTGCCACCCAGAGGTGCTGCCGATCTACACCGAGCTACGAGAGTAAGTCAGAATGATTACCTTATAGGAACACAGAGAGACATGGTAAAAGGTTCATGGAAACATTTACTACGTATGTTTTTCTGCTTATATTTACTCCAGCGCCACCAAGAAACGGATGCAGAACGTCGCTAACATCTCCATCCTTGCCATGTTCCTCATGTACCTGCTGACGGCTCTTTTTGGTTACCTCACTTTTTTTGGTAAGCAGTGGTGGAAGAATGCTTCCTATTTCAGTAAAAGCAGCAATAAATAATAAATATAGAAATACTCCTGTGTTCAAAAAGTAAAAGAACAAAAGTATTTGCATCAAAAATAACTTTAAGTATTTATTGGATATAATAGCACCTTTTTAAAATCGTATATACATATACTATATCACCTTACTAAACTATTGATGCAGTAATGTGTTCATAACTCCCACACTGATCCTTGGGCACTGTACTAAATTTCCCTCTGTGTGCAGTGCTGTTTAAATGTGTAATCTCATTTAAATCCTCTACATCTAATTCCATTTTCTAAAATCAGAGTAGAGTTTATTTCTTCCTGGTAGCTGCCTCAAAGTGCTGGCTTTATCGGTCAAAGTTTCACCTTGTTCTGAAGTTATAAATGGGGATATTTTTTAATGAATAAGCCACTTGTATCCACAGCCCATGTGTTCCAGTGTTGTGAATGAGGGGATAGACCATGTATAAAGAGCTTCTGTGTGTTTATGTGTGTGTGTCTGTGCGTAGGTTCTGTGGAGTCAGAGCTGTTACACACCTACAGTCAGGTGGACGCCCTCGATGTCCTGATGCTCTGCGTCCGTCTGGCCGTGTTGGTGGCTGTCATTCTGACCGTCCCCGTCGTTCTTTTCCCGGTAAGATATCTGTCAACATGAATAATAACTATATTTATGTTTTGATTTCCTTTCTCTTCACACAAATTCAACACACAGCAACAAAAGAAGATTGAGATAAAATAGATGATCAAAAAGTGACACAAAAGAAAGGTTAAAAGAGTATAAAGCTATAAAGTTAAATCATTGATTTGCTTAAAGTTCATTGGAAAATAATGTTTCTGCCAAAACGGTTTAAACTTCTGAATTGTGACTATTTCAGTTTTACTTCGGTGGCTTTTAAACTCAAATAGACATTTAATTGGGTGACATATTATTTAACAAATAATACACGGATCAGGAACAGTAATAGATAGTTGCAGAACTTTATAAAATAGATTAAAAAATTGCCATATACAAAATACTAATAAAATAAAAGAATTTCTATACAGTATAAACTGTATATACATCTATGGATATAAAATACTTGGAATAATATATAATATAACCTTGCTCTACAGGAAAGCCTTTATACAACAAAATATTCAGTTTCTCTCAAGAAAAGACCTGACCTTAAAAAAAGTCCTTAAGATAAAAATGTAATTCTATGTTTTAAATAAGATAATCATACATTCATGTCTCAAACGCAAACGCATCATGGAAATATCATGCACCACAATTATATGAAAAGGGTGCCCCCTAGTGGTCGTACATGACAGGGACTGAAGATTCGTTCCCGAATTAAACTCTCGAAAAATGGTTGATGTAGCTCTAAACCACATTTCTGATGCTGCCGAAAAATGATGTATGACTGAAAGAATAAGTTTTAAATAAGGACACTGTAACTGTGCTGTTTCAGTTCTGTGTCCGTCACAGTGTACCTTATGAACCCAGCTAATTATAACTCAATGGTGTGTTTACTGCCATGACTTTTTCTATTTTTTAAAGTAGATGCTAAAAATGACAAGTTATCCTTTCACTTAAAAAAATAAAAATAATTACAAACACAGACTGTAGTCACAAACCTTTAAGATGTCAGATTAGACATAGTGTTTGACATTTCGGGAAGTGAAACCTATTTTATGTCTGCCCGTTCAGAATGAAACTGCTGTCAATAGACTGATAGCATAGCTTAAAAATGCTAGCTGTGAAATAGCTATCCTGGTTCTGTACAAAATCAAACTTTTTTTTTTGTTGTATATCCTTATAGATAATGTTTTAGGTGTCAAGTTTTGGTTTTACAAAAGGGCCATGAATTTGGCACTCTCTCCACTGTTTGCTGGTAGCTTTTTTAACAAAGCCAGGCAAGCTATTTATAGGCTAATTGCTAAGCTAACTAGCAGCTAGTTCCAGCTTCATATTCAAATGGTACATGATTAATTCTTCGTCTCAATCTACCCAAGAAAGCAAATAAACTCATTCCCCAAGTATTCTTCAAGTGTGTTGCACTTCTAGCCTTAACTAGTATACAATAAGCAGCGATTTTAATGGAAAATGGTCTGCTAATATGCTAGGAGGAGATGTAGTTGCTGCAGCAGTTCTATAACGATCCAATATTGTGATAGAACAAGACGAATTTACTACTTTTATATATTTTCATTTATAAATCCTGATGCATATGTGGTTGTTAAGGAAAGGCATGACATTCTCCCTCTTTTCCTCCCCTCCCCCTGTAGATCCGCAGGGCTTTGCTGCAGATCCTCTTCCCTGAAAAGCCTTTCAGCTGGCCGGTGCACATCGGCATTGCATTTTGTCTCCTGTTTGTGGTCAACCTGCTGGTTATCTTCGTGCCCTCCATTCGCGACATCTTTGGACTCATTGGTAGGTTTGCACAGTAAAAAAAATTGCCTTCTGGTCTGGGATTATATCATTTATTATCATCCCTAAACTCTGTTATTTTTGACTGTGTTTATCTCTAAAAAAAACCCTCCCTTTTTGTTTGCAGGAGCCACATCTGCTCCCAGCCTCATCTTCATACTGCCAGGAATCTTCTACATCCGTATCATTCCTGAAGAGCAGGAGCCTTTAATGTCCAGACCCAAGATTCAGGTACAACTCAGCTCCCTTAGCTTTCTAGGATACTTCAAACATAGTAACAGACCACTACTTTACATTTAATTTTCCAGATCTTTCCATTCTATATTGATCAAGATGTATTTTTCTTACCAATTTCTTGTAATTTGTTTAATAATGGCTATTCTTACCACAGCGAATAAGTAATAATCGATCCCTGTAATTTCTTCTGGTGTTTTTCAAAGTAATAGTATAAGTGGGTTTTTATTTAGAGGAATACCTAAAGTAGCTGACACTTCTCTTATAGCCATTTCTCAGAAGCTACTTACCCTTACATGATCAAAATATATGAAGTTTTGACTAATGCCCTACCCGTCCTCTCATTTTTAAGTAAAGTGTTCCTGAATTTGAATATGGGGTGTCTGAAAATACTGGATAAGAATCTTCTGTATGTATTACTTTCAGTAGTTTGATTTAGTTGTGTACTGAATGCATCTTAATTAGGATTAAGCACCCAGGATACGTTAAATTAATCATACATTTTAATTTGTTTTAGTGTTGTTGATGCCAATGTCCATTCATCCCTTTCCCCTCCTGCAGGCCGCAGTCTTTGCTGCTCTCGGAGTCGTCTTCATGGTCATGAGTTTGTCGTTTATCATCATCGACTGGGTGTCCGGGGGGACTAATAGCGGAGGTGGCCACTAACCGTCTCAACGGTGAAACCAAACGAACACAATGCCATCCAAAACTCTCCCTGTTATTTAACTCCCCCCCCCACTTCTCTGTTTCAAAGCCAAACCGAAAAAAAAAGGTTTGGCTGAACAACACGAAGGATATGTGAAGTTTTCCTACAACAGAAAAAATTATAATGGAGAAGGTAAATGACAATGCAAACCAAAGTGTTCTGACTGAATAAAAACTGCTTCTCCGTAAGGATGTTTTGGAAGCAAGTGTAGAAATGCAAAAGACAACCAAAGGATGAATGGGAACAGCATGACTCAAATGGAAATCCAATTTTAGGGTATGGGTGTAGCTTGGAATAGCTCAGTCACTGCCAAAATCCTTTCAACACACTTCCCCACACAGTGTGTCAATTTCTTTTCCGGATGTTTGCATATACAAACATTTCAGTTGTCCATCCATCAGTTGCTGGTTTCCTTTTACATTTAGGACTGTAAAAAATACTGTTCCAAATTACCCCTAACTTTTACAAAAAATCAGCAAAATATGAGCAGTGAGGGTGGGGCCACACTTACCATTCCACTCTTACCTAGATGAGATATGCAGTATAATGAGTTGTACATGGAGTTTAAAATGTTTCTAATGTGCTGTTTTTAATCTATACTGACACGCAACATGACTGCTGTAGAAGTGAGCATCTCCCAAACTGAGCCTGAGGTGGTCTTTTAATAAATTATACAACAGAAATGGTACAATTTGTGATGTTCAGCTGCTATCAATGAAGTTAAAACACACCATTTCAGACTATCACACGTGAATCAACAGAGGTGGTTTGTACAGTTTTTAATGTATTCCGGAAAAAAAGAAAGATCCAGAGATTATACTTTTGTGTCATTTTGAAAGAGGGTGTATCACACTTTTTAAAATATAAGTTTGGGGAGAAAAAAGCCATTTAAACGTGTGTATGAAATATTGTCAGTGTTAAGTGTGTTTTAGCCGCCCCACAGACTGTTCAGTATGGTGAATAATGACCTATGGGTGTTTTTAAAGAATTGACATATAAATATATTTTGACTTTGTTATTCATCCTGTACATTTTTAAATTAATTTGAATGTTGATATCTTTCAATAAAATATGTGTCTCATTTGTACAAACTTGCTTTTTAATCCACTGCCTTATTTCAGGTTCAGGTTCAGGTTATGTATTTTTACCCGTAAGCAGATTTGGTTTGCAGATAAAAGACAAAGGATCCATTGTGACACGTCTTAAAAAAACACAGACAAGACCAATCTAAAAGTACACCCCGCTCCGTCACATCTTATTTTCATTTGCAATATTAATTAGGCTGTATATGAGTATATCAAGTACTCAATTTATTCAATATTTTCATTATATTATGTATTGTGGAGATACTGTAGTGATACATGTACTTTATATTGTGTATTATTTAGCTCTCTAGTGATACATGTCCTTTATATTGTGTATTATGGAGATACTCTAGTGATACATGTCCTTTATATTGTGTATTATTTAGCTCTCTAGTGATACATGTCCTTTATATTGTGTATTATTTAGATACTGTAGTGATACATGTCCTTTATATTGTGTATTATTTAGCTCTCTAGTGATACATGTCCTTTATATTGTGTATAATTTAGCTCTCTAATGATAGGTGTCCTTTATATTGTATATTATTTAGATACTGTAGTGATAGATGTCCTTTATATTGTGTATTATGGAGATACTCTAGTGATACATGTCCTTTATACTGTGTATTATTTAGCTCTCTAGTGATACATGTCCTTTATATTGTGTATTATTTAGACACTGTAGTGATAGATGTCCTTTATATTGTGTATTATTTAGATACTGTAGTGATAGATGTCCTTTATATTGTGTATTATTTAGCTCTCTAGTGATACATGTCCTTTATATTGAGAATGCGAATCACAATACCTTAATTTGAGGGGAAATGTACAATTGTTACAGCACATGAAGTGCCAAAGATAGCTTAATTAAGAAGCAAGCATTAAAATAATAAAAATAAAAGAAGAAATTACACAATTTTAGAATCTACTTAAACACACCGCTGCTTTGACACAATGATTTCCCAACTGGTGATAAACAATCTATCTTAAAACATTTCAAAACCACTAAAACAAACTCAAGTTCATAAATCAATAGGCATAGCGGCTGTGTGTAATAATTCACTAACGTGGTTGTAAAATGAATGCAGTCACAGCGGGGGAAGAGCCATACTGCACTGCCTCCCTCTGAAAATGGAAGTAACACATTCATTCGTGCTCTGAGAGAAAGAAGAAAAGTGGGGGTTAGAGAAGAGTGGTTGTCCGTTTCCTGCTTTCAGTTGATGTGTGCGCAGAACAGAGAAGAGAAACTTCCTTGACTCTAGAGCTCAGTATTCTGACAGTGAACAGAGGACGACTGTCTTTTTGTTTGTTTATTTAAATGCTGTGCACATTGACTTGAGATAAGCTGGGATATTTATCATCATGAGCCGTGGATCTAAAACTAAAACGGAGAGCGCCAGGAGCTCTCTGCTGAGCCAACAGGAGAATGAGAAGTGTGAGGATATCATGGGCAGAAGGTGTGCTGTAAGTTGAAGCAAACTGAGGAAGGGGGGGGGGGGGTCCTACCTGCTGTATATGTCTTGACTTTTGTACTTCCTGATAAAGTATTTGTCGTACAAGTAAAAAGGTGTAGCCGTCCAAGATAATACAGGTTATTCTGGTTGTTCCATATGATCATGTTGCCTCAGCCCTTAAGGCTCTTGGATATCCTGAGTTTGTGCCCTGTTGACTTTATAAGTCTTATGTAATCAAGTTTGTTAGAATTCCAGTCCTGTTTGGACATATGTTGCCTTCAAAAGGCTGTACATGCAGTTTCAAATGGATTGCTGACATTAGGTCATCAAAAAAGAGGAGGTAGCTGTAGCAGGAAATGGTGGCTGAGCCATTTCCTCCTCTGGTGTCAGAATTAGAATCTGATGTTGTTTAGTCTTACAGTAGAGCAGAAGTTGGCTTTGTTCCTGACTTTGTTTAGGCCCTTGAAGTAAGCACTGTCAGTGTGAACCACAACACATTGCCTCCAGCTGCACAGTTCTCTTATATGCTATCTGTGCATGCAAATCAATAGCAGCACAGCACTTTAAAATATGTTGTTTGAGTGCACACAAGTAAGTGGATCCTCACCACATATTTACATGACCTGCAATAAAACGGTGTCCTATCAGATCTGATCGGTTTTGTAATGCATGTTTTATCTGTGTGTGTTTAGTCCATGGCCACTGCAGTCGCTCAGCTGTTCATGGCTCTGCCTAACAGCCCCTCTGTGTGGAGCCTGCAACACACTGGAGTCGTGTGCTTCGTCAAAGACAACCTTCAGCGCTCCTACTTCATACGGTTATTTGATCTGAAGGTAAACTCACATTAATAGGTGTCATTTATGCTGGGGAATCTGGGGACAGCACTACATGAAATGGCCAATTTAGTCCCAAACACTTTTTAAACGTGTAACTTGTTTAAACATTTCTGAATTTCTTTTATTGAAGAAAGTATAGATGGACATCATGCATTATATACACACAAAACATGACATCAGGGGTACATAGGTACAGATACACATTAACATGAAAGTGTAAAATAAAGAAATAAAGAAAGGAAGAAAAACAAAAGGTTATATTTCATGTAAAGTATTTATCAAGTAGTGGTGTCATATTGTTGTGAATACATGTCTGGTTTTTCTTTTTAGAAAAATATTCAAACCGTGATAAAATAAATGATTTGTTCTATTCAGATTCTTGGGTGTATATCTGGGGACCCAAGAGGTGCAATTTGGACATGTGACACATTTAATATTAATGAACTTTAAATAGAAAACAGAAAAGCAAACATGGCTTCCGATTTTTAGCAGCAGGGCCCAGGTGCTGCACCAAAATATAAAATAATGTAAGCTATAAATATTTCCCCCTCTGCCTACGGAAAACAGATGAGAAACTTTTACATATTATTGACTCAGTTTCTTTTTATCTAAGTTTATTATCATGCTTTTGTTTTTAGTAGCTATATGCTGTTGAGTTGGGTTTGCAACATTGAAAAGCAAAGCCATGTCTGCAGACGTCTTGAGGTGTACGTTACTAGTGCATTGCGTTTGGGGGGCTTTCAAAAAACTGGGTCAAGATCGCTCACATCTTTCCTGAGTATTATTGAATGACTTAAATATTCAACATGTTTTTTTTCACAGATGGGGAAGATGGTTTGGCAGCAGGAGATATACAACCAATTAGTTTACTCCTCACCACAGCCGTTCTTTCACACCTTCGCTGCGGATGTAAGCAAACCCTCATTTGACCTTTTTTCTCCTTATGATGAGTGGCCCTGCAAACGTTCTCTCTTTCTTGTTGTCGAAACACAATGATTCCTTGTTCATTCCTTACTCTCCACGCAGGACTGCCAAGTGGGACTGAACTTTGCGACGCAGCAGGAAGCAGAAGACTTCCAATATGCTGTGGAGGAGAAAATCAACCAGAGAAACACTCGTCAAGGTCAGTTAGGTCACAGTCCCCGCTTTCATGTGTATTTATAGCATGCAATTAATACCAATATGTTTATATGTTATTGGGATTATTTATTGGTTGCACTATGGTCCTGGAAAATAAAAACTATAATCAATTTTAATGAAGTTATTTTTGCAATAATTGGATCAAAAAGCCATAAATCAAACATTAAATATTTTCAGATTATTATTGAAAATATAGGAAATGCTAATAAATTGATTAAAAAAAATGTGGATAAATATGTTTTACTCAATTCATTTAACAAAAAGTAATTATGAGAGATGTTAAAGCCCAATAAAAGCATTGTTTTGATTTGTTAACATGTCACACAATCTCACCTGCTTGTTTTTGACAGATAGGAAACAGCGTCCCCCGCCACCAAGTGGTAAGATAGCGCTGCATTCTACATCTGCATTACTTCATTTACATATGTAGCACACAATAAACTATTTCCTTCATGTTTCTTGTTTCCTGTCTCTGCAGATAGAGGAAACCTGCCTCAAGTGCCGATTGAAAAAGGTGCGTTTGACACATCTGTAACTTTCACTACCACCAATAATCAGTGCTGGAGAGTACATTTACTCAATGTTAAGCTCCTTTATACTTCCATGTTAAAAAACAAATCACTTTTTGAACATAAAAGCAGGGATTCATGTCACAGTAGAGGCACAAAATACAAATATGAACCTGAGAATTAGCATAAAAGGGCCCCTTCGAGTAAAACATCTAGAAAATAACAAGTATTCACCAGCCTATCGTCTGTCTCTCCCCCTTTAGCGTCCCCTGGGTCTCTCCACATTGCCACAGTGGATATCCAGAACCCGGACATCCATAGCTCCCGGTACCGCTCGATGCCTGCTCCTACTCTTTCCTTAGGCCTGAAAAAAGGAAAGAAGGACAAGAAGACAGGAAAGAAGGGCGCCAAACTCTCCAAAGCAGACATCGGGGCCCCCAGTGGATTTAAGTGAGTGTCTTAGCAGATGGACGTGCTGCCAGTGTCTGAGTATTTTTTTATACCATATCTTTCTTTTGTTACGCCACATTTATTTGATACCGTAAGTCACTTTAAATATTGTGACTCTGTTTCATAGTACAAGTCTACAAATAATTATGTTTAATTATATAGTCGGGATAACGCTGGTACGATACAATCTACCCGGTAATATATACAGTGAAATAATAAGCTCTTCACAAGCGACAACATTAAGCACATTATTGCATCGATAATTATAAAAAAGCAGTGATGGAAAGTAATCAAGTACTGTACCGAAAGTACAGTTTTGAGTGTTTGTAATTTACATTAAAGGTGCCATAGAATGGAAAACTGTATTCACCTTGGCATAGTTGAATAAGGAGAGTTCGGTACATTGAACTGACATACCGTGAACCTCAAACACCATTGTTTCCTCCTTCACGTGCAAATCACGAATATGCACATCACAGCGGTAAAACGGGCGAACTACAACAACCCCTGTGTGTTACGTCACACACGGTTGTCCAGCCCCAACATTTGCATACACCAGCTGCTGGAAACACTAACGCTAACACTTACCACTCCGTAACGTTGCTCTCCAATCTCCGACCAACAGGCTGTTCTTCAAATTCATCGATTTCCTCCTCCGATAAAGGCTCAAACATGTAAGGTCGGATACCAATAGCCTCCATGGTCTCACAGTTTCAAGAACTTCACTTACTTCTGTGGGCTCTGAGGCAGCCATGGATTGCTCCTTGTAAACCAGCCAATCAGAGCAGAGCTCATCATCATTATGTAAATGAGCCCCAAATAAGGCAATTCAGCTCGTTTCATTCTAGGACCAAATCATAGGGTTGTAAATGGGCCTGTGAAACCACATCTGGACATTTTTTGGATCATCCAAAGTTATATACCTTCTTTGTAGACATCAGAGAACTATTTAGAATACCAGATAGATGCACTCTATGGCACCTTTAATATTTCCATTTTATAATTCAACTCCTCTCAATTAATCTGATAACTTTGGTCACTTTATACAACAAGTAATGTATTATCTAGTTCAGTTCTATGGCTTTGGTTCTTCATTGATCCCTTGGTGAAAATGACCACTCAAAAGCATCAATAATCATGTTTTAATATCATTTAAAAAATGACTTGTAACAGTATTTCTACACTTTGGAATAATAGCTTTTATTTAGGTGAACGTTCCTCATCTTCCACTTGATGTCAGGCATGTGAACTTTGGTAAATGTAGATAGGAAATGTTTTATAATAATTGTAAAACTGTGTCTTTTCTCTTTTTCCTTCCTTCCTTCCTTCCTTCCTTCCTTCCTTCCTTCCTTCCTTCCTTCCTTCCTTCCTTCCTTCCTTCCTTCCTTCCTTCCTTCCTTCCTTCCTTCCTTCCTTCCTTCCTTCCTTCCTTCCTTCCTGTCAGGCATGTGGGTCATGTGGGCTTCGATCCGGACAACATCGACCCCGATATGTGGAAGCTGCTCTCTCAGGCCGGGATCAGTGCGGACGACATGAGTGACGAACAGACGTCGCAGATGATCTACAACGTCATCGAGCAGTCCGGAGGCATGGAGGCCGTCAAAAGGGAGGTGAACAGAGGTAAGACTCCCATTCAACTGCTCCCTTTTTCTATTTTCTGGGGTGTTATCAGTCTAATCAGACTGCAAAGGCACTTTTCTGTAAAACTTGTTGGCGGTAAAATCTGTTCTTCTGTGAATCAGAATCAGAAACAGGTTTATTGCCAAGTAGGTTTACACATACAAGGGATTTCCCACTGTGTATTTGGTGCATACTCAAACACAGTCAACACTGTGCATCACTAGTTCAGTAAAAAAAAACCTTGTAACATTAAGCAATAAAAGAACATCACAGTCACATGACTTCACGCCACCAGCGCTAAGCAAAAGGCAGCTAATGTTCGGCGTGATGACGTTTATTCAGTCACTGGTTTGGAGATTAACCAGTGGATTATTTTCGTACCTATTTTATGTCGTAGGACAAAATGTGAAAACCACTTGTGTCGAACCAGACTTTGTTTCAGGCGTCTAATCAAAAACAAAAAACGCAGAGACTTCGAGAAAAGGGAACCAGAAGTGGTAACTTTAACTTCTAGACTTTGGTTCTTTTTCTTGGTTGATGTTCCTCATTATTAATCTTACCGTCACCTCGTGCTGATGTTATTTTCTAAAACTTAAACTAAACTGTGTCTCATATCTTGTTGCATTACAGGCGGACCTCCACCGCCTCCACCTGGCAGACAGGGGCCTCTTCCTCCTGTCCCGGGCTCTGGGGCCCCGATGCCTCCACCTCCTCGAAGCCGCTCCGGCCCCCTGCCTCCTGTCCCAGGACACTCACCCCACTCATCTGCTGGACGTGGAGCCTTACCAACCCCACCTCCTTCATCAAACAGAGGCGGACCTCCACCACCACCCGCAGCTCTGCCTCACTTCCCCTCCCCACCACCCTCTCACGGCCCCCCCTCAATCCCCTCCCACAACCTGCCTCCTCCTCCGCCGCCATCCGGCCCACATCGCTCCACCGCACCTCCTCCTGTCCCATCTACACCCAACAGAGGGGGAGGTGGAGGGCCTCCTCCTCCTCCTCCTCCACCACCTCCACCTCCCTTTGGTAATGCCCCACCTCCTCCTCCTTCTTCCAGTGTAAAACCATCACCACCAGCTTCTGCATCCGGAGGAGGAGGAGGAGGAGGAGGAGGAGGAGGAGGAGGAGGAGGAGGAGGAGGAGGAGAGACCAGAGGAGCTTTGCTGGATCAGATCCGACTGGGGAAGAAGCTCAAAAATGTAAAACAAACTTAATTTTCTTTATTATTTTTGCACCAATAATTTGAACGAGGCATATTTAGACATATTCTGCTCATTTCCAGGTCCATATCACTATTTAGTATTTCTACTTTGACATGTCTCCATGGTTTAATGTTCACCCTCTGTCTGAAACCAGAGCCCAGTCTGCTCTGATTGGTTATCTGGCTGGCTCTGTTCTGATTGGTCAACCGCTCAGAGATGTCCCGCCCCTTAGTCTATCACTTCCAATGTATTGGAGCTGACCACTCACATTCACAAAAATCTATATAATAGACTACAGGAAAGGGAAACCCCCCAAAAGAACCATCGGGCCTCTTTAAAACCGTGCCTGAAATAAAAAATGAACACCTTTACGTTATTATGGGTAAAATTGCGACACGATTAACGATACCAGAGGTACTGATCATATTCGCATCGTTATTCTCGTTATCAAACAAAGACATTTTGGCAAGGTCTGTTGAACATCTACGCAGAAACACATATCTTCATTTAGAAAGAATGACACATATTTAGCCTGTAGCAAATAATCTGCCACCTGCGGTGTGAATGCTGCACTTAATGCACATGAATTACGCTCCAATTTTTTACCTCATTTTCAATTCATTTAGCAGCCTTAGTGCCTGTTCATGTGTAGCATGTGTTCCAACTCTGTCCTCTTGTCCCGTTGTGTTGCAGGTGATAGACAGTCCCGACACAGCTCCATCTACACCAGCAGACTCTGGCGAGGGCATCGTTGGTGCTCTCATGATGGTCATGCAGAAGAGGAGTAAAGCCATCCATTCCTCTGGTAAATATCACATTATCACCACTACACAGAGCTGAGAGGGCCATAAAAGAAGTCTCACATATATCTTTACATCTGTCCTCTTTTTCAGATGAAAGTGAAGACGAGGGAGGAGATGAAGACGAGGATGACGATGAGTGGGACGACTAGTTTCAGGATTTTGAACCTCGTGTAAACATTTGAATTGCAAAACTGGTACATGATTGATTAAGTTATGATTGGTTAAAGGTATAATATGCAGCATTTTCATATAAAAAAACAAAACACGTTTAGCCTCTCAATCTAAAAAGGTCCCCTCTCAATCCTCACCTATGTCAAACTGTGTGTGGCAGTGTTTGACCCTGCCGGTATTACCTCTACTCTTCTTTTTTTCGGGATGTTTCTAGGTTTAAAAAATAGCCTGTTGTGGATGTGTGCGGCGTTTACTCATTCCCAGGTTTTCAAATACAGATACCGGGACAACAGAAAGCCTTTGGCAAGTACAGAAAGTGGTGGAGAACAAGTCGTTACATCCCTGTTTGTTTTAAGGTGCTCAAGCAAACCCATGTCTTTCTCTCCACACACACGCACGCACGCACACACACACACACACACACACACACATACACACACACACTCTACACTCTATACTATATTTGTACTTTTTAATTGAATTACCGGGGTGTTATGTCTCAAGAATCTGTCAGGCTGAAAAGATCTTCCACAAAAGGACAACCTTGTGAACACAATCATCTAAAGAAAGCAGGTTTTTTTCTGAATTGAGAGCTGAGGATGTCTTTGAATTATTGGGCCTCGTGGACTTTAACGTAAAATGTATTAAAGACTACTTGAAAGAAACAGCCAGTTTTTTAATGGTATTTCATTCGACGTGTCATTTTTGATGAAGCTAAACTTGTCATGATAGAAGCTGGGACGGTGTTATTTGCATAGTTTTTCTCATGTTTCTGTTGTCCTGCCTGCTGACTACGTTATTACTTTTGGCGGAAGCTTTTGGACCTCCTCCTGCATGGATCCCACTGTTTACTATATCAGTTTTGTCATCGCCTATTTGATCCTTTTACTCTGTTTTCTCATTCGGTACAAACAAAATCCATTGCATATCTGTCGGTTCTTGGAGAGGGATCCCTCCTCTTTTCCTCATTTCTTCCATTAGTCCGCCGTTAATTGTGGGTTTCATTTTGAGGAGTTTTTTTATTTTGCACTGCATGGGTCTAAGGACAGAGTAGCTTTATGCTGTATACTCTGTAAAGCCCCCTGAGACAAATGTGTAATTTGTGATATCGATGAATAAAATGTTTACACAATGATTTTATTCTGCATAAAGTATTTATAATTTAATAAATCTAAGCTTTGATGGTTGCAGATACATATATTTTGTCAATAAAAATACAATTTGGAGCCAATTTTGATCATAAATATGCATCATTTTCAAGTGTTTTGCTGACTTCAGTTATGAAATTCACAAGACATTTAAAATAAATAGTCAGTTTTAAAGATTAGCAACAACTGTAAGTTTCATGTCCTTTTTTTTCAGTCTTTGTGTATGAGCCATACATAAATAATCATAATTATCAACAAAGCCCAGAGTAGAGCCTCGCCCAGATTGAACCTCACAGACCTATTGTAACAGAAAGCAGAAAGACAACATTTGACGTACCTAAACAAATGACAGCAGCAACATTTAACCTTTATAACCTTTGTTTGAACATTTCTGAATGAATTGTATAAATCAGAGACAGCCCTAGCAGCTTATAGTTAGGGGCGTAATTCTTGGTACTAACCGTGATACGTTTCACATTAATGTCATCACACATCCAAACAGTAGTGAGAGGTTTTAAAGGGAAACACAGTGAAGGACAGTGAACCTCTTTACCCACCAGCACATACCTTGATGCAGTGTCATGCTTACATTACACCTATCATCTTACCGGGTTTTATTTTCTAATTCGATAGTCTATAAACCTTGTTTGTGTTGCATTTTATTTTTGTCATGTACATGAAAAGTTGGATAAAAAGTGCTCTTTAAATAAAGTGTGTAACTATAAAATATTTTCAATTTATTATCAAAAGCAAATGACTATTGAATATCTGTACGTATGTACCCCTGATGTCAAGGTTTTCTGTGTATATAATGTTCCATCCATCCATC
Source organism: Eleginops maclovinus (assembly GCF_036324505.1). NCBI lineage: Eukaryota > Metazoa > Chordata > Actinopteri > Perciformes > Eleginopidae > Eleginops > Eleginops maclovinus. The sequence goes on along the minus strand of NC_086349.1, from coordinate 24,550,290 downwards.
CATCTTCTCCCCCTTTTCCGTCAGGGTCGCGGAGGTAACACCTCCAGCAGAGAGCCCCAAACTTCTCTTTCCCTGGCCACATCAACCAGCTCTGACTGGGGAATTCCAAGGCGCTCCCAGGCCAGCGAAGAGATATAACCCCTCCACCTGGTCCTAGGTCTACCCCTCAGTCTTTTCCCAGCTGGACGTGCCTGGAACACCTCCCTAGGGAGGCGAACAGGTGGCATCCTCACTAGGTGCCGAAAACCACCTCAACTGGCTCCTTTCAACGCGAAGGAGTCCCTCCCGGATGACTGAACTTCTCACCTTATCCCTAAGGGAGATGCCAGCCACCCTGCGGAGAAATCCCATTTTGGCCGCTTGTATCCGCGATCTCGTTCTTTCGGTCATGACCCATCCTTCATGACCATAGGTGAGGGTAGGAACGAAGATGGCCCGGTAGACAGAGAGCTTTGCCTTCTGGCTCAGCTCTCTTTTCCTTTTATTTTTCTTCTGTGTTTCACAGGTCTAGTTACATAAATAATGGCATGTGAATGAGCAGACCGCTGTCACCGATGTTTGGTGGGTACAGCTATCAGGTAATAAAATTGTAATCACTCTGTGGTTGCCTAATGTTAGGAAGGCCAGAGCAGCACAACAATAGATCAACCCCGAGGCAAAACCTGACAATACATCTGTTGTCTTTGGATGAGATCAACAACACTGTCAAAATAACACATGAAATAAGTAAAAGACCTGCATTCAAAGGATTCCATAAATAACATTTTGTTATAAAAAATCAGGAAAAGGGTCATTCCAGAGTTGGAGGACATTTTGAAAACTTTTAAAAAATGAATCCTTTATTTTTTTGTTATGTATTTTATAAAAACAGATAGTAAAGCATCACAAAAAAATGATTTGGTCAGCTCAAGCATCAATGGTACACTTTCTATTAGATGTTTTATTTGTTGCGTGTCCCCTAGGCGGCTCCGTACAACAGCGCTCAATGGGGGCTAGAACATAGTGCTACTTTCAAGGCAAGGACACACTTAGTTATGAACCTAAAGAAAGATAGCTTTGAATTTAATTTGTATTATTGTGATAATGTGAGTAACAGGGTTGAGTGGGTAAGAGTACCACACTTGTTCTACTTTAAGAATACAATTAATATGAAAAATGAAAGAGAGGACTGAGCTTTGGTCTACCCATGGCAGTAGCACGTGGCTTGATAATGTTATTTACTCTGTGTCATGTAACTGCAGTTATTCCTCTGCCAAGGTTAAGTGGTTTGGGTAATAGGGTTGCGTGCATGTTAGGGACATACCTTCAGTTTAAAATAACTGTTATTTAAAATAGGTTAATGATTTAACAAACTGCTATGACAATTGCAAAACACATGTATTAACACAAAACATGAAAGTAAAAAGCCTGTTTTAAATGGTAAATTAGACATGCAAGTTGATCACCAAGAAGTAGGGACAAGAGACAAATCCCATTTTAGAGGGTGTTTTAGAGCTATTGATATCTTAAATAATATTTTGAAACCACTTTTTCTACAACTGATTTTAATTTTAAATGCAACTATATGTAACACAACAAATGCATGGTTTAGGCTTTTTGGCATGGATCATTTATAATTTTACAGGTGGGACAGGAAATGTACTCCAATTCTGGAATGACCCAAATAACATTTTGTTATTAGAATCAGTCAAATGTGTATTCCCAGCTAACTACTAGCAGGCTTCCTTAAGCAGTTTATTAACTCAGTGACAACGTTACAAATGCAAGCTGAAGAACGAGAGTGAGATTTGGTCACACATCGCTATATCAAATAGCATGATTCATAATGAAAATACATATACCATGCAAATGGAAATATTGTGGCAATGACGAAACAGTTGAGCACGTTTTTTTTTTTTTTTTACAATGTCCAAGATACCAGCAAGACCGGGTTAAAGGATGCTCTGAACAGAAACCAAATGGAACTACATTTAATTGAGATTAGAGGGAAAAGTGAGAGGGGTTCAGGGAATGTAGCATCCAGGGCAGTATTTAGGTTTTTAAAAAGGACAGGAGTTATATTAAGGATAAGGGTGTATACGCCATAGACGTTATACCGTGCTGGTCCACACTCCATTCCAGTAGGTGGCGGTAAATGCACCTAAAAGCTATTTGCCAACCGCCATTAAAGAAAAAGAGGAGGAAGAAGAAAAAGTAGACGAAGAAGAAATTAAAATTAGCTATCAGCTTTTGAAATGTCCTAAATAACTAACCAATTGTAATTATTTGAGGTAATATATTCTGCAACAAGGCAGAAAAAGGTTTACAAGATATACTGACTTTAAACGTTTAACAGACTTTGTTGTTGTTGCTGTTGTCAGTACGCTAACGGCTGCCTAACAGCTCAAATGTAACGTCGACACCAACAATATACGTTGAGTTCGTTACATACGTCACCATAACGGTCGGAGACACTTCTTTTGTCCAGCAGTTATTGTAAATATGGATGATTCCTCCGTGATAAACAGAGCAGTTGAAGCAGATCAATGTTATATCTGCCTCAGAACCATTGGGCAGCAAACAGTGGGTTCTCTGGAGAAATGCCAGCATGTCTTTTGCCTTCAATGTATTCTGCAATGGTCCCAGGTAAACAGACACCATCATCCCTCTCCTGCTTAATATGTCAGCCATGAATACTTTTAGCAGAATAATACTTCGCTTGAGCTGTGACAATCAGGTGTAACAATTGTCAAGATCCAAATCCTGAGTCTTTAAGTTATGTTTGAAATCTACTCTCATTGTCCCACTTTACTGTTTTAAGAAACATGTTTAAAGACAGCAGTGCAGTGACATGTTTATCCTTTTATAACTTAATAACTTGATAATACTTATGTCTATTTTTATAAATACTCTTCTGAATACATGTCTTTTCTACTGCGAATATCTATCCATCCATCCATCCATCCATCCATCCATCCATCCATCCATCCATCCATCCATCCATCCATCCATCCATCCATCCATCCATCCATCCATCCATCCATCCATCCATCCATCCATCCATCCATCCATCCATCCATCCATCCATCCATCCATCCATCCATCCATCCATCCATCCATCCATCCATCCATCCATCCATCCATCCACCCACCCACCCACCCACCTACCTACCTATCTATCCCATAATTGGGAAATTAGGGTTGTAGTTTTGTGTAGCGTAAGCTTTTTACATCACAATACCTAAAATATAAAGTGTCCCCGGGGGCTCTGACCTGATGATTGATGGAGTTCCTCTTTACCCAACGTGAAAGTGTTAAACACTATCATGTGTAAGCTAAGTTTAATGTCTTTATGCTCCGTCTTAAACCTCAGACAGCCAACACCTGCCCCATGGATCGGATCAGTTTTGGCTTTATCTGCCAGAGACGGTGTCCTGGAGGGGCCATTCAAAAGAAAGTGAGTATTTTTGAAGTGTCCTAAAGTATTTGGAAATGCATAGACACAGTTTGGGGGCTAAAAAGTGTGTGGGGCCTCTTCTGCAGATAAAAGTGAGGACAAAGAAAAAGGGAGAAGATGATCATGATGAAGAGGAGGAGAGCCAAGCTGTTACCTGTGAGGAATGTGGACGCAGCGACCGCAGGCACCGGCTGCTGGTGTGCACTCACTGTGATTCAGGGTATGGCATTGCAGTACTGGTGGTATTTTGGTTTTCATTTTCATTACCTTCAACTCCGTGAACGGCTTTAGACACATTTTCAAATCCCTCCTCCGTGGTTGTACTTATTGTTCCAGGTATCATATGGACTGCTTGACGCCACCATTAAACACAGGCCGTGAAGGCGACTGGATTTGTGCTGAGTGTGCGGTCACTCCTCAACATACAGGTACTAGCTGTGAGTTAAATTCTGAGGACTTTTTTTCAAATTCAGCACATTTTTCCTACCGGCCTGCTGTTAGTGTCATCCGTTTATCTGCACAGACTCGGGGAAAACCGTTTAGTAATGGAACAATTAATAAAATAATCATCCTGTTATGTTTTAAATAAAACAACTGTGAAATGGTGGGATAAATATAACGAATTGATCATTATTAAACGATTTCTGAATCATCTCTTCTAACGTACAGTGGGGCAAAAAAGTATTTAGTCAGCCACCAATTGTGCAAGTTCTCCCATTAAAAAAGATGAGAGAGGCCTGTAATTTTTATCATAGGTATACCTCAACTATGAGAGACAGAATGAGAAAAAAAAATCCAGGAAATCACATTGTAGGATTTTTAATGAATTAATTTTCAAATGATTGTGGAAAATAAGTATTTGGTCAATAACTAAAGTTCATCTCAATACTTTGTTATATACCCTTTGTTGGCAATGACAGAGGTCAAACGTTTTCTGTAAGTCTTCACAAGGTTTTCACACACTGTTGCTGGTATTTTGGCCCATTCCTCCATGCAGATCTCCTCTAAAGCAGTGATGTTTTGGGGCTGTCGCTGGGCAACACGGACTTTCAACTCCCTCCAAAGATTTTCAATGGGGTTGAGATCTGGAGACTGGCTAGGCCACTCCAGGACCTTGAAATGCTTCTTACGAAGCCACTCCTTCGTTGCCCTGGCGGTGTGTTTGGGATCATTGTCATGCTGAAAGACCCAGCCACGCTTCATCTTCAGTGCCCTTGCTGATGGAAGGAGGTTTTCACTCAAAATCTCACGATACATGGTCCCATTCATTCTTTCCTTTACACGGATCAGTCGTCCTGGTCCCTTTGCAGAAAAACAGCCCCAAAGCATGATGTTTCCACCCCCATGCTTCACAGTAGGTATGGTGTTCTTTGGATGCAACTCTGCATTCTTTCTCCTCCAAACACGACGAGTTGAGTTTTTACCAAAAAGTTCCATTTTGGTTTCATCTGACCATATGACATTCTCCCAACCCTCTTCTGGATCATCCAAATGCCCTCTAGCAAACTTCAGACGGGCCTGGACATGTACTGGCTTAAGCAGGGGGACACGTCTGGAACTGCAGGATGTAAGTCCCTGGCGGCGTAGTGTGTTACTGATGGTAGCCTCCGTTACTTTGGTCCCAGCTCTCTGCAGGTCATTCACTAGGTCCCCCCGTGTGGTTCTGGGATTTTTGCTCACCGTTCTTGTGATCATTTTGACCCCACGGGGTGAGATCTTGCGTGGAGCCCCAGATCGAGGGAGATTAGCAGTGGTCTTGTATGTCTTCCATTTTCTAATAATTGCTCCCACAGTTGATTTCTTCACACCAAGCTGCTTACCTATTGCAGATTCAGTTTTCCCAGCCTGGTGCAGGTCTACAATTTTGTCTCTGGTCTCCTTTGACAGCTCTTTGGTCTTGGCCATAGTGGAGTTTGGAGTATGACTGTTTGAGGTTGTGGACAGGTGTCTTTTATACTGATAACGAGTTCAAAAAGGTGCCATTAATACAGGTAATGAGTGGAGGACAGAGGAGCCTCTTAAAGAAGAAGTTACAGGTCTGTGAGAGCCAGAAATCTTGCTTGTTTGTAGGTGACCAAATACTTATTTTACCGAGGAATTGAACAATTAATTCATTAAAAATCCTACAATGTGATTTCCTGGATTTTTTTTTCTCATTCTGTCTCTCATAGTTGAAGTGTACCTATGATGAAAATTACAGGCCTCTCTCATCTGTTTAAATGGGAGAACTTGCACAATTGGTGGCTGACTAAATACTTTTTTGCCCCACTGTATCTCTTATAATTTGACACAGCAACATTTCCAAAAGGTGTAAATGTTCAAACAAAGGCTTTAATATGTGGAAATACTAAACTAAAGATACAACTATAGAAGGTTTTGCCTATACTGCAGGCATTTTGGTAGTTAATAATGGTGGTGGTGGACTATTGAATCCACATGACATAGGGAAAAATCCACATAAAAGTGCTTAAGTAATAAAAGTATAGTATTTCATAGATTTGTCCCTCTGCAGAGGACTCCGTGGTGGAAGTGGAGATCAGTGATGGAGAACTAACAGACCTCCTAGCTGAAGCAGACGAATCTGAATCTACAGGCAGTCGTCTTCGGCCCTCCACCATAAATCGCTCCAGCAGCTCCACGGAACGACGACACAGCGAGAGGGTCCAGAGCAGAGCAGACCCTCTTCCTCTGCCCCAAACCTCCTGGGTCGGTAACAACATTACACAGAGAGCAATAGAGTACAATCTGAGTGTCTTGAGAGCCTCATCTCAGTGAAATACTAACTAGGTACTAAAACAGAATTCACTTGTTGAAATAGGGGTTTATTTATGCATTTGCTTATCATCTCATAGAGGCAACCTCACATAGCTTTAATTTAAATGTTACATTCTATCGTTTTGTTCTTGTTTCTCAGCATGTACCTAAATACCTGTTACGGGCATCGAAGGCTGCAGTCACAACAGAGGAAGAAGCTGCACTTCACAGTGCAACCAGCAGTGCTTCAGACAGTAAGTTATCAAGTTTTAGTTACATTCCCCTTAAATGTAAGAGTTGGTGCTTTCTGTTATAGTTCATATATCTGCTTTTTGTCTGTTTTACAGAGGTAAACACAAGAAAAAGAAAGAGGCATGCAACCTGAGCTCCTGACATCAAGAAGAGTTGACTGCCTGGTATAGGTGCTCCTGTCAGAAAAGACCACATGGTGGCAGCATTGTGTTCCAAACATGAACTGACCAAAAACCTGACTTCTGGTGTTGCTTTTAACAGTGATGATGTTTGCTATTGTTTTAAAGGCACGTTTTTTTGTGCTCACAGTTGCTTTGTCACAGCTGGCATAGTGTGGATGGAGATACAGTAGATTGTAGGTGAACCTTGAACAAATAAAGTATTTGAGGCAACACAAAGGTCTGAGACTCCTTCACATTGTTCCTCATCCCTCCTCCCTCAGCAGCACTGAACCATCGCTTAGCAACAGCATCCTCCGCCTCATTTCAACTCAGGATCTCGTCCCGCTGAACGAGAGAGAGGAGGCAGCTTCAGTCAGACACACACATCTGATGTTTAGGTTCATCTGAAACCATCCTTTCATGTTTAAAATCAATCATGTGTCGGATTGGACGCCTTTAAATCCTAAATAGATTGTAAAAATAAAAAAATGCAATGAAAAATATATCCATGAGTTCCCTGACAATAAAGAAAATAAAGCTCATTTTCGTCTCTGTTGATGAATTTGTGTTTATTTGTAGTATTATCAGCCTGTGTTATGATTCAGTGGGCGGGTACTTGACAACCCTGCAGCTCATCTTGCCCTACTTTCTCCCTTAACAATGCACAGGATAAAACAAAAATGTTCACCTTAATTTGCCAGCGATTTCTGAAATGGAACAAAAATGACACTGAATTGTGTGTGAAACCAAGTGAACACAATAAAGCACACAAAGTTCCTGGTTTATCTTCACTGAGACAACCACCTCTTAGGATCACTGGACTTATTTTCACTATTAAAAAACTGCTAAATTGTTAAAAATGATGTTATGCTGCGACAAAGGGTGACAGACAAAGGATGGAGGGGTACAGGCTAACTGCTTTGCTTAGCTTAGCTTGTTCCTCTGTTAACTTAAGATCCAGATGAAAACAATTAAACAAAATATAAAACATGGGTCTTATCCACAGACGTGTGGAACTGTAACTGGGTAAGCATTAGAGATATTTTAAAATTTGAAGCAGGGGGATTGTTAGCCTAGCTTAGCTTAGCCGCTACATTTTGACCTTTGATCAGAGCCATGTGTAGTTTTTATGCTAGGCTAAGCTAAGCTAATGTCTCATAGCTGTGGTTTTATATTAAATGACAGACATGAGAGTCGTATCAATCTTTTTGTAGCCTATAATTCAAAAGTAAATCAGCACAATAAAGCAAGATTTCTTTATTTATTTTTTTGTGATATTTTCAACCGAATAATTTAAGTAGTAGGTCAGGTGCCTTACTTTTCTTACACCTGGTGGCAAGGATTCGGATTGCCTTTGGTCATTTGAATATTTGATACTAGCTGACACAGTGAAACAAATTAAGTTCCCATGTCTATGTTCCAGCTTTGACCGAGGACTCACCCCATCCACTCTGAATGGGATCCTGTCACAGTTTCCCTCACAGGAATCACTGACAGGAACAACAAACTGCAGAGTGGATATGGAGCTGGGCCAACGCTGACGGGCTTTGGGCTGTAAATCCTGCAACTCCTTAAGCAATTAGGCTTACCCTAACACGATTTACACACAATGGAGCCAAGGTCAAAACTCCTAATGACTCGCTGCTCCAGGGCGTGTGTTTTTAAAGATTGACATGCTAAGTGATAATGTGCTAATGAGTGGATCACAAATACTGAATTTGTTGTGTCAATTCCACATGTGAGGGCTTTAAATGTATTACCTGCACTTATTGAAAACCACTTTAAAGAGGTATTTTGACTTTGACTTGGGGAAATACGGGAAGAAGATCGATACCCCTCGTGTCTCTATACAAAATATGATGCTAAAGGTCATTAGCCACTTAGCTTAGCTGGAATCAAAGGGGAACAGCTTGGCTTTGTTGAAAAGTATAATATTTTTAAATGATTTATTTTAACACAGCGTTAAGCCTAACCAGACTTGTTGTTTCCCCCTGCTTCCAGTCTTTGTGCTAAGCTACACTAACTACCTGCTGGTTCTAGTTCATGGTATGAACAGTGATAGCATTCTTCCCAATCTTTTAGAAAGTGAATTTGAATATCTCGCCAACATTTTCCTGAAATATCCTGCAGAAGTCTTGCTTTGGTTTTAGTTGAACATCCTCTACTTATTAGAGAACCTTGAACACATATGTAGATGCATTAAAAGCATGGTAACCCTTCCCTTCCACCATCAACTTATTTTGCTGATGCAGGGGAACTGATGCTGAAGTTCTATTACCACCAGCTGCAGAGAAGCACTGTGCCCGAGGCATTAGCGACATGGGCTAATGTGCACTTGCGGGGCTGCTAAATAAGTCAGCAGTGATGTTAGCATGACTGCAAACAGCTTCTTGTAATGTGGGGTTTCAAACTCACAAAGGTCATGTGTCAGTGGCTTTTGAATATGACCCAGAATGCAAATTGAGAATATTATTTATTAAAATGAGCATTATTTTCACAACATGCAGTATCCTTTTTCTTCAGTGGTTGCCAACATATTTGCTTTGGATACAAACTATGTCGACTGGTTAATGGTTTGTCAGGTATAAGCAGTTTAAACTTAGCTGTTTAAATGGTTATATTCTTAGAGATATAATTGTAAAATAATGCACATTAAAAACAGTCAAGGGGAAAATCAGGGAAAATATCCATTATTTGGGCCTGAAGACATGATTTGTTCTGCTTTCCTATTCATTTCAATCTCTTGTTACCCTCTTTGGAGGTATCTAACCCCCAGTAACCATGAAGGTAATGTTAGTTAGTGAAGGATATCTCACTTTTCTAGTCCCTACAAAAGCTCCAGTGTACAAAAATCTCCATTTGCAGTTTTGAGGTGGATAATATCAAGTTTAAGGAGAGCCTGGCTTGCTGTTTCCACCTGTTTGCAATGTTTATGCTAAGCTAAGGTAACCAACTGCTAATAGATAGATATTGTGGTTTCAATCCTTTCAAGAAAGCAAATAAGCACCCAAGTTTCCAACTATTCCTCTAAAATCTGTCGAAGTGATAAATATTATCATATAAATACTAGAATAAAAATGTCAGTATGTCTGTGATGTACAGTATATGGCACTCACACATCTCCACTAGTGTGAGCCGAAGACTGTATTTATGGGCGCAGCAGTCTTGTGGCAAGATTAAAATGAATTTTAAAAAGACATGGGAATATATTACACTTGGTATAAGTTGGTGCTGAGAAGAATAATGCATGCATAAAATAGAACATTCATGCAGCATCTGTACATGCCTCATTGGTGGTGTCTTGTAGAGCCTTGCACCTGCAGTCAGAAGGGATAACATTACAAGCTGTGTGCTCAGCAGTGCGACTCGCAGCTCTCTCTCCAGCAGACCAAAGAGGGGAGAAAAAGTAGGTCACCCTCCCAGAGACCCACACATTTCTCCCAGTGATTTCACACTGCAGCAGTGCGTGTGTCTGCCATCAGAGGGCCTCAAAAATGGGAGTCGACAGCTCCCGTCCACTCTTTATCATGCACAAAGGCAGAAGAGCATCATTCCTTCTCCTATGAAATTACGCGAAAGCAGCAGGAGGTGAACGGACCATTACTGATATGAATGCTATGTCTCCACTGTAGATCTTATTGCTGTCAAGTACCGTAAATCTGTTCATAATACGATGAAGAATCTGCCTCAAAACCTCAGATTCCCAAATCTTAAGGGCATCTCTTGTGCCCTTCCTTGCTAAGATTCAGCCCAGTAAGTTGATACCACAATATCTGTCTATTATTAGCAACAGCAAAAAGACTGGAAACTCTGCAAAGGAACAAAATCAGTTATCAACACACTCACCAGATGTATACAGCTACCATTTTATATCTGTACCTATATGACTATGGGCTGCTGCTCCTGCTTTAATTCACTGTATAGTTTACATTCATGCCACTCAGTTTGCTCTGAAGTTTCACTAGTGTGCATTTCAGATCAGCCAACTGCTGACTCAACACATTCATAAAGAAGCAGTGGATGCTTTCATCTCAGATTAGTAAAAGGAACTGGGAGTGAGGAAATGAGGGAAAAGGGGGGATGGTTAGTGGAGTCTAAAAATGGATGTACTGTTGTTTAAGTCCCCAATTCACTGAAGAGAAAAGGAGCCGCCTTATTGGAGCACCTGCTTTCGTTGCCTTAGGTGCAAGCATGTAGTGCTGGTTGAAAACGTGAGGCTTAATCACTGTCTATTTCTGTTGAGGACGTCTGGAACAGCCATCAGTTCATCTCAGTTATTCAACCGGAGGGTACATACATTTGGTGAATTTCATGGCAATCTATTTAATATGTGTTGTGACGTTTTGCAGAACCATAAATGTCAACCTCTTGATGGTGCGAGAGGAAAACAAAGGGATCACCAAAGTCAATGGGATACATCCTCTGTTTATCCATTAGCTTGTATGGCAATCCATCCAATAGATGTTGAAAGTGGTGGAAACAACCAACAACCACTGCAATCTGTTGCATGGCTGAAAAGGTATTTCCTCCGAGATTCAGTTGTGTCATTGTCTGATGGTGATTAAGTCAAGAGACCTCTACTGAAAAATAATGAAATCACTTCTATTCATGGCCTGATCCGCAGCCTATTTAAAGCCAGGATCTGAAGGAACAATGGTGCTCTATGAAAACTGCAGTGAAATCCCAAGCAGGCGTCTAACTCGATGCTTTCCCATTTCCTGTAAATTAATAATAGCCTTGCTGGGGAAGTGGATGCACTTAAGATACCCTCATTTAACAGCAGCATGGGAAAGTAGAGAGCATCACTCGGATGTGTTAGTGGTCTCTTTTAAGTGTTTCAGAGTCAGGTTATGACATTAAATAGATTTTCACAGCTTGCAAAGCAATAAAAACAAGCTGATCTGACACCATAGTGTATCAAAGGTGTGAATCTGACTGTAAGGACCATCTCTGAAGAGAAAAAGCCATTGTGGGTGTTTGCTTGTATTCATTAATTGAGATAACACACCGAAGAGTGTAAATGACCGTAATCACACTTCTCTAATGAATATGTAGCTTTTAAAAATGCACTCTGAATTATTATTTTGTGTCTGTGAATGTCGAAAAGTGCAAAGAATTACAGAATAAAAGTAACCTGAATATCTGCACGAGATTATTGAACACGTTGTATTCATTCAAATGAGACGAAATGTGACGTCAGCGTTTTACTCATTGTCATGCAGAGGGTTGAACACGTGATGCTTTCAAGTGCTATCGGAAATGTTACATCCTTAAAGAATTGTATGTAAAACAGCACTTTGTGGCGGTAAAATAACAGATTTTTGCTATGATCAGTGGTGGAAAGTAACAAAGAACGACTGCTAGAGTACTGTATGTGACTACAATCTTGAGCTAGTTTTACTTTATTTAAAATTATAATGCTTTATTGGTACTAAAATACCACTACATGTCTGATTTTTTCCCCCGGTGCCTTGCTCAAGGGCACCACAGCAGGGCCTAGGAGGTGAACTGGGACCTCTCCAAGTAGCAGTCCACTTTCCATATTTCAAGTCTGTTCGGGTACTTGAACCGGCGACACTACGATTCCCAGTCCAAGCCCCTACTGACTGAGCCACTGCTGGACAAAAATAAGGAACGCTTCACAAATTTGCTTGTACTGTCTACTGAGACATGTCTCCATGCTTTAATGTTCAAAAAGGTCTTAATTTCTCTCATACTGCCTTAGCTGCTGCACCTCTTTTCACCCTCTGTCAGAAACCAGTAAATCTGAGGGGTCATGAGATGATTGTTTGGGAAGGAAAGAAGAAAACACAGATATCCTACAACAATGTGTATTCAGATGTTGAATTTTAAAGAAATGTTTCATTAGTTAATTATGCATTTATGCCTTTGCGGAACATTTACATGCACACAAACCTGTATAACACACAACAGGAAAGGGAAAACGCCAAAAAGCAAAACAAGTGCCCTTATAAACAATAAATTAACGCAAAAAAGTCATTTTAAAGGCAACAGCTTCAATTGAACGTGGTGTCTCAGAAATCCGAGGTAAACAGGAGTACGTGAAGGCAGCACAGCGTCCAGTGCTGGTGCTTCAGCTCCGGCTCCTCAGAGCGGGACTGAAGAGAGACTGATCCGCTGCTGGAACACTAAGAGGCGGGAGGAAAGGATCGCTGTATCGGATACTAAACATCTCTACTTTACTCAACTACCGGGACATGAAGTCCGTATTTTAACCGCGTTAAAACCTCACCATCCAGCCCAAGATGACGGTGGATTTTGAAGAATGCATTAAGGACTCCCCCCGGTTTAGGTAAGAGCTAAACTCTCAATCCACGTTTTAACTGTTGGACGCAACCATTGATTCCCTTGCAAGACTGTGGTGTGATTTTCTAGTACTTTTGGGGATTTATTCACATCATGTATCCGAAACATGTGCATTTTCTTTCTTTTGCATGTATCTTTTAATTTAGGTTGCATGTTGGAATTAAATCTCAGTGGGATTTTTATACTTTGATTACAATCAATTGGATCACAAATGGGTTACAGTTTGGAACATCAGTAGGATTTGTGAGCCTCCATGTCAGTCATTGCTTGCATGATGATGAGCAATGCAGCCTTATGTCTTGTCACATGGGGAAAGCATGAAATCAGAGTCTGTTGGTTCTCAGATTTTGTGAGTTTCTTTGCTTTTCCTCTTCTGCTGCCATAGCTTTTTTTGTATGAGTGTGCATGTGACAGTTAAGATTATGTCCAGTAGGTTATTGCAGTTTACTACAAAAACATAGTCATAATCCAGAGTAAATAAAGGTATGGATGGAGATGATTCAATGAATTGGTCTCCTTTTATAAAACAGCTTCTGATCAAAGGATGCAGTTCAAACTACAGAGCTGCAATAATGATATTTGTTCCATTATTGATTAATCAGGTCATTGTATTGTCTATTACAGTCTTAAAACCCCAAGATATCATGTTTAATTGCACATAAAATAAGAAAGGCATATATGTGGGAGCTGAAACTAATGTGAATGTGGGATTTGTGCCTCTGAGATAACCTAAACGATTAATTGACAATCAGTTTTCTGTCATCGACTAATTCATTGATGTATCAGCTCTAGTTAAAGGGTGTCAATAATCATTTGATCAGAGGAAACTGAAGGTTATCCCACACAGCCTGCACCAGAGTCCCTGACCGCTGTGCAGCAAAGGTTACATAAATATGGCAGGAATTCTCTACACCCACATCCAAACTTGTTCCTCTTAAGTCAAGAGTGGAAGACCTGATTACTCAGAGTCTGAAGAAGTTCCTATACTGAAGTACAAAGTGAGCAGGAGAACAACAGTGGAAACGCTTTGACTTTATTTATATGAGAAAACAAGTTGAAAGTGCAAGTGATCGGTCAACCATTTAGCGTTGTCCCGCCCCTAAGCCCAACATGTACAATGTGTTGGGGCGCTCGCCAATAGAAGCATGTGTGTTACATAGTGATGTCATTATGTTCCGTTAGTTAAAAAAGGAGTCCAGTGGAGGCGTTTCAGGCCAGGGGGGGGGGACACAGGGCCTTTGCAGACCATTTACATGCACAAAACATGCAAAAGGTATTACACACTACCGGAAAAGGAAACCCCAAAAAGCATAATAGGGCCTCCTTTGCTAGTTGAGCCAGAGCAAGTTTTAACTACTTGTATACGGTGAGGTAGTTTTATGTCGTAGTGAGACCCCAATAAAGGGTCACAAGGTTGATCTCAGGGGTCATGAGATGATTAATGGGGAAGGAATGAAGAAAAACAGTTCTCCTACAAAAATGTGTCGTCAGAGTTTCGTCCTTTCTTTAACTATCAACTCATCTGAAACCTGACCAACAGCCTCACCTATACACACTGTTTTATAGTAAGGGGCTTTCAATCACACTGAACTGTGCGTTTTATTTTATAAGCTCACGATACGTCTTTATTGCAAATCTGAAAATGAACTGCCTGTCAAATAAAAACAGTGGAGAATAGAGTAATAGAGCAAGTGCCCAAAAATGATACTCAAGAAGAACATTATTTAACAAAATATACCAAGTTGTAACACGGCACTGTGTGTGTGTGTGTGTGTGTGTGTGTGTGTGTGTGTGTGTGTGTGTGTGATAAAATCTCTGCTCCCAAATAAATCAAAGACTTCCGGGCTTGGCAGCAGCACCTTAATGACGGCCATCTGGGCTGCAGAAAGGCCCATCTCAGGAAGTGCTGAGTGCACTAACCTTCTCTTTCTCTGTTTCAAATGCTAAGCAGCGAGGCTACAGGCTGCAGGATAACCCACCTCATTATTTAGAGCTCGAAGACACCTCACTGTTTCCTTCTTTCCCCCCTGAATGGGTCGATAAAGTTATCTATTATCACGCTGGAGCTGTGCATGTGGAATGAAACAGCTGTACCCTTTCTCCCTGGCGTTAGAGATGCTCTTTATGTTCGTGTTCAGCTGTTGTGCACTTTATGTTTCTTTTATCCGCTGCCCAGGATTTTTAAATGACTAGAAGAGGCGCTGAAAGAGATTAAGTAAACGCATGTTCTCGCACCCACTGAAGCCTGTAACTGTGTTTTTTCATGGTGCATTCAAATGCTTTCCTTTGTGGAGCTAAAAGCAGCGCTGTGTTGTGTTATGTAACATCCCTGGAGGTGGATGACTGGGAGGAAGCAGCAGGCCCAGATTACAGGAAAAATGTTGGCTTTTCTCTACGACAATTGGCATGACACTCTGCTTCGCACACGTGTGAAATCATACAGGGACTGATTTCCTGCACATTTTTGTGCGATTATCCCTCAAATGTTTCAGGCTTATCCATTCGTTGTCTCCAGTTTCAATCATTCAACACATTCTCACCAGGACAGGCTCTCAAGACAAGACTTCTCTCCCTTTTAATGCTGCCTTTTAAGCACTTGCCAGCAACTTGATAAATAACCAGTCATGTTCAGATCTGTTGACCAAACTGTGTGTATTCTGTGTTTACTCTCTATGGATACTACGTCCCAGACAGATGTGAGATTGCAGCCACTGATGCGCTCCACATCTGTTTTTGAGAAAGTGGTCTGTGATGATTACACGGCCGCAGGAACTCAAGTGTTTGTGTTTGCTCCGGCTCAACAGTGGCAACACGCAACGTTTGAGCTGTTTTCTCCCCACTGACATGTTAATTTGAGGTCGCACTCACACACTGCTGGAGGATAATGTTGAGGCATAGCAATTAGAGATATGCACGATAAGTGGAATAGTTGTATAAACATTGCTTCGCTCGCTGGCTGGTACTAGAAAAGGTAATTCGGCTAAATATAGTGTACACATTTTAGTTTCATATTGACATGTGCTTTGTCGTGTTCTGTGGAAAGCTGATCTGAACCAAACAGCTTCTGATTCACTTCCACCCACCTCTTATTCCTTGCCCCGGTCTGCTGTCACCTTCTCTTTCTGAAATAAAGATAGCAGCTGAGTTTTGTAGTCTGGTCCTCTTGTGATCGCCATTAAATTATCTTACTTTGTTGACTTGTAGCAACCTGGCCGGCTACAAGTCAACAAAGCAGGCTAACGCCAACTAGATCAATGGTTCAAAGTTGTAACTAAAGATACTGTAAGCTCCAAAATGGTGAAACATGCCCTTCATCGATATCAGGTCAGCAGAAAGTCTTCACCTCTTTTCCATCTTAGTGCAAAGACTGAAATAACCACCTGTTTTAACTGCATGTACCTGAAGGACCCTTGCTTTTTGAGTTGGTTTCTTCAGGGTTAATTGCATTTATTGGAAACAGCCTCAGCTAAATGTAATGTAATGTGTTTTGTTGAGTTTACTCTTTGGCTGTGAGCGAAATGTACTTAAAGTATCATAAGCACTTATCATACACAATCTTTACAGGGCTTCCACTTTTAGGACTTCATTTTCCCTTTAGTTCTGCTAATTTGAGCAGTTAGGAGCACTTTTTAGCTTTATGATGAGGATGTTTTGTGACTGGATCCTGAACCCCATGAATGCTTCTTCTGTTTATGCTTAACTTGAGAGGATATTTCATTGCCGCCCTTTTCTGCTGCTTGGCGGGGTATTCAACATCTCAGCCGGTCCCTTCATGCGTCCAAACAATCCTCCAGCAGAATATAACTATTGTCCACAGAGCTTCTCCTGCTTCCGCTGAGAGACAGACTCTTTTCTTTGACTCTGAAAAGGCCCCGGGGCTCCATGATCCTTCCTCCCTCCCCACGTGAACAGCTGGGGGGGTGGAGGACAGAGGCGAGCCGCCTTCATGGTGACGGGTTTGTCATTAAGTCACGGAGCGGAGTCTGGGAATCCAAGTTCAATGACCTGCAACGTCTGTGAGAGAGTGACGGGATGGATGGATGGATTTGTGACACAAAGTCAGATGACTGGGGGGGGGGGGGGGGTAAAATTCCAAGAGGTATGAAGGAATGCAAAATATCTAGGGAAATGTCTCACTTGGGGGAAATGAATACGCCTGATAATCGGAATGGAAGTCACTGATAATACCTGTATTTATAGTCAGTAAATTGAATATAAAGCTAAAATGATGCAAAGGATTGATTTTGATTTTATGTAGTAAAACAAAAATGGGTTGGTTGAACTTTATTACAGGACAGGTTTAAAGACAACAAAATGCAGATTTCCTGATATTGGTATAGTCCAAAGTAAAATGGGTGTATAAAATGGTGGGATTGATATGGAATGCATGGAAACTGAATCCATTTTACGTCACAAAAACAAAATATAATCAACAAGAAAACAATTGGCACATTATGAAATCAGTCTTGAGTTGAAGCCCTAAAAACGGAGCATTCCACTAAATGTCAACAGCAGATAACACTCTCTGGAACTGAAGACTTTTTCTTTATCAATTCAAGTTTTATTTGGTTATTGCTTAAGCATTTGGTTTTGAAAAACCCCAAAAGAAACAGAGAAAAGATGACTTTAATGTCTTGTTTTGTACAGCCGACATTCCAAAACCCTAAGTATTCAGTTTCTCACCACATCAGACAAACACATGCAGCTTGAATAAGATCGTTGAAGTACATTTGTGCTAGGTTCTTACGTTAAAAAGTACATTTGAAACACTAAGACTATATTTTAGTTTTGCCATAGTTGCTTCTTTCTTCCATGTTCAGAATACAAAAGCTCTGATTGCTGTTTTTAATCCAACTGCTTGTAAGTTGAGCTCATTTCTGCATCCAGTGCATCCTTGAGTGACCTGAAAAGCAATTTGCATCTAGATTAGTTTAAATATATTTCAAGATGCATCTGTTTCCCTCTCTGTGGGGAAAGAGAATTAATTTATGGAGGGATTACATTAGCTTCATGCCTTCATATTTAATATATGTTTACCGAGAGGAAAGCCCAGATTTCATATCGGGAGTCTGTTGCTGCTCATGAATAAGAAGCTACACACAACTACGAGGCATGTTGAATTCATAATGGCACCACAACATCCAGAGTGGTGCAGATAAAGCTCGGAGTTCAATTCCAGGCATCCGGGTTCATGTCGGTTCAGGAGGGACTGCAGAGAGGTTGGGAGAAGGGCTGCAGAAGGAATCGATTTCATCTGTTGTCAACAAACACCAAAGAATGCTTTATTGCGCTCGCATTGTTTGGAGTTTAAAGAGAGTCAGTTTATAGAAAACGAACCTTTTTCATCTTTTTATTGGTGCATTTTTTATGTTTAGTTCAAACTAGTATGAAGCGCTAATGTCACTTCGGCCTAAATTAGGCCCCGCCCACTTTCTGGTGAAAATCCTGCATTAGAGCAAAGCGGAAAATAATAGTGTCTTCATGTCTTAAAGCTGCTGAGTCATATATTGCACCTTCAACAACAAATAAATCCAGAGCTCCGGTTTCTTTACTTCCTCTCCAGAAAAAAGGAGAGTAAAAGAAAGGATCAGAAATCTCAGTTTCAGTGTCAGCCTGCTGCCTGCCCCTCGTCCACCGGCAGACCCACCGGACATCCATCCCCTATTTATTCTCCGTCAACACAAAGCTGTCTCTGCCGTCTGACCAGACATTTGACACCGTCTTCATATTTCTGGACACCGTCTTCAAGGGCGGACTCCGGGAAGTACAGTTTACACAAAACCCTGCTGAAATATGTTCATCCGGTTTCTTTCTCCAACCAACTCCTCCTTTCTTTCTGCTTCTTGCTCATTCTCAGCTTGTGGTGGACAACGAGCTGTGCATGCTTCAGTCACTTTATAAACATAAACCCTGAATGATTATAAGTTCTGGTTTTTCCGTGCGGCTCTAGCAGGAGGTGGTCTCTTTGGTTTCTGGAAGATCTGCTTCTCCAGCTGCATGGAGCTGGAAGGGATTTCTCTTCTGCGAGGTGTTGTTGCTTCTGCTCTATTTCAGACTGACCTCCTTCCATCTTGAATGTGTGTCAGTGGCCCTTCTGTTCAGCCAACGGTGATCCTCACAACCAGGCTGTGACTTTGGCCAGTTATGGGTGAGGGGTGGAGCCATACTATAATACTAAACCCCACCAATGTGCAGACATATAGTCTCCTTTGTTCAGGATTTATATCTGGCTGCAGCATTTGGAAAAAAAACAACCAATTGCGATTTTTTTGGCTCGCATGATTCATGATATTCTGATTCAAGGGATCTGTACCTAACGAATACGTGTTTATTAAGCCTGTACTGTTACCACGCTGGGATATCTCTGCAGCTCCACAAAACTTCATTCAAAATGCATTCGTCCATAGTGTGATTTTGATATCACTTATTATTGTGTAGGCGTAATATTTACACCCTTAAAAACGTGACCATTGGGTACTTGCAAAATTGGTGGCAACAAAGTGACACGTAATATAATTGGGTAGATCTTAAAAACAACAACTTGCTTAGAAAGGATTGAATAGAAAAAGACCAAATAAAAACAAAAGGACATTTGAATGATTGGTTGGATTTACTAAATATCTGCTGGAATTTCATTTATAATTAAACATCTGAGTGAAATTGCTTAATATTGAATATTACTCAATGGGGTTTAGATTTACTGAATATCTAGCTTAAAAAAATGACTTCACTAAAGCCTACTTCCTGTTTCGACCTATTTAACTCCACTACATTCACCCCCACCCTTTGGAGTTTGTTCTGCTTTTTTAATCTTCACCCATGTGCTTGATTTAATGAGCGAGAGAGGCTCAGCGGCGCTTCTCTACCATCTCGTTAGAGGCCGTCACTGCGCTCTCTGTGCCCCTAGCTAACGACTGCAGGTAATGAAAGTGACAGGGATTAAATCCGCAGTGTGTAGTTTGACGCTCATGCGGCACGTCTGTAATCGGGGATTGGCCCACATTCTCCCCGCTCAATCCCTTTGGAAACGGCAAGGTGTCGCACCTGGAGGATTAACGTCCAGGTTTGATACCCATGTGAAGGACTGCAAACAGATCAAATGATGCATGCGGCAATATGATTTCTTAATAACAGCGCTGTTGCCCTCCCACTGAGAAAGGCCCAGCACCATTAGTTGGAAAGGCTTTCATCTTTATTTTAAAATGAGACCAGATGAAGGGCTTTTGCCAGTTGAAGCCTCTGAGCTCAGCAGGCTCCAGAGCATGTACTGTGGAGAGCAGCTGCACATACATTATTAGTGTTTGAAGGGATATACTACTACTTAGTTTATTAAATACACCATGCCAAAGCTAATGCATCAGTGCTGCAATAACCCCCCCCCCTGTATGAACTGGTGTTGATTCAAATTGATGTTTCTTTAAGAGGATGTTGCTGAAGGCGCTGTTGAACTGGCCTCAGGGGTAGAAATGGGGTGGACAAAACAATAGAAACAGCTTGGTCTGCACGATTTGAAACTAATTGCGATTATTTTGGCTGATATAGCAATTGTGAAAAGATTCAAGATATCGGTTAGCTGGCCGGCTCTTTTGTGATTGGTCAACAGCTCAGCGATGTCCCGCCCCCTAGCCTATAACGTACAATGTGTTCGCCAATAGAAGCAGTAGGGCTTAGTGTTACAGAGTGATGTCACTGTGTTAGTAAACTAATTACATGCACAAAAAACCTTTATAACACACTACAGGAAAGGGAAAACACGAAAAAGCACCATAGGGCCTCTTTAAAAAGATCTGTACCAAAGCAGGACATTTTATAAAGTCCATAGGATGCAATCTGTATGCCAGGATATCTAAGCATCACGTCTTCCTTAATTCAGAATAACATTTACCAATTTTTGCTGGTAGCACATACTGCGCTAATGCCATTTGAATATTAAGACAAGCTGTGCAGCCTTGACCATAAAGACAAAGAAAGCAGCAGTAAAACAGAACCTATTGTTGTTATTTATGTCAGCGCAGTATCAGCAGTCCCCACATCTGTACACAAAGCTGCCTCTCGTCCACTTTAACTAAACTGAGTACTCTGCAGCAGATACTGTACGTAGGTTTATAGTACATCCATTTCTGAAGGTATGTTCCGTGTGCAACTGTGTCTCTGCAGCGTGCACACCAAGGCTGGTTCTTTGTACATGCGTTTACCTACTACAGTAAACCTGATTCTGACAAAATATCCAAACACGTAGAACAAATCTGAGTTAATGATTTATAGAAGATTACTATAAAATAAAGTCTGAAAATATTTAAAAGTCTGAAATGTTTCAAAATTCTGAAAACAATCATTTGAAAAATATCGATATATCGATCAATATCGCCACGCAAAGTATCGCGATACTATGCTGTATCGGTTATTTCCCCCACCCCTACCTTAGAGACAGCCATGCAGAACGTTATAACCTCAGGAAGACTTCTTGCAAAACATGACTTGTTTCAGACTGCGTTACTTTAGCCAGATATACCTGATACAGTGGTGAACACAAACCCAAAGTGCAATGTGCAACTGACAGTATGTGTACATGTGGCGCAGAAAATATACTGTATGTTTTCCTTGTAGCAGTTGAGCCGTACATCTGGCAGTTCTAGGACCCTCCATCAAAGTGAATCTGATCCCCTCCAGATTGTTATATTTGGATGTGTAAAGCTGTTCCAAACAACCACAAATGAAGGCTGAGTGAAAAGCTGGCCCATTTGCTGACAGTGTCTCGTGGAAATCACTCATATTTGTGCACATAGGAAGAAATCTGACAGAAATTAGAGCCCCCCCCCCCCACCCCGACCTAAAGTACTCCATTGTTTGGTTGGAGACCAAGCAGAACACAAGGTGACTGAACATTTGTATTCATTTATAGTATTGTATTGTGCCTTTTTATCCTATATCCAGAAAATAATGTACAGATTATTTTGTGGTAAAATGCTTTGGGGTACAGAGATGATGTCATCCCTGAGTCCTTTGTACTAAAGGAGGTGGGATCGCCACATGAGCCCTGGCTGTCCCTCTCATTTAATTTCAGTGAATAGCAAGACGTTTCACACACTGCACACAGAAAGAGCTTTATAAAGCAGAGAGCCGCATGCTGAACGCTGCTAATCTGCTTCTGTCGGACATCCTGAGAGGCGACAAAGACCTCCATCAGTCAGCGTGCAACCGGCAAGTGTGTGAACAGTTTATTAAGTGGGATAAAAATCTAATAGCCAGACTTAGCTCAATTGCTTTCGTCTGGTTTTTTTCCTCCAAATAAGCCATCCGGTGTTGCCACAGGTTGCAGACATTCAATCAGCACTATGGCGACATCCTGAGCCCCCAACATGATGAACGTGTTGTAGTGAATTTGCATTAGTATTCCTATCACAAACCACGTTGAATGAGCCCAGCAATGACTAATGCGAGGCAGGGGAGTTAGAAAACAAGAGCCAGTGAGTGCAGAAACACACACACACACACACTGGGAGCAGATTTTTAACGCTGATAATTCAAGCCTTTTGGTCTGACTTCACAGCACAGGGCGAACAAAATCGCTCACAACCCGGCATTTGTTTTCCCTAGTAGATTGGATTAGGGTAATGGAGACCGAACATCTGATCTGAATTCTGTTCGGCCGTAGATATCTGATGTGTCACGCTGTTTTGAGGAGAAAATCCACTTTTCCCCATTATGGAAGAGAAGGGCTCCCAATTTGCCCCAGAGACAAACCTGATCATATGTTTAGTCACGGCTGAAAACATCCTGAAACATGAGAAAAATGTTGGTAATGGGAGTTTCAGAGCGTAGCTAACAACAGGTGGTAGGAATCGTCAACCCTTTCTGACCCCCAATGAAGGGCGCTAAGCCTCAGCTGCAACGTGAGTGCACAGAGGGCATCCGTTTATTAAATGCACGATAATTCTGAGTTCATATTAATAGTGTGACTAATGGTCCTGGTGGATTATCCATACTGTTTAATAGAGATGAACTGCAGGAAAGCTAGTGTTTCCATGTTGTTACGCTAGGCTAAGCTAACCGTTGTCTTGCTTTAACGTGGCAGAATGCAAGGGAACTTTAGAAGTGGTGCAGTGATGATCTATTTTTGCAGGCCTCCCAGGAAGTAAGCATGGCAAAGGACTCCACCGTCAAAAAGCAATAGGATTTTCCCTTTGGACTTTGATCCGTGACAAACACACATTTACAATACTCCACGCATTTAGTTCGCCAATCGCCAGGAGTAAAAAGCTAATGCTAGGCTAATCCCAGCTGCTAAGCTAATGGCGGCTAATGTCTCATTTATTCACTTGTTAACAGCCACAATTTTTAAGACAGAAGCTTCGGACATTCACCAGTGGGGTATTTTCTGACGTATTGTATGTTGTAGTACATCTTGGGCTTATGTTAACCACCGATCTTAAACACAAACTTGTTCAAAATACGTTGAGACACGGGAACAGGTAGTAATCAAAGTCATATCCGGGTTGTCTGAGTCGTTTCTGCAGCTCTCTATTGCACAGAAAGTTAATGAACTGGACGCAATAAGAAGCTAATTTCCTTACGAGTCTGCTACGAATCATATATGTAAGGAAAGGGAAAAGGAGAGAATCGAGAGGAAATAACAGAAACAACCAGAGTTATTTTCCCAGTCAAAAGCTGAGCTCAACAGCTGACGGCTAACAGCCTATATGTCTGTACATTTGCTGCATTTAAACCAACTGCAGAAGTACATTTAGCCTAACACACAGAAACAAAAGTGGAGTCTCATCTAATGCTGTAAGAAAGCCAAGAAGCTCATTGCCAGAAAACTGTTGCTTTAAGAGGCTGCATTGTTTGAAATGTGTCCTTGTTAACGAGAGCATGACCTAGAAACATTACACAGATGCTCGAGCTTCTAAAATCGGATTTATCACAATCAGATTTCCTCGTTAGCGGCGCACGGTGTTTGGCCTGGACTGTATTTCACTGACCGCGCTTTACATTCGGGATATGGGACTGATTGGAAAATACGCAATTTCCTCAGCACATAACGGCCTCTCTATCTCTCAGCTTTGTTTGACGAATTTGCTGGAGGAGATTTGCCCTCCAGCGTCCCGTCAGTGAGGCAGCGACTGTGTGTCTGTGCCTCATTTGTCAGCAGATCCACAGACACGATGACCTTCACTCGCTTGTACCGCCACACTCTTGAGAAATAGGTTGACACGAGTGGAAAGAACAGAGTTATGACTAACGGATTTCACTGTTTAATGTCATGTCTCTATGAAATTTCTCCCCTGATGACCAGTCTGCTAGGAAATCCATGATCTCAGGAGGTGGGGGGGATTGGTTGGGGAGTTTCCAGGTGTATCAACATCAGCTACATGTTTATCACCCCATGGATCAGGAAATGGGAGAAAAGAGAGGTATTTCAACCGTACAGCTGTGCTTTTGTCGTCATCTGGGGAATAAAAAAATGACTGTGTCCCTGTGCAAATATTGGAAATGAAGATGAGATAAAGGGAGGAATCAATGCTCTCCACATGCTCCCATAGCTGCGTTTTTGAAATGCTGAATCACACGTGGACAAGCATCTGCTTTTCATTTGTTCCATCCCCTCTCGCTCACTCGCTGGCTCATACTCTCCCCTTCTTTCTATCTACCCCTTTTCCGTCCTCCCTGCCTTTCCCCTGTGTGCGGGGGCAGACTTCTGGTCGGGGCTGGGCCAGAACCGGGTCTAAGGCACAGGCCAGGAAATGCGTCAGTCCACTCGAAAAAATTAAAAGCAGGTTCAGAGGAAAAGGAAAAACCCAGAGGAGCTGCTGACTCTGTTCTGACACCCTGAGTCATGACATTCATCCCTAAAAATGACTTCCGGCTTCAATAAAACTTAAGCATCGACCCAACGCGGCACAAACGGGGATTGTTGAGATGGATATTTCTGTTTGACACCACTTTTAAAAAGTTGTTTGAGTGAAGAAATGGGTTGTTTACTGTTTCTTTTTATAAGTGGAATAAAGAAGTGTTTTAAGTGAAGCTGAAATGATCAACAGAACATGTATTGACAACAATTTTCTGAAATATGAGGATTTTTTGGTTTATTTTTCATATGATTGCAAGCTGAGAAATGTGTGTAAAGCTGCCACCATTCAAATCACTAAGTCTATTGACAGAAAATGTTGCTATAAAACTATTTTATTGAATCAAATTTTTGAATTCAAGCAATAATTAAAAGTATTTGGTAATTCTGAGTTCCTTTTTCTCCGTTTTGTTTTAATCTTACCTCAATATCTTTGGACTCAGGACTTGGATTTGAAGACGTCAACTTTGGCACAGTTCTCTCTGGATAAAATCGTGATGGACATGTTGTTTATTCATTAAATGATTAACTGAAATGGCGATTTATTGTTAGGAAAGCAATGGTTAGTCTCCCCAGATGTTCTGTCCTTGTCAGCGTTAAGTAAACATACACATCAGCCTGAATTCCTCAAAGCTTTCTCACTGTTTCTTTGTTGTGTTTGTCCCTGGTTAGTGTGGTTTTGGGCGAAAGATACCAATGAGCTGTGACTGGATTCAATTTTTTCTCACAAATCTGTTTAATTCCTCTCTTTTCTCTCACTCTTGAGTCTGGCAGAAGTGCTGAGCTGTTAGTCTCCAGAGAGCCATGTTTCTGCATTGTTAACTGAGGTTCAGGCAGCTATCCCATGCTTCACTTCTCCATTGTTTTTTGTCCATGAAGTATTCCTGGGTTTGTATTTCTCTCACGCAGTTTGAGGGAAAAATTAGCAAGAAATTGGCCCGTATCGTCTGCGTAACTTAGTTTCCAGTCCCATTTCAGGTTGAGGAATAACACATTTGATGTCGTAGTTTCCATCCTCTCTGCCTCGCTCTGCTTCCTCACTGATAGCGTCAGGGTTAGGTCTCTTTTGGTTGACACATCAACATTCAGGTCCAAAGAGGGATAGGGAGGGGTTTGCAGGTCATGAGAGTGATGTCAGGGGCATTTTTCTGACCTAACACCAGAGGAAACACCTGGGGGAAACCAAGCAGGAAGTGAGACGTCTCCTGTTGTCTTTGACTGTCTCTGAGTCAGCTGGATTGCCCCCTTTGACGTTGGCATGATATCTAAATAAGCACCAGCTCCACATGCTAACACGGACCATAAATCTGTAGCGTTTCCAAGCGAGTTGTTTAGATTTTTGGATGTCATGTTTCGGTTCAGAGTGAACGAGATTAGCATCATCAGGCTTGGGGAGTAACAGATTACATGTAACGAGATTACGTTATTCGGGTACAAACAAATGTAACTGTATTCAAACACAATGACATAAAGCTAATAGATTACTGTTACATTTCATTGGGAATTTTCTTTGTTTTTTATATTTAGGCTACTTTAAATCTTCTTTATTTTAAACAAATCCATTTTTTAATGCAGTAGATAGACACCTGATTGATTAAACCAAAATACAATCAATGCTTTTGAATTAATGTCAAGTTAAAAGTGCATTTGTAAACTCTTTCACTACATTTTTACTTCTTCTCTAAGGTGCATTGTTGTATACACTTAAACAAATGATTGTTATTTATTTTCTCTTGTTTTTATTTGCATTGAAATTGAGGTAATCCAAAAGTAACGGAAAGTAATCAGGTTACTTGTATATGTTGATACTCAGATTCGACATGCAACTAGTTATTGTAACAGATAACACTTTTAAAGTAACCCTCCCAACCTGTAGCATAATTAGATAGATAGTTAGATAAATGGATTCATAGATAGAAGATACTTTATTCATCCCAAATTGGGAAATTAGTTCAGGCAACACACTAAAATGAAAACAATAAACAGCAAGTATATACTCAACTCTACAGTAGAAAGGACATGACGACAAAGAATACTCAGTATGAAATGTTCTAGATAAGTTAGACTGTTCCATAAAAGACCAATATACTACACACTGCTGTTGTGTGTCTTTGCTAGCCATCTCTGGAGCTTTCAGACAGGAAAGCTCTGAATGCTTCACACGTCTGGTATGTCTTTCTAGTGCAAGCCAAGCTGCATGTTTAGCCCACAAAAATGCCGGCAGGAGTCCGAGCTCAGCCCAACCACATCACGCCTGTGTAGGGATTTTTACAGAGGGAACTTTGCTATTTCACCAAAATGTCAGGATGTTACACTGGATTGGCTCATTGGGATGAGAGCTTTATTCTATTTGCTGGTTTCTTTCTGGGTATTCAGCCAAGAAAAAGGCTGTTAGGCTTTATTGTCTTCCTGCCGTCAATGAAATACATTGTCCAGGCCGGTTCTCACAGCCCAGGCCTCCTCTGGATCATCCCTGTGTGTGTTCCCTCTTACGTCCCGAATATCTTCTTTGACATTTCTGCCTGTTGCAGTCATGTCGGACCACCCTGGGTTAATATAAACCTGCGCCGCCAGCCGAGACCTCTCATATCCCGAACTTTCTACGGCCTTTTTCTCCCGTTTACCCCCACCGATAAACAGCGGTCCGACTCTGACAATACTGTTGTGACATCCAACACATCCTCTCGCATCCCAAGTAATAATAAACACACGATTTGAGACTGTCTGCTCAACTCTGTTTCCCCTTGTGACACAGGAAGCTCCAAACACTCATCCAGTTCTTGGCCGAGCGGTGGTGTTAACGCCGTTATTGTGGTGCTGAAAGGGTTAATCTATGTCACATTTCCTCTACATGACCGTCTTTGTTGGCTCTCTGACTGAAGTGCCATTTCCCCATGGGCTGTGGTGGCCTAATTGTGCAGCACCCCCCCAACTCTTCCACTATAGCTAATGGGGGATGGATGGAGTTGGCATTGCATTATGCATGGCGACTACACCCAGCTGGTTTGTCAAAAAAAGCCCAATTGCATCCGATGTTAAAGACCCTCTCCCTACTCTGTGCCAAATAATTATCGTGCAGTGATCAGAATTTTTAACCTGAGGTCGTCTCAGACCAGAAATAATCTGGAACTTCAACCAAAGAGCTCATTTGCTTTTTGAAGACCCTTACAAAGAGTTTAGGGTTTGTGTGATTGGTATTGTTGTTTTTAGCCTTGCTAGAATCCAAGTTAAGTTGGTTAGGGTTAGGGTTAGTTATCTCAATAACTATTGGATGCAAAGACATTCTTGTTCTTCAGTCGATGAATCCTATTGATCCCCTGATTTTTCATCTAGTGCCTGCTACTCTGAATTCAACATTATTTGTTTTAAAATCAAATGTCTCGCCAGAGGATGAAGCATAATCGTCTTTGTTGATATGGCGCCTTCACGAAATGTTACATTCCAAAACCAAATGTGACTTTTATTATGTTTTTACGCCCCCATCAACACACATGTTTTATGGCAAAGATATGAAAAAAGGCCACGAACAACATCTCACATTTGAGAAGCGTTAACGAGCTTAATGTGCCTTAATTACTTTGACTATTAATTAGAAGAAAGAAGAAGAAATATACCCTTAATCGCCCAACAGCGGGGACATTTACATTGTGCATTTGACCCATCCTAGTGTTAGGAGTTCTGGTTCCTGAGCCCTATGGACTTCGCCACCACCGCCCATAACTGTAAAAACTGTAATTCAACCCTTTATTTAATATTCAACCAACTGTTTCAGTGCTTGTCATGTTAACATTTTCTAAGGAGTGCAGAAATATCCTGCAGAATATTGAATGCGATATTTGGTCATGCCTCGTTACAGCCTGTTGCATCACACCTGCAGTGCTGATTTCACACGGATGCTTTAGAAGTGAGAGTAAAAGCAAGGACTGTGGTTTCTTCCTGTGTTGATATCAGAGAGGGAGTGGTTGTTTATGTGTTTTCCAGGATGACTTCACCGCTGACCCTACAACAAGTCAAGGTCTCGGCTGGCCAGATTCTCATTCATTGTCCTGGTTTTTTCCCCCCTCCCAGCTGCATTCCACTTCAGCTTCCAAGAACTGCGCTGACAGCAGGAAGTTCAGGAGTGGAGAAACACATGCTGCCAATTCACTGTAAATACTTTAGGGCTGAAATTGACGGTTGCATTTATAGAGATGTCTGTCCTGTCTGTGTTTATTGTCTGTTATATACAGTTTATGTAGCTCTTTGTCCCGGCTGATTGTCATCACTAGCCATCTCTACAGTCTCCTGTATCTGTGGTGGTTTGGTTCAGCACAGAATAAGGATATATTAGTAGCTCTAAACAGAAAACTCCACACAGGCTATAGACGGTCTGAGGAAAACTTAAGGAAGCTACGATGTTCGATTTTGTATCCTTCTAGACATGATTTAATTCACAGATTTAGCAGAGAGTTAAGTTGGCCTGCTCAATTTATCGAAATATCAGTAAGGCATAATTTGGGAATATTTCATGCTGCAAAGAAGTCATGCACTACAAGAGATATTCTACAGATTTAAAGAATCCCTATTTCCCCTTTCCCGTAGTGTGTTCTATAGGTTTTTAGTGCATGTAAATGGTCTGCAAAGGCTAAAATCCACAGGTTTCAAACATTTTTACACCTTGTTTGGTACAGATCTAGTTAAGAAATGTCTTTCAGTGCCCATTTTAAATAGAGTATCATAAATGATCATTCCCTCCAAAATTTCAAACATCTGGCACTTGCTGTATTAGTCAAACAAACCAAATTAGTATTTATTTTCGAAAATGTGCAGCCTATAATCTGTATAAACTGTCAGTCATACCTATTAACATTATTCCTGACTGAGACGAGATGTCGTGAAACGTGTCTATGTCCAAATGTTGTGATACCCAGGATGTACCACCAATCAAATCCCTTAGTGACAAACGGAACAATATTATTATAATGGCTCATGAGGATCTGAAAAGCTGCAGGGCATAAGGAAAAAGGGGAAGATCAACAGCCAGTTTAATGAGGGAGATGTTGCTTTTCAGACACTTTTATACCACTGTCTTCAGTATTGAAGTCCATCCAGCAGCCTGACTGCAGAGTGAAAGGCGATATTGTGCAGAAGACGTCTGTTCCATAGCTGACCTGTAGTTAAAGCTTTGAAATATTAGTGGAAAGGCTGACACAGGAAAAGAAAAAGGCTCACAGATCCAGGACAGGAAAGTTCTTCCACATTACCGGCATCAGGGCTTTTAATTGTAGAGTTCAAACATGTGCAAAGCAGAAATAATTCCACTTTAACGTTCAAGCTTATAACTCCGACTTCACTCGGGTCGCGTAGCCCTAAACCAGCCTGTCTGAGGCGAAGCTAAAATTAGATAATCCAGATGTTTTGCCATTTGTCTGCTGCACAAAATCCCTGAGCCAGACAGAGTTATAAATGGAAATAACATCACTTTCCTTATTTTAGACATGAAAAAATGTCTTTGGACGACTTCAATGAGACGAAAAGCATCAGGGTTCGTCACGATGGCATATTCTGTACTTTAAATAGCCCTTTAACTCCGGTTAGTTTGCTTTACTTCAAATGATGCGGAGGTGTTGTCAGTGGTGGAGGAGGTATTTAGAAAGTAAAAGTGCTAATACCCTACTGTAAATGTCCCATTATGTAAATGCACTGCATGGGTAATGGCGCTTCACTACGTTTGTTTATGTATGAAATATTATAAGGAGTGGATGTCCTCTCTGGATTTTATACATCATAAGGTCAGTATTGCATTAATGTCAAAGAAGGATTTGACTGTAGTTGGTGAAAGAACAATTTTAACTATCCTTTTTTGATTTAAAATGCAACTAGTTATTGAATTACTTCAATAATTTTAGGTAATTATTTTGTCTATTTATTGATGATTGTTTGGTTTGAATAAAATAATAATCTGAATATAGTTTCGCAAAGTGTTTTTGCGGTCAAATCTACATAACAAACTATTTAAAATAAATTAAAATTAAATAAGTGGAAGGAAATGCTGCATTTGAGAAGCTGGAACCATGAATTCTGGTAGCATTGTACAGTATATATGCATGAAAATATGACCAAATAATCAACAAATGGTTATTTCTTTACTTGTATTGGTAAAAAGTGTGGGGGTAATTTTAATTTGTATACCTTTACATCATATTTTATAACTTCTTAGTATGTGTTGTGTACTCTTCCTGCGGCTGTAGTGGAGTAGAAGTAGAAAGTGACATTTAAAAAGAGATACTGGCCTCACTGCTTCAGATTTGAAAAAGAGCGGGAAAACCGTCTTCAGCTGTTGCAGTCGGTCAGCAGCAGCCTGTCTCTCTGAAGCGAACTGGGTGAGACGTACTGAGTGTGTTTTTCTTTTGGCACGCTAACCCACTTCTTCTCTGAGCTACTGGGTCTGGTGTGCGATGAGAGGGGGGAGTCGAGGGGGGCGGGGGGGCAGCTGCTCCTCCCTGCAGGGTCCGGTCACTCACAGTGTCTCTGAGGGGTCAGGAGTCAGGGTCTACTGTATGTGTGCACAAGGTGTGAAAGGGTTGCTGGTGCATTCACTTTTGCAGAGGAATAAGGTGCAGAAATATATTATTTGCCAGTATCTCAGACTGATTGTGGCCCTGTTATTAAATATCATATGTTTTAAAGTCATGTGGTCCTCTTCTAATAGGATTGAGGGTCTTCTCTGATCACAGCTACATAAAACCAATCAGGAAAACCAGCAATAAATTGTATTTCGTTCTTCTTTTGGTGGCATTTGAATCATGATTGGTTATTCAGGCGGTTAAAGTGTCTAGTAAAGACTTTAGTATTATGAGTAATAATTCAATAGAAAAATATGCGGGAGATTTCTGGCATAGGACTGATCTCACACACACAGTATAGAAAGATATCCCACACTGGCATTAATCAATAAGTCAGTTTGGTATACGCTTTAGTCTTTAAAAGCCTCTGGAATTACGTTTTTTCTTCTGTTTGTGGCTTTGTTGGATTTACTCTAACACCAGAGGTTGTTTTTAGAGTTCTGCTTTCTGAGAGGACGGGCTGCTGCTTTTTCTGTCAGGATTTATGTGCTGTGGTCTAAAGCGTGCAAAGAAGCAAAACACAGCCAACCAGAGTCTGTAGGAGGAGGAGGAGGAGGATGATGATGATGAAGGGGAAGGATCAGACGGGCAAAAGTTCACCCACAGCAGGCATACTGGTCATCTAAGGTGGAGCTCAACCCCGCCGCCAGACGAGATAGCTCCTTCAGTTGGAAAAACATCAGGAGTGTTGATATTGGGAGCCGGTGTGGAGTCAGGAGAGGAATATGTTTCGTCAGCCAAGTCCCCCCCCTTTTCCTCTTCTGTCAATCTCTGGCTATGTTTTTCCTTTTTCATTCTTTCCAGAAGTCCAGACATCTCTGAGGTTGCAGTCGTGCAGATTCTGTACGTTTAATCATCCTATCCCACTTAAAGCTCTGGAAAATTCCTGACAGAGAAAAACACGGCAGCCTGATGTATGTTTTCACAATTACATAGTCATCCGAAGTCCTTCATTCGTCCCACAGCGGGGGAAGTTTACATTGTTACAGCAAAGGGTGAAGGACAGATAAAGACAAACTAAAAAGAGTAGAAGAGACTAACGTTAAAAAAGAGGCAAGCGCATTATAAAGAAATACAAATCCAGGGAGAAAGAATAAGTAGCAAGTAGTGAAATAGTAAAAAGTAACAACGTTGTTCATGCACGTGGTTTTGAGTAATGCATAAAAAGTAATAGCAGTAGTAAAATATTGCACATAACCAGTCTTATTGCAAAGCAGTGGTCCATATCCCATCGTCCATATTGATCTGTTGGTGGTCTAGCAACACAATGCTTTCATTTTAGACGGACTGACGGCGTGTTGAGGCTGTGTTTGTGAAAGATGTCGTCCCATTACTGCACAGACCTGGCTGCCCATACGCATTATGGGTACACTTGGCTGACCGGGAATAACAGCAGCAGTGTGACACTTGCTTTTACCCTCTCAGGTTACTAGGAAAAAACCAAATACGACTGTCAATTTTAGCGAAACCCAGCTATTTTGCGCTCTTTCGAAGATATCTGTGTCTAAATCTGGGTTTTCCGATCTAGCTCTGGGCAGATGCTTCAATTTTCAATATCCGAAATCACCTTACAGTACGGTGAAAGTCTGCTGCTTAATTTACACTGGAGGAGATACTGAACAAGTCAAAAACACGAGGGCCTCAAATGCTGCAAACGTCCTGCAGAAAATATTAAGCATATGTATTTTGAGACCCCGTATCTAATCTCATTTGCATTTCAGAGGCTTCTCGTCGCATGCACAAACAAAACTGTGCAGAATTTGTTAGATGGAGTTCATTTTAACACCCCGCCACTATTCTATTTGAAAGCCTTTGCGGTTATTCAGGACGTCTGAGTCTCGTATGATTGGAGCGCTGTTGGGTCCACGGGTTGGTGGTCTTGTCAGTGATTTATGAGGATTTTCATTGTTGAGAGAGAGAGAGAGTTCATGTGCCTTCCTGCTGAAATAGACTTGAGTTTTTTTGGGGCTTTTTCACGTGGACGAGAGGGCAGTTGTGCGACTCGCTGTTGATGTAGTTGCTGCTTCGCTTAGAGGGGATGGCTTTCATCCTGGCAGATTTAGATGACACTTTGTAGTATTTAAAGCAGTGATGTAGAGCAGATTTTATTTTGGTCTGATTCAAATGGACGGTGAAATAACGATGCTTTTTTTTTTACTCCTCCAAATCTGATTTATCCCTACTGATTTTACAGTTTTCAACCAAAAAGTATGGGCAGTGTTTCAACAATCTTCTCAATCATGATATATTGCTGTTTTTATAGACCAAATAATTGATCCATGAAGTAATTGCCTACTTATAAACTTCAATTGGTTTGTAAAAATAAGGCTGCAATGATATATTGGATTCATCAGTTATTTATTTAAGGGTTCTTATTCTGCACATTTCCAGGGTTCATATTTGTATTTTGACATGTCTCCATGCTTTAATGTTCTCACACTGCCTGTGCTGCAGCACCTCTTTTCACCCTCTGTCCGAAACCAGAGCCCAGTCTGCTCTGGTTGGTTAGCTGGCCGGAAAAAGTTCCAATAGGCAATATTCATATCTTCAAATCCCTTTTTTTGGCCAACTAATAAAATCTTAATCAAGCAACAGAAACCAATTAAGGGTTTGCATTTATGCTCGATAAAATGACCCCTCAGCAACTTTTCAATCAATTGATTTTCTGTAGATTTATTCCATCACTAATGTGAAACCATGTGACCTCAAGAGGTTCACAGGTCCAGTCCTCCCCTGAACTCAACACCAGACGGTGCCTTCACAGACCTGGCATGGATCAGACACACGAGGCCTCTGTGAGAAAACAGTTTATTGGGGGAGTGTTGGTGGTCTCTGTTCTGAGTCCACTGGGTGAATGGGTGGGTGGGCCGGGAGGGTATGCCTGTCTGCGAGGGCAGATGAATGTTGCTGTAGAAACGTGTCTGGGTGAATGGCTGCCTCTCAGCTGTTTTTGTCTCTCACAAGTATTTGGCCCAGTAGAGAATCAGAGGGGGAGTATGGTGAGAACTAAACACTACAACCAATAGAGTGGTGCAGGAATGAGTCCTAAAACCCAGTAAATAGGCAGCATTTTCGACTGCTTTTCCTAGAAGTCACTTGGTTTTTCAATGTCTTTTTGGTTACATGTCTGAAATGGTAAACACAAGCTGAAGGAATGTTGTTCTAGAACATAAAACATGTCAGTTAAAACACTTCCAAGCTCCGAATTGTCCTAAAAACATTGGTTGCGTTAAAATGATACTGCTAAACGTCTTCATGTCGAACGTTAGCTGCCTTTAGCCTAGCAACCTTGCAACCATGATGTAGTTCATTCATAGGCGTAGCAACCATGATGTAGTTCCTTCATAGGCGAAGCAACCATGATGTACTTCCTTCATAGGCGAAGCAACCATGATGTACTTCCTTCATAGGCGTAGCAACCATGATGTAGTTCCTTGGCGTTAGCTTTTGACTTCTGGTGATTGCGTTTAGCCTTCAAAAATAATAAAGTGGAGTTAATATGTGGACATTATCCTGCTGAACTAAACCTGTAGGTATCGTAAACGTGCGCTGGCCACAAAGCTTATCTTCTGCAATATTTTCACAGCCAATGGACAAATCTCATTGCTTTTAGTCAAGGGATCTTGTGCAGGGAATACCCGTTACCCCATTCAGCAGAAACAGGAACTGTCCAAAGTATTTG
Source organism: Eleginops maclovinus (assembly GCF_036324505.1). Taxonomy (NCBI): domain Eukaryota; kingdom Metazoa; phylum Chordata; class Actinopteri; order Perciformes; family Eleginopidae; genus Eleginops; species Eleginops maclovinus. Next base: position 24,515,225 of record NC_086349.1, on the reverse strand, counting down.
TAACCAAGGTTTTGAATCAGCAGCTCAAAACACATCAATGTGGTTGATCTAAACCAGTGCAGACTTGCTGTTGGAGGGTTTAATAACTCTCTGCTGGATAGACTAGAAGTGGGTTGGGGGAGGTTGTTGTACTTGTAGAAGAGCAACCAGGCTTTAATATACATACTGACAGCACCTGTCCTGAGACATAAAGGTTAACCCTGTGATGGATACCACCCACATGCATCTGAATATATATGTGTTCATGCTCCGGCCTTCATGTTGTCATCGAAGCATAAATGAGTAATTATTGCAGCAGCAGCAGCCGTGTCACTTCGGTGAGGCCATTAGTGCAGATGTGTGTCGATGAAGAGGGGTGGTGGTTAATGCAGAGACAGCAGCGCACTCTCTACAGTCTGGTGCAGAAATGTGAGTGGTGTTTATAGGGCGACCGAGCTCTCTCCTCTTTGGGAACAGACCCGTTTAAGAGTGAGGAACACACCTAAGCTCTCAAGTGGAAATACAATCCTGGGCTTATGAAACAATAGTCAGGGATCTGAGCGCATGCTGGGGGGGGGGGGGGATTACTGGAGACATTTGAACTCCCTCTGCACCTTGAAGGCATTAGGATTGGGTTACGGGAGATTATGGGGCGGGGTCTTTCTCAATTTATTAGGATGACGATGTAATTGTGTCGCCAACTGGAGTTCAGAATTTCTTTGTAGGTCATAAGGTTGGTATGCAGTTAACGATGTTTGAAGTGGCAGCATACCATCAATTTTTCTTTAGATTTTAAAACAGTGCATCCTTGACTTTGGACAGAGGTAGACAACTGCATTGTTCGAATATCCTACCGATTTTCAATCCTGTTGGCTGAAATAACAACTGCAGCTTTTTAAAACAAGGCTAGCTTGGTGGCTAGCTAATTTGGCTAACCTTAGTTTCATGAGAAATGGAAAATGTCAGAATTTCGAGGGTATATGATGACATCCTCACCAGCCACTGATCATCTAGAAGACATGGAAATATATACTGGGTAACATTGGCTGCGGTTGCTACAGTATTTACTTATTTTAGTCCAATTAAGAGTAGGAAAGAACCACTAATGTGAGCTTAAACTCTGATATAGCATTCAAGATTGGCATCTACAATAGTAGGTAGAGGGGATTTTTTTCCCTGAGACTAAAGTAGTTGTGCACCTTCTCCTTGGAAATAATGTTACTACTGGAGGTAAGATAGTTAGAAAGACATACAGATACACACAGAGTTTGAACAAATCCTTTCAGTTTTGCTCTTGTATGTCTGGTTAAATTATATTTTGGAAGAAACACCACCATCCAGACTCTTTGATGTCAAGTATAGCTCCAAATATTACTACATTTAAGGCTTGGCTGACCTGTAGTGCCTGGCTACGGTTGTTCGTCTGTTATTGGGACAGTCGCTGTACTTTGGAAGACTTTAAATAACCATAGTCTTTTTGGAAGATATTTATAGTGTCTCTAGGGTAGTGTTTGTGTGCTTGGCATTGCATAGCCAGTGGTGTCTACTCAAGCCTGCATTAGTTCATGTAGTGGTCTAATTATAAAGAAACACCACCATCCAAACTCTTTTAATGTCAAGTATGGCTCCAAATATTATGAAATTCAAGGCGTGACTGACCTGTAGTGCCTGGTTACGGTTGTTCTTCTGTTATTGCGACAGTCCTTGTGCTGGACATTTTTAAGTGACTCTGAAAATACACTCGGTAGTATTTGTGTGAGTGCTTGGCATTGCATAGCCAGCGGTGTCTCCTGGACCCTGCATTAGTTCATGTAGGGGGGGAGCAGCTAAGAATAAACCGGGCTTCTGTTGCTGAAGGGGATACACTCCTGGTTCCCCCTCCCCTCCAGTCAGCCATTCAACCCTGCACTGCAACCTCAATTAGGACATTAAAGCAATCAATAATGTAACAAAAATGCTGCCATTTCTCCAGCCAGGAAGTGGCTTCTTCACAATGGGGCCCTCAGACAGACGGGGCCGCCCCCCTGTCTCCAAACCCTTTTGATTCCCCCTCCTCCTCCACACTCCCAAATACTCCATCCTTATAAGATCAGAATCAGAATCAGAAACGGTTTTATTGCCAAGTATGGTTTACACATATCAGGAATTGGCCATGGTGCATACATAGTGTGTAGAGTAGAAGAAGATAAATAGTAAGATAATTAATAAAAAATAAAACAATTATAGAAAACGATTTGAAACGCATCTTATAACATTAAAATATAGATAAATATTTACATGAGATATAGATTTGAACTGGGTAACCCCCATATGTATAACACTCAACAATTCCTCCCTTAATTAATATGTATTTGTGATTATTTGTATTTATTTGTTTTATTCTCATTTTGTTCTTATTGTTTATTTTATTACGTTTTTTAATTTTTCACAGAATTATTTATTAATTGTTATTTATTTATTTAAATGTATTTAGTTTGTGTTTGTTCAGTCCCGTGTTTATTGACTTATTGACTTTTGTCTTCATTTTAATCATTGGTTTGTGACGCACTGTGTGTTACCTTTTGTGTATGAAAAGTACAGAATAAATAAAGTTTGATCGATACCAACAACTAGTGCAATATGGCAAACATATTCGTGAAAATAAAACAGAGTAAAGATTAAATATGTGCTCTATTGTTATTAAAAGATATGCCGTTATTAAAAGAGGTAGCTTTGCGTACAAATGTGCAAACGTCGTGTGGCAGCGTCTGAATGAAGATGAGAGACGCTGCAGAGCAAACCGCAGATTGAAATCAAACTGAGGATCACTTGAAGTCTGCTCCACAGCTGGTCTCATTTGTATGCTGGCAGAGGGACATCACTCATTGGATAATTCGCTCTCCCAGCGGGACGACGGCTCTAGGTTTAGTCGCTGTGCCCCAGCTGGAGGTTTCCTTTTTTTTTTTGGGGATGGGGTGTATGCCTGTATTTTAGGGGTCACTACCTGGAACAAGTGCTGGCTCCCTCCTCAGCGCTCCACCTGCTCAATCTCCATCCAGACCACCAGGATGCTCTGCCGCGATTCTCCCTCCAAAACACACAACCCTCTGGGGCTTCTGAGCCCAGCTGCATCCTCACAAAGCAGCCAGGCCACGAGAGCGGTACTTGGGTACAGATTTGAGATGCTTATACTTAAAGCTGCACCATTTATAGAAATTTGATCAAAATTACAAAATGGACGAGTGCAATATTCAAATTGTATAAAGTACAATATTTTGAAATGCTAAATATTAGGTTAGATTTAGATTAGATGTACTTTATTGAAAATTGGGTAATTGATTAGTTATAGCAACATGTTTACAAGGCATGACTAAAAAAACAGTACATTTACAAAATCTATAAAATACACTAAAAATATACAGAATACGTTAAAGGTGTGTTAAAATACCAGTGTTCTGGATATGTAGAGATATCCCAGTGTAAAATATATATTCTACAGACTGTTAAAGATCCTCTTAATGATCCTTTTCATACATTTCTCCAAAAAGAATTGCTGCAAACAAGTTCAATATCGTAATCTCAATTAGATATTCTTTCCAAATCGTGCCGCCCAATTTATACTCGTACTTCTATCACATGCTGCTTTATACGTCCACTCTAATATCAGTGACACATTTTACACTTTGTAACTACCCTTGCATTTATTTGACACCTTTAGTTACTGGTTACAGAAAACATACGATGAGTTAAGACAATAAGATGCATTATTACAATCAGTTGAAAATAGATTCAGCTGGAATTAAAACACATGTCATTTAGGAGCACTGTCCCAGCTGGACTTTTACCTGTAATTGAGCATTTTTACAAAGTAATCTTACCACTTTTACCCCAGTTATTGATCCTTTTTTCACCACTTTTTCTGGCACAATTTTTCAGAAATTCAGATTTTAAAACCTCTAAAAGTTATCACACGACAAAAGAAAGCCACCTTGGAAAACATTTTGTTGCTTAGACTTAGGAAACTATTTAGGACATGCGGTTGTTCATAAATTGAATTAAAACTGTAGGTTTTCTGCTACTTTTCACCAGTAAAAGTACCTCAGACGTTCCTCTGAACGCTCCGTCAGCATGTATAAACCACAAGAGCTGCAGCTTTCTCAGCACAATCCCACTGTTAATAGTTTTTCTTTCACTGGATCTTAAATCCTGCACACAAACAGGAGCACTTAACCTCAGCCTGCACTGACAGGTTATAAACTCACTGTTGCTGCAGTTTAACGGTCTCCTGATGAGCTGTTAATGGTGTGAGGATGGTCATCTCCTGTCACAGAAGCCGTGTTATTATCTACTTAGCTTCTCCCCTCCCCGTGGTGTGAATGAGGGTCGACTCACAAGCACATCGGGGACCTCTCCGGCCCACTGAGGAGATGGTTGCTGTGGCTACGGGGCCCTGGGGGAAACCGTGTGCATCCATTAGGGGAGGCATGTGCAGCGAGGAGGGGGGTTTCAGCCTGGAGCGGGGTTCAGCTGGTCCGCACATCTGGATCAGGGAGCCAGGCTGTCACTGTGTTGTTGAGCCACACTGGTTCAGTTGCTTTCAGAGCAGCGCTGTGTGGAGAGAGGCTTTGAAATGCAGCCTTTTTATTGGCTCAGAAATCAATTTAACGTAGAATCAGAGTTCCTTAAGTAGTTAAATCCCAATGTTACAGCAGAAAGTGTGTGTGTGTGTGTGTGTGTGTGTGTGTGTGTGTGTGTGTGTGTGTGTGTGCGTGTGTGAAGTATGTGTTTTTTTTAGTCTTCTCTGGACTTGCAGGACGGCGTCCAAAATAAATGTTCCTCAGGGCATAGTAAAGTTCCCCGTATCGTATTCAGTGATTGTCCCACACCTCTGAATTTGGCGTGATTCAAATCTGCACCATTATGTTTTGACTCCACACACACATAAGGCTGTATTTTGGTGGGTTTAAGTCTAGGTTTTAAAGCTCCAAGGCACTGGTGTTTCCTTGTCATATTGTCAGAAGTCTGTAGACATCCAACCTCCAACGGTTCATAAGGGACGAATACTAGGCACTAGAATACTAGGCGTCTTCCCCCGCCTTATTGTTTGGACCTCCTGGTTGGGGAACCACTACTCTAATTGTTTTTCAGAGTCAAATCTATCGTATTCATAATTTTTTAAGAACTTTTACGACCAACTCCAACCGATTCTCAGAACTGAGACACAGGCTCTACTTAATCTTACAAAAACTTGAAGTTATAAACAAATATCCATATCCTTTTTCTGAACCCGTTGAACCTTCATACAGTCCCTCGAAGTTGAATCCCTATTTGAATCACGTCTCTCCTCACTGATATTTATAATATAGTGAAATTAATTAAAAGCAGGAAGAACAGATGAAATGCTCATGATACGCTTTGAAAAATGAGCTGGCAGTAAGGCAGCATACTGTGTATGATTAAGGGGCTAAAACATCCAAAGCCACCAGTAGGGTTTATAATGAAGATTTGATTACTAAATTTAGTTTTTTTTATCAGATGTTCGCTGCAGAAAACACTGCGGTTGATATAAAAGAGGACATGTTCTGCTCCTTTTCAGGTTCATATCAGTATGTAGTGTCTCTCCTGGGACATGTCTCCATGCTTTAATGTTCAAAAAGCTCTTTATTTTTCTCATACTGCCTGTGCTGCAGCCTGTGTTGTATATTATATATTTTAGCGTTTGCAAACCATTTACATGCACCGAAACCTATAAACACACTACAGCAAAGGGAAAAAGCCCCCAAAGCATAACAGGGCCGCTTCAACAAAATATCTATCCTTATTCTATTTGATAATTTAAATAGGTCATTCATGTTGGGAATCTGCAGACGTTTCAAGATCAGTGTGGCTGCTGCTGGAAGGCGTGAGGGGGTCGAAGCTCCTGAAGAGCCTCGGCTTAAGCTTTGCATTATCGCAGTGAAAAGGGCAGTTTCAAAAAATGACATCAGCAATGAAAACAGCTTTGCTCACAGCAACATAATCCCGGGGTGTGGTTCGCTGAAGGAGATCATCCGAGGTTACAATAACACTCGTCCACATGTGGAATAATATGCTATTGATTATTTTAGTAATGTATGTTTCCATTTTGCACGAGTCAGAGCTTTTGACAGATATTTCCTCTCTGGAGTATTTCTCTGTCCTCCCCTCTTTTACTTCCTCAGAGCTTTTATAAAAGGAGATGGTGAGAGTAGAAATCTGTAGGGGTGGAGGGGAGTTTGAGAGCCATCCTCCCCTGAGCAGGGTAATCCACCCAAGGCCAAAGAGACGGAGATAGAAGTTTTATATCCTGCCAGCCGTGGCCGATTTATGCCACAGATACTCGCATCACAAAGCGTCTGTGTGCGTGTGTGTGATCCGTTTCTTCATGATATTAAATGGAGAAGCTGCCTGCCAGTATGAATCTTCCAAAGTGCTTGTCAAATGTTGTTTTTGTCACCGAAAACTATGAGGAAAATCCTTCTGATGACCTATTTTTCAAAAGGAAAGCGAGAGGATAAATAGATAAAAACTAGCCGTTGAAAATCAGAGCAGTCACGATATTGCCTACGGATAGAAATCAACCGATAATCACATTTTAAAGGCAATATTATTTTCAACCACAAGACAAAGTAGCCTGACTTCTTGAAAAATAAGAGAGAAACGCATAACTGTGTACATGAAAGTAGTCTCAGATTACTTAAATAAGCATGACAAAAACAGTGTTCATGTTTGTGTGTTCATCATAACCTCACCCTTTATTGAGCAGTGCAGAAATGAGAGCTCCAGCATCAAAATTAGTTGGCATTTACCACTTCTAGTTCGATCGTCTCTTAGTCAGTATTAGTAGATACCACACTAGTGAAAGTCTCTAGCGCCTGTGTGTCTGCAGTTTCTGAATTAGACAAACTAAAGTTTTTCCCGCCAAAATGTAGCCACCTTTAGCTTAGCGGTGGTGCCGTGCAGCCATGGTACCGTGATGTAGATCTTTACGGTAGGTTTTTACTTCTTGTTACGCTTTTAAAAAAGTGGAGTTAAAATGTGGAGATCATCCTGCTGAACAGTAACATCTTATCTCCTGCAATAACCCCGCATTGAGTGTACAAATCCCATTGTTTTTTTGTCGAGGGAGCCAGTGATGCTAATTCAGTGTCAGCCTACAACAAAACGCCACCACTGCACCACTCTATAGACGTCAGTATGTTAAGAAGCTGTATGGCGGTGCATTTAGGGTCTACACCATGCAGCTGTGAGGCTCTGGGTGTAAATCACACCTCTCTCAGTGGTGCGGTCGGGGGTGGTTATAGTGGTGGTTGTGTTGACAGTGAAAGTGAGTGGGGGTTCGAAGTTCCCCCTCACCATGTCGAGATGTCGTCTGTCACTTTGTTTAGACAGAGCTGAACCGCTCCCAGGACGCCGTCTCGTCACGTAAAGCCCAGAAAACTCAGGCCCGTTGCTCTGCGTTTTGCTCCGTGCAAAATCTCCATCTGTCCCTCTCCGATTTATGGCGGCGCTTCATGCTCTCTGAGAAAGCGTGGGAAATCACACGCAGATTGTTGAACGGCTGTTTTTTAAACGCTATGGAATTTCTTTCAGTTATACGGTGACACAGCACATGCTTCAACATGTGTCCCTCAACATGTGTTCGCATGCTTTAACGGTTTCTCTTCATCTTGTTTTTCAGGGCAAATATCGATGAGGTGGAAACGGAGGTTGTGGAGATTGAGGCGAAACTAGATAAGGTAAGATATTTGGCATTAGACAATTACCAATGCTTTGACAATCTACACTTCATTACAGGATACAAAATGATTGGGACACTTCTCTTTTGGGGTTAAAATTAGACAATCATGTGGCTTCTCTCCAATGATTGATGTTATACCTGATGTTTGCAGCATCTCTCCGAGGCCACAGGTTGCATACCAACTGAAGTAAAAGAAGGCAGCTGACATTGATCTGAATTTCTATCCTGTTTTAATTCATACTGTCTCTTAAAAGCCAAATCAGAGCATCGTAAAACCAGTTTGTTTCCTTTAGCGTTCTCTGGATTTTTGTGCCTTTTTTGCTAGGGTTTTATTTTCTTCTTCCAATAAATATCAAGTCAAAGAGGGTAACATATACAGAAGTCATCCAGGTCAACATTTAAAGTCAGAACCACAACTTTGCTATACAAATCCAATTTAAAAGCGTAGACTGAGATCTTGCCATTTGCTTTTCTTTTCTGTATGTTGAAATTATACATCAGCTACCCCCATGGTTTTAACCTGCAGATGGAAAAGTATTGATTGGAAACATGGAGGATGTCTTGGTGATAATTGCATGTTATCTTTTGGTTCTCTGAGACAGGCTTTGACACAATACCAATATTGGACCCTCTTGGTATGCTACACACTAATCCCAAGCCTATAATATATACATTGGGATAAAAAAAGCCTCAAGAAGGAGGAACGTTGTGATGGTTTTTCTCCATATTCTGCCTCAGCATCTTGTTGTAACAGACTTAAGATACTGCTTACCCTCAGCTGTTCATTCCCAGCACGATACTCACTAACTAATGCCAACGTGCTAACATTGCTAGCCTCCACTGACTGTAAAAGGACTGCAGGATGACGCTAGTTCAGCTGAGGTTCACTAAAACGTGACGTGGCTCTCACACTGGCTATCATGAGGCGGAGGATTCTCCGGTAACGCTGGGTTCATCTGCTCTATCAACTTACAGTACTTGTCTGAGAGAGCCGGGATTAGTCTTCTCTTACTGCCATCGGTGTTGGAATCCTCCATCATAGTTCATGAACTCCGGTCAGGAATTATTACTCCTGCTAAATGTCAGCATATAAGCATTAAATTAAAATGTATTCCAGATGTTAAAGTCCGTTCCACAGAGATTACAGTAAGTGCTGACGAAAAGCAAACCAGTGCTGTACTTTACCAAGGGGTATTGTGTTGTATTTCCATGCTTTAATTGTATTGTTTATTTATGATACTGAAAGACATATTTTACCTGCAGTGAACAGACACATTATAAAGTGTTAATTAACTTTTGACATTGTGAGGCTAGCAGTTTCCTCTCAATTACATCCCTTATGCTAAGCTAATTTGCATACAAAATACTTGAACTGGTGACCTTCCAGTTCCCAGGCCAAGCCCCTATCCACTTTGCCACCACCGCCCATATATGCATTTATCTACACACACGCACACACACGCACACACACACACACACACACACACACACACACACACACACACACACACACACACACACACACACACACACACACACACACACACACACACACACACACACACACACACACACAATAAGCATACATAAATAAATAATAATATTTATAGGAAAAAAATTTAAAAAAAAGTTGAAAAAATAAATTAAAATCATATAGAACATAATCATATTAAGGGGGAATGATAATATAACCTGCATAAAATCAACAACAAATTTAGATAAAAGGTGATTTCAAGACATATATGAATACACAATGAACAAACAAGAGTTAATGTGTTTATTAAATAGCTTTAGAGGTGCTAATGCTAAGCTAACTTGCGTCTAGCTTAACTTTTAGTGTTCAGACATGAAAGTGTTATCGGTTTTCTTCTCACTAAAGGAATAAATGGTCTATAAACTAATTGAAATCAGTGCTCAGTCTCATGTCTGGTTAGCAGCTGTAAAGACTAAAGGGTGCTGAATAAACCTGGCATTAGATCACACCACAGAGATCCTCTGATGAACATTAAAGCCAAACACTACAGGCTGTCAGCAAAATGTGTGACATCTCCGCCACAGAGAAAACCAACACGTCACGGTGTTCACAATATGTGTGGAGCGACATGCTGAGATCAGGGGGCGAACACATGGAGCCCACCTGAGAGTGCACCCACTACCGTCTGTTACCTCAGGTGATAACGACAACACACTGTGTGACACATCCGGCTCTGTGTGTGGTTGGTAATGTCCTGAAAACAGAGGAGAAAATGTGGTGTTTTGATTTTGAAACAATAATGTTAGTGTTATAAAGATGTCTAATTCACAGAGCCTTGTACAATATCCGATAAAATAAACTCAGAGCTGCAGACAGGATTTGAAACAGACTGAAGCCTTGATACCTAATCGACTTACATGTTTTATGTGTGTTTACCAAAGCAAAATATATATTTGGTCAGTATTAGGGCATAACGATTAATTGCATTTGCGATAATATCGCGATATGACAAAACGAGATTTTCCAACTGCAAAGGCTGCGATTTGACTGGTTCATTTGACCAGATCACGTGACTTAAGAGCGAGCCGACCGGAGCCGAACGAAACCGAGCAGGCAGGGAAAGAAGTCGACGCTGCGCTTGAACCTGTTGCACAATGGCCTCAGGCTCGTCAGAAGAGTGCACGGCTGGAAGTTTGGTACCAAAGAGGGGCGGCACGTCAGTTGTGTGGAATTATTTTGGCTTTAAAAAGGAAGATGCTGCAACGTCAGGTATTGTGCAGAACGTGCCTCGCTACTGTTGCTACCTCATGAGGTTCACGATTGTAATCACGATTGGTTTATTGCTTGTGTTTGTTGAAAAATACATGAGAAGAGGACCTTGAAAAAATAATCGCATATTAAATCGCAATTGCAATATTGAGGAAAAAAATCGCAATTAGATTATTTTCCAAAATCGTTCAGCCCTAGTCAGTATTGTCTCTCTATATTAGCCTAAAATGCTTTTTCAGACGCCTCCTCTCTGACTTAGCTCTTTAATTCTAACAGTGAGGGATATTTGAGCTTTCATTGACAATAATAATAAAGCTGTATTTATATAGCACTTTTCATACGGCACGTGCAGCTCATAGTGCTTTACAAAATGGCACACATCACAAAAAACAACAAGAAACTCCCCTCAGATCAGATGCATTAAGCATAGCAACAAAATATAACACAGCACAGGTGAAGAGACACATTGAAGTAAAAGGTATGATGATAAGAATGAAATTCAATAATATAAATAATGATTCCTCTCAATAAAAGCAAACGTGGACAATAACGTGAACGGATGATAGTAATACAACCTTCATGATTATAATAAAAGGGTACAAATATTAAAAGACCAATGTTGCCATTAAAAATGTTAAATAAATAAAAGTTAAAACCCTTCAAGACCATAGAAAAAATAAAACCATATAGAAGTAGGTAACTAATGAAGAATAAAGGCCATATAAAGGAGGGCACAAGACAGAACAAGCAGCTAACCAGTAAATCTTGTTGTGTGACGAGGAAAGTCTTCCCGCTTCATGGCAGAATATGTGGCACTTTGCACCTCCTGGTTTGCTCTCAACACTAGCAAAACGTTTTCATATTATCTTATACAGAAAAATCACAAGCTGAAAAACGATGAACACTAACCTCGAATGTTTTGTGGCGCATACCTCACGTACTTCTCCCTCTCCTTAAACTGTCATTGAACGTCTCTCTGCTCCACAGCTGGTGAAGCTATGCAGTGGGATGATCGAAGCCGGGAAGGCGTACGTCAGCGCCAACAAGCTCTTCGTCAACGGCGTCCGAGATCTTTCTCAGCAGTGCAAGAAGGACGAGTCGATATCGGTGAGGACGAGTCATTTCCTCTCTGTTTGAAGCACCATGTGTTCTAAAGGGGTCCTATTATGCTTTTGGGGTTTTTTCCTTTCCTGTTGTGTGTGTATATAGGTTTGTGTGCATGTAAATGGTCTACAATGGCTAAAATCCCCAAGTGACATCACTATGTAACACTGGTGCGTCTATTGGCTAGTGCTCCAACACACTGTACGTGATAAGCTAAGGGGGCGGGACATCTCTAAGAGGTTGATCAATCCCAACAGAGCCGGCCAGCTAACCAATCAGAGCAGACTGGGCTCTGGTTTCAGACAGAGGGTGAAAAGAGGTGCTGCAGCACAGACAGTATGAGAAAAATAAAGAGCTTTTTGAACATTAAAGCATGGAGACATGTCCCAGGAGAGACACTACATACAAATATGAAGCAGATAATGAGCAGAATAGGGCCCCTTTAAGTACTGGATCCACCAGCTATAGTAAAAGTCTCTTGTGATTATGACTTGTGTCTCGTGTGTGTGAGTAAACCTGAGATGAGGAAGCGAGCATCAAACCGGTCTGGAAACGTACTTCTTGCTCGGCTTGCAGTAGCAGCGTCTTAATGCTTCTTTCATTGCTTAAGTACTATCAAAAGCCTTCTTGGCTTCTACCGTAAGACTTATTGAGAGTTCCTTATTAAAGTATTTGTAGTTTCCACTGTAAAAATAAACACCGGAGCACCGTTTCAATTACAGTTATTTTTCTCTACAAGGCAAGAAATCCTCCTCTGTACCTCAAGTTAATTCAACCGTTTGCAGATCTTCTAATTTTCTGTTATGGTTTGGCCGTATTTAATTCCCTTTTTGACTTCCAGATGCAAATATAGCAGCTGTTCTGAGGGGAAAATATCCTCATGGACTATCTACTTAAAGAATCATGTCCTTTTTCTGTGCAGGAGTGCCTGGAAAAGTGCAGTGAGAGCCTCCAGGAAATCATCAACTACCACATGGTGAGTCTTCCTGCTCGGCACACTGTCCCCACATGCTTCCACATATTGAGGTGCAATGATTTCATCCGACAATAACTGAGCGTTACAGGCCTCACAAGGCTCCTATATCCCCGACTACACTGAGGGTCAAGCTCCGGCTGTGTTTGAACCGATTCCACATGGATTTCTTCTTTCCCACATCATTAAATCTGTCCGTCGCGGTGAAGCTGTCAGGACTGTCAGTCCGAGCTGTATAGCATCTCAAATGGTCCCACAGAGTGCAAAACGACTCAAAAAACATACACTGACGTTCTTTTAAGAGTTGTTTATTCATCTCATATGGTTCAGGTAATTACTAACTAATAAGACAACCTTTTATAAATGGAAAATAAATGCTTTTAGATCCATTTTAAGCCATTTTTAGAACAAATTCACGGTTGCCATGTTGTGAAGTCTCTCATTGGCAGGTGATTTTTATGTCTTTTTTAAATAACGACATATAAATGTTGGTATTTCATTAATGAATGCACGCTAACCTTCCAATAAGACATCACTTCTGGAGGTTTAGGTGTTAAAATATGTAATTGAAGCATTTAAATCATGCACTTTGATCATTTCAGACAGAGGGGTCAGCCGCACAGAGGGAGGGTTAATAGAGACGGGACGCGGGACAGGCGTGGATTAGCTTCAGCCGCTGGACAAAAGTGACCCTGGTTAACCTTGAACGTGTTCGCTATGGACAGGCGTGTGTACAGTATGTGTGTGCGTGACAATAGCATGCAGCTGGACTATAGTGACCTCTAGCCTGATGGGTTCAAGTCAAACTCTCTTGTTTTGCTGCCAGCGATCATTTATCCAGATTTGAGTTCTTTAGTCTTTATTTCACGCTGATTTCCTTTGCTGCTTCTTTGGAGGGTGGAGGATCTAGTAGTCCAGTTTTGTGGCTGTAGTAGGGGAAGCTCTGGGGTGACCTCCATCCTTCTGTTCCTTTTGACCTGTCCTCCAGAATTGGATTGTTTCTTTAGTTTTATTGACATGTTGTTTTAACAGGCTCTCTGCGTTGGCGTCTCAAATTCATGTCGTAGGTCACAACCTCCGCATTTAAATCATGCATTGTGATCATTTAACTTAAGTAAGTTGCTGAAAAATGTGCCGATTGTCGTCAACCCATTTCCAGGAATAGTGACCCATCCCTATTTATCATTTATAAGCAGTATACAGTGTATATATGTGTATATATATATAGCATATATTACATATTTTATAAGCTCCATCCCAGTGTATGTGTGTTCCTAAACCAGAGGTTATTGATAGACTTTACTAGACTTTAACGGGAAGGGAATTCACAAAAATGTACCGACTTTAATCCATTTGTTGAATCTGAATGCTTTCAAATCCCTAATTGATCTTAATTGGATGTTAAAGGAAAGATAACAACAGCTCAAATAAGTCTAATCAGCTTCTGTTCTACTGAAAAACCACAACTTGATGAGCATCCTAATATATGAACTGTGCATTAAAGGTAAGCGGTGTTACCGAAGTGTCATTCACGTAGTTTGCTGCAGAGACATGAACCAGAGAACAGACGGACCTTTCATTTGAGCCGTTATGAAATGAACGATAATTAGCTGCAGCTGATCCAAATCTACCACTGGATCTTTGATAATAAGAAGGGAATGGGAATTTTGCTGAACAGGAACTAGAAAAAGGTATTCCCTCTGTATTACTGCTTATAAATGCAAATATTCTCTGTTAAAATGTATAAATTAGTCGATAAAGCTGCATGTTTTGCAAAACAAAAGACATATTTTTGCTTATTTTGACGGACATAGCTATTGAGAAATGAATCACTGTATTATTTATCAGAGAAAAATATATATTTAAATGATTATGTTCCGAAAATAAGACGGTAGAATATGATTTATAGGCTGGGATATCGCTGCAGCTTCACAATGAACACATATGAAGTCTTTAAAATATATTGTGCTGCCTGACATTTGATGATCAATCAATGAAATATATATTAACCGTGCAGATTTAGTAGCTCTCCTTATAACTTGTCTATAAGGCATTGGCAAACGAATCATTAGTTGTTATTAACGGCATTAATAACAAGTTGTTATGAACCATGCCTTATTAGAGACGGTTACAGCAAAGTATTTTCTGTTTAAAAAGGCAGTTAACTTCAAGTAGTTAAGTCATTTCCACTCATCTAACGGCAATAACATTCCTGGGAATCAGAACCCGGAATAACAATAACATTTAGGTAATATTTTAAGAGCTTTACAGCTGCGCGGTTTCCCCTCCCCGCCTCCGAGGCTCCTGACCTCCGGCCCCATGAGGCCCTTTGAAGACCATTAGCTGGGACCCCTTTGCGCGCTATAAAGTGCAGACCCTGTGTGTGAGTGTGTGTGTGTGTGGGGATCACATTCCTTTCTGAAGAACAAGAGCAATAAAGATGTGTCGCTGCAAATCAGCCACTCCCTTCGCCTCCTCGTTCACTCTCAGAGAAACAGAGGGGTCAGCCGCACGGAGGGAGGGTTAATAGAGACGGGACGCTCAGCCAGGCGTGGATTAGCTTCAGCCGCTGGACAAAAGTGACCCTGGTTAACCTTGAACGTGTTCGATATGGACAGGCGTGTGTACAGTATGTGTGTGCGTGACAATAGCATGCAGCTGGACTATAGTGACCTCTAGCCTGATGGGTTCGAGGCAAACTCTCTTGTTTTGCTGCCAGCGATCATTTATCCTTATTTGAGTTCTTTAGTCTTTATTTCACGCTGATTTCCTTTGCTGCTTCTTTGGAGGGTGGAGGGTCTAGTAGTCCAGTTTTGTGGCTTTAGTAGAGGAAGCTCTGGGGTGACCACCATCCTTCCGTTCCTTTTGACCTGTCCTCCAGAGTTGGATTGTTTCTTTAGTTTTATTGAAATGTTGTTTTAAGGCTCTCTGCGTTGGCGTCTCAAATTCATGTCGTAGGTCACAACCTCCGCCACAAAGGTTTTATGTCGTTTCATGGTCATAACATGGACAACTGTCTGCCAATGAAGCAAAGGTTGTTATCACAGCAGGAGAAAAGGAAAGGCTTATCATCATGAATGTACATAGCTTTACATTTGGTACATTCACCGGATCATTGGGCTCTTAAAAGGTTTAAAATGACTTCATATCCTCTCCAATACGATCTACTTTATTGTTTTTCGCAAGGGAATTTGTTCTGGAGCCCGTCCTGCTGAAGATAAAAGTCCTACATATTAAATAAACAGCTTTGAATACTTTGTGAAAGCATGTTTTATTGCAGGACTTTATCAGACAGTATCACCCAGTGATGTATAAAAAAATACTAAAAGCACTCGAGGGGTTTCACAGAAAACTATCTTATCAACCTTTGGATCTTTATTTAAAAATCCATGAACTACTGATCCCTACTTACTGCATATATATCATTACAATATAAAGCTAGAAGCTGCTTTTTTACCTGTTTTATTGGCCATCTGTTTTATTTCCCTGGCCTTTTGAGGGCGTATTCATAACCGATCTGCCTCCTCTTTCACCCCTCTCCTATCCCGTCAAAGCCAAGAACCTGACCGGACATTATTATGATTGGCTCTCAAATATTTATCTTGTTATGGTGGGGTTCACTGTTTTGAAAAGTGCGAGACTGAAGCGATAAGAACGATTCCCCCTTGAGATAAAACATCCCTAAGAAGTTGACATATTTCCAACGATGTGACCTTCACGCAGCCTCGCGATCCGCCGATTTTCAAGAGTCACATTAACATTTCAAGCCGACATCCTTTACTATTTTAACCAGGAAAGACAGCATGTGCATTTAACTGCCGGGGGGCTCCAGCAGTGCTGCTCTGAATAAGAAATGATGACGGTTATATCTGCTACGGGTGACGGACGTCCCTCTGTGTGCATGCTTGTGCAGCTGCCACCGCGCCGAGGAGTATGAAATGGCACCGTACGAATGGGACCGCTGAGTGCCAACTGGCCTTGTTGCAGCCATGCTCGGATGCCTTTTTAAAATGCATCGAATGAACCCATATGTTTGACGCTTATACGAGGACGTGAGCTCGTACGCATCCAAGAAAAGCATTAAGAGCATTGGCTCTGGTGTTCATCCATTCCCCGTGTGATTCACATTATTTCTTCTCAGTTCAGTACAAAACAACAACAAAACACCGCCTCTGTTTGTATGGAAAACAAGCAAACTATAAGTCCTTTTACTTCAACAGACTCAGGCCAACATTTCAACACTTTCTGTCGAATTGAAGCGTGGAACTCCATATGAATACTCGACAAATTATTGACTTGTGTTTGACGCTGAGCATCCATTACAAATGAGCCCATCAATGTGAAGCGACAAACATCCAAGCTGCGAAAGTGTAGGAGTTTATAAACCGTAGAAAGGCTTTAATTAGACATTATTTTCAGTCTCATGCAGATTTACTTCATTTGAATACAATAAGGGTCTTCATGCAGTAGGCTTTACACACCCAGGGAGGGTTATTCCCGTGTGGGACCCAATTCTCCGTTAAATTTGGAAACTGGAAAACAAAGAGAGACACAGCAGGAGTCGATTCTGTCTGACTGAAGACAACTCTTTGTCTGGAAAAATGAAATTATATGTAAAGTATTTCTTCAAACAGAGAGAAGTGGCCTCAAATATCATCTGATTGAAAGTGATTTCTTCATCCCTGTTATTCTACTTGGTCTTCCTCATTAGTATTTCATATCCCTACCATATTTTCTTTTTCAAAATCTATGGTAATGTCTTGCTTTTGCTGCTTTGTCTCCCTTTTAGATTGGAAAATATGCACGTTTTTAGTGTAAATGTGGCTCATTGCAAAAGTAAATGATGACAGCCACACACTCATAGTTACATTGAAACGATATCAACCTTTTCAGAGAGTCAGTCTAAACTAAAATGCATGTATTTTTGGATTGCAATGACGGTTACCTCATTACAAATAGCTGCAAAATTGATGCAAAAAAGGAAAAGCTGCACTGAGCATCAATATGTAATGGGCATGTTTGCGCTGCAGGGTTACTATGGCAACATCTTTTATGAATCAAGAGGGACCAAATGGTTGCAAGAGATGCAAAATTCATGTTGCTGTAAATATGTATATAAGTGAACTCTGTTTGGATTTCAGTAAGAGAAGTGTTGAAGGTCTTCAGATTGGTGCTGCACGACTGGGAAAAAAAATAACAAGTTGTGATTATTTTGAGTAATATTGCACACTTTGTTGGATATAAGAGGATCTGTACCAAAGAAATATGTCTTGTAAAGTCCTCAGTAAACAATTTGTAGGTCCACATGTCTCTGCAGCTCCAGAATACTTCATAAAAACTGTATTTGAGTGTGCTTTCTGCTATTTGAAGATTGCACTTTTAACATTTGAATGAATCGAGCAGCTCTAGTATAGATGCTCGATAGAGATGGAAGAAAGCTGAATGAAGCACGGTTGTTTAGATGCAATCAATCAACCTTTGTAGGCGACTGTGGCTGTGAGGGAGTGCGGTCGTCTTTCAACCAGAGTTGTTGGTTCGATTCCAGTCCGTGCAGTCAACAAGATACTGAACCCTGAGTTGCTCCTGATGGCCGACGGTGTGTGAGTGTGTGAGTGTTAGTCCCCAAAGCAAGCTGCACTGCTCTGTGTGAATGACTCATAGTATGTAAAACGCTTTGAGGGGACAAAGAGATCTGATAAAGCCCGGTATAAGAACAGTCCATTTACCATTTATAAAGTCTAACAACAACAACAGGAACAGATTTTCATGCCACATTTCATCCCAGATTTTACAGTTGCGTACTCTTGCGCATGGATCACCGATTTTTCTGAAGATAATTGCTTTACTGGTTTGATTAGATCTGTGTGTGTCCCGACATGTCTGAGGAATGGGAGGAGAAGCCGGTATCGGTACAGGAGTTCTTTGTGAGAGAGTTTGTTGCCGTGTCATTCCTCAGCTCTGATATCAGGTCACGGCAGATGAGCCAGATATATTCCTCACTCCCTGACTTACATCACGGACAGAGTAGTCTTTGTTCCACACACATTCCAGCCACGTGGTGACTGTTGTTGACCTCTTTTTATGAGTGTATTGTTGTGTCATCAGTTTATAAAAACATCTGAAATCCAAACAAATAAGGATCTCATTCATCATTTTAAGTCTACAGCTAGACTAGGAGTCCCGTGAGTTTATAATGCTCACACCTTTGAGCTGATTCATACCGTTAGCATGTATGCTAAGCATGCAGCGTGCTAATGTTTAGCATCTTATTATGCTAAAATTAAAGTGACAGTGATAAAAGAAATATGTTCTCTAAGATATAATTCAATGTACCTAATCCTAAAGTCTCTTGAATATATGTATGTTATAAATACAATGACTGTTCTTCTAAGAATATTGATAATGTATATCTTGTCAAATGTTGTTTAAGGCGCTTAGCTTGACAGCCTTCATATAAAACCGCCCTTGACCGTAAGTATTTGGCAGAAGCATTTCCAAAAGTAGAATCATTTAGGTTGTTCTTTTTTTCTCCTGCTCTTTATAAAAAAATGGATCATATTTTTCGAATGCATCACATTACAGAAGCTAAAGACATGTATGCTATGCTATGCTAGCATACTAAGGTACTTGTGGAGTTGTCATGGATGTCATTCATAGCATGTGTGTATCTGTGAATGATAGTAACCTTACAAATCGTGCAGACATTTAGCCGAGTATCAAAAAGATTCTTAATCCTTTATTGGTTTTGTTCATTTTCCCCCTCCTTTGTTGGTGCTTATCTTACATTTCAAGGAACATCACCACCACCAACTGTCTGTTAGAGTGGAAACCATCAACAGCACAGTGTGTCTCGTCACTGTCTGGGTCCTCTTGGCGTAGACTATATAGAAAAGACAAAACACGGTCCTACTCAAAGGAAAGCGCGGTGACTTATGCTACTCAATATCACCTGTAGATAATTGATTGATAAACTGGGTAATTTAGTTGTTTATTTACAACCAAAAAACATGCATAGCTACACGGTGACAAACTGTTTGCGCCCCCCTGCCTCAATCACTACCACCTGTACCCGGGATTGGGTGCAACAGAAAGTTCCTAAAGTAGAATTTTAGTGTCACGTTGGACGTCTCCTGTTATCTACAGTATCTGATAAGTGAAGCTTCAATGGGAAGTAACCTCTGGGGACTACGAATGTCCTAATTCAATGGCCATACGTGCAACATTAGCTGAGATATTTCACAAACTATTGCACCATCACAGCCAAGAGTCCATGGTGTATTATTGGTCCTGGAGTCCGGCGAGTTCCCATCAGAGACGACCTCTGGCATCTTGTCAAACGAAAGTACGCTGCAAACTTCCCACAAAGCAGCTCAGGAATGCTTCAAGCCGCCGCCCCCCCCCCCAGAGCCAGGAAGTCTCTCAGCAGTTTTCCCTGCCACCACTCACACACACGCTCGCCTACATGGATGTGTGCTTGTTGACTCGACTGCTCTTAAAAGGCTGCGGTTGCACCTTCAGTCCTGTCTGCACAGTGCCCGACCTGATCTTACACCCGGGTGTTTATGGCCTCTGCTCACCGCTGCCCTGCTGATTCTGTTCTGGGCCGATGGCACAAGACTCCGCTTCTCACTTGTGCTTTTTAAACTGCATTCGGGCGGCACAATTAATCCAAATGTTATCAAAATTGCAATATGGTTTCTTACACCTCAGTCCTTTCTGCACGTCCCGACTTGATCTTACACCTGGGCCTCTGCACATGGTGGTAATCCTCGATGGCACAAGACTCCACTTCTCACTTCTTGAACTGCATTACGGCTACTCAACTAATCCAAACTTCCAAAACATTTAAAGATGACTAGTGCAATGTCCCAAATTGCTGAAAGCACAATTTATTTAGTCAAAATATTAGGAAATCTCTGAGAGAAGTGTTACGGTGCTGCAGAAAAGCCACGTTTTCAAACACAAATCTTGTTTGGTACATATCATCTTTACAAATATCACATTAGGGTCATTTTTTAATATGTTTCTCAATAATAATGTGAGTAATGTTTCAATTTCCCTTATGCGCGAATCAAATACAATTATAATATTGGTTAAAAAAAAATTGCACATGCAGCCCTAATCTGCATCCAGGAGAAACTGTGGACTCAACATGCACCATCAACCCCTTTGCAGTCAAGCAATGTGGCTTTTAGATGTGACAGGAAGCAGTTAAAATCACTTTCTTTGGATCTCCTGTTGGTTACGTGCAACTTGCAAAACTCTGACGCATCATCGAACGAATTCCTTTGGTTGCTTCTCACATGAAGTGGTTTTTTTCTGACGTGATGAATCAACAGACCGGATGGGAGGGCTGCTTTGTATTCTCACACTCACTCTTATTTGGAGTTTATAGAGCAGGGAAATAAAGCCTTTACCCCAAAATTAAAACAAACATGTCTCTTAATGTCAGCCAACCCAAAGTCTTTTAAGCATATGTTTCATGCCGCTGAGTGTCTTACTCATCATCAGTGCTTGTAATCCCAGAGTGAAGACGCCTATAAGCCTGGTTTTAAAGAGCCTTGCTCCTAATCCACACACATTGTTGTACATCCAATTATTCAGGCAGGATGAGGACGCAAACCCCTTTAACCATTCCGGCTGCTCAGTTTTAGTTGAGGCAGTATTTCTGAACCCTGCATTGACTCTGCAGTGTCACATTGTACC
The DNA here is from genome assembly GCF_036324505.1 of Eleginops maclovinus. NCBI lineage: Eukaryota > Metazoa > Chordata > Actinopteri > Perciformes > Eleginopidae > Eleginops > Eleginops maclovinus. The sequence continues at coordinate 24,493,982 of NC_086349.1, read as the reverse complement.
AAAAAGCCTCCTCTCCTCTCTCCCTCACTTCCTCCCTCCCTCTCTGCCCGAGTGACCTATTTAGCGGCAGCAGCAGCAGCAGCGATCAGAGGATGTGCTCAGAGGGCGAAACGAGAGGAGGAGGGAATCTTGAATGTAAAACACCTGAAAGAAGGCACTGGTGTTGGAGTGGGTGTATCCTCACTCAGCTGATTTGCACCCTTATTGCTGCATGCATTCTGGGGGAAAGATGTGCTTTGTCGCCCTCTGTTGGTTAGAAATACATGGTAGGAGGCTCTTTGTGGTTTTCCCTCCAAAACTCTTATCACTTGGATGAGAAACGGCTTAATGCTTGCAGAAAATATACATCACGTTTCATTTATCCTATGCTCTACTGGTTCAACATTATAAGGAAATAAGTAAACATCAGTTTGGTGACGCTAAAAAGGTTCAATATATATTCCTCTGGGTCAAAGTTTTAGATCTTCTACTTGAACGTACAAATGTGAAAATACTGCAGTTAGGCCTCTCAGTTAAGAGTCTTTACTCTGTGTGAATCAAAACTGCTTTTATTATGATTGTTTTATAATATATTGATCTGGAATTATTTTTGTTATTAATATAACAATTAATTTCGCTCTAAAATGTCAGGAAATGTAAAAAAAAAATACCCTTTTTATTTCCTAAAACCAAATATGATTCCTCAAATTGCTTGATTTTTACCAATAGTCCAAAGGCTTAAGTGATTTATCAAATACAATAAAGAAATGCAGCAAATCCTCATAATTTAGAAGCATATCAAAACTTTATAGTAACCTCCTAACAAAATAATTGAGAATCCCTTGAGCGACTAATCGTTTCAGCTGTTGTTTTTTAATGAATATATAGATCTGCAAACCTTAACCGTTCATATGTTATTTATTAATATAGTTATAGCACTTCTGCACAGCAAGAGTAAGACCATTTTTGCCATCTCTGTCAACTCTTATTGCACAAATTGAAATAAAAACATGCGTTTCTCTTCTCTTTCTTCTGTTCCAGGTCCTGTTCGATCAGGCTCAGAGGTCCGTGAAGCAGCAGCTGCAGAACTTTGTGAAAGAGTGAGTACACAGTCAGGAATCCCTGCTGTACCTTGGCATGTATAAAAGATTGAAGAGGAGAAGCAGGCAACTTTTAAAAGAGCACATGTACCCTTGTTACCCCAGAAAACCTTTTTGGTGTCTTTAAATATTAACCAGAGTACAACCTTTTGCGTCCGAGGTGTCGAATCCGTTGTGGATCCCTGTTTTATCCATGTCTCACTTTAAAATCCGCTCCTCCGACAGGGATGTCCGCAAGTTCAAGGAGACCAAGAAGCACTTCGACCGAGTGCGAGAGGATATGGAGATCGCGCAGGTGAAGAACGCTCAGGCGCCGAGGAACAAACCTCACGAGGTGGAGGAAGCCGCCGGGACGCTCAGCATCACCAGGAAGTGCTTCAGACACCTCGCTCTGGACTACGTGCTGCAGGTGAGACACATCACTCTATGAGTCCTGGTTTCAGAATATGCAACCTGGTACCTTTTATATAGTTCAGGATATTCTTCCTGACAGAGCTGTTCTCAATCTCTACTTTATCTACATCTGTTTGTGTCACAAGAATATTGGTATTTGGATACTTCACTTTATTATACCGTACTTTAACATACTAGTGGTCAGTGTCCACACTAAAGATTGCTTTGTTTTCTGATACAGTGCAACAAAACCCCAATATAAACATTTAAGTACATTTTAAAAAAGCCCCCCAAAAATAGAGCACAACAGTTCAAATGTAAAGCAGAATTGAGGCAGTTTTTTCATTGACTTTTGAGACGGTCCAGATCTTTAACGCCTTCGTTTTCTGCCAAATGTCTTAAAAATAACAGCTGTTAAAATGACCTCGGCTTCAACCGACACTGCAGAACACATCTGGTGACAATTAGTTAAAGTCTGAATATGACTATTCAAAATGTAGATGGTTAGATCTGTTCAGATGTTAGTTATAAAGTGTCCATAGTTATAAAAATCCCACCGGATATATCTCGCCTGTACAATCGGGGGATGACCGTGACGTTGCTCTTTCAGCCCGCGGTCTGCGTCCGTCATTCTTTCCCTGTGACACATCCTCCTCTCCTCATATGCAGCAGGCGGTTTATTTTGCCCACAAGTTGTGAGCTCCGTCCCCTGGCTGCCCGCGGGGCGTCAAAGAAACTGATTTAGTGCGACGGCCGTGCCCTCTTTTCCTTTCTTCGCCGTGTCTGCCGGCAGCTTGCTCTCAGACACGTTACCCTTTTGAGTCTTAATTGAGAGTGTCTCGACGCAGAGGAGGTCAGAGCTGCGGGGGGATGTGCTATATGTATAAGTGACCTCTTAAATGCAGCACAACATGTTATTTAGCTTTGCATCGGTTCAGATGTACAATGGAGAGACTCAGGAAATGCCATAGGGAGAATGTGTGGTTATAGCAGTGTGCTTTTTCCACTTCTACTGGTGGTTTGAAGTGGTAGAGGAACAACTCAGATCCTTTAGTTGAGGAAAAATAATGATTTGAGTACTAACTACTTAAAAGGAGCCCTATAATTCTCATTTTCAGGTTCATATTTGTATGTAGTGTCTCTCCTGGGACATGTCTCCACGCTTTAATGTTCAGAAAGCTCTTTATTTTTCTCATCCTGCCTGTGCTGCAGCTCCTCTTTTCACCCTCTGTCTGAAACCAGAGCCCAGTCTGCTCTGATTTGTAGATAAGATATCACCTCTTGTAAAATGAAACATTAAGTACAATCATGAAAATATACCTGAAGTATTCAATGCAGAACAAATATCTGCTGTGACTCTTAACCTACTTTCTATGATGTAATCAGATTATTTCTACTTATGCATGTAAAGAAAAATTGGATTTAACAGATCCAGGCTTTCCAAAACTCCATTCAAGTGTATATTATTTTATAGGTATGTTTTGCGTGCAGAAATCTCACTTTGCAAAGCAATTAAAGCCATCGAATAAATGAAGATGAGTAAAAAATACAATATTTCCCTCAGAATTAGTGGAAAAGGACACATCAGTACCCCAGCAGTAGCTCAGTCAGTAGGGGCTTGGACTGGGAATCGTAGGGTCGCCGGTTCAAGTCCCCGAACAGACTTGAAATATGGAAAGTGGACTGCTACGTGGAGAGGTCCCAGTTCACCTTCTAGGCCCTGCTGTGGTGCCCTTGAGCAAGGCACCGGACACCTCCAATCCCCCCTCCCCATTGCTCCCCGGGCGCTGCACAATAGCTGCCCACTGCTCCTAGTACTAGGATGGGTTAAATGCAGAGGACACATTTCACTGTGTGTGCTCTGCTGTGTGCATGTGTGTGACTAATAAAGAGGGTTTCATCCTCCCATTCTATCTATCTATCTATAATTTAGTAGAGTAAAAGATGGTGGTGGTGGTGTTACAGTTAGAGAAAGGAAACCATTGTCCACTAGATGGAGTTCTCTCATTAGCCTGTCGGTGTCAATGTGGTGTGTATTGTGGATATCATCAACACCATTACCAGTAATCCAGGAGGTTATTGTTTACATTTAAAAACACATGTCCGTCTTCTTCTCTGCAGATCAATGTCCTCCAGGCGAAGAAGAAGTTTGAGATCCTGGACGCTGTAAGTCAGAGCAGACACCTGCATCTTTATCCTATATTCCACAGACTGAAAGAGTGTCGTGTGCAGAGTTTAAACACTTTATAATGTTAGAAACTTCTGTCCCGTCCAGATGCTGTCCTTCATGCACGCCCAGTACTCTCTGTTCCAGCAAGGATACAACCTGCTGGACGAGATCGACCCGTACATGAAGAAGCTGGCTGCTGAGGTGAGCGAAACAGGCGCTCCTTGTATTTTGTGATGCATATCCCTGCTATGATTCATATCAACATTTAACCTCCCAACAACAAACAAGATTCCCTCTCTTTCTGCAGCTACAAAAAGGGACTGAAAAGAAAAGTAATTATCGCTTTCTGTCGGTTCTAGGTGCTCCTTTTCTTGGTGTTCATTAGTTGAAGCCCATTTAAACTGTTGACAAGGAGCAATTGCGTAATATATATTCTGCTTTTGAATTCAATATGTTGGATTCGTTGATGAAATTCGGGTTGTTAAAAAAAGTGATAAAAAGGCTCCATAGTATGTGCATAAAATATGGCTGCACTATTTAAAAAAACAGCAACGTATTGCCATTAGTTTGATATTGCAATTGCGGTATGATTGATGATATTGGAGGGATTGATCATTTGTGAACACTTCTTTTCATTAGCATTGAAAGATATATTGAAATGATCATGGAGGGATGTTGTTAAGAGCCTCTGATGTTTGGTTCAGTCTGTAGAAAATGATTCGTAGGCCGGGATATCTTTGCACGTTTACATTTTAAATAGCATTGAAACAAACATGCATTGAGTGTGTGTTATTTAGCCACAGAAAACACAAGAGGAATAACAACACCACAACAAAACCGTCAACAAAGCCACAAAAACCGGTGAATACTTCATTCCAAATGGTATTTTAAGTCATATTAGTCTTTAACAAATATTCTGCTTCATGCAATTAGATTTTAGCACGAGCCTTTATTGCAATTTCAATAACACTCAGATTAATTGTGCATCCTTAATCTTACGTAACACACCATGCTATGTTAACTGCTGTGTGATTGTGTTACTGTGGACCAACATGATGCTCACAGCCGGTGGTCTGCTGCAGGATGATCGATGCTTCATTACCAAACGCTGACCCAACGTGTCACTGGAGGCTCAGGCTGAGCTGCTCTCTGGTCCCTCTTTACCTCTCTGACTGCGCTTTACTATGTTAGGGTCATCTCTGCAGGATGGAGGGTTTCACAGGAAGCGCTTCTGACTGGAGGTCTCTGCAGAAACACTGAACTTTTATTTATGCTTTTTTGTTTATGTTGATTTGCTTATAGCTGGATCAGCTGGTGATTGATTCAGCCATGGAGAAGAGGGAAATGGAGCACAAACATGCGACCATTCAGCAGAGGGTGAGTTCCTATCTGATCCTTTTTATATATTGATTAATTACATTTGAGATTCCATCATTCTGTAATAGTTTAGCCAGTTTGCATTCTTTATTGTTAAAATGGTTTTAAGATGCTTGAATAGAAGTGGATGGAGATCAGCAAACACTGATAATGCTTCAGTGTTGTTTCTCATAGGAAAGAATGCATGGAATGCAGAGAAGACTCGTATTGATGCATACACGCAAAACTTAATATTGCTTTAAGCGTTTGTTTATTTCCTGAACATAGTGACATCACTATGTAACACTCCTGCTTCTATTGGCTAACACATTGTACGTGATAGGCTCAGGGGCGGGACATCTCTAAGCGGTTGAACAATCAAAACAGAGCAGACCAGCTAACCAATCAGAGCAGACTGGGCTCTGGTTTCAGACAGAGGGTGGAAAGAGGAGCTGCAGCAACAAAAATAAAGAGCTTTTTGAACATTAAAGCATGGAGACATGTCCCAGGAGAGAAATCTATCTCACCTCTAAGGTCCGGTCTGCCACTTGGTGCGGGGGGTGTTGGTGGTGGTGGGGGGGGCGAGGTTAGAGCTGGGCAGCTGGGAAGTGTTTGATCCCCCTAACAAGGTCCAGGCATTGATTTAAGCATTAAAATCAGGAGGTATTAAGTGAGTTTACCAGATATTAATCCCCCTGTTGTCTGCTGTGGATAATAAGCTTTATCTACAGGAGCAGCAGCGTGCTCACTGTGATGGTAGAGCCTCTCTAACCATGCTAGTGTTCAGGCTCTATGCTTGCCAATGGTCATAAACCACTTTGGTCCAGCATGAAATATTTCAAAAAATATGAACTGGATTGACATGCATTGTCCCCAGAGGATCAATTAACGTTGTGTCTCTAATGCAATGACTTCAGATTTGTCAGTTTTAGTAAAATATCTTAAATATTGATTCGATGAGCCTCGATAACAACGTTCCTACAGGCCTGGAAAACCTAACTTTTCCAGGCCTGGTTAAGGAATAAGTAAAATCCTTAGAAGTTTTTGGAGGAGTAAAGTTTTGCTGCTATACACTGACTCTGCTATGAGTAATTGTTCTCTTGAGGGTGTATTCCTCTTCTGACATCTTGTTATTGAATAATTCAGAAAGCCTCATTTCTTAGGGGCTCGTGTCTGGCTCCCGTGAACCCCGGGATCAGTGACCATCTGTCCGCCTGCGGTCAGCCTCTCCCTGCAGCCGGGTCACATGTGTGGAGCGCTATCGATCTGTTTTTACCAGAGCTGTTAGACACTGAGCTTAATGCACCAACTATCTCTAAGGGACATGCACTGTAGTGGCAAATAATCACGGTCAGGGAGATGAAGCTACATTAAAAAGACCTGCAGGGCATGGAAATATCTTCAGGGCGGCAGAATCTAGAGAAATGAAGTAATAGCGATTGTGTTGTTCTCGCAGACGTACTAAAAACCTCTCTTCTGTTTTAAATATTGCAATTGGGATCTAATTCAGATGAATCGTGCAGCCCTGAAGAGTGGTTATCCTTCTGTTTTTATTCGTGGAAGAGCAGGAAGGAGAATAGTCAGAGGTGCGTTGAGGCTGAATTAAACTCCTCTGTTTGTTCTAACGCTGTATTTTCTTTTCTCTTCCCGATGGCATCATCTCCTCTCAGACTCTCATGCAGGTGAGTGATCCACATTCATTTTCCCGTCTGATTTTTAGCTTGTAACACATCTCTGGGTCACTGGGAGGGGAGAAGGGGAAGGCAGCGTGACCCCCAGTGTTAGTACAGGACATTAACAAACCCCTTTGAAGTTTTTCTGTGGAAGCCGTAGCCAGACTCCAGATGCCTTGAGGGCAAACTGAGGTGCGTCCTGAATCATTTATACTCAACGATTAGAGACACAGGACTCAGTTTGACCAGCCTGGATAGGAGCTGTGTGTTATATCCCCAAGATAACACATTGGAAAGTAAATTAGTGAGTCTTTAATTGAGTATTTCCGTTTTATCCCTCGTTATACTTCATTTAAGAAGCATATTTTGTATTTTAAGGTATATTTTGATGCTAAAAACTGTAGTTTTATCAAGTATTTTTGTGTTTGAGGTCTTTTTAAACTTTACTTTTACTTATTTAAAAGTCTGATGACCTCTAACTATTGCAAAAAGTGAACATATGTATCCTCTTTTGTCAGTCTGTATACTGAAATATTAATATAATGTGAGTGAAATGTATTTATAAATTCTATAGAGAGCTACTTTCTTACACTACTGTGTCCTGAGTTAGCATTTAACTATCAAATATATTATAGTATCTTAATTATAGTAAGGGTTCAGTGTAGCTTTTACCCAATATGCATCAAAATGAACATGCAGTCTTTGAGAAACTTGAGAAACAGGATTAATCCATTCACAAAAGTGCAGCATGTCAGTGTGATCTGTATTCCTTATTCCCCGCTGCTTCCAGAACAGCATGGCTCACTTTGTTATTCTTCCTCTCTTTCTTGTTTCTTCTGTGCAATAAGCCTTGTGTACACGTACACAGGGCGAAGAGGCAGCTCGTTCTCGGTACACAAGTAAAAATCAGGAGAGCAGAAAGGGGAGTTAAAGTGCAGCGAGAAGCATCTGAACGCTCACAGACATTCATTTTTAACGGAGGGCTTAATGGAGAAGTCCTGTTCATGCTGTCGGCTCCGCAGCTATTCTATATTTCTGTGTTTACATCACCAGAGCAGCGCTACAAGATGCCCTGAATGCGCATCACTCATTCTTACGGCTTTAAACTCCAGATGGATGTCGTAGTAAAGAAATGACGACATGTTTTTGATTTTTAGATCGACAACAACACTCTACATCTTCAACATAGATGTGAAAATCCATATTATATAGGAGGCACATACAGTACATACATACAAGTCAGAAAAATACCAGTTGCTTCCCAAAACTTCCTGTGAAGCAAAATCGGATTGAGTAGTTGTTGTTTCTCTCTGTTCAAACGGTATCATCTTATAGGGAAATAAAAAAGGGAGGGGCAACACATGCTATATGTGGACACATCACTTACTGCTTCCTCTCATCTTTAACATCCCTTTGGTTTTCAACAGAGCTTATTTTAGGAAGCATAGAAGTCGTATTTGCAATTAAACACATTGAGAACTACGTCTAAATGAACACTTTCCTACAATAGTGCATCAGTAGCCATTGACTTATGTAAGATTGTGCTCTGAAAACCATTTTTAAACCTCGTTTCTTTTATAATTGCATTCATTTGGTCAACACAGTTTGGGTCGTTGCTGATTTGTTGGGGAAAAACTTCCTACACTTGCAAAAATAATCGGTTATAGAAGACTTTGGACAGTTTATTGCAAGACTTTTTGGGGCTTTTCTGGCTTCTGTAGGGAAGTCAATCAGGTTTGTGGAAGAATAGTTGGGGATAGTTATGGAGATGTTAAGCAGGTATTTTCAAAAAACCAGTATACACCAGAGGAACACTTTGATATTGAGACACACAAAATGATCCACCTCTCAGCAGAATGACTAATCAGTCCCAGGCTCACTATTTGGCATCGGCCCTCTGCAGCAGGAGCCTGTAGGTGTAACCACGCTCAGCAGCAGGTGGATGAAACACCAGGACGTTTTGTCTGCATCCTCCCGCTGCTCCTTGCATCCCAGCGTTTGGAAAGTCTGTGTTTCCCCCCCCGCCGCTTCAATAATTCACTCGTGTTCAGCTTCTGCCTGTGTGACGTTGCATCATTAAAAATAGATGATCTTTGTTTGTAAGCTTGAGAGATTTTTCAGAGAGAGTACCGCACAGTGCACATCTTGTTTCAGGGTTGCATGGGATGTTGTGTTCAGGAAGAGGGAGGAATCTGAAGGTAAGCTGTTTGACTTCTTGTATTTAATTGGTTAGCATTGCTGCAGATAATTGAATATGCCATGGGGGTCTTTCAAAAGTGGATAGAATTGGCACATCAACTCCTTTTAGGTTGCTCCTTTGAAAAAGTCACCAAAAAATCTGAGATTTTAAAGATGACTTGGTGTCAAATCATACATTTTTGACCACGTAGAAACCGAATTCAGATGCACGGAGTTACTCAGAAGCTTCTTCATAACCCGCTAATAGAAAAGTGGGTAGCCCAACGTGCACGGTGGAGGTATTTTGGGTTGTAGGAGTGTAAGTGCTGTAGAGGTAGCACTGGTTACATCATGGTGTTCATGGACGGCTAACTTATCCTGCTATAGAAAACTAGTATTAGTGTGCCAATGGTCCCAGATGCTTCCTAATAAGCCCAATATCTGATCGTGTAGTGTTTAAAATGACACCTGAAAGTTCCTAAATTGTATTAAATTGAATTAAATTGAGTATTTAATTTAGAGTATTATGCTATCTGACTTTATACTTAGACTTTGATTGAATTTGATCCTTCCTATACTTGTACTTTAATTGAGTATCTGCATTTAATCCTACTTTATACCTGATTTAAGGATCATATATCTTATTTTGAAGTATGTTTTGATGCTAAAAACTGTAGTTGTATTAAGTCATTTTTAGGTTGAGGATTTTTCGCACTGCGGTATTGTAACTTTTACTTAGTTAAAAGTCTGATGACCTCTGACTGCTGCAAAAAAAATGAACACATGTTCCTCTTTAGTCAATCTAAATTTCACCTACCCATAGTGAAAAAACATGTAATTCAGCACCAAAATACAGTTTGTTTGGCTGGAAATGGCATAAATGTTGGTAAATGAGTGCCATTTATGTGAACTCCAGTGGCTTACAGGGTTTTTATAAGTGCCCAGAAAGGATGGCATGGGAAACATTCATGCTTGTATCCACTTTGTGAAACATCTATCTGCAGAACTACTGTGAGGAGAGGGTAAATCACGCCCTGAGAGGTGTTTGTTTGGGGATCTGGGCCCCCTGCCAGATTGATTCCCTCTGGGTCAACAGAGGACCCCACCTTCCCCAGAGAGGGAGGTGTGTTCAGGGAGTTGTGAAACTGAAGCACAGAAGTCTGGCCTGTGTTTCAGGCGAGAGCCGCTACAGTAGCGGGAGGCGTTTCCACTATTCCTCCGCGTTAGCAGCTGTATGCTAATCAGTCATAATCCTCAGGGCTGCAGGTGGCTGTGGTGGAGAGCACACTGTTGGAATTACGCAGCGACACGATGCGTTAACCTCCGCTGAGAGGAGAGAGGAGAGTCATGCTTCTGCTCTGAGGGGTCTGCGTCAAAGGAGTGCATTTTTAACCCTTTTTTTTTGTTGCTTTTTTGGGCTTTGAAATGTTGTTGAAACACACCAAACGTTTGAAAATGAAGATCCTCTGCCGCTGGGACCACAGTTTGGTGGGTAGATTTGCACTTCTTTGGCTGGTTGTTACTTTGGGTCAGTTCTTTATTCGTTATCATGATATTTGTTGTTGTATAAGGAGTATTTATCTCAGTCTTTTTAGAAAAACATTTGACTGTGTCGGTGTTTTTAAGCACTTGTACTTAAACTCTAACTCACTCTTCCTTGCTCTCTTTCTCTCTCCTCTACTTAACTCTCTCTCAGCACAGTTGCTCTCATTAAAATCTAAAAATGTTCGGGGTCCCCAGGTGTAATGCTCAATGACGTACGGGCACATTTTTAAATAGGTGTTATCTAATTAACACTGGAAAATGCAACCAGTCGACAAAACGGTTTAAATTCTGCATAATTTAGGAATTAGGAATAAATGAATTAGGAGTTGATTCCATTAAAGTTTTCTCAAAAGGAAATCGATGGTGTGATTATTGGATGGTATGAAGAAATCCCCATTTGGTTTCTTTTTGGTCTACTTTTCATGCAGCCATTGCCCTATTTCAACCCTTTTTGAAAAAACATGTTTCTTTGCATTCCCCATCTAGTCTAAATATATATGTATGTATCGTTTTACTTTCAATTGTACTCGTCGATATCTGACGTGTCGTTTGTCTCATTTTAGTGATGTTTTCAGAACTGGTTCCCCTTTTTCTGTTGACTCACGTTGACTTGAGCACATCCTTTTTCCATTGTAAATACGATGCGTTTCGATGACTAAATGACTAAAACAATATTTATCTCGTGTGTTTTGGAATCCAGCTCTATTTTCCCCCTCATGTTTACAAGATTTGTATGATTACATGGTGGAGAGCAACTAGCTAATCTATAATTCAAACAGAAAATAAGTAGTGGATGGTGTACACACACAGCCTGTTATGAAACAGGAGACTGAATGTGGCACTCGGATAACCTCGGGTACTTTTTAATATTTAAAGTCTGGTGAATCTCTGCATTTTTAGCATTCAGCCTAAATTTAACCTTTTCAAAAAACAGCATCTGGTGGTCTCTCATGTCTGCATGCATGTGATGTTTAAATCAGATTATGGATAAGTGCATGTTCTGTTCCTCCTGCATATTATAATACCTCTTAAGTGTAGCTTATTAGCTTTCTCAGGACATGCTGTGTCATACCTCTACATCAAAACACTGATGTTGTTCTGCTTCCTACAAATGAAGGAGTGAGCTCAGCTTTAAATACCTGTGTGTCGCTCTCTGCTTTAACGTGCTACGTGTCATGTAATAAGTCATGAAAAGGTTACAGGCTAATTCTCATGACTCATATGCTGTTTATGTAATGATTTACGTCACATTCACATCTGTTGAGTTACGAAATGCCCCAGTGTGCCACGCAGGAACATGGCATGCAACTCTAATGCATACACAGACCGTAACACGTGACGCCTTCCACATGGCCGCACAGTGTATGCTGATTTGGTCGGTTAATGGACTGTATGTACAGTACATCGCACATCCAATGCTGCTGGTATTCCAGGAACAGCACACATGCAAGCTCTTCTCTGCAGCTTTGGTTCCTGTTGGACGATGTAAAGGCTCAGCCTTGCCCACAATCATGTGCTGTTTTAAATCTTGGAGTCTTATGTGTCTCTCTTTCTTCTTCTCTTTCAGGACTTTTCCTATGACGACTCCAAGGTGGAGTTCAACGTGGACGCCCCAAACGGTGTGGTGATGGAGGGCTACCTGTTCAAGAGGGCCAGCAATGCCTTCAAGACCTGGAACAGGTAACTAAGATGGAAAAGATCTCTATGTACTGCAACGTATCACATTAGTTATAAACAGTTAAAACAAAAAGACATTTACTCGTTTTAAAATCTGAGGAACTGCAACCAGCACATGTTTGGCATTTATGGGTTAAAAGTGTGCAAATAATTGTTGTTGATTTTTTAAAATAGAGTTTTGGGGTTTTGCCTTTCCTGTAGTCTGTTTTTTATAAGGTTTTAGTGCACGTAAATGGTCTGCAAAGGCTAAAATCCCCCCCCCCCCCCGCCTGAAATGCCTCCATTGGACTCCTTTGTTGAGTCCCCTAACATAGTGACATCACTATGTAACACTGGCGCTTCTATTGGCTAGTGCTTCAACACATTGTAAGTGATAGGCTAAGGGGTGGGACATCTCTAACGGTTGACCAATCACAACAGAGCCGGCCAGCTAACCAATCAGAGCAGACTGGGCTCTGGTTTCAGACAGAGAGTGAAAAGAGGTGCTGCAGCACAGGACAGTATGAGAAACATAAAGAGCTTTCTGAACATTAAAGCATGGAGACATGTCCTAGGAGAGGGACACACTGTGAACCTGAGAATGAGAATAGTGTGTAATGTAAATGCATTGGGGTCGTGTGAGAACAATATGTTAAAATATAGTCTTAAATGCAGAATTTTCAGCCCGTTTCTGTCTCTCTGAGGCAGATTCAGGGGTTAGTGGGTTTGTGATCTGAAACCACGTGATGACTTCCTCTCACATGGACACGTTGTTGTGTTGACGATGTTTGTGATTCCCCTTTGCACGCTGACCCTTAAAGATTGGAAGCGTATCCTTTCTATAAAAAGTCATTTCTCCCCCCCCCCTCTCTCTCTCTGCAGGCGGTGGTTCTCCATACAGAACAGTCAGCTGGTCTATCAGAAGAAGCTCAAGGTAAGTCCATATATCTGGCAGCTATCAGCTTTCCCCCCGGGGGTAAAGTGGGCTCTAAAAGGGTACTTTAATGGAGGAGGGGGTTGGAGGTTTCTTTTATCGTTACGGTGATCTTTACTCAAACCCATCATCGAGTCGAGAGATATCTGAGTGTGGCTTTCAGGTCAATCTTCTCTGCTTGACATCAGCGTGTGTGAATATCTAATGGTCAGGTACTCCAAGTGCCAGGAAAAGTATATATCATGCAGCTGTCTTTTGTTTGTGTTGTGTTTAGGCGACCTTTATCGCAAGCAGAGGTATTCTACGTACCAGTTTAGCCTTTTGCTACAGAGTTACATTTATAACCGGGGAGATAAAAGAGCTGACACGCCTGAAAGCACACGGGCCGGATTCAAACCTGTGTTTTTGGGTTTGCAGGACTCTCTAACGGTGGTGGTGGAGGACCTCCGACTGTGCTCCGTTAAACCCTGTGAAGACATCGAGAGGAGGTTCTGCTTCGAGGTCGTCTCCCCCTCCAAGTAAGGCTTAACTATTGGATGGATTAACACACATTCATGCTCCTCAGGGTTGTAATCGAGCCCAAGTTGCATCTGTTAAAGAGTGTAATTGTTAGGAAGAGTGATTCCCAAGTATGTTTTTCAATGACATTCATGTCATTTTGTAGTTTCTGTTTCCTTCTTCTGTTTTATATCATGTTAAACTGCACATGTTTGGGTTTTGGAATGACAAAGCGGGACATGTAAAGACATGAGCTTGACATTTTCCATTATTTCATTCTAAAAACTAAACTGTTAATTGGAGAAACTAACAGTAATGAATATAAGTGGTTGCTGCCCAATTAAGCATGTCACACTACATTATCCAGATGTGTACATTATGATTATGGTAATTCTTCTGTGTGTTTTGCAGGAGCTGCATGCTACAGGCCGAGTCTGAGAAATTGAGACAGTCGTGGATTCAGGCGGTTCAAGCCAGCATCGCTTCAGCCTACAGAGAGAGCCCAGACTCTTACTACATAGAGGTGAGTCCCAGATTTTAAGCATGTGGTCCACTGTAGAATGACCCTATCTGGAAAAAACAAGGTCTATTCGTCTCTCAGAGATGCATGCATGTGATTATAAATAGGCCATGTACTACCAGCAGATGGTTAGCTACGTTATCTATCTACCAGCTCATCTGAAGCTCACTAATTGACATGTTTAAATACTAATATACCTTGACTAACAATTGACTGCATACCTTTTTAACCAGTTGAACATACTGTATGTGTGAATAAGGCATTAAGGCATATTTTCTGATCCTAATGACTCGCCTTTCTTTGTTATTTTGAGTAGCACCTGGACAGAACCGCCTCCCCGTCCACCAGCAGTATCGATTCGGCGAGCGAGCCGCGAGAGCGCAGCGTCCGTGGGGAGAGCATCCTGCAGCGGATCCAGCTTCTGCCCGGCAACGAGCAGTGCTGCGACTGCGGACAGGCCGACCCCCGCTGGGCCTCCATCAACCTGGGCATCCTGCTGTGCATCGAGTGCTCCGGCATCCACAGGTAGAGTACATTTTATTTTTGAGATTAATCATAAAAAAAAAAATGGAATCTTGACTGAAGTTCTTAAATTCTGCTTAGAAATGTCTCTTTTTTATCAAGTTGTTTTTGAGTATTGCTTTAATGCAGTGAATGGTGTCCTGAAAGGCACGTCCAAATGAATTTTAACTGTTAATTTATTAGACCTTTGCTCAATTTATAGGTTCCTACAGTATGAATCACTTGAGTATTTCCATTTTAGGCTCCTTTATACCTCTATACTATACTATGAACCATAAACGATTGCAAAATTGACTTTGAAGATAAACGCTTTCCTGAAATTATAATAGAAAATGTGTGTATTATCAGTTATTTAAGTCCTAAGAGTCTTAATTCTTTAAGGCAAGTGAAACATCTGCAGTTGTGGTGAGATAATATCACCTTTTTTTAGTCTAAATCAAGCGTTTTTAAAAGTGTAAAGGCCACAAAAAGGTATGTTGTGTCCCAAACTAATGCTCGTACAAATATAAAAAGCCTCTTCAGTTTGCAGAGAAAAGTTCCTCAAAGCGTAGAATATAAATAATATGAGTACTCTGAATGTGCCGCTGCCGATGTTGCTGTGTGGGCGATGGCACCAAAAACAGGAAGTGCCATTTGGAGGTGCCAAATGTCTGTTACTTTGACCTTACTTTGTGCTGTGAAAGACACTCAGATCTTCCTGCCAAAGACACACACACACACACACACACACACACACACACACACACACACACACACACACACACACACACACACACACACACACACACACACACACACACACACACACACACACACACACTTTTGAAGGGATGACGTCGGTGCGATTCATTGCCCATTGGGTGAGGCTGTGATTGAGAGTTTTTATGGAGGGAGTTTCAGTGAAAAAAAGCCCACAATAGCTGTCATTTATTTTAGTAATTCCCTATCAGATCATAGTGAAGATCCTCACACAGATCTCATGTTCTGTTAGATTTCAAACTCCCTGGGTGCAAAAGAAATCCCTCTGGAGTGTGTGTGTGTTTTATTTTGAAATGATCACGGCTGATGTCATCCCGAACCTTTTCCCCGTGTGTTCCCACGTGTTGAATATTCATACTCCTCTCTCAGTGAGATCAGACGTCTTGTTACAATGCAGGGTGACGAGGGGAAGAAACACACTGTCATTGTTTTTGTTTCACTCGAGTGTGCCACTGTTGCCTGGATACCGGACAGCTTTCTGACTGGAACGCTGTGATTTGCATTACATTAGCAGCAGCGGCTCTGCTCGCTTCCCTCTGGATAAAACTCTTCTGATATTCGATCCTCTCTGCTATTCAGAGCGCGTCATCATAGTGAATGATTTACTATCGCTATCCGGTTTACAAAGTAGTTTTATACATAGGAGTTTAATTGTATGCATTGGTACATTATGTAGGAGTAAATTCAATTTCAAACTAAAAGCACGTTTTACAAAAATGGTCAAATAAATATAGTTTTTGTTAAATATTTTTGGTATTTTATTTTATGTTGTGGCTCTTGAGAATAAAAATATTGAAAAATCAAATCATACCATAAATGTAAATTATAGAAAAAAGGTAAATATTAATACAAATATGAAAAAATACATAATATAGAAACATGTTTACCTAATATATCAGATTTCTTTCCCTCATTCATTTTAGTTTTCTATATTTATATACTATTGTTTCCCATGTTGGCTGCAGCCTGGACCTTTAAGAGTCATAACATAGTGAATTTACTGCACTTTCTTCTCTATATTCTTTGACTACAGTTCAAAACCATAACATTAAATATTTGTGTTGTTGCAGGAGTCTCGGAGTTCACTGCTCGAAGGTCCGCTCGCTCACACTGGACTCATGGGAACCAGAATTATTAAAGGTACCCCTTTTCCCTGCATTGTCGGGCCACAATAAGGCAGTTATTGTGCTTAATAAATACCAAGTTGCTAAATGAAAAGTCAAACATTTTGGAAAATATGCTGCTATAAGTTTGAGACAGTTACTTAGCCTAGCTTAGCTCATCTTTCCTTAGCTTAACATACTAAGAATCTAAGACAGTTTGGCCCAGCATACAAGCCTTTTAAACACAGCTACACAGTGACACAGCTAGCCTGGCTCCATAATAGTTAGAAACAACAACCACACCAAGGAAAGAAAGGACATATAATGCGTGCATATGCCACTATTTATGCTAAGCTAAGCTAAACATCTTTTAGCTATAGCTCTAGTTGTAGAGATTATCAATCTGTTTGTTTCAAATCAACTAAATTACTAAGGTGTCAATCTATTCTAAAAATGCTGTCTTAATAAGGGGACCATTAATGGGTCTTTGTTTTTGGTTTGTAGTTAATGTGTGAGCTTGGGAACAGCGTCATCAACCACATCTATGAAGGCTCATACCAAGAGCAAGGTCTCAAGAAACCACTGCCGTCCAGTTCAAGGTAGGAAATCATTAAATAAAGCTAAATCAAATTTTATCGGTAACTTTCTAGCCTCTCATTTTGGTGTTTGCTCCGTTGCAGGCAGGAGAAGGAGGCTTGGATTAAATCAAAGTACGTAGAGAGGAAGTTCCTGAAGAAGCTGGGCTCCACAGAGATACTCATCAACGGAGAGAGGAAGTCGGAGCGGCGGTGGAGCGTGAAGAAGTGTCGGAGGCACAACAGCGCCACCACGGTTCCTAAAACACGGCGGAGATACCGACACGACCCTGGAAGCATCTCCCCGTCCACTCTCTCCTCAGGTACGCTAGTGGATCTCTGTCGCTCTCAAAAACACACTCATAATTTGATCAAACACAAATGTGGCTCAAGCTCCAGCTGTTTCAAGTTTGACTGTGTGTTCACCAGTTTCCTGTGTTGTCTTTCAGCCGCTGCTAAGTTCAGAAGAGAATCTCTGTTTTGTCCCGATGAGCTGGACTCTCTCTTCTCGTACTTTGACACGGGATCTGGGCCTCGAAGTAAGCGAGTCACCATGCAGACTCTTCACCATTTACAGTAGCATGTGGAAACTGTGTTCATTCAAACTGTATCGATGAGTCAGATAGAGACAGTATAAGTAATGTGTCCGTGTTGTGGCGTCTCCCGGTCCGGCAGGCCTCAGCAGTGACAGCGGGTTGGGAGGAAGCACCGACGGCAGCTCAGACATCCTGGAGTTCGGCTCGGTGGTGGACAGCGTCACAGAGGGTGAGTCCACGGAGGAATCATTGTCTGATGGCTGTGAAGGGTGTTTACGTTTTTCCTTCTACTGATGTGGCTGACTCCCTTACTATAAATGTCCTTTACCCACTAATGTAAGGTCTGTTCTCTTTCTCTATGGAATAATCTTTCTGTCTCACCTTTTTGGGAATAATCATTTAACTATTTCTGCTGGCAAAAGTTTTGTGTATCTAAAAAATAAAGTATCATTTTCCCGGTTCGGTCTTTTTTTGTTAAATTCACAAATGTATTTACACTTTGCCTCGTGATATTCCCAGAATAAAACTATTGTCCATTTTTTATCAAAATATAAACGTACCGTAAAAAAAATATTGGGGATTTATTTTGACCTATTATTTATGAGTGAAAGTATTATTGTTTTTTGGATAGTTTCACCTTCATTAATGTAAATCTGCCACTAACTATTCTATAGGACAATAAATACATTTTATTTTTGCTTTATTTTAAGTTTATCCTGTATTTTGCTTTTGTATTATATATAGTTTCCTTTTCTTCTACTTAATTTGAAATATTTCAGTTTATTTTTTATGTTCATTTGATGAAAAAAGAATGAAGGGAGGGCTAACGGATGGTCTTTTGGATATTACAGTAGAAAATGATAACACAGTCTACCCTTCCATCTCCTCAGAGTGCGAGGTGTCCGAGGACTCGAGCGGGGAGGCGGAGCTGGAGGCGGAGCCGGAGACGTCGGACCCCGAGGACATCAGGGAGCTCCACCCTGGGGCGCTGCTCTGCAAAGCCTCCAAAGCCCGAAACCTCCCCGTCATGGCTGAAGCTCTCGCCCACGGGGCAGACGTCAATCTGGTGAACGACGAAGATGAAGGGAAGACGCCCCTCATTCAGGCCGTCATAGGGGTGAGTCAGACCCTCTGAGCGGAAATGAGTCTCAAAGGAAACGTCATGCTGTCCTCAGTTTATGTTTCAGTGACAGAATAACCCTTTTAAAGCTCTTACACACTTGAATGTCGGTCATGAGCAGCTCTCAACCTGCTAGAAGTTGGTAAGCTTTCACTATTTGGAGAGGGTGTTATATTCTGCAAGATGCTGTGAGCCAAAGTCAAGTTGCATCATGGGAAATGTATGTTTTGAGCTTGACCTGTATTAGAGAATAAACGTCAGGATATCTCACCCTTTGTTCTTGGATTTTGACCATTATTTTATGAAACATGGCCCACACAGGGACAAAATAGAGGTCCAATTGGTAGGATTAAACCGGAAATAGAATTTAGGATGCATATTGGTCGAAACATCAGTATTTAATTCATGCTGAGAGTCTAAATCTGCAATCCAGATATAAGTCAAACACATTAATTGCTTTAGAAAATCAGCTTTAAGCCATTTAAGGAATTGGAAAGAAACCCACATCACCATCAGCTGGGAATGTGTTGCATATTTGAGATCAGATCAATAC
Source organism: Eleginops maclovinus (assembly GCF_036324505.1). Lineage (NCBI taxonomy): Eukaryota > Metazoa > Chordata > Actinopteri > Perciformes > Eleginopidae > Eleginops > Eleginops maclovinus. The sequence goes on along the minus strand of NC_086349.1, from coordinate 24,474,812 downwards.
CTGGTCGTCGGCATGCAGCTAACAGGTGTTGTGACTTTATTTCAGGGTTCACTGATCGCCTGCGAGTTCCTGCTGCAGAACGCTGCTGACGTCAACCAGCGGGACGCGAGGGGGAGGGGCCCGCTGCACCACGCCACATATCTGGGACACACGGGGTGAGTCACGACGAGCCGCAGGCTGTGTTAGTGGAGCTTATTACCAGACATATGCATAGCTTCTAGAGAAAAGGCATAATACAACAGAAGAGGAAAGAAATGCATTCAAACTTTACTTGGGTTAAATTGCAAAAGCTGTATTGAAGGTACTCTCACATCCTTTTTAAAAACCTCTCTTTGTTCTATTGAAGTCATTTAGACATTATATAAATCAAAGCAAAAGCTGCAAAATTCTGAGACAAACTTGGATCGTTTTTCTGTCTTTTACGTTGTGTAATACGGTGTCTCGATCTCCGTGTCTCTTAAAGGGCCGGCGCCGTATCTTTTACAGTCCCTTGCATACAGAGGTCACCACTTGATGACAGTATTTGTTTTTTTCACAGAAATTTTGGAAAAAAATGGCTCCATCACTTTATATCATTGACTTCATTTAAAAAATATATATATTTTCGGAAATTCTCAGAATTTTAAATATCTTCAGAAATTCCTCGGAGTTTGGAATATTTTCAAAAGTTTTCGGAGTTTGGAATATTTTCAGAAATTCTTGGAGTTTGGAATATTTTCAGAAGTTCTCGGAGTTTGGAATATTTGCGGTTTTGGTAATAAGGTTTATTGTAGTAGGTAAACACGTAGCAGCCTTGGTGTGCATGGTGCATACAGAGACACAGTTGCACACAGAACATACCTTCAGAAATGGATGTACTAAAAACCTACGTACAGTATCTGCTGCGGAGTACTCAGTTTAGTTCAAGTGGACGAGAGGCAGCTTTGTGTACAGATGTGGGGACTGCTGATACTGCGCTGACATAAATAACAACAATAGGTTCTGTTTTACTGCTGGTTTCTTCGCTTTATGTTACTGGTTAGCATAGCTTAAACAGAAAATAGCCCTCCCATTAGTCATCAGTTGCAGGATAAAGTTATATCTGCATTTTACTCGCACAAGTGTCACTTTTCTTTTGCAATATCTTTATCTCTTCACTTCAAACAATCTGCCTGAATGCTGTGATTGATCCCCTTTATTTTCTATCTCCAGGCAGGTGTGTTTATTCCTGAAAAGAGGAGCTACACAGAACGATGAAGACGAAGATGGCCAGGACCCTTTGAGTATAGCTGTGCAACAAGCCAATGCGGATATAGTCACGCTGTATGTTCATCTTTACACATTTAATCTTTCTCCTAACACCTTCAGCTTTGATGGATTTTAACACGCTTTCCTCTTCATCTCCAGGCTGCGTCTGGCCCGGATGAACGAGGAGATGCGGGAGTCGGAGGGGCCCTTTGGACAGCCAGGTCATTACCCAATCAGCAGCCCCACTGAGCAGCAGTATAAGAAATGCATTCAGGAGTTTATCTGTCTCACTATAGCCGAGTGCTAGAACCAAGTCAGGTTCAAACGACAGTCAAACCAGTGCAGGGGGTGCCAGAACACACACTTGTTTCCTCACTAGATTAACTTCCTCTCTCCATCATACAGTATTCCTCCGCTGACTCTACACAATAGCTGTCAGATTATCACTCAGGATCACACAATAGCTCGGTATGAACCTCCTTTAATGATGTCAGATTTGATTCTGCTGCCCAAATGATCACAACATCAACACAGCATGGTTAAGAAATCACTGCCAGGGAGAAGGGTGGGCTCCATCCAGCAGCACTGCTGTCAGTAGACCACGGATGAAGTCCTCAGCAGTGTGTTTAGAGACAACTTTTTGGTGGGGTTTTTTCAATGTTACAGTGTGCTCTGAACCACAGACCTGCCACAGTTTGCTTTAACAAACAATTCTACATTTAATTCCCATTAATTGTAATCGTAGACAATCAAAAGCGACCCCTCTGACGCATCTATCATCTCCTGGATAAATCATCAGTACAGAAGACAAAAAACGTCTGTACATAAAAACTTTAGGGTTAAAGTTAACTACGCAAGGAACATCCAATCACAGAGCTTAAACTCAGATTTGCTTTTAGGTCACTTTCTATTTTGATGAATTCAGCCGCTATGGAGCCATAGTTTGTTTCCATTTCAAACGATTATCGCTCTGTTTTGTATCTTCAGTCTCGTACTGTTGGCTGAGGCTCATGGGTATTGTAGTATTAAGAGCTGCTTGACAAAAAGGACGGACAACACATGATTTCTCGGAGATGAAACAGAGGTCATTTAAACTGGCAGTCATACTTTAAACCTTCAGGGGATATTGAGTCAAAAAAATAGAAATGGGAATCCCCTGGTAACTACATATTATTTGTGGGGCAAATTAGTTGGAGGAATAATGTCAAACTTGTCTTCAGAGGAAAGAGCAGTCAATTCAACTTCACAGTGGTGGAAAAACTACTCTGATTTATTACTTAAAAAAGCAGCAACCTGGCCGTCGTATAGCTCAGTGGGTAGAGATGGCAGCCATATACTGGGGTTTGATCCCCATGCGGTGGACCCAGGTCCGAATCCGGCCTGAGTCCCTTAGCCGCGCGTCTTCCCCTCTGTCTCCCCATTCCTCAACTGCACTATATTAAAGGCACTGGTTTTAAAAGTACCGAACTATCGGCAACAAAATATACTTAAAGTACCCAAAGTAAAAGTACTCCTTATGGGTATTCGCACATTAGGTTAAGTTATATTAAGTTACTGGATTATGATTATTGATGTGTTTGTTTGTTTGTTTACCACAGCTGCTAAATGTAGATCTATTTGGAATTATAAACAGCTGCTGGATTTCTTGACCTATAGTTATTATATGTCACGGGTTATTCAATAATTCATTTATATTTTGTATAAACTAATAATCTAAATCTAAAACTACTATCTAAAAGCTATCAGATAAATGAAGTGGAGTAAAACGTACAATATTGGCTTCCAAAATGTCCTGGAGTCGAAGTATAAAGTAGCATAAACTGGGAATATTGTAGTTGAGTAAATGTACTTTGTTAGGATCCATCACTGCCTGTTCAGGAGCGATTCAATCTGAGGACCGTTGAGTTTTAATAATCTGAGGACTGTTGGGTTTTAATAATCTGAGGACTGTTGAGTTTTAATAATCTGAGGACTGTTGGGTTTTAATAATCTGAGGACTGTTGAGTTTTAATAATCTGAGGACTGTTGGGTTTTAATAACCTGAGGACTGTTGAGTTTTAATAATCTGAGGACTGTTGGGTTTTAATAATATGAGGACTGTTGAGTTTTAATAATCTGAGGACTGTTGGGTTTTAATAATCTGAGGACTGTTGAGTTTTAATAATCTGAGGACTGTTGAGTTTTAATAATCTGAGGACTGTTGGTTTTTAATAATCTGAGGACTGTTGGGTTTTAACAACCTGAGGACTGTTGAGTTTTATTAATCTGAGGACTGTTGAGTTTTAATAATCTGAGGACTGTTGAGTTTTAATAATCTGAAAACTGTTGAGTTTTAATAATCTGAAAACTGTTGAGTTTTAATAATCTGAGGACTGTTGAGTTTTAATAATCTGAAAACTGTTGAGTTTTAATAATCTGAGGACTGTTGGGTTTTAATAACCTGAGGACTGTTGAGTTTTAATAACCTGAGGACTGTTGAGTTTTAATAATCTGAGGACTGTTGAGTTTTAATAATCTGAGGACTGTTGAGTTTTAATAACCTGAGGACTGTTGAGTTTTAATAATCTGAGGACTGTTGAGTTTTAATAATCTGAGGACTGTTGAGTTTTAATAACCTGAAAACTGTTGAGTTTTAATAACCTGAGGACTGTTGAGTTTTAATAATCTGAGGACTGTTGAGTTTGAATAATCTGAGGACTGTTGAGTTTTAATAATCTGTGGACTGTTGAGTTTTAATAATCTGAGTGCTGTTGAGTTTTAATAATCTGAGGACTGTTGAGTTTTAATAATCTGAGGACTGTTGAGTTTTAATAATCTGAGGACTGTTGAGTTTTAATAACCTGAGGACTGTTGAGTTTTAATAATCTGAGGACTGTTGAGTTTTAATAACCTGAGGACTGTTGAGTTTTAATAATCTGAGGACTGTTGAGTTTTAATAATCTGAGGACTGTTGAGTTTTAATAACCTGAGGACTGTTGAGTTTGAATAATCTGAGGACTGTTGAGTTTTAATAATCTGTGGACTGTTGAGTTTTAATAATCTGAGTGCTGTTGAGTTTTAATAATCTGAGGACTGTTGAGTTTTAATAATCTGAGGACTGTTGAGTTTGAATAATCTGAGGACTGTTGAGTTTTAATAATCTGAGGACTGTTAAATGTTAATAATCTGAGGACTGTTGAGTTTTAATAACCTGAGGACTGTTGAGTTTTAATAACCTGAGGACTGTTGAGTTTTAATAATCTGAGGACTGTTGAGTTTTAATAATCTGTGGACTGTTGAGTTTTAATAACCTGAGGACTGTTGAGTTTTAATAACCTGAAAACTGTTGAGTTTTCATAATCTGAGGACTGTTGAGTTTTCATAATCTGAGGACTGTTGAGTTTTAATAATCTGAAAACTGTTGAGTTTTAATAATTAATCTGAAGACTGTTGAGTTTTAATAATCTGAGGATTGTTGGGTTTTAATAATCTGAGGATGTGTTGTGTGTGATAAAAGGTGGTGTTTGTATTTGCGTTACGAGGGGAAACTGTGAGGCTGCGATGACTGTGACTGAGATTAGATGATCACTGAAGAAAGATCATTTCCTCTTCCAAAGCTTTTATGATTTATTAAAAGCAGAATTATGCACTTTTTCTGACCAACAGGGATTTAAAGCTAGCTTCTCGTCTCCTTCGGGATCAGTTGTAATGCTTTTAATCACGACAAAGCGTCCAGAGCAAAAGTGCAATGAGGATTTTTTTGTATTATGTTAAACAACAATGCAGATGGTATTTTTTTAAGCTGGATATATTTTGGTAGATCTCATTTTGCTGAGCACACACACACACACGCACACACACACACTCGATAATATATAATCCCTTGGAGTACAAAACTGCAGTGTGAGATGGATTTTTTTCTTTATAAATCACCTTAAACTAACAAGCATTACTGTGATTATATACAGTATTTATGTTGAAATGTCCGTTCGTTGTGTTCTAATGTACCACGATTAAGCATAAATTAAACGTGTTCTTTGTTTATAATGCATGGGTGGCTGTTGCCCAGATCTTCCTGTTGCTTTTGTTTACTTATGTGCCCAGTGTATGTGAATATCTGACATTTTAATATTGTTGAATAATGTTGATGTCCATATTATAAACTGCCAAATCATGACAATAGTGCATGGAATTACATTCACTGACAGAAATAGAGGCAAACAGACTGAACGCCCCTGTCTTCTGTTGGCTGGATAGTGCTAAAAGCTTGATGACAATGACCATGGCAGCCTGCAATCATCCCGTTTACGCTCTAAAATGAAGGAACGTCTGACGATTACTCTTAGTTTGACTCTTGATGACATACAGTAAGAAGCAGTGATCCAGAACGTGGGTTTTCTCATGTTGTCTAGGTAAAATTAGCCCAAATATTTCCCCAAAGATGTTGCTTGTGTTTGACAGATGCTATGGACTGTTGAGGTTTAGTTAGCCAAAGACCACAGACAGTTCAGAGTGCCAGCAAGTGTTTCTGTTCTTATCTCCTACCACTTTGTTTCTTATGGTAGGCCATGAATCCAAAGGGAAAATTGGAAATTATTCGGGTGGTTGCTTAAAACGAGACCCTGCCCAGGGCTAAATGTATTTCATTTCGGACCATTCGTGAATACATTAAACACCTCCTGGACTCTTGTTTTGCGGACCTCCTGTGGTTTGACTTCTCACCTTGCTGCAGTGATGAACACATTTCTAAACCATGAATCTAAGTATGATCAGAGTATGCTTTTTCGCTTTATTACATATTGGTAACATATTGGTGTCTGAAAACGCATTTTTATAGGTCACTTTTAATGTCACTATTCTATATTTCTGTTCTATACTAAGTCCTGCAAGCAATGTATGAAATAAAGGCACAGTTACAATAGGAAGTGGCAAGGGAGAGCTAACCGCTAACATGCTAGGGGCCAATTTCAGTCAAATTTACTCTTGAGCTTCTTTCCGTTTTATTTAATGAGCTGTTTTCTCCACGCTGACATTTTTTCCCCCGTGATTTTATATTATTTCATTCCATAAAGAGTTTTATTAAAGACCAGATAGAAGAAAACCGATCGCTTGCTATCTCTCACTTAGCGGCTCGTTAGCTCAGGCGCTAATAAGATCACATAGCTTCCTGTCTCATTACTTTGTGCAACCAATTAACAGACCCCCAACAGAGGGGGTTAGATCAAACTTAATGGTGCAACATGTCTAATAAACCACAGTATTAGCCCTGTTCCCTTAATAGTGAGCATGATATCGTCATTTTGTGAGCTATAGTTGAACTCAAGCAAAGATATTTACGCAAATGCACTCCCCTTTGAAAATAACGTTAAAATTTGGAAGAAAAAAAACACTTTTCTTTCTCCTATCCCCCGAATAATTGTCTTACAGTCCCTAACTTAAGCTTGCCAAGACACAGACAGGCTGTTTAGCAGAGAAATAATGTTGTTTGAAAGGACGTGGCGTTGAGCCGCTCACCCCCCTCTTCTTGCTTGTCACTGAACAAATGAAAGCACTTTGAAAATCCAGCCTTCTCTTATTTTGTGCAGTACTCGCTGTGGTAGCTTACGGACGATGTCACTGAGCGGACGATGATTTGCATCGAGCCATTGGCGGATTATGTGTTGTACAGTACGATGTGTCTGCTGACTGTTGTGTATATTAACTAAAGAAACTATTAACACTTTAACTGCTTGCTTCTAACATGCAACTTTTAACCTCTTGTACTTTTTCTGACTGTTAACTGTTCATTTCTTTGAATATTGTAAGAATTCTCCTGTGCATATTAACACTAACTGCTACCTATGTTTGGTTTTGACTCCCTCTCTTTGTTCAATAACCCCTCCCACTGTCTTCTGAAACTAAAATAAATGGAAGATGTGACTCAAATCTGTCCTCTCCCTTTGCTTCTTCTTCTTCTTCTCTTCTTTGAAACCTTTCACTTCCTCTAACAGCATTGACACACTTCTAACTTCATGCACTGCTGCTGCACTAACAATGGATCAAATGTCTCTGGTTTCCACAGCATGACATTATAACATATCTATTTAGTAAATTACAATATGCATGACACATTTGAACAGCTTTGAGAGAGATTAACATTTGAATTTGAAAGTTTGAATTGTTTTATAAGCATGGTTTACTAAATATACTATGGTGTATACAACACTATATATTTGGATGAAAATATAAGAAAATGTTCATATAAGTATTTAAATTAAAGTATGTGTCAACGCTTAAAGGGGGCCTATTGTGCGGTTCCCTTTCCTGTAGTGTGTTGTATAGGTTTTAGTGGATGTAAATGGTGTGCAAAGGCTAAAAACCCCAAGTTTGGACCAGCGCTGTACAAACTAGTAAGAGAATGTCGCCAAAAATGTACTTTTCCTGCATTTCTGTGTCAAGAAATTGGCAAAAGACTACTTAATCTATCACTATATCGTCTTAAAAAGTGATTTATTGGACATATTTAACCCAAAAATGTAGGACATGTTATTCAATATGCTTAATAAGTCTCCTTAGACACTATCATATAACCACAATTTATACTACAGTGTTACTAAAGTGCCCACACTTTGCCCTTGCCCCTTACAGATATAAGAATAAAGGTATACATTTAAAATATAAACTCTTAAGGCTTTATTATTGCATTTTCTCCTGGCTTAGGCTCTTAGATTAACTGGACTAGTGTAACTGCATAAAAGAGCATGAAAATCTATAGTGTCGTTCCATAATAACACAATATTATTCGACAAAATGCAAAAGAAGCACTTGCATTAAATGTGATACTTCAGCAAGATCACATAGCGATGTACAAACCATTCCTTAACTTCTGTTCCCTCTCCACTATGTCTTTTAAACCATGATTTATACTTTGAAATACTAAGCGCAGGTTTTTACCATAAAGCCATATCTGCTTTAAGGATGCACTCGCTGATCCCTGCTTCTCTTTCCCCACACATCACATAAACAGGGAAAGCCAGGAATGTTCATTCCTCCTCTTTTTTTTAATTAGCCGAGCCTGGGAGCTCTCATGAGACACAAAAGAGTTCGACTGCTTTTGTTACGCCTGTGGATTGAGCGGTTACCATGGCCACGAGTAAAGTAAAAGCTCAGAATTTGTAAAGTTGAAGAAGAAAGCTTCGTGGTGCCTCGGCCTGTTTTTGCCTTCTTCTATTCACCGGGATTTCTTCCTACACAGAGCTCCTTATGCTTTCTGTTTCCCCTCATTGCTCCTGTTTATATAAAAGCAGTGGTGTAAAGTAACTAAGTACATATACTCAAGTACTGTACAATTTCAAGGTACTTCCATTTTCTGCTTCATTGTAGTTCTACCCCACTACAATTCAGAGGTAAATGGTGTACTTTTACTCCACTACATGTATTTAGTTGCTAGGCAGATTTAGATTAATGATGGTAAATATAATCAGCCCTTAAATCAGACTTTAGTTCACCTGCAGTAAATCCAGCAGCTACCCTGCAGTATACAAAGCCATTCAAACTAGCTGCACCTTTACCAGCTCTGAGAACACTTTAATGATCAATCATTATAAAACATATCAGAGATATTATTCTGAAATGGACCAATCAAACAAGGACTACTTTAACTTTTGGTACTTTAAGTTTATTTTGATGCTGATACTTTTGTACTTTTACTTGAGTAACATTTTGAATGCATGACTTTTACTTGTAACCGAGTATTCCTACACTCTGGTACTTCTACTTTTACTTAAGTACACCATCTGAGTACTTCTGTATAATAGGTGTTTTGACTGTTGCATGATTTTCAACATTATTTCCCGGTTGTTTTCTTCATCAGGAGACGCCACATACCTCGACATCTTCCGAGAGTTTTCCCACATGGCATCCCACAACCCGGAGAAGCTGAAACGAAGGAGTGTGCACTTCAGACACTCCTTCAGGTAGTCGGGAAATAAGCAGAGGAACAGAGTCATGTACTTGAAAAGTGCAACAGCCACTTTCCATATTCTGACAGTTATCATCACAAACCTTAAAGAAAAAGCATAACGTGTTATAAGTTACCCAGCCTGTTTATTCCACAGAATAATTCACATTTTAATCCATTGAAGTGTGAAATAATGCATTTTTTTGATGCTGTTTGCTGGTCATTATCATTCTATTTCATATCAATATCATTATCATACAGTAGCTGCATTATATCTGCAAGATTCTTGTGCTGTTTTTGATCAACGTTTTATATTGAAATGAGGATGTTGCTGGTCTTGTCCTCTTAAATGCTTTTACAAATAAATATAGCATTGCTTTTGTACAGTGTTAGATAAAACCGTTTGGATAAAATGTCAAGCACTTGTTTTGTTATCTTCGTTAATCGTTGATTTTTATTTTGCTGCATTATTCTGATTCATTGAAGGATTTCTTTGACGTAAATACATTTGTGTGTGTGTGAGTGTAATGCATGCATTTACTGCCATTACATTTCATACTTGAACTTGAATTCAGCTACGTTGTATGCTATAAAGAGAGTCATTTTGTCAGTTATCATCAACAACCATGAAGTCGCAGTATTGTTTTCCGTTTATTCTGTTATGAAATATTGTGGTTTCTTGCATTGACTATGCTGGTATAGTCTTTGTATTACTTTGTGTAATTGTACCTTGCAGTACCACTATGAAATGCAGTGCTTGTGTTACTGTACATGTGCTTTAGAAGCACACATGATAATATATGTGGATGAACAGGAATGCACATGAAAGATGGATGAAAAATAAACTTTCTCTGTGTTTACACAAAATACATTCAGAGATCTTTGTTCGGTTTGGCCATAAAACTGCATCACATCCCACTGCAGCTAAAGTGACCCCTTGTGTTGGAATATGAAATCAGCAGGTCAAAAACAACCTGCATAAGAAGTATAACACTAGTTGTTTCTGACATATTAATTGGATTAAGATTTTCCAAATGTATTTTGTAAACTTCTTGTTATTGTAGTTTCTAAAAGGCTTTCATCATAATTAACCTAACATCATTGACTTAAAATACAAAATGTCTTAAAATAGATTCAAACAGTGCTCCAGTGTTTAAGTAAAACTTCCTAAATTATTACTTAAAAAAATAAAACATTGCACAAGGATAGAAAGAAATAAGAATATTCAATGAAATAAATAAATGCATACAAAAAACCAGGAGAAAAATAGAGTAGAATTTGTTTTTCATTTATTTATTTATTCATGATCATATATGAACATTATATATTTTATCTACAAAAAAAAGTTCACATAAGGGGTGGATATAAAAACGAATAAAACATTTACATAAAATACATTTAGAAAGAAAAGGGAAATAGAATTCCATATTTCAGAATAAATAATATAGTTATAGTAATGTATTTAATAGTGCGAACATATTGTCTTAATTCATGGTAAACATTGTTAACACTTAGCTTGGAGTCCCCATTCGTTATTATGAATATGAAATGTCCCTAGAATTAAAATGAACTGTACAAAAAACCGTAAATGATCTGCTGTATCCCTGCGACCGCTGACGTACATTACGTCCGCTCCGTTACGTCCACTCCGTAGAAAGCATACGTACAGTGATAATGAAGATGATGATGGAGCTCTGTCTGGTCGACAGTGCTCACTATGATATTATCTGACATCTCCTCTGACATTAGGCACATTCTGCTCGCTTCACACACGATGTGACTGCGGTCACAAATGACCGGAATGTTCGTAGCTAGCTAACGTTAGCCTGTTAGCTTAGCGCTCATCCATCCATCGTGCTACAGCGAGAGAGAGCTCCAGCAGCAGCCGGCCAGCAGCTCCATCTGATCGGCTGCAGCAGCAACACGCCTCCCGGTCTTCTCGAGGAGGAGAGGATGATGATGATGATGATAATGATGATGAGGATGGAGATGATGATGATGAGGCCTTAAATGTCAGACCGGTGTGTTCATTCATCAAATACAGGTACTGTCATTAGTCGTTAATATGTAGTTTATTCAGAATCATAATTCCTTTATTAGTCCCACGGTAAAAGTGGCATAGCAGGTAAAAAAAAGGCAAGCAATGATACACATTAAAGAACACATGAGAGATAAAGGAATAAAAAAGACAAATAAGTAATGAGTGGCAGCAGTTTAAAATAACATATTAAAGTATTGAGACCTTGTACAAATGAAATAGTTGGGACTGTTTTTTTTTTGTATTACCAGACAGCAGTTACATGTTATTACGCTCAGGGACAATTGAAGTGAACATACAGGGGCCAAAAACAAAGACCCTGACCCTGATTATGTGTGATGAAGGTGAGAATTAAGGTAACATTCCAAAATAGAATACATTTTTAATGAACTATAACGTAGGATAAGAAAAAACAATTCAACTCTGAAATGTAACCCTTAGATGCATGTGGGTCGAAAATGACCCGGTGAGGTTTGTTTTCTTTACTTGAATCTCAACTTTTTCAAAATCAAAAAAGATCTGACTTTATTTTAATTTCTGGATTTTTTTCTAAATGTTGACTTTATAACAATTTCCCATTCTTTTTTCAAAATGATCACTTTTTCCTAAAAATTCTACATTTCTTTCAAATTTCTGACATTTTTTCTAAAGTTTGACTTCTAAAAATGTCCCATTATTTTCTCATTATTCTAATTCCTTTTTCATGTGACCCTAATCATCTTCTTTTAATAATTCACATTTTTTGTTTCCACATTTTTTTTGTTTCTATTTTCTTTTCAAACGTCAGATTTTTTTACCTTCAACCTGCAGACATGGCGTCGCAGCTGCAGGTGTTCTCCTCTCCCTCCGTCTCCTCCAGTGCCTACTCCCGCTCAAAGAGGCTCAAAGTGGAGAACCCTGCCTGGGAGACCTCCAACCAACCGGGGGATAATGGTTACTACCAACAGAGCCCGACCCAGGGAGCCGCACCATCCACCTCCGGCTCCAACTTCAACCCGGTGTACAACTCCAACCAGGGGCCCCCGCCATCTTCTGGCTCCCGGGAACAGACGGTGGTGCGGGCGGCCGACAGCACAGGAAGCGTACGCGGACCTCCATCCTCCTCTTCCTCCTCCTCCTCCTCCAGCCGTCGCGTAAAGGATGCAGAGTCCTCCTCCCTCTACCACAAGCAGCACAGCCTGAAGAGGAAGAGTGAGGAGGTGGACAGCAGCGACAGTGTTCAGATCCTGGAGGAGCTCTCGGCCCCCGTGGTGTCAAACCGAACCGGTGGTGGAGGAGGGGGGACGACCACAGCGCAGTCCATAGCACACTCCACCTCCACCACCAAGAGCAGCACCTCCCACAGCGAGGGAGACTACCAGCTGGTGCAGCACGAGATCCTGTGCTCCATGACCAACAGCTACGAGGTGCTGGAGTTCCTGGGACGAGGCACTTTTGGGCAGGTGGCTAAATGCTGGAAGCGCGGCACAAATGAAATAGTGGCGATCAAGATCTTGAAGAACCACCCGTCTTATGCTCGACAGGGTCAAATTGAAGTGAGTATGTTGTTCTGAAATGAATAAATGAATCTAGAAAAAGACAGAAAGTGATTCTCATTATTCAACTCTTAACTTTCCTCTCCCTCTCTCCTCCAGGTGAGCATCCTGAGCAGACTGAGCACAGAGAACGCGGACGAGTTCAACTTTGTCCGCTCGTACGAGTGTTTCCAGCACAAGAACCACACGTGCCTTGTGTTTGAGATGCTAGAGCAGAACCTCTACGACTTCCTGAAGCACAGCAAGTTCAGCCCGCTGTTGCTCAAGTGCATCCGGCCCATCCTGCAGCAGGTGGCCACGGCTCTGATGAAGCTGAAGAGCCTGGGGCTGATCCACGCCGACCTGAAGCCGGAGAACATCATGCTGGTGGACCCTCTGAGGCAGCCGTACAGAGTCAAAGTCATCGACTTCGGCTCCGCCAGCCACGTGTCCAAAGCGGTTTGCTCCACCTACCTGCAGTCTCGATACTACAGGTGAGTCCGTCAGCCTGGACTGTGCCGTTAGAGCTTTAGAAGGTGATCCCATCAAGACGGTTCTGAGGTCTTTAAAGTGGCTTCCTGTGTGTCAAAGAATTAAAAAAACCTGCCTTGAATATTATGTAAAGAACTTGCTTCTTTTTTAAATTTGTGTTGTTTTCTTGCAGAGCTCCGGAGATTATTCTGGGCCTTCCTTTCTGTGAGGCGATCGACATGTGGTCCCTGGGATGTGTCATCGCTGAGCTGTTTTTGGGATGGCCCCTTTATCCGGGGGCCTCGGAGTATGATCAGGTCAGCTGCAGCACTCTCATATATATTAAGGACTTTGACATTGTAGAATTAGCTTATTTTATTTCTTCACGAGTGATAGATTGGAAGATTGATACCAGTTTCTGTTTCCTTTGAAGCTACAGTCAGCAGCCGGTTAGCTGAGCTTAGCATAAGGACTAGAAACCGGAAGGGTAAACATATTAACGTATCTTTACCAGCACATATAAATCTAACACCTAAACATTTATATCTCGTCGGTGTAGAATTACTAATGTTATCTGACAAAAGAAATCCATATGTGGAAAATGTGTGTTGAATTAAGATCTTTCCCCAGTTTAAAAAAATGTAACCCTCTTAAAGGACTTCTGTGGAGACGTGGCAGTCTTTAACACGCCTTGCATAAGTTTTGCATGAGTTTGCATAAGCTTTGTGAAGCTTGGCCAACAGCAAGTTTGCTTGGCTTGAAACAAAAAGCAGGTTTTGGGACAGGTTTGGCAGACTTTCACACCCCCGCACTGTATTATTTCATCTGACAGTCAAACACACCCATCATATGTATTTATTCAAACCCACAAAACCTCATCCAGAGAACCAGCCCTTAGGCGAGGATAACTGTTTGAACAGCTTTGAGTTTGAAAAGTCGTATGCTTAGCGTTCGATTCTGCCTGGCAACTGACTTTTTTCTTCTATTGCCCCCCCCCCCCCTCAGATTCGTTACATCTCCCAGACGCAGGGTCTCCCTGCAGAGTATCTGCTGAGCGCTGGAACCAAGACCAGCCGCTTCTTCAACAGAGGCCCCGACTCCAGCTACCCCCTCTGGAGACTCAAAGTGAGTTACTCTGCACAGATGGAGATTACTTCATCTCATTCAACAGTAATACAGGCAAATAATCAGACGGCAAGAAAAGAAAGTTAGTTGAAGCAGAAGAAGAAATAAGTTATCCAATGACATTGCCGCTGGTCCAAGACCTAAAATATCACGGCTAAGTAAATACAAACTCCATGATTTCAATCCCAAAGATGATATCCAACAAACAGGGGCCCGAAACAACAATACAACGCCAGGAAAAACAAAGCAAAAGTAACCAATAAATAGTGCCTCACATACTATACAATATACAATATACAGTATAGAGATTTTAAATTTGAATCAGCTGACATTTCGATAATAAATCACTTTAAAAAAAAGGCTTCCATGTTATTTATTGTTGTTGCATTACTTTCAGTTAGCTTTTAAGTGAGTTTAAGCGTGTGTTTAAAGTCTGTTTAGTTCATTTCATTGTCTGTATGTAAATGTTGTTATGTGAGGGCACTTTGTAACTTGGTTTGAAAGGTCCTATATAAATAAACTGTATTATTATTATTATGAGTTTATTTTCAAATATCTTTTATTATTATTATTGTTTTATTTGTATTATTGAATACTAACCTATTGAAACTCAATTAAATCTGCGACGGAGCCCATCCCTACAACTTAACCACATCTGCTTCATATATAATCAGACTTTCCAACTGGCTGTTTTGACTGTTTGAATTCTTTCCTCCGGTTCATTCAAAAACATCACACTTCAAATTTATATTTTCAATTTTGAAAGATTGGATTGCAAACACAATTCTGTTTTAAGCTAACAAGTCTATCATCTATCAGTACATATGAAGTGTTGCTGTGGTTACTCCTCTCTGCAGACGCCCTCTGAGCACGAGGCGGAGATGGGCATTAAGTCCAAGGAGGCGAGGAAATACATCTTCAACTGTTTGGATGATATGATGCAGGTGAGAACAGAGCTTCTTTCCTTCCCTATAAACTTTGCACAGTTGACCGTTATGCTAATGCAGAAACCGGGCTGGATCTGCACCTGTGTGTGGCGGGAAGACGTTTGACAAACAAACTGCCTGTCGCTCTGCAGGTGAACATGACAAACCTGGAGGGGACGGACATCTTGGCAGAGAAGGCCGACCGGCGGGAGTTCATAGACCTGCTGAAGAAGATGCTGACGCTGGATGCAGACAAGCGCATCACGCCCATGAAGACGCTGAACCACCCCTTCGTTACCATGACGCACCTGCTGCACTTCCCTCACAGCTCGCAGTAAGTGCGGGACTCGCTGTGCATCAAGACTGTGGCTCGGGTTCTTCTCTGTTCACCATTTTTAATTCATGTCATTTTACAGCGTGAAGTCCTGCTTCCAAAACATGGACATATGCAAACGCAGATGCAGCGCTTTTGAGAACGGAAAGAACATGTTCTCCGGCAGCAGCACCCCGAGCGCAGCCACCAACCTCACCGTCACCTTCAGCAGCCAACTGAACCAGCACAACCAGGTGAGGAAGCTCTCTCCGTCTGCCTCAGGGCCGCGTGGATTCACCCGGTGCAGTTTATACAGCCTTTTTAGTTTAGTTCTCAATCCATTGTTGAAACTGATTTCTCTGAAAAGTAAAACCTGATATAATAAACTAGAATATTGTGTTCTTCTTTTTGACTTTTTGAGTCAGAGAAGGTCCTGTAGATGTAGTTTTTAGATCATTTATTAATGATTAAAAAGTCTTTGTTTTATTATAAACATACACTGGAATTTCTATTTTCGTTTTAGGAAATGTACAATTTATTTTGTGTATGCTATCACTTAAAGCTCCATACAGTAAATCAGATTCAGCAGTTAATCTATAGCATTAATCATTAATCGTTGTAATTCAATACCAGTTAAATGGGATTAAATGTATTTAACAAAGAAGCACATCTGTTATTCGTTAACTGCAATATTTGTAGTTGCATAGCTCATTTTTTTGAGACTTGGTTGACCATTATGGTATTTGAAGTGTATTTCTGTATGTAAATGTGTCTCTAGATTTATGTGCAAGTGGATGTAGATCAGGTGAGATTTATATAAAACAATTTCAAGTTCCCTTAAGCAAGTGGCTCCTTGTACGCTCTGCTTAACTGGACTCATATTTCCAGGCATTGCTTTGAACCTTTTCTCCGCCGTGTCTCCAGATGTCCTCTACAGGAGGCCAGTCTCTGTCCCTCAGCAGCAACGTCCCGCTGCTCAACTACCAGCCCGGCCTTTACCAGCAGGCCACCATCAACATCCCCGGCCTGACGCAGCCCGGCGTCCCGCTGCAGAGCCGCCCCCCCCAGCTCTGCACCCAGAACGAACCCTTTCAGCAAACCCTCATAGTGTGCCCCCCCACCATCCAGGGTGAGAGAGCAAGATGTTAGTGTCAGGGTGCCTCAATTAAATATAAATCACCTTGAAAATGTAAAAAAAACTCTAATTTGACCTTTTTATATTTACAAAAAACTCTGAAAAATACATTTAAACTTTTAAATCCACTCTGAATTATTTGAGTTTTGCTTTCCTTGACTCTGTATGTAGTTTATATTCATATATTTGATAAACACAACACCCACTGCCTCCTTCTTTTGCTTCCAGGTCTCCAATCATCCAGTAAGCCCTCTGGTTT
Source organism: Eleginops maclovinus (assembly GCF_036324505.1). Taxonomy (NCBI): domain Eukaryota; kingdom Metazoa; phylum Chordata; class Actinopteri; order Perciformes; family Eleginopidae; genus Eleginops; species Eleginops maclovinus. The sequence continues at coordinate 24,457,886 of NC_086349.1, read as the reverse complement.
TCCGGTGAGGATGGACAGCTCCGTCCCCTTAGTTCCTCAGAACCAGTCCTCCCAATCCCTGCACATCCAGCCCAGCATGCTGGCACAGGTGGGACACAGTCTTCTTCCAAAAATCTGATTCCAGTATTAAATCCATCAGCACCAGCAGGGATACAATTTAACTCAAGCTTGAGTCACTTGTGTATTCCCGTTTTATGTTCAACCTCAACACCTTTCAGCAGGAAATTCTTCTTCAGGTTTGAGTAGAATATGGAGCAGGTCTGTACTAAATATAAACGCCTCCCCCCCACACCTCCCCCAGGCCTCACTCGACCCCCTGCTGGTGTACTCATCGGTGGCAGAGAGGCCGTCTTTAGGCTCGCCTCAGCTACCAGTTGGCTTGAGGTGTGCTAGTTTTGCCGACTTACTGCCTCCATGCTGGTCAAACGTGGTCATCACGACAGGATGACGTCTCTTATTTCTTCTTCTGTCCTCCTAGCGAGGGACGACGGACGCATGCACAAAATCTGATGATATGCTTTTGCTTTCTGCTTCAGGGGCCAGATGCATACAACTCTTCGTATGCAATCGTTTTAGTCATGAATCTACACAAACGGACATATGAACACACATTATTTTCGTCAGTTTGGTATTGGTTGTTTCTTCTAACTTCCAGTAAATAGCAAATGAACATATTTCACAAAATGTTGAACTACAGTATTCCTTGCAACATACTGACTGCATCACTGTCACATCTAATGGAAAGATGTTCAAATGAAAGACTTTGAAACGCCTCATTTAAACATCTTGTTGCGTTTTGTAAAGCTGCAGAAGCGCCTCCTTCTATTTTTATTGATAAGGTTGAAAAAATGCCAAGAAACAGCTTACTTTCCTTCTCTCCTCGTCCCAGACTAATGCATTCCTTTCACTTTCAGGGGGGGCTCTGCTCTTTCTGGACCGTCTCTGTTTTTCACATGACAATATGACTTTGCATGCTTGGAAACAAACCTGAACCTGAACCTGTATTTTCTTTATTTCCTAAAGTGTCAATCCTGAAGTCTAGGGTTTTCGCAAAGTGTAATATTTGAACGTGTGTGTGTGTGTGTGTGTGTGTGTGCGTGTGTGTGTGTACGTGTACAGCAGGGCTGGCCAGCTGGCACTCAGCAGATCCTCATCCCCTCCACATGGCAGCAGATGCCCGGCATGGCCCTCCACAACCCGGGGCAGAACGTGGTGCCGGACTCCCCCATGGGGGCCCCGCTCTCCGACAGCCAACAACAAGCCCCTGCCTGGAGGTGAGTTTAATCCAACAGGACTCTTTAAGCTTGGATTCAGGTTATTCTGAGGTTAAAACCTGAAGGAAAGTGTATCACTGTGAGCCGAGTCAGTCATAGATAGAGATTGAAATAAGTAAACTGTGTCTGTCCTCCTCATAGGGGTCGTCATGGAAGCCAGTTCGATGGCGTCAGTCACGCTGCCTCCCAAAGCAGCAGCTCCAGACCCCAACAGGGCAAGAGGGCAAAGGCCCGACATGCAGAGAGCAGAGCCAGGTATCCTGCCCTACATCCACATTATCTGCATGGGGGGTGGGGGCTCAGCCATCAATTGTAGTGTTTGTGGTTTGTAAGCTGGCTTCATATCTACTTGTGTACTGGGCTGAGTGATATAAATTAAGCAATTAGTGAAGTATTTAAGTTTCCAATGGAAATACCAAAACGAACAATTGATGCAATCAACAAGTGTGTCTGTGTATCACAGCAAGGTACGTCCTATTCCTCTGCGCCAGGTTTATGGATCCACCTCTGAAAATATTCACAAATAAATATGTTGAGTTTTTTTGTTTGAAACCACGGTGCCTAAAGGCCTTCAAAATGTATATTCATGACCTATTTCAAAACTGAAAGTCCTCAGTAGGAACCAATGAGCTTGGGGCTGAGTGTTGGGAAATAAGTTATCCCGTTTTCTTCAGTTGCCAATCCTTGAAAATAAAACAGAGAATGATTTTTGATTGAAGACAAACGTGAGGGGCAAACCAATTTAGAAAACTAAATCAACAATTCGTTATCTGGTAAACTAATCAATTCATCGACTCACTTTTCAGCTCTTTAAACGACACTGAAGCTTCAAAATTGTAGCTGCCTTGGTACAAAATCCTATGCCAAACAAACACTATTTAGTGTGATCATTAAACATGCTCTATAGCCTTTACTTTGTTTGAACAGATATACAATCGAGCAATTATTGTAATGTTTAACATAATGGTTATATAATATCTAATGCACCCTGAATCAACAGGTGGCAGGATACATCTGCTGCCTGAATATTAAAGTAAAATAAGATCAATATTTGAGATGAAACAGTGATGCAGCATCCTGTCCCCTGCAGGCCTGTGTCCTCGGCCTCTGTGCTCCACAACACTTCTGCTGGAGACCAGTCCCAGCCCATCGTCATCTCAGACACCCCCAGCCCGGCCGTCAGCATCATCACCATCCACAGCGACTCGGAGGACGACGACGACGACAGGAAGTTCCCCGCTGGCTGGTGAGCCCACTTCCTGTCTCTGGGAGGTTTTCATGTGGCTGAAATGGTTGTTTTACACCTTTTATTTTTCCTCTCCTGCAGCTCTGGAGCGAGCCAGCGCACCAACGTGATCAGCTGTGTGACGGTGCACGACTCCCATGACTCCGACTCCTCCAACAGCAGCCCTCTGAGCACCAAGACCCCCCCGCAGCCCGCCCAGTCTCTGGCCGTCATCGTGCCGTCTGTGAAGAGCCAGCCGGGGGAGAGCACGGGTCAGAAAGCTGCAGCAGCTCCAGGTCCTGCAGGTCAGAGACCCCCACTCTGCTCATGTTGATGTTCTCTAGTCTTGATGCAGCAATTATTCTTTTTCCAGGTGCATGACGGTTATATTTTTGCACAAATAGCGTCACAGCCACACACATACAAGCGTCAAATCATCATTTTGAAGGTTTTAAGTTTAAGTGAAGAAAATAATTAATGCATTAAGTGGCATCAATGCATTTAGTGGCATCAATGGATCAAATTCAGGTGCTCTAATAATCATCTCAGCTCTTAAATGATCAAGTTAGACTGACTAATGTTACCTCAAGCACACCTCATCTAATATTTCCTTCGTGCTCACAGTATTTGTTGGCTTTTACACTCGTAGATCAAGCTACTAGTGGCTCTGGAAAATCCAAGAAAGCGTCGACTCAGCAGTCGGGTCGAACAGGAGACTCCAACACTGACCGCCATCAGCGCAACACATCCAGCCGATCTCAGCCTCTCAACCTCAGTCAGGTAACGGCTTTAATTGACTTAATTGACTGGAACTTCACTAAGGCACTTCAGTTTAGGAAAGTCGAATGAATAGTTCAACAGTTTTTCACAGTTATGCACATGTAGGCTGGTTTTAGGACGGATATTAACCAACAGAAATACAGATGCTAACATGAAATGCTCTGTCACACGAGTAGCTACGTGACCTGAAGTGTGAGTATTTCTGACCCTCTCTCTGTTGTTTCAGGTACAGCAGTCTGTGATGTCATCTTCCCTCGACCCAACAGGAAGCAGTATCTCCCTGAGGCGACAGCCCACGTACCCTCCTCCCGTCTCGTCCCACACGTCCTTCCGGCTCCATGAGAACACCCTCTTCAGCTCCACCCCCAACCTGTACGCTTACCCCGCCTCTGCCGCCCTGGCCTCCGTCTCCCAGGCTGTGGACCAGATGCAGGGGGGCCCGTCCCGCCACGGCAGGGCCTTCTCCTCCCTGGCGCTGCTGCAGAAGAGCGGCAGCCTGGGGGTCGCCCCGGCACAGTACGGTAACAACCAAAACCACCAACAGGGGGGGCAGCCTTTTCACCACGCCAGTGCTACTTACCAGAGAAAGCTCAACCAGTTCCCCTACCTGTAAACACGCAGCACCGACCAAATGACCGAGACTAGAGACGAGCACAAGCTCAACGCAAGCGGCTTACTTACGTTTTCTGTTACCGTACTTAAATGTGTTCAAATGTCGTTAAAAATAGTCATAGAAGGTATTTACATTTTAATCGTGGTTTGTTTTGAAGTCTTTTCCAACGTTTCAGTTTTTTGCGTTGCCAGGTACAGTCTCTACAGATTTACAGATGTATTGTCGTGTTGGCTCTGCCCTCCAAATACATTAGATTTGACAAGTGCTGACGCTTAGCTTTAATTTAAGGTTTTCACAACACACATCAGAGGAAGCAAGTAGCCCTTTTTATACAAAGTCTCTATATGTAAAGGGACTAATCATACAGCTGCATATTCTACTACTCCTGATGGTTTGCTATCATGTTATGGCCCCTTTTTTTATTTGAGGGATTAGTGTTGAGGAGAAACAGGAACTTGACTACTTGCTGTGTCGTGCTGTTAATATTATTATTTGTAATCTATATTATGATCTTCAGAAACGTGAAGTTGCTTTTCCACAAACACAATCGCCTTATCTAGTTCAATCCGTCCAATGTCAGCACATCGTGATCCGTTAGGAGTATTAACGTTTTATTTATGTGTGTGTGTGTGTGTGTGTGTGTGTGTGTGTGTGTGTGTTTCCAGAGAAAAGGAGGAAGTGAGCTGTGTTATTGTCTAATTATGTTCTTAAAATGTTACTCATGTTAATTATGTTTCCGTGCTGGCTCTATACTTGATTATAGTTATATGTTTAGTATATAAGATATACATTGGGCATAGAGTACGGTTTGGTATTGCAGTAAGAGGGGATTTTCGAGCTTTTTTTTTACAGTTTTACATTTATTTTTAAGGTTGCATGGGTCGGACATGGAGTAGCATTCAGGATTGGTGCGTTAAAAACTGCAGCTGCATTGATTTTCATCGTCGCTTGCAGATAAATATGAATGTTATATTTAATTTGTAGGACAAACACATTAAGGATATTGGGAAAGTGTTAAACCTGTGTCTTGTGAAGTGACGTCTGTGATATTTAATTGTGTGCTTCAAAATCTGATTGGGCATCACACTATCACATCAGAGCTAATGCGTTCAAAACTGTGGAAAAAAAAGAGGATTTATAGAAATACAAATTGATGTTCAATGTCAAACTGCTTGTAAACAACTCATCGGTTTGGTGGAATGGTGGCTTTTGCTGTGTTGTGAGTGCTACACTACAAAAAACTCACAATGGACCTTAACCCGTATATACGCAATAAAAGCTTCTCAAAACAGAATTTGGGCTCATTGATGATTAAACTGAGGGTTTTCAAACTGGTGTACATCCTAACGAAATACAGAATCCAATCGAGTATAAAAGTCCTGTCCTATCCTTGCATCACTACATCACTGTGTGGTTTGTATGTGAATGTGCAACCGTGTGCGCGTGTGTAAAAAAAAACAGTGGAAACTGAATTTCCCCTTCGGGGGGATTACTAAAGGTCCATCTCCTACGAAAGAAGATTAAGGCCGGTCTTATTTTTATTATGGAGATCTGACCAAAATAAAAACAAATGTTGAGTTCTGAGATTAAAGTCAGAATCCCCAAAAAACTGAATAAAAAAAAAGTCAGAATTCTGAAAAAAAGTCTGAATTTTAGAAAATAAAACTCATAATCCTAAAAATGACAGAATTCTAAATAAAAAAGTCTGAATTCGACAAAAAAGTCAGAATTTAAATAAAACTGAATAAAAAGAAGAAAAGTCAAAATAAAATAAAATAAAAATTTGGGATCAAAAGATAATCTGGATTTAAGAAAAGATTTGGAGAAAACTTGTTTGCTGTTCTTGAAAGAAAGACATGGCAAACCGCTGCTGTGCTATATTACATATATGATGTGTAGTGTATACATGTGACGAGTAATTCGGGGAAAAAATGATTTGAGTTAAACATTGTACTAAACTACATATGTGTATGTAGTTTAGTATTTGGATTATTTGATATGGGCCTAGCACCAACAATAATGGGGTGGAGGACCGTCTGATGTAATTTTGAGACTAAACTCTCAATTCTGAGAAAAAATCTGAATAAGAAAAAACATCAATATTTTGAAAAAAGTTCAATTAAAAAAAAAAAGAGTCGTAATTTTGAAAGAAGTCAGAGGTAAAAACAAAAAAGGATTCAAGTTAGGTTTTGTACTTGATTACATATGTGTATGTAGTTTAGTATTCACAATACATAGTTGTTTTATGTGATATCGGCCTGAGCACCAACAGAAATGGGGAGAAACAGTTGGTAATGTTATTCTAATTCTTTGAGCGTTTGGGGGCTTTTCTGAGGGGCCTAAGATGTTTGAAAACTCATGAAAGATTGCACAGCGATTGGAAAATAGGGTTTTGACAAGGGGGTTTGGCTTGGACGTGGCAAGTTGGTATGGCCGCGCCCACAAACCGATTTCAAAATAAAAGCCAAACCTTGAACTTTCACATCAGTAACTACAGATGTGAAACTGTATGAAAGTGATCCTTATTTCCAGCCATAACAACAAATAGCTAAAGCATGAAACAAACACCAGGAGCTGTTTAATTAATAAGAACTATTTATTGTTTACCAGTAATTGCAATACATTTTTTATAAAGCTGTGTCCCATTTTGTTATCACAAATCTTATGTTACAATCCAAACAGGCCGAGGACCGCGGGATCCGAGCAGAATTGATTAGAAATGCGATAACGTTGTTGTCGTCCATGCATTTTGAAACTCGTGAATCAACCAAAAGACTTCAAATCTTATTTAACAGGTAAAATATGATGGAGAGTCAGCTACCATTCTTTGCAAACCAACACGAGACCAAAATGTAGATGTAGCTATCCAAATAAATACATTCCTCTTCATCTACATCTGAACACAAGCATGAATTAAGATAGCTTTTGAATGAAGAACAAAACAATAGGCCTTTACACACAGGGGACATTTTGACCTATCACACACACACACAGGTGAGTTGTTTTAAGCCAAAATGTCTGCTGGGGGAAAAGGCACACTGTTCTCATATATTACTCTGAAAACAAACTGTGACGTGTGCTGAGCAGGATCCCTGTACATCACTGAGGCTTTTATAACTTTTAAAAGCTATACATCTGTACTGTTACCCTGTTTATAAGTAGGACGGATATTATCTACAATGGGAACGAGCAGAGTTGCAAACAGGTCACCTTTTCTTAGGAAAGACCTTTTTTTTTGGGGCATCTTTTATTTTAGCATCTCTATAGGGTGTGTCCTCTTAGCAGCGTTCATAATATATTCTCTCAGCGTGTCTCTGTGACAGAGGCGTTGCTACGCGACAATTAAGTATTTACACTGTGTACAGACTGGCTAGCAAAAACAAAACGGAAACAAAAAGGAAAGGGCAGATCCTGCAGAATAAATGGTAACATGGCCTCGCTGCGATTTCTCCCCACTGCATCAGGAATGGAAGCGTCTAGTGAGGGTTAACATTTCTCATATGCACACATTTCACAATATCACACAAACACATTTTGATTCAGGGCTGAACCTTTCAAAGAATAATGTCTCACAGACCTTATTGACTTCACTGGCTGGCAGTCCAGGGATGATGGATGGATGTTTTCATAGAGCGGTGCAGGAATGAGTTCTAAAGCCTGGAAAAAAGTTCGCATTTCACCCCTTCTGGATCCCTCGTCAGTGTTCTTTCTAAAGTGATTTTAGTCAGAAATAAGGTCTGTGGTTAAAGAAAATAAGCATACAAACTTGCTTACAAGTAGCTAGATGTCATCACACTGAGATTTAGCCACGGTTAGCACGGCGGTGGTGATGCTATCGTGATGTAGTTTGTTTGTAGCCTAACGTTAGCGTTTAAAAAATCAAGTGTTGTTAATACGTGAAGATTATTCTGCTGAACAGAAAGTGCAAGTATCATTACCGTGTGTATGGCAAAGATCTCATTTTAGACAATATTCAAACTGCAATTTTGTAGAGGGAGCCCTTACGATGCTAACTTCCAGGTCAGCGTACAAAAATCCATCATCCTTGCACCACTCTATTGGAGTCTAAAAAGGGGCTTTCAACACAAAATTGCACACTCAAACATCCCATCATTAGTTTGCCTCCCATCCGGCGTGTCTCTGAAGCAGTTAGAGAGGGGATCTATCGTCTCTAAAACTCCTCGTGAACATTTCTGGCGTAATCCATGAGCTTGCTGCCCGTGAAGTATTCGCTGTACTTGAGAATCTCTTCCAGCTCCAAATTGTGATTCTGATTTTCATCTGCGACGGCAATCATCTGCTTGGCCTCGTTCAGGGCGTTGTGCTCGTTCATCGGGTCCATGTACTCCTGCACCGGAGAAGAGAAGGAAAAAAGTCATTAATTAATCACTTCTTTCCTCAAATATCAGACTTTGTTTTTCAAATTTCACATCCTTAATTCCAGCGAGCCATCATTTCAGTTTAAGACCTTTTGCTTTTTTCCATCACTCACCTCCAGTTCGGCCATGGTCACGATGCCGTCCCGGTCTGAGTCGATGACGTCCTCGAACTCCTTCTTCCTCTCTCGCACCCAGTCGTCATCGATGTCCTGCGCCTGCTGGTTCTCCACGGTGCCCACAGGTAGGGAGATGAACTCGGAGAGAGTCAGCTTCTTATCACCGTCCTGGTCTGCAAGCAAGAACACAATGGACATTTAATTGTGTTACCTCTCTACACAGCTTATCCAAATCCACGATTATATTCAGAATACAAACATATCTGCAGATAGTGACGTATCTACTACTACTTATCACCATGTTTTAATGGAAATGCTCAAATAATGGGCTGTTTTTCTATGAATGAAAGCAAATCAACATAAATGTCATCAGCACTAACTCTGATAATGGGGTTAGTGCATTTAGAAGAGGAAAATGTGTTTCAGCCTCTAAATGTGAAGACATTTTTGATCTTCTTTGTTTTATGTGATAGAAAACATGTAGGCTTTGTGTTTAAAACAAGTCGTTTATCATGTCCCCTTAAACTCTGGGAACTCCTAACGGACATTTGTATGTTTTATCAACCGATGAAATTGTTCCACAGATGAAATGTCAATGGAACAATTTCATTAGTTGCCGCTCTTTAACTTCTTTACTGTCCTTTCTGAGGCCAAATTGCCACGTCGTAATAGTATGGCGTGTTTTTGTTGTGCAGAAAGCATGACCAAACCATGAAAAGGAAGCTACATATTCAAGTTCTGTGTTAAAAACCAGACGAACAACTTTGATCTGCTTTCCCTCCTGTGCTCCGCGAGTATGTTCAACCGTGTAACACAAACTGCATTGACCCAGAACAGGTCACCTTATGAGGATATGAAACTACCCTGCATGTAAACACAGAAGGCATCTAATGTTTTTATATTACCAGTGGACCATAGAACTGGGTGGTTGTCTTGTAGAACAGCTTGTTTAATTACAGTTACTGCCATCAGTGAAGACGATCAGTACTGCTCAGCAACATCGCTCAGACAACCAGGGTCTAACAGGAGTTCAATTCTTTACATAGGATAATACTAATTACTTTGGTGAAGCCTAATCTGTTTCTGCAACTCTGATGAACCATGTTTAAACAGAATAAATACACATTTGAATAAAGCTGTATACTGTAGCCCTGATGTGTGAATGAGTCAACAACTTCCCCATGTCACCCTTAAAGGAGACATTATTTACATGATTACTGTCTCTCCTGCGACACGTTAGCTTTAATGTTCAAAAAGGTCTTTATTTTTCTCACCCTCTGTCTGAAACCAGAGCCCAGACTGCTAGCTTTTGGAATTTTAGACTCTGCACACCATTTACATGCACAAAACCTACAAAACAGGAAATGGAATACCCCTCAGAAGCATAATGGGGCCCCTTCAGTTTGTTTTCCACCGTCTACAAATGGCAATAAGTAGAAACGTACCTAGGTCGCGCACAATCTCCTTGACCATGTATTGCAGCATGCCCTTGCTGTGCTCAGGATGGAGGAAGGACAGGAACTCCTGCTCGTTCAGCAGCTGGTCGTTGGGGTTGTTGTCCGCCTGAAACCAGCGGTCCTTCAGGCTCTCCAAAACCTCCTGAGCTGCAACGGCAAGAACGCGCATCTTACTTGGACTGTCACCTGGAGATCTGCAGCACATATTCTCAGATATTCTTGAAGAAAAAGCATTTCATAAAATGTTATACTTACTTTCCTCATCCAGTTTCAGATCTTCATTATTCTTCACTTTCTCGGCCATTTCCTTCTCGTTGAAACCTTTGCTGGCCAGGAATTTCACTCTGTATTCGTCCCAAGTCACATGACCTAAAGACAAAGCATGAATGGGATTTTGACTCATTTGAATCGTTCATTTGGGGAAGCCTGATTTCCTGACTTGATAACAGTCAGCGTGCTTTGAATGATAAGAGGATGGGATTTTTCTCTCTCACCGTCAGCATCGGGGTCCACGGCACGGAAACTGTTCTTGTTCTCCACCATGGCCTCCTGGAAGTGCTCCTCCGTCTTCTCCATGATCCAGCGCTGCATCTCTTTGGCGCTTACGCTCCTGTCCTTGTTGAAATCAACTCTGTGAAGACAGAATAAAAACAAGAACTGTAGCTTTAACTTATTTGTCAGCTGTAAAGACAGATATGGTTTACTGACTTGTGTCCTTCTTCTGCTTTTCTTGAACGGGTCCGGCACTAACACTTTTAAACATTTCTTTACCATTTAAGGCAAAATAAAGGGCAGAAGGAGGAAGGGGGAGGGAAAGCTTTTCAAATCGTAGCAAAGCATTATGTTGAAGCTGTTTATTGATTTGTAATCCTTCAGAGTTTAGTTTTTTATTGCTGTTTGCATATAGTATTTGATCATTAGTTCAGTTCAATTGTAAAAGGGTTTGAAGGCAGCTTTGGGAATGTAGGCATATATTTGTAGACGTTGAAGGGGTAATTGAGCAACAGAAACGCACATGTTGTTTTTACCATAACGATCGTGTGAAACAGAATAAGCTGCACTATATTCTTGCCTTGACATTGGAGGTATCACTGCGTAAGATTCCCTACCTGGTGACCCAGTAATCGTTTGTATATTGAGTTTGTCTTTATTTGTTTTTGGTTTAGCCGCACTATATTAAAAAGAAATATAGAGAGGCTTTTCACTCATGTTGGCTGAAACAACAGCACCCTGCCTTGTAAGACTAAACTAAATGTTTGCAAAGCTTGTTTTTTTTTCAGCTGAAGTACATTCTTGATCAAAAATGAAACTTTGTATTCACTTGTAAGTTATGTTCAGGTTTCACGATACTCCCTTCTCTTCCGTGCTCTGACACACATCCAGGAATGCTGTATGTCCTGACTGTAAAAGAATGTCTTACTTTGTGAAAATCTCAATCAGCTTCTTCCTGTTCCTCCTCGGCTCTGAGTCCTCCTCGAATTCCTCGATCTCTTTTCCCAGGAAAACCTCCTGGTGGAAGTCCTTGTTGAGGTGGCCGTCCAACTCCATCTTCACCCCGTTCAGGTGGTCCGGGGGAAGAATCTCATTGTCGTCCTTAGGCACGGGAGATTTTTCTTTAGCCGCCGACATGTTGGCCGGCCGCGCGTGAACATCTATGGTGTGGAGCAGGATGCAGAACAGCAGGGACACCGACAGCAGGTTTCTGCACCACAGTTTCCTCCAAACAGCCATAGTTACCTGTAGATGGGAAAAGGTTTCTAGTTATGTGAGCCAAGTCAGTAAATAAAGCCTTGAACTAGAAGAGGGGAATGTGATACCAACGCTTGCTTCCCTCCTTTGAAGCAAACTGTTCTGCTTCATTGTGTTGGGGCTTATGTTCAAGAGAAAATGCAAATCTTAACCATACACTGTATATCAAAGTCTGTTATGATAAAACCTAGATAGAGATTCATCACACACCCTGAACAAACTTTGTTGTTGCTTTCCTCACATGGGATTTTCCCGAATTGCATCACGCCCACTGGAAAATCCCGTTCACTCAACCTCATTCTATGCTTATTTATCTGGAGGACTGGGAAAGTGTGATGGAAGAAGTTTTGTTGTCCTTAAATTAAGTAAAAGTACTCATACCATGCTGTGAAAATAGTCCAGTACATGTTAGAATACTTCATTTCAACCCCTTAACTAAAAGTATGCTGGTATGATGAGGCCGCCTTGTAGCATAACAACATAAATAACCAATGGTGGAAAGTAAAAAAGTACATTTACTCAAGTATACATTTGAGTTACTTACTACTACTTCTACTTTAATACATTTTGAAAGCCAATTCTGAACCTTTTACTCAGGTTCATTTACTTTACAAGTGTATTTAATGGTTACTTTATAAATGCAGATTTTGACACACATTACTTACTTCTTAAATGTGAAGATTTGTTGCTTTTGCTTTAAAATATTTTATAATATTTAAACATACACAGGTACTTTTACCCCTATCACTTAAAGTACATTTTCTTAATCGTACTTACAATATTTGTACTCAAGTACCCTTCTTAATGCAGTACTTTCACTTGAAATTGAGTATTTTTACTCAAATAAAGAGTTTGAATACTTTCTCCATCACTGTAAACACTTTGATAGCTAAACACCAAACATGAACGCTTCCCTTTTATGTTGTGAACGGAAATCTGACGTGTACTTTGAACGCAACACAATTTGGCTGTCAAACCTTGACTTCTTTATTTCACGGTATTTCTTTTCATATAACCTTAAATCATTATACACCAGCAGCTGGTCACGTGCTCAAGAGTCAATTAAATGCTCATCAACGCAAACAACAGTTAGCTTCGTGACGTCATACGAATTATTTTGTAGCGCAGGTGAATCTAAGCTAAATATGCTAACACAAGCTAACAAAACAAGATAGGGCAACACTACCTGGAATATGTAAATAGCATAAAAACAGAGAGACGTTTCGACCAACCTGTCGAGAAGGAAGACCCAAAAACGACACTGAGGTGAAAGTTAAAAAGGACTTATCGGTGTTGAGAGATGGCTAGCTAGCTAATATTAGCTGAACTTCCCCAGTCATACAGACCTGCAATTTCCAGTCAGCTGTCAAATAGTTCCTGTACACGTGGCTCTCCCCCCACAACACTCCCACACCTAAATGTGGGTCGGGACTAAATAATCCAATGAAGGAACGCAGGGTGGGCTGTAAAAAAAACAAGTCCTCTGTGATGTTCCAGTTGGCATTAACTCACACAAGCTGTCAGCTGAACTGGTTCCTGGCTAGATGCTAACGTAGCTATATTTGTTTTTGGTAAAGTGACGACATTTACATGTATCACTTCCGGGTGGCACTTTCAAAAATAAAACCAGTGCTCACTAATGTAGTCAAGACGTTGTGTAGCCACGTTGTACGTTTTGGAGAGGCTCAGAATGTGCCACAAAGCTCACGTTTGCAAAGATAAATGTTGAAATGGTAAGTTTAAAGCATATTTAACAGTAAAGTTAGAGATTAATTGTTGAAATTGTTAGCCAAAGTGAATGGTTGGCATAGTTAGCTAAATGTTGGCTAATGGATAATTGGTGAAACAACGGCAAACCTATTAGACTGAAAGGTGACCTGCTGAAAACAGAAGTTTGAAATGTTTCGCCTAATGCAATTGATACCTGGTTGGAAAAGCTAATGCTAGGCTTAATCGAATGAATAAACAGATGGTTAGCTTTGTCTAAAGGTCAATCTGCTAAAACAAATGGACACATGTTTAAAATAGATGTTAAGGTAATAAAAAGCCTACATGTTGACAATATAGGTAGGCCTTACAGTTATAGTTAAATGCTTAACAAAGTAAACGCTTGGATACATCGTGTAAATAGCTAAAAAGAAATGGAACAAATAAAGGTGAAAGTAATTCAAAACAAATGTATTAGTGCCAATGGTGTAAACTATGTGCACAACACATGAGCTGTAAAAGAAAACAGGCAATAGCTGGAAACATTACAGAACTTTTTAAAATTCTAACAGATCATCTGAATGTATTTTATTTTGAAGACAAATATTCATAACTTCCGGTATTGTTCTGTTGTTCTCTGGTACACTTGACTGTCTTGCCTGCTTCGCGTTTAGACTGACGTGCCATACTGGGAAGGTGCTGTTTATTTGTCTGCACTGAAGGCTGCTGCCTCTGGGTGGCGCTGTGTTAAAATGTAATAATATCAAGTGGAGGAAAAAGCAGTCTAAATATGCAAGATGTGAAGTGGAAGAAGAAAAACCCCTGGTAGCTAACATGTTATTTATTCTAACAAGAGTATGAGAGGGCTGAATTCCTTTTGGACAAATGAGCTGATTGCAGGAACACCCAGACCAGTAATTTGTCCACATGAGTCATGTATTATTTACTTATAACCTCCAATTGACAATGCTTCAAATATTAGTACTTACCTCAAATCTTTTTTTTTCTTCCTAATGGAGTATTTAGAAATTGAGACATTTTGCTGAACATCAACACTGAACAAAACATGTTTACACTGTTGTATTTGGCAGGATCAGGATTCTTTGGCAGGGTTTCAAGCAGCAGATTTCACAAGATAATGTCTCGAGGTCATAAAAAAGTGCATTTCTATTTCTTGCCTGGATGTAAACACAGGACTTTGGTAAATATGAAGCCCAAATGACAGACACTCTCAGGCAGATACACAACTTTTACACACACACAACTTGTCTGCCAAAGAACCTCTTCATCGTGAACATTTCATCTATGAGATAAAGCAGAGCTGAATAAGCCAGTGAGGTTGCCAATAGGGAGAGGGAGTGGGAGAAGGGGGAGAAAGAGAAGCGGGAGGGAGAAAGGGTGATGATAAAACTCCACTGTGAGCCCTCCTGTAAGCTCAGTCGGAGCAAAGGAGCAACTGAGACCAGAGGGACTAGGAAACAGAGAGCTACTGCACATGGCTCTGGACTTGATGCATTGTGGGAGATTTAGCACGGGACACCTGAGAATTATCAGACAGAGGTAGAAGAACTACCTGTAAAGATTTGGGAGTAAAGAAGAAGATCCAAACCTGACCTTATCAATCTCCTCTTGGGTTTTTCTTTCACTCTGCATCCCTCCCGCAGGGTGCATGGTTTTTGGAAACTCATCTGCATGTTCTGGAAAAAAAATTCCCAACTTTTTATGAAGCTTTTCCACACAACTTTACTGGAGACTGGATCCACCGCTCAGTGTGAGAAACAGCAGGACAAGGGGGGAATATTACCATCCATCTCCAGCCCACCCGCCAGCTTTTGGACAACCCCTCCTCTCTGCCTCTTCTTTTGCCCCCTGTACCCCCCCACTCCCTCCATCCCTCCTTCCCTCCCTCCATCTACACCTCACCCCCCAACAGAGCAGAAAGCGTGAAAAATCTCACTAATGGGTTTATTTGCTGTCAGATCTGCGCCGATCTGTCATTCCCTTGGACCATTCTGCTTGACACATTTCATAGTTGAGTAAGCCTCCTGGCTTTCTGGCTAGAGTTATAACACAGTGCCCCTGCAACGCTGGCTGAGCGCTCATCAAGAGGGATAGCGGCGGCGGCAGCAGTCAGTCTGACAGTCTTTTGGACAGGGAGTCCCTGAAGCTGCATTCCTACAGTCTCCTCTGAGTTTGTGAGCCTTGTGGGCATCCTCAGCGTGTCCCTTTGCAGGAGATCCAGGCTGGTTTCTGCAGGAATTCCGGTGCTGATTTGATAGATAGTGTGAAGATGTGGTGTGGGGCTGGGCCTCTGGCCGTGGTGGCTGCAGTGTTTTGGACTCAGTGTGTTCTTCTGAATGGGGTGGATGCCAAGAAGGAGAGAAAAAGGCCAAAGGAGGGCACACCACAACACACAGAGACCTACAACGCTACCATGTCCAACAGCGAAGAGGTCGGTGGAAGCGTCAAGGTAAATGACTTTTTATGATATTTAAGCAAGTTGCATATTCTATTACACTCATGCATTACTTTATTAAGATGAAAATGCATAAAAAGGTTTGGAGTCAACCTGCAGAAATGTGAGATGTGTGCAGATTTCTTGTCAGCACAGGCAATATGCACGGCAAATAAATGATGGCAAAGGTAGAAAGCTTTCGACAGACAGGTGTGCCCTGCCGGGTCAAGCTTCAGACAGTGAGACAGAGCAAAATGTGTGAAACGCTAAATGGATGACTTCCGGAGGTATGCCAGGAATGTGGACATCTAAAGGCTGATCAATGCATCAATTAGTGTGCGCCGCGGGTGTCTCACACCAATTTCCTGGCTTAAGTGAACAAATCAGGATGTAGGAAAGTTACAAGTATCAGGCAGAGGGAGATGAGATTAGCTACAATAAGATAAGGACATATAAGACACTCAAATACGTCTATGGCAGGATATAAAGTTGGAAACAATAAGTTGAAAAGTTGCTATTTTCCAGGGAGAAACATGGGAAAATGTGTCCTTTAAGTAAAAACCAATGTTGTTTCCTTTAAAAACCCCCAGAAATAAACTGCATCACAGTGGTACAATTCATTTTTCTGCAGCAACAGTTGGCCCCTGTTATTTATTGGGTTCTTGCTGGTGTTGCATATTTGCGAGGGTTTTCCAACGGGCTATTTGTTTAGCTTCCAGCCCACCCATTATGTTGGCATTCTCATGTAACTTCTCGCTGCCCTATATACCAGCCTTCAGCTCCTACCAGCCGCCGGCCTCCAACCGTAACCGTCCCCGCCTCTGAACCACGCGGTGAGGTCTCCTTTGTATCTTTAAGAACACATTGTAGGTGGTTGTGGCCTGCCGGTGTTTATTTGACTTGGTTTGGCCCCGTTAGAGCAGAGGCTATGAAGGATGACCTTGTGTCAACCCTCAAACGAGGAAGACGCACCCCACTGAATCGTGCCACAGGGCGGGGGCCGGGGGGGGGGGGGGGTCTTCACTAACACTTTTTCCAGTGGAGATGAGTCACTAAGTAGATTTACTCAAGTAACAGTTTGAGGAACTTGTACTTTACTTAGTATTTCAATTATCTGCTGCTTTGTACTCTTACTCCAAGCTACTTGATTTGGATTAATAATGTGAAATATAGACAATGTTTTTCATAACAACACTGCACCTTATTTTAATTGTATTATTCATTATATTTATATTTTCTTACAATTTACGTTATTTAACTTTGTTTATGTGCGCAATTGTCTCGTATGTGTGAACCTACTTGTCAATAAA
This sequence comes from Eleginops maclovinus, assembly GCF_036324505.1. NCBI lineage: Eukaryota > Metazoa > Chordata > Actinopteri > Perciformes > Eleginopidae > Eleginops > Eleginops maclovinus. The sequence goes on along the minus strand of NC_086349.1, from coordinate 24,440,821 downwards.
CCTGTTTCTGATTCAAAATAAGTTACTCCTGAAGTAAATTCAGAAGCCAGATACAAAGCTAGCTCCACCTTTACCAGCTTTGATGTAACTTTAATGCATCAATAATTATAATCAAAACATATGATGCTATTAACTTTTGGTACTTTAAGTATATTTGGATGCTAATACATAGTTAAATTTAAGTAACATTTTGATTGCTAGACTTTTACTTATAACAGAGTATTCCTACAGTCTGGTACTTCTACTTTTACTTAAGTACAACATCTGAGTACTTCCCCAACCTCTGATTATTCCCCCTAGGGTCCCTCTGCCATGATGTAACTCCTGGGAAAGTTATAGGTGGGCAGATATTTTAAAGACGATGTTGTTTCCCAGCCCATTGATTCTGTCATTCACAAGCCCCGGTCTGACTCCGCTGTGTCTGGGACATCCGATAGGGGCGGTGCGGCCCCGAAAAAACTGGGGCAGCATGCCTATAAGCCCCTCACAAAGCCCCATAGAAAGGGTCCTGAAAGGGAACACCTCGGCGAGGATTAGCCCCCCGCGCCTCCCTCCCTAACATTCTTTTCATCTCATCTCCCACAATCAGAGGGTAATGACATAATCACACTTAAGACGCAGTGTTATGCCAGATAGTGTCTCTGCCAAACATTGTCACCTCTGATGAGAACCTGAGTTGACATTGGTGGAAGTGGTTGGATTTAAGACTGTATTTGTTGGTGGTACTGTACAGCCCCTTAAAAAAAAAAGAAGAAGCAGCATGCCACACACGCAGTGGTGTAAAGTAAGTGGATTTACTCAAGTACTTTTGAGGCACTTGCACTTTACTTCCATTTTTTGCTACTTTGCACTTCTACTCCACTACATTTATTTAATACCGTTAGTTGCTAGGCAGATTTATAGTATATCAAGTCATTAAAACTACCTGCACCTTTACCAGCTTTGATAACACTTGAATGATCAATAATTATAAAACATGTCCTATATATTATTCTGAAATGGACCAATCTGCAGGACTTTTACTTGTAACAGAGTATTCCTACACTCTGGTACTTCTACTTTTACTCAAGTACAAGATCTGAGTACTTCTCCCACCTCTGCACACAGGATGAAAAGCGATGAACTTGCTTTCTTTGGTTTGTTTATACGTTTATCCGATTACACATCTGTTAGATCCCGGTTAAACAACACCTCCATTGGAGCCGCCTTGGCGAGCAATGTGTGTTCTCAAACAAGCCAAACATGCACGCTCCACATTTACATGTTTTCCCCTTGTGCCCAGTGGAAACAGTTTCTTATGATGGTATACGCTTTCTATCTGACCAATCCTGTGTGTGGGCTGCTGGCAGCGTGCAGCCGTACTCTGCATTCCTTGGGAGATTTTCCATTTGAAAGTGATCACAATACTGAGGTGTGGAGTTGTGCCGCCAGTGGAATTTTTTTAATGAGATGATAAGTGAAGTACACTTTCAAACAATCCCTGTGAACCGTCACGTTGTACAGAGCAATATGTCAAAGGTGCATGTGTGTGTAAAGCCTTATTGCTGTGCTCTCCAAAAGATGAGAGGAATCTGTCATTGTGGAGCAGCGAGGGATCTGTGAGGGATCTGTGATGGCTGTAATTGAGGGAGTCAAGTCAAACATCACGCCTGGCGCGTTGAGTAATGGCTGGGTTAAGCCCCAGGCGAGGGTTTTTGTTTCCTCTCTCTCATCCCCAGTGATGATTAATGCAGCAGTGTGTGGGACCTTTTGGATAAACCCACACATAGGAGACAAGGCTGAGTCCCACAGAAAACAGCGCCACTGTGAGAGCACACTCCTCTCAAACACTACTGATGGTGTGAACTACCTTCAGTCTGTGACCTCTGCTTTGAACATGTCCGACCACTAAAAAGTTCATTTCGTATTTTAAAATCGAGAGAAAGGAAAAAAGATCTCTTGTGAAAAGTAAAACGAACCACACACAGTGTTACGTTTCCTACACGCAGACATGGAGCGACTGTTTTATTTGGATTAATTTTGATTTATTAATAGCTTCAGATTGATGCCAGATTTATAGCAATCCCTTTAATCTTGCCTGATTCTTATCATGCGCCGGTGCTGTTTCTGAAAACATGATTTCATAATTCTTGCAACACGTCAGAGTGCATTGGTCAACAATGGATGTTTTTATCAACAATGGAGGATGGTTTTTCAGATTACCTTGAATATTTGACACCACTGAATATCTTGTGTTGCAATTTCCTGTGAAAACTTATGATAGATGCCAAAAACATGATATTGAAATAGCTATTTCAAGGGATGGGTGCATTTTTGGAAAAGCGCTGACTCACTTGACAGCAGAGTTATAAATCTTTGTTATCTCTACAGTTAATATCTTTTTGTATTTCGCTGCTGCAACAACTTCTTTTTTTCCCAGTTTGGGATAAATATAGTATTTCTGATTCTGATTCTGGGGCTACATCCAGCAGCTTGTTAGCTTAGCTTTAGCACGAATACTTGAAACATAGTAAACATCTAGCCTAGCTATATCCAAAGATAACAACATATGGGAGTTTATATCATTTATTCAGTACCTTAACCATTGTTTGAAGCTTTCATTTGTGTACGTATTATACAACTTGTTGCCTTCAGACAGAACAAGGCCCTGTTTCGCTTTTATGCTAAGCTAAGCTAACTGTCTTCAGCTGACTTTATAATTAACACAAAAACCTGATATTGGTACGGATCTTTACCTCCTGTTCTTGGCAATATGGTGAATTACTGTATTTCCTAAAACACTGGACTATTCCTTTCCAGATAAAGGTCTTTGTTTTTAAGCATCCTTTATTTTTAACCAGTGTTTCAGTTTTTACACTGTACCGCTGTTCATGTTAACAGACATTAGTTTTAGCTAATCACTTCAGTTTTAATCCAACACGACATAGGGTAAATTGGTTGCTTAACAAGAGTTATATTAAAAAAAGATAGTGTACCTATGAAACATGATGGTTTATATAACAGGAGGTGGGTCTAATGACTTCTTACCTGACACCCACACTCGAGCCACAGGGCAAACCTGGTCTGGATCACCAGTGCTTTTCATCAGCTCGTTTTACCTACCACAGGGAAAATGAGCACTCACTTCCATCTCAAAGCTATAATTCGTACACAAAACAGATGTCACACAACGTTCAAAGTCTCTTTCAGAGTCTATTGCCTTTTTATGTCTGGAGGAAGCCAAGAATGTCTTGGGTGATCTCTCGAGCGTAAACACAAATTTATTCACTTTCTCTCACACATCGTAAATGTATACACACCTTTTTGTTGAGACAACATCCACCATGTTATAGGAAGCGTGTATTATTATATAATAACTATATTTCATTTACACTTCCAAGTAGTGTTTCTTCAGCATTTGTTGCACTAATAACAGCATCCTCATAGTCTGATAGAGCAATTATGTTTTGCACACGGTGCTTGCCAATTGAGTAATAACACAGTGCGAGAGGAGTACAGAGTCAACATTGCATGCCTAACTGTATTTAGCTCGTCGGTGATAAATCCTCAAGGCAATCTGTGTCTGTGAAGTGCAGCGGTGGGGAACACGGGGGTGGATGCATGACGACTGGGATGCACGCAGGTTAGCAGGATCCCCTCGTCCTGCCTGGGGATCCCTGCCTTATCCCAACCATGCATGGATGACTGCACAGGGAGCAGTGCAGAGATGTGAAAACAAGGGATTAAAAAAGGCTCTCCATCATCCTGTCTAACATTTAAAACCTGCCCGTGCAGCTTTTCTATCTGCGGCAAAGTTTCACATCGTACTACGTGTACGACAGAGGTGGGAGAAGTAATCAGATCTTTTACTTGAGTAAAAGTAGAAGTACCGGAGTGAAGTAAAAGTCCTGCATTCAAAATGTTACTCAAGTAAAAGCAGAAAAATATCAGCATCCAAATCTACTAAGTACCAAAAGTAAAAGTAGTCATTGTTTGATTGGTCATTTCAGAATAATATCTCTGATATGTTTTATAATGATTGATCATTAAAGTGTTCTCAGAGCTGGTAAAGGTGCAGCTAGTTTGAATGGCTTTGTATACTGCAGGGTAGCTGCTGGATTTACTCCAGGTGAACCAAAGTCTGATTTAAGGGTTGATTATATTTCACATCATTAATCCAAATCTGCCTAGCAACTAAAAGGATTAAATAAATGTGGTGGAATAAAAGTACAGAGTAGCATAACATTGAAATACCCAGGTAAAGTCAAAGTTGTGCTTAAGTACAGGACTTGAGTAAATGTACCTACTGTAGTTACTTCCCACCACTTGTGTGCGAACAGGTAGACAAGCACAAGAAAATAAATGAAGATATGTACACATGGGAGGAATTCAGGAGCTGCCTGTGTTGGAGTAGAGTTTCAGTATCTGGTTGCGGCTCCAGAGACATGTTTTAACAGTCGTGTTTGTGTTTTTGGTGGCATGCAGCCCCAGGGAAATATTTCCCCCTTTTTATTGCTTCAAATAAACTCAACGTAACTTTTCTCCAAACGACATGACAAATACATTTTAAGTTTTGCATGTAAAAAGAAAATCTGTGCAAAATGTTATTAGTTTCTGAAGGTAATAAAATCTCATAATGTGAATCATCAACAAGGATTAATTCAGTAATGGATCAAAAGAAAACTCTAAACCCCGCTGCGCTTCAGGGTAATAAAACAAACATTGTTTCCTTTTACTGTGTGCCATGGGTAAAACAATGAAAGTGGGGAGAGCAACTCAGTTAATTTACTCAAATAAATACTGTGGTTGAGTACAATTTGGGGTATTTGCACTTGAGTATTTACATGATATGCTTTGTTATACTTCAAGGACTCTACATTTGTGACTACGTCTTACTCAAATAAGTTAATCTATCAGGTGCACTCACTTGTTAGTTTGTAAATTACTTTTTGTGTTACTCATGACCCATCACAGTCATCGTGTGACCCTTTGGAGGGGCCTGGAAACCACTGCAATAAACTATCGATATTATAGAATAAGGATAAACCAATAGTTAGACACTTTTAGAACAAGGCTCCAGCTTGTGGTTAGCTTAGCTTAGCTTAGCATAAAGACTGGGAGCAGGGGGAAACAGCTAGCCTGGCTTCATCCAACGGTAACATATCAGCCTGCCAACACCGCTAAAGACGCTAATTAACACGTCATTTTACGATGGGTTTGTATGATGGACTATTTCTTGGCTGGGCGCAGTAACTTCCTGGGGTCTCTGCTTGTTCCCTGGCAACTACTCTAAGGTTGTGTAACTGTTGGACAGAACCAGGCTCGCTTTTTCGACCTCTTTCCAGCTATCAAACCAATGGTATCAACTGTTCTTGTGAAATTCTCTGCCAGAAGACTATTTCACAAATTGTTTACTTATCCCTTTAAAGAGGCCCAATTGTGCTTTTTGGGGTTTTTCCTTCCCTGTAGTGTGTTATAAATCACTTTGTAACACTCACACTTCTACTGGCTAGCTCTCCAACACATTGTACTGATAGGCTAAGGGGCGGGACATCTCTAAGCGGTTGACCAATCACAACAGAGCTGACCAGCTAACCAATCAGAGCAGACTGGGCTCTGGTTTCAGACAGAGGGTGAAAAGAGGTGCTGCAGCACAGGCAGTATGAGAAACATAAAGAGCTTTCTGAACATTAAAGCATGGAGACATGTCCCAGTAGAGGCAAATGAGCCGGAAATGAGCGTAATTTTGTCCTCTTTATGTCCTTAATAAAAAAGTTAAACTGTGTGAACAATCTATATTTGGAATAACTCATAAATACAAATACAAAAAGATGTCATTGATTAAAAGAAAAACATTAAAGTGCAGGAGAAGGTAAAGAGAAAAGCGAGAGGCACAGAAGTAATAATCGCAGGGCGTCATCTGTTGGGGTTTGGATGCATTTCAGGCGAGCTTTGCAGGACGGGTTTGGTTCATTATTATTAATTCTTCCGGTTCATACACACACACACATGACTGTTCAACATTGAATGCTAGGCTTTTTCCTTGTGATGGAGTATCACTACATTGTTGTGTTAGTGATTAGACTCAGACCCTGGACACAATGCGCCCCATTCTTAAGATCTGAATCCTCAGTAATGTGTCATGATTTAAAGCTCCATCAACGAAGATAAACACTGTCTCGAAGACTTACGGTTTCTCACCTTCAGACAGAACGCCCTGACACATTCCCCCGGTCCGTGCTGGAAAGGCGTGCGCTCACACCTGCTGACAGACGAGGCCACTTTGAGGCACTCGTACATCAGCGGTGATCAAAGCCAGAGCCCTGGTGTTCTTCATCAGCTCTCAGACTGATACCTGGGTCTGATTCCCTTCCCACTTTGTTCACCATTTGTACGTGCTGATACAGAGCTCTGGGAGGGAGTCAGACGTTTGCTTTTTTACGCCACAGTCAATAGCAGGCAGTGAGAGATTGAATGCTTCTGACAGGTTTTTTTCTGTGTCATCAAGCGATATGGTTTTCATGTCTGCATGTGTGCCGTCTTTGATGTTCTCAGTCGAGACGGGAGACTCACCTGCATACAATGAATCAGATTTTCTTTCTGGCATGTTGTATGAGCCATCCCAGCTGTCACTATATAGGGTACGTTACACGCTGACATGCTTAAAACTGAAAATGGAAAGAGATGAGCATTCCTTAAGCTGATGATTGGATTATTTATACAATGATTTGCTGTTATTTTTCAGCTCAGAAATGAAGGTAATAATTACCTTGCTCATAGCCTGTCTTCCCTGAGCACAGAAAATCCTTGAGGGCAAGGTTTTAATGGTTTAATTACAATGGCGTGTTTTTAAAGAGGATAACAAGCTCAGAGTATGGCTGATTTCCTGGAAATTATATGCTGTTTTTTATTATTATGTAGGGTATGGCTAAGATGTATAATTATCAGTCACATGTGTGGGCCAACATGTTTCATATCTCTGGAAAAGCAACACGATGATCTATGACACTGATATCAACAAGGAAATATGTGGAGCTGTAACTTCTTCTTTTTTTTTAAGAATCAGGGCCCACTGGCTCTCATAATTAGGTGGGTGTCTTTTATATCACACTGAGCTGTCTGAGGTGATGATTCACAGTTTTACAATCAATCCCAGTGGAAAGGTACTCAAACTGCCACAGGCAGAGAATACTACAGTAGTACGACTCCAGCACCACCACAACACCCCGCCATCACTCGTCAACACGTTAATATTTGTTCAAGCTTACAAGTCTGGTATGTTTAAGGGGCCCTATTCTGCTCACTTTCAGCTTCATATTTGTATTTAGTGCCTCTTTAGGACATGTCTCCATGCTTTAATGTTCAGAAAGATCTTTATGTTTCTCATACTGCCTGTGCTGCAGCACCTCTTTCTGTCTGAAACCAGAGCCCAGTCTGCTCTGATTGGTTAGCTGGCCGGCTCTGTTGTAATCTGTCAACCGCCTACAGATGTCCCGCCCCTTATCGTATCACGTTCAATGTGTTGGAGCGCTAGCCAATAGAAGCGCAGGTGTTACATAGTGATGTCATTATGATCCGGAAGTAAACAAAGTCGTCTAATGGACGCGTTTCAGGAAGGAGGGAACTTTGGGATTTTTTTCAATCATTGCATATGGCGAGAGCTACAATTATATGGACCAAGAAAGATTAGTTGTGGCGCTTGCTGGTGGTCCCTACATCTACCAAGATGCATTGTGCAAGAGCCATTGACTTCCAGCTAAAACAAAGTGTTGCAATTTTGCATATCTGGGTATTCAAATAAAAACAATGTAGGCTCCGTTGTCTGAACGAGTGAAAACCAAGACGGCAACAACTCATTATTTACCACATTGTCAACAGCAGCCTTTTTCAGAGTTTCACTCTTTCTGTTGTTACCTTTCAGAATAAAAGCCCCACTCAAATTAACTGCATGTTTTACTCTAATGCTGGTTTATTCTATTCTATTCTATGTTGAGATGTTTATATCTTTTAATTGTTTGATTTCTACTTGTAATTGTAGTTATGTGCAATGCCTTGTTTTGATTTAGGCTGCTGCAACGCAAAAATGTCCCAGTTTGGGATCAATGCTTAAAAGGTCACCCAAGGCCCCGGCCGTGGCGCACTGGCTGGTGCACCTGCACAGTACGCCGGCGACCCGGGTTCGATTCCCTACCCGTGGTCCTTTCCGGATCCCACCTCGACTCTCTCTCTCCCACTTTCTTGTCACTCTCCACTGTCCTATCCGATTAAAGGCAAAAAGCCCCCAAAAAAATATATATAAAAAAAGGTCACCCAACACTCAATATAAGCTTTTAAAAAAGAGATCAACAATCGGGGAAAATAGGAGCTGCAGTACATTCATCAGATGGATAGAAACACAACGAGTAGAAGAGTATTAATGCAGCTCTCTAACCGCTGGATGTGGAAATTATCGACTGTTAATGAGTTAGCCATATTAGCTTTAGAGGTGATGATATATACCAATGTGGTGTTCACATGTCGCCCAATAACCCAGTAATTGCAGGTTTAAGTATTTCCCACAATGTCAAACTCTTCTTATAAAGCTTCCAGAGCTGGTATGTAAATGAACATGAGAAATTGAAATGTCAGAGGGAAAAAGCGGTTTATTCAACGGGCTCCCGAGCTTATGGAAACAGTATTGAGTAGTGTAAAAGTATTCTAGTCTTGACCAAATCAACCCTCGCTTTTATCCCTTTCCAAACCTCAAAATCACAACAAAAATACAGAGCGATTCCAACACGCAGCCGGCTCAGCGCCTGTTAAGTTGTTTATTTTGTCTGCTGTCAGAGAGAAGAGAGGGAGGGAGAGGGGGGGAGAAAGAGAGAGAGAGAGAGAGGCTGCTGCAAAACACTGAATATTAAATCTGCTTTTATTCCAGTAAATTGAAAAGACAAACAAGGAGTCACTTTGTTGTGGCGGAACAAGAGGCAGGTCTTTAACAGTGAAGAAATTGTCATGTTGGTTTTAAAGTAAGTGATCCGTGTCCCGCTACCAACCCTAAACAAATTCCATTTCAGGCAGCTCACCTCGCCTTTATCTCCTCTTCTATCTTCACTGAAGGCACTTGACATTTTTAGGGAAGGGTAAGATTCGCGCTGGAATTCTTTCAGCTTCACGTTGGACCAAAATGAAAACAGCCCAGTTGTTGCATTAAAACGCTTCTTCCAGTTCTTGGACTGCGTTCTCTCATCTCCATACCAGATCCCAGTCTCCTATACAGTCATTTATTATTAAGGAGTCATTGGAGATAAGAAGATGAGGCATTAGGAAACAGACTAACAATCTTAAATCAAAACCCAGCCTGGTTTACATGCTGTATATACATTTGTTATCTTGTTTAGGACAATTTCCTATCGTTACATTACTTAAACAAGCAGAATTAACTAAACAAAACACTCTTTCGATGACGGGGGAGGTGTTGACATGTTGTTATAAACTATAGTAATTGACGTCCACACACAGGGTCTAAATCACACGTATGAGTAGCAGACTCATTTTTCAGCAGAGTGCTCATGGAAATTTTTCATTCGCTGAAAAAGAAATCGTGGTTTGTTTACATTCATCCGAGCTCTTTGGGCAAATGAGACCTGACGTGGCACCTGAGTGAGTTATCTGGGATGAAAAAACAAGCACAGAGTGAAGCTTTCGGAGAAGAATGGTGGCTAAACTTAGAGGGCAAATTGAATAAGCCTCTTTTCAGAAATAGACAGAAAAAAAAGAGGTTTCCTTGAGTGACCTTCCTCAGTGTCTGGCACCAGTTAATTGTATCTTAAGGCAAGATTTTTCCAATGATAGTTGGAAGACGGAAGAAATTACTCTGGATTTGAGTCAGATTTGTAAATTACGTTCCTTTGCATCGTGACTCAGTTGGGCAAAGATATTGAGAAATAGAATTCATAATGGATCTTTCATTTTGAAGCCTGTAATTATTGAATCAATCACAGTGTGACGGCTGCAGAAAAAGTCTGCATCTACAGGTTATTAAAATCTTGCCTTCCAATAACGGTATAGGGTCTTATTTATTTTATAGGGTCTTATTTATTTTATTAAGACCATAAAAAGTGTGATTAAAATAAATGCCTTCATTACTGGTTCTATTATAATTGTTCTGGAAATCCAATCGCTCATATTTTCCTCATATTAATTCTATGATTAACTCTGGGTTTTTCTCCTTCTCTGCTGCAGGTTCCTGACAACCAGCGAGTGGATCCACTGGGATCATGGATGGACTTTGTTAAAAGACCTGTTGGCAACTTTCCTGGAAAGTGTCGCAAACGCAAACGACCCCTGGTAAACCCAAAAGATGGATTGTGTGTCTTGCAGTTTTTCCAAACAAGTGTACATGATTAATGATCATTGGTACTGTAGTGATTGGTAAATAAGACATCATGGTCTTTTCAGATTGAGTTGGACGCATGACAATGTTTTGTATGTTTTTCCTCCATTAGCCCGGCCCCCCTGGTCCTCCTGGTCCTCCCGGCCCTCAGGGACCTCCTGGCTCTCCTGGAGCAGAAGTGACCCAGGATATTCTTCTGCAGGAGTTCAAAGACATGATTAAAGGTATAGAAACATGATTCATTTCCAACCCAGACGCACGTCTCCTCATTCATCCTCATATGTTTGTCTGCCACATTATATTTTCACACTTGTTCAGATTTACTCTTTACTTTCTGGTGTCCTCCTTCCTTAACTCTGGCTCTGCAACAACATGTGAATATGCTTTCCAACGCCAGATTTAACACACCAATACCATAATAGTGCTGTGTTAGCACGTTAAATGCTAACTCATGTAAATCCTCCACTTAAATATTACAATGTACAAATGCAGGTCCTTATATTTCAACATAATAGTAATTTAACTTACTTTCTAAGTGTCTTTACTATACAGTCTTTATTCTACTGTTCATAATGTTTACACTCATACTTTTTTAGATCCCGTATTTGTACACTTCTCTCGGTACCACTCTACAATAAGACTTTTAAGAATAGTTTGTATTCATTAATTAATCAGGTTGTGAACACTAATAAGCTTTTTTAAGTCAAGAGATGAACAGGGCAACTGTGACCGGTTGCTTGCCAAATAGTGAGCCCACATTTATCTGTACTGCTAAGCCTTATAATGGCTACTTAGCTTAGAAACATCAAGATGGATGGGGGGGGGGGGGGGATCAACTCAGTGAACAACAGATGCAGAGGATGCTGGCTGATGAAGAAGATGGAGTAAGCTAGGTAGCCAATATAAGGCTTAGTCATCTTGCCCAATAGTGAGCCTGTGTTGATGTATGAAAACTATGTTAGAACTGGTTTATAAATGGTCCTTTATGGAATCTTTTATAAGGGTAGTCTTATTGTAAAGTGGTACCCTTATCTCTACACATCGCACTGCACTTGGAAGCTTCCCACACACTTCTGGTTGGAGGCTAACTGTATTTGATTGTCCCAGAACTCAGAACAAAGTTGAATCTAATCTACATGTCATATGTCAACTCATTCAGTGTAGAAATAACCCGGATGTGTTTCTGTCAGAGGCTACAGAGAGGCGAGCAGCAGCGTTGGAGAGGCAGGCCAGCCCCAGCCAGCTTCCCACAGCCCTCCTCACCTTGGAGGGGATGACCTCGTACCGGCGAATAGAGGAGGCTTTCCACTGCAAGCTCAAAGGACCCGTGGTGGTCGACAAGAAGACTCTGGTGGAGCTGCAGAACTTTCAGACAGTACGTTTGTTTGAAACCACCGAGCAAATGTTTATGAACCAGTTCAGCTTTGGTGGAAAAAGAAAAGTTTTGGCTAATCCTCCCTCAGCATGTTTTCACGCTTTGTTTCTGACCCATTTGCTTCTCTTTCCTAACTGTGTTTGAAAGAGCGAGTGTTTGGTAATCATCGCTTAGTTTGCATGTGGGGGAATTATGAGAGGATCATCCCCTCGCTGGTAACTGGCACTGGCAAAGCATGCACTGCCTCTCAGAGACCCAGACTGGCTCGTTGGATAAAAATATCTACTTTTTCAATTATACACATCACTTTCTGGGCAGCGTACAAAAGGCACTCTGTCTCTGACTTGGAATAAAGTGTGGAGAGGACAGAAATAGACACTGTTTGAAACTGCATGCTGTAGTGGAAGAACTATGCCCTGTTGGATGGGCTGTCATGGTTTCAGGGAGGGAGGACTAGGCTTTTCCGAACTATTTAACATGCTAACACAGCACTTTGTTAGTACAAGCGTGTTCAATGTGGCTTTGGAAGGGTACTTGCATGTTTTTGCATATTGAAAGAAAAAGAAATGAACTGACAGCAGGAACCTGGTACCAAAATTATAGTTGGGTCAAACTAAAGCATTCACTGTAAATTAGGAACAAAGTTGAAGCTTGATTGGTAAACTGTAGCTAAGGAAGTAGCTAGCCAGGCTCTCAGAGAAGGAATTCATGCTCTGAAATGTAAACATATTAACTTCATGGTTCTGTGCTTTCAGCCGCCAGCTAAAGGAGCCTTCCTCAGAGGGTCGGGAATGGACCAGTCCACCGGGAGATTCACCGCTCCCATCACTGGGATCTACCAGTTCTCTGCTAATGTCCACATTGGTAAATCACAGTCACTGTCTTATATGGGGTATTACAGTACAGTAACTAGGTAGCTAGGTAACTGTTTTTACGCTGTCTCTGGCCAACCCATTTTAAAATGACAACCCTCGGAAAGGATCTTAAATATGTGCTAGACAACGATCTTCATGTGACATGCATAACAACTGGGGTTAAAGCTACAAGTCCCATGCAAACAACTACACATCTTCACCAACTGAACATTTATTTAGAAGATATGTAAATAAAGAAACTCCATTGTTTGTGTTGTTGTATTGCAGTGAAGAGCGAGTTTTAAAAGTATGCTGAGGAACAATGAAGAAAGGAATTGCTTTTATTGATACAAGAGAACATATTTTAGGAAGAGGACCCTCCAAGGTGCCAAATGTTATGATGTTCAAACACTTAGATTACTGCTGCAAAGAGTTAGCTGGACATGCAACTGCGGCTCACATTAGAGTAAACAATCAGCGTTTACTCCTCACCTTCAAAATATAAATGCACAGCTTCAGGACTCAGAGAAAAGCAACGTTTGACAGGCCTGCTGTGACTAATTACTGAGAAAGACTGTTCAGGGGTAGAGTTTCAGTTGGGGCCACTTAAATGGGATATATTTGTTTGTGAGCAATGCTTTTGAGACCGTATCTCCATGTGACTGTGAACATGTTTGCCTCCTCACAGACCACAATGAGGTGAAGAGGAGCAAGAGTCAGCTGAAGGCCAGGGATAATGTTCGGGTCCTGATCTGCATTGAGTCACTCTGCCACAGATACACGTAGGTATTCTGTCCCGTTCAGTGTCTTAACATGCACACTAGTATCCTGGTTTTGGATGTTATCCAATTCGAGATGTTTACATGGAACATACTAAACCTGGTTATTCATATTCATGTATACATGACTCGCCAAAATATTAGCCTCTAAGTTCAGTACCAATGGAGCATGTTCAGAACCCGGGTAAGGTCTTTAAAATGCCAAGTTATCCCAATTTCAATTTCAGTAGATAGATAGAATCGGAGGATGAAACCCTCTTTATTAGTCACATGCATGCACACAGCAGAGCACACACAGTGAAATTGGTCCTCTGCATTTAACCCATCCTAGTTCTAGGAGCAGTGGGTAGCTGCTCCTAGAACTAGGATGGGAAATTTCAATTTCAGTACGCTTAATGGGTTAGTGAAGTAAGTTAGCCACTGGTTTGACTATGGTTCACCTTACTACAGACTTAATCTTTTCAGCTTATTTACTACCTTTTTGGATCATCACCTTACTTCCTTATTCCCACATAACTTTATTATGGGAAAGGGTAAAACGTCTGAATAAGCTGTATAATAAAGAGATCTATAATTTGGATCGTCCCGTTATCGATAAACTGTGGTCATTGAGAGCGCATTCAAAGGTAAAATGGATAAAACTTTCGACTTAAATCTCAGTCTTGGATATTTTTCAGCTAAAGTGTTCGGTTTCTACTTTGATATATTCTTAAATATGAATTGGGACTCTCTGTTTTGAAAACCTGTTTATCTTTACTCTAATAGGCTGCAAAGGATTGGTCCATTTTGTGACGCGCCAAACTTGTCTATAGCCGGATGAAAAACCCCAGAGAGATTTGATAACCAACCTCCTGATACCCCTTATTAGCCATTGATAAGGCCCTAATGGAACCCACAAACCTAACCATGACCACGATACTGGTACCTTTATTGTTAAATTTGCTGCAGAACTCCTAAACTAATCACTACCTTGCACTATATCTTACCTTTTTGATAGATTTTATCCATGTGTTTTCATTTATCATGGCTTTAGCTGCTCAGTCATTTCAACTATCACCAATAGAAGTTATAAAACTCATTTGGAGAACAATCATCTGACCCCATCTATTCTTGACATTCCTGTTCTGACAAATTGTTTACTTTCCCCGTGTCACAGTGGTCATTTATTGGTGTTCAATGCTGCCTTGACCGTCACCAGTATTTATGAGCTGTTAAAGGTGTTGTCTGTAACAGTTTGTGTGGAACCAGTTTGGCATTTCCTGTATAAAAGCAGAGCAGGTCTTTAAAGGAAATGTCCTCTCACTCGGAGCCTTCGTCCCTGTCGCCTAACTAATCTTTACAGACTCACCTTTGACTCTTCAGGCAGCCTGTTTTATTCAGCAGCACAGCAATAAAATGCCCTTATTGGGATGTGAGAGGGAGATAATGAAGCATCTTATGCAGCATTTCTACTCGCGCAAATCCAGCGGAGGAAGGTTTTGAGTTCTTTCCAATATTTCTATTTACATAAAGTCAGTGAAAACTGCAAAAATGAATTGCTCCCTAAAGTCTCCCCCGGACTGTGCAGAGCTCCACAGCCTCTCTCCTAGCTTGGTACAATTAGGGGAACATATAAATAATATTCTTATGATGGCTTACCTAACCCAAAAGAGTCCTTGGATTTTTGCTGTTTTCGAGCCAAAGTCCCAGAAAGTCTCGCCCTCCCACACATGAAAATGCAGAGAATGTGAAACGAGGCTCATTGTGATGGCAGTTGGAGTGAAGACCAACGTGATTGATTTGCCATAAAAATGTACCATTTTCCACTTAACAGGAGCCAGGGCTCTCCCTGTGTGGTTGAAGCCTGTTGAAATGTTACAACCATCCATACAGGCTCTGAGGGCAGTGGGTTGTTAAAGAAAAGTAGTATTTGGGAGGCTTTTCTTGCAGAGAGTGAGATAAAAAGACTACTGTGATGTTTATATGCTCAGTATGAAGCTACAAAGCGGAGCTTGTTAACTTAGCTTAAGACTGGAACAGCAGTAGGCAGATAGCATGGTTCTGTCCAAAGAAACAATTTCACAGTGCAGTAAAGCAGTTGATTATCTCTCTGTTTAACTCCCCGAGTTTACAAAAGGAGATCTAAAGTTTAATTGGTAAGGTTCAAAGATATACAATAAGGCAGGCTATATTTTTATCTGCCATTTCATGTCTTTGTGCTAAGCTAATTTGGTTAGCTGGTGGTAGTAGCTTTTTCTTATGTCCATAGACGTCTTTTTAAAATATCCACAGGTAAGAGTATAGCAAAACGTACTGCATGACCCTGATGGTGCACTCATAATGATCAAAAGTTGATTCTGAAATGCTCGACACTCACTAACTTGGATGCCTAACGGAAGTCACGCAACCATTCGCATTTGAGGTTTCTTCTGTAAACACAGCACTATGGAAATAAAAGTAATACATGTGGGGTTGTTTCTCACTATTTGACTTATGCACCGGTATACTGGTGTTGAAAAGAACCCTTTGGTTTAATTGAGCTGTCTGTGATGTTTTAGGGCAGCAAACAATTCTTGCTGTTAGCCAGGTAGCTAAGTAGCTAGCTAGCTTGCGATCGTCCCTTCAGTTAAGGATGCAGCAGGTGTGTGAAATTTGACTTGTTTCAAGGGCAGTATTGACACAAAATGTCCTTCTTTTTGTGATTGCAGCTCACTGGAGATGATTGTTGGTTTAGAAAGTAACAGCAAGATATTTACTGTCAGCGTTCAGGGGCTGCTGGAGCTACAGGTGAGCGGCACACTATGCAACACATTAAATATCTGTGATTGTGTAATGTTCTCTGCTTCACTGTTGTGTGTTTTTCCCTCTGCAGGCCGGGCAGTACACCTCCATATTTGTGGACAACGCAGCAGGTGCTTCCATCACAATACAGAACGGTTCAGATTTTATGGGCATGCTGCTTGGTGTATAGCCCCGTAAAATGAACAGGGGCTCATCCAAGCCCTCCACTGCTGCCAATTTCTTTTTGTCTTTTTATATTTGTATTTCAATGGACTGCTCAAGAGCACCTTCACACAGTACCAAACCACAGGGGAGGTTTGAAGGAAGGAAGGAAGGAAGGAAGGAAGAAGGAAGCGAGGCTGACATGGACTTGACTGCTTGTCAGACGGTGAGAGGACAGTGTGAAGAACGCGAGGACTGAGTTTGTTTTTCACAGTGCAACACTTCCCTGAGGACTGTTGCTTCACCAATAAAGTAGCCTGAAAATAAGCCGTGAATACGTCTGTAACGGTATATGTTATCGTGCTTGTTGAAGACCTTTGCAGTAAGCCAACTATCGATGTTATTAATGTTCCCTGGATAGAGCTGGGGAACACTAGAAAGTACATTTGTGTTTAATGTATAGTGGACATGTTAATGCTTTTTGTCTACATGATCTATGCACACATTCATGAGCTATAGTTCTGTTTTTATCATAGATTAAATCTCACATTTATATATGTTATCTGGTACATAGACTGTGAGTACACTGGACAATGGAAACATGCTCAACAGAGAAAATATGGCCTAACGAGATGTTGTCCCACAAATGTAATGATGACATACTTTTAACTATTACTTCATTTTTAGCCATGCTAACTCCGTGGCAATGGCCGTCGTCACCGTTTTGGTTCATATCTTAACAGCTATTTGATGGATTGCTAGGAAATGTTGTACAGACATTCTTGGTTGCAAGAGGATGAATCCCTCTGACTTTGATAGTTGTGTGAAAAATCACTACAACTATTATAGGCCACGAAATTGGTTCCGACATGCATGTCCTGCTCAGGAAGAACAAGGGTTAAGGCTTGCTTAAAGACTCAACTAGGATGGTTAACATTATATAAGGCAAAACATGGAAAATGATGGTGACTCGCGTAAAGATTTAGATGCTAGCATGGCTGTAGGCGATTGTAGCGTATTCACATTACAACGGAAAAACTCCAGGACTCCAAGTATGACGACAAATATAATATGTGATGCATCCAAATGCAATTGTTGACATCTGATTATGAGATGTGTGTGAAACATTCAACTGACCCAAAATGCAATGCATCCATTTAGACTTTGCAATGGCAGACCGTGAGGCAGATGCTGTACATTAGTACATTAGCTGGACCTATAGGTTCTGACACAGAAGTCCAAATCTTGCTGAACTAAACTGCACCACCTCAGCTACAATGGTGGTGTTGTTAGCATTAGATGGTTTGGTTTCAGAGACTCAATCAATGTTTTTTTAACAAACCTTGTAGCTGCATGTGCATGCTTATATTTCACCGACCAAATATCTGTTTTGTCTTGACTCGATATGGCAATTTCGATCATGATCTTACATAAACTAAAGTAATTCAGTCTTTCAGTTTAAGAAGAGGGCGATGCAGATTGTCTGTCTGTTAGTAAATTTGAACTGTGTGTGTGTGTGTGTGTATTACTGCTCCACTCTCACAACACAGCCTATCATGGCGGAGGTGCATGCAAAAGCTTTTCCGCAGTAATCTGAATACAGCTTTAGTTTAAATGTGTCCGACCAATCGAGCACTGACTGAGAGAGCTGTAAGAGAATTTTTTTTAACCTTTTAAGATTATTTTTACAGTATTTTGTGCTATCATTTATCATCTGTTTGTTGTTTTGTATTTTATCCATTTCTTGTCGTATAGATGTTTGTAATTTATAATACACAGGTATCATTGAAAGCAGTGACATTTGATATGGTATTTATGTTTGAGGAAATGTATGAATCACTTGTTGGTTGACACTCTTCATGGACTCCAGAAACAACAGATTATTGTACAAATAAAATTATATCTTTTTGCTATTTTTTTATTACCCATACTATGCTGTCATTTGAAGATTAAACATTTTAAAATGTACAATTTTGGTCTCTTTAATATGTAAAACTGATGCCCATTCTAATATTACCGCTATCTCTGGGGAGGTAATTAACTTTATCTGTACATTTCATTGGTTTTCTTTCAGTAGCTTTGATTTATTTATGAATTCCTCCCCTGGAGTAGTTGAAAATGCTCTCTGTGGCATCATTTGAATTGTGAAATACCTCAAATTCCTTTGCAAACACTGGCAGACTGCCAAGGGAATTCATGAGTATCTGTAAAATATTACTAAAACATCTTGGTATTTGCAATGAAAACTGCATGTCATTCAGGATCATGTGTCCAGGGAATCAAATCAAATAGCAATTACCTTTTATCCAGGCCGTATTTCCAAGTATTTCTCAAGTTTCTATTTTAATTAAAACTGAATAGCTGTTGTCCATCACAACACAGCGAAGTCCAGTAAATGGCACTTTAATGTTCTTCTTTGGAGGATTAAATATCACTATATTGTTTCCTGGGTGGTCTCTAAAGCAGTAATAAGGAGGACTTAATTGCATATATGCTTGTCCAGCCAGTGAAATTAGCTTGTTAGCATCATTGCATGAATGCCTTATAATTGAAGCTTCTCATGGAAGCATTGCTGGGATGCCAACTGTCACATACTGTACCCAAGAACCGACCACAAGAACGTTGCACTCACGTGCTATTTCAGCCACCTACTGTAGCGCACATTTCAGAAGGGAAGGGGCTGCTCGATGAAAAGCCAACATTTGGAAAACAAACATTACTTGTTTTTATTTTTAAATGAGCTGCCAAACTTTTTTAGGTACCAGTTAATATGCTCTAATTGCCCCAAAGCGTCACATAAACTACCAGTCATGAGACATGTTTTGAAAAAAGCTCAGCCATAGTGTGTATAGTGTACAGAAGACTAAAGCATATTCACTTTCCTTTTTTCCACATAAGCTGCAATCTTTCAACATGTTTAACAGCGCTGGGATGACAGACGATATACGTTTACATAATATTTGCCTTTTCATTGCTCAACTAAGAGAATGGCACACACTTGTGAGTTTTGATTGTCTTTTTTTCCCCAAATGTGTTTAATGACAGCTATGTGAGCATGCCGTAACGCATTCGCTGCCCTGCAGTGGAACATAAAGCCTGCCAAAAGTGGTTGCGAAACCACCCTGCGCCACGACTCTGACAGGAATTTCCCATCGCCCCATTATCAGCATCAGACAAGCTGAGTGATTGCAATTACATCTGCCGAAATGCTAAGAGCAACTTGCTTTTCTTTTTTCCCTCGGAGAAGTGAGGTATTATGAATAGCCCCATTGTGAATCTTTCAGGTTCTCTCTGCCCCGTACACCAACATAGTTGTGCTGTGTGACTTTAATGAGGCCTTAATTATGAGATTCCTCTACCTTAGTGACTCATTGGGTGATGGGTTTAAGCAAAAATCCTGTGTATCGGCGTCTCTTAAATAAAGGGTAGAGAAGTCACTAATTTGACACGTGGGACCAGTGGTAGAAGAAGTACTCAGATCTAGTATTTCAAGGGGATATTCTGCTCATTGTCAGGTTCATATTTGTATTTCATCCCTGTGCTGGGACATGTCTCCATGCTTTAATGTTCAAAAAGCTCTTTATTTTTCTCATACTGCCTGTGCTGCAGCACCTCTTTTCACCCTCTGTCTGAAACCAGAAACTCTGATTCGATAGCTGGCCGACTTTGTTGTGATTGGTCAACCTCTAAGAGATTTCCCACCCCTTAGCATATCACGTGCAATGTGGTGTTGGAGCGCTAGCCAATAGAAGTGTAAGTGTTAAATAGTGATGTCACTATGTTAAGGAAGTAAACAAAGGATTTCAATGGAGGGGTTTCAGGCGGGGGGTGGGGGGGACTTTGGGATTTTAGCATTAGCAGACCGTTTACATGCACAAAATCCTTTATAACACACCACAGGAGAGCGAAAAGAAGGCATAAAACGGCCCCTTTAAATCCAAATCCGCATCATAACTACAGGTATTGAATATATGCAGTGGAGTAAAAGTACACTATTTACCTTTAATTTGAAGTAATGTAAAGTCCAAAGTAGGAAACAATGTAAAAGTACAGTACTTGGGTAAATCCCCTTTGTTACTTCACACCCCTGAGTGTGACACCTGTTGTTAAAAAACTGAAAACCCCCCAAGGGGACTCAATCTAAATAATTTCTTTCATTGTTAAAAGTGCTCCAGTTTATGAAATCTCACCATCAATCTTGGTTATGAGAGGTGACCATAGTTGGAGCACAAATATGAGGAGGAGGGGACGCTTTGGAGAAGGGCCAGCCACCGTCCCGGACCCCATGCATTCTGTCTTTCTTCTCTGTTTGTCAGCACTTCCAAACATGGCTACCTGCAGAGAGGCACAGACAGTGAGACTCTCTCGTAGGGATGCCAGGCTCCTGTATATTATGTTTTTAGCATGCCTTGGATTTTTTCACAGCAGCCTAAGTTACTCCAAACAGAGCCGAGCCCAGCAGTCCAAGTCCTGCTGATAGCGTGGCGGCACTAAACAAACCTGTTGCTATGATACCGTCCCAAGTGGAGTGGAAGATGAAAGATTAATGCAAAGCAGTGGAGCTCATTGCTCGCTGCTTTTCACACTTATATTATAACTGTGGCGCAGTTATCTTTGTAGGCAGACCTGGCACTAAGCGTTGCAAGGGGTCCTTAGACAAAACGCAATGGGATTCTTCCATTGGATTTTGGAATAAAAAAAAAGATCTGTGGCAAATTTGGAATATTTTGCATTTTGTTCAGCAGGATTATCTCCAAAAATTAACATCGTTTACATGATATGGTTTTGAGAATAAATGCAATAGCCAGAAATAAAAAGCTAACATTAACAATAAACAAACTACATCATATAAGCATGGCTGTGCATCACCACAGCTACGCTAATCACCACCGCTAAGCTATTCACCACAGCTACGCTAATCATCACCGCTAAGCTATTCACCACAGCTAAGCTAATCACCACCGCTAAGCTATTCACCACAGCTAAGCTAATCACCACCGCTAAGCTATTCACCACAGCTAAGCTAATCACCACCGCTAAGCTAATCAACACCGCTAAGCTATTCACCACAGCTACGCTAATCAACACCGCTAAGCTAATCAACACCGCTAAGCTATTCATTACTGCTAAGCTAATGTTTGGCGTGATGACGTTTACTGTCTCATTAAGATACTTGTTAACATAAGATTTTCATTGCCAACATATACGCTGTATCTGCTGTGCATATGACCAATAAAACCTTGAAACCTGAAACCTTGTTAGCAGCCACACACGACTCAATCTTTGGATATTCAATAGTGGGGTATTTTCTGACATATTTAACGAGAGAAAATGTTCAAATCTCTCAAGCATGTGAAAACCAACGATCTTATTCCAGACTTCTAACCAAAATCACTTGAAAAAACCATTGACTTCGAGATGAAGGACCTGGATGTGTTAAACTGCTAACTCATTTCCGGGAATTAGGACTCATTCCTGCACCTCTATACAGTCTCTCCTATAAAGTGATCCGTTTTTACACTGCGTTTGTTCCTTTCACTTATTTACCTCTTATAATGCTGATGAGCCACGCTGGATTTCATTGTTTGGCTGTCATCACATGTTTGTCCTGTTAATTGAAAGAGACCCATGTTAATTCACATTTATTGCTTTCTGGTTGTAGTTCATCCTCTACGTGAATTTTTTGGCTCAGCAGCTTAACTATTGCCCAAGAGAAAAACAGCACCACAAACACGGATCATGTTTGTATACAACGCCTGCAGGGTATTATTCTTATTTACCTGCAAATGAAATGCCAAAACCTTTTTTCTGTAGCCCATGCTAACTGAATGTGTCACATCATCATCTGAGCGATCTTGCATCAATGTTGTCAGGGCGGTTTTAAAATCAGACAGCAGCTATGTAAGTATTTTCAGCAATTTAGTTCTCAAATTGCAGCTGTCAAATGCAATTGTGGCTTCCCTCAGTCGTGCATGGCTCCTAAAAAAGGTTTTTGTCTCGTGTCTCCGTCATGTCCACATCTCTGCACGTATACAGGTTCACTCAGCAACCTCTGGGGCAATTACACAAAAAGTTAAATGAGGACAAGGTAGACGTTAGAAACACTAGTCCAGCTTGACATTCACACACACACACACACACACACACACACACACACACACACACACACACACACACACACACACACACACACACACACACACACACACACACACACACACACACACACACACACACACACACACTCCTCACAGCAGGCAGCAGGAAAGAGTCTGGTGCAGTTGGAGTGGAGACGGTGGGTTTTAATGACACAGTATCTCTCAGAACGCTGTTCCCATAATTACGCCCTGTCTGACGTGGATCTGTCATTGGCATTGATTGTTTGTCCCGATGCCCACCTCCTCTGGGGGGAGAAAAGTGTGTGAGTGTAGAGGGGAGGGAGGGTTCAGGTGGATGTTTGGATCCCCTCGTGCTGGACAGGTTGCAGTCAGGAGCCCATGGGAGGCCCAAACTGGAGCCATTGGTGAGATTGGTATCGTGTTAATGGCTCCACAGGCTCCAAGATACATAGCAGCAAAACCATAAGAGGCACTGGAATGTGCAGCCCTCTTGAATCATTGTCATAATTAGGGACAATTGCACACGCAGACCCAAGACCTGTTTTGCTCTCATGCCTCACTACATTGCTTGTGTCTGTTAGAAGAATAATTTAACATTTTTGGGGCATTTAATTGTACGGTTCATTTGCCATTAGTCACATAAATTAAATGACGAGTATCACTATCATGCCTGCGTGTTTGTTTTACAGCTAAACCCGGTGATGGTTAGCTTCGATGAGCAAAAATACTGGAAATAGGGAGTATCTTTTCATTTTTACACTGATCTGAAATGTATTTATTTAGGATAAACCCCTTTGAGATGAACTGTCTTGTTTTCAAGTGGCTCCTTACATAGTTTACAAATAGAAAGACAGTAAAAAAAAGATAAAACGAAATGACAAAACAATGTCACAATACAAGACTACACATCTCAATATCACCATCTGGCCACAGAAAGGGCAGGAGCAAACATTTAGCCGGCAATAATGAACAATAATTAATAAAATGAAATATATTGTTTTGTACTTCTTAAATAATCACTTAGATTCGTGTAGGCTGCTGATTAAACCAAGGGTCTTCAAAGTTTAACACTGTGACAAGTTTGAACACACAAAACGACATTTCCCATCATGCTTTGGGGAACGCAAACAGGAAGAAAGATAATATTGCGTTGAACTCTAAGGGCTAAACATGTAGGCCCGTTTGTTTGGCCGGAATTTGTTTAACAGCAACCATAAAAGGAATGCCGAATTATCTATTAGCAGTTACAGTTTCCATGTTACCCAACTCCCCCCCCAAAAAAAGATCACTGGATTACTTTAATACTTAAACTCATTTAAAAACAGCTGATTTTAAAGCGAGCTCTGGACTTGATGATTTCCAAGCGGATTTAACGGTCGGAATTCAGGATGGACGTCGGATATAATGGTATCTTTAGGAAGAGTAAGTCCCACTTATTTTATAAATATGTATATGACGTCTGTGTGTGTGAAGGAGTCTGTTTTTTGACTACCTTAATTGCCTCCATCAGCTGTGTGTGTCAGTCATTGCTGATTCTGCAACTATTGGTAAACGAGCTCAAAAACTAAGCAAGGTTTTTAAGAAGAACACCTGCATGCACCTGTCCCCTCAATCACAGGTAGTATTTTTGATGTCACTGGCTTATTTCCAGTACTGTACTGAAGTACTATTTTGGGTTATGAGGTATTTCCATTTTATGCTACGAGTATTTCTTCCACCTCTGCTAATTTCTGTCTATTTAAATGTGGGATTACTGCACAGCAGAAGACATGTTCTCAGGCTTCCTTATGCAACAGCAGCACTAAGCTCAGGTATTATGGAAAACATGTCAGACATCCAGTGTAATACTCCTCCCCATATGACAGATGATTGGGCCTTAAATAGCCACTTTTGACACTAATAAGGGCAAATATCCCTCATTATGTTTTCCGCAAGCGATAGCAGAGGCTACTCAGGGATGGGGGGTTGGGGTGGGGGGCGGTCCCATGGGAATGAAAACAGCAGATCTGGTGATGTTGTGGGCTGGTAGCTCATGTCTGAGGGTGTGACGAGACTGAGGTCGATGATGGGGATAAGATAAGGCCCTGCAGTGATAAGGTTCGGAGGGCTGAGGGGCCCCAGAGGGATGAAGCAGGGAGGACATGATCAGAGTAACTGCTACTTGGGAAAAACATGGGTTTGGACCAATAACTAAACTATAAACTACAGGTTTGATGACGTATTATCAGAGGAGAACTGACAGGTGCTATATTTCTTAATATAACTAAAGCTCAATATTATCTTCTTACAGATAAACCTGGCATGTCTTGATCCGCTTGACTTCAGTTTAATTGATTTTAGGTTTGAATAACAAAAATGAGTCTCTTATATTCAACGGTCAATTAAATCCAAGTTAGGTAACATTACGAAAAGCCTCCCCCCAGTATTAATTGGTCGCTATTATTCACTATTTCATGAATGATCTTCCATCAGAACTTTTAAATGCAACAATATATATATTTGGAGTAACTCCTAGTTTAGCAAAGAGTACTTTATTTTCCTCTGAAATGGAGTTGAGTAGAGGTAGCTAGCATTGCAAGGAAAATACTCAGTTACAAGTAGGCTAAAAATACATCGAACTTTACCTGAAGTATACTGAATTAAATGTTCTCCTCCAAGATGGTTTATTAAAGAGCTTGAGGGCGTCTGAAATTCAGTTTTCTTGGGTTATTATTAAGTTAAGTCATTCAATGTGAACTTGCAGAGGAATAACTTCCTAAAGCGAGCGAATCATAAATCAAACAAGTATGAAAGCAGCAAAATGAGTCTCTGATTACATTTCTATGATTGATGAGAAGCAGCATGTTAGCAAGAGACAAGATTTTGAATAGCTTTTCAACTCTTTCTTTCCCATGAAATGCCACCATTCATCTCATACTCATTTTAAGCATGTTAATGAACTGTAGCCTGATGGCCACTCCCTGTCTCTCTGACATCCTCCACAGTGCCATCCATTCTCCTCATGGTTTAGCGAACCCACTCTTGGGTAAAGATGGTGTTTCTGTCCTCGCAGGCTTGAGAAAAGAGGCTTTAAACCTCCTCCCTCTGCAGCTCGACTCTCTGAAACACCTCGGTCGGTGTCAGGGATCGGTCTCACTCTGCAGGGTGAGCCCGTGTGGTTTTTCATTACTCAGATCACGACTGTCAAATGGCTGTGTGTATATCCCGGCGGAGGCTGATCCAGTAGGCTCATAAATGCCCAGGCGTCCATCCATTTGTTCATGTGTGATCTCATTTATCACACTTGTCACTCCCGGGGTAGCTATAATCTCCCAGAGGCTTTTAGTAGAAATCCCGCTGACGGTGTTATTTGAAATGCCCTGTGATTATTCATAATAGAGTTTACACATTTGTTGAAAAGATGGAGGTACGCTTAATAACTGTAAGGACAGAAATAATCTGTATCAGCTTTTACAAGGGAGTCCTTTTTTTCCACTGTTGCTCAGACTGTTGCCTGGTGTATTACCACCTTAAGACGCAGGGATATAATGAGATGGCTCGTGGGATGAGGCGCTCAGTATGAAAAGGATTAAACACAAAACACCAGTGTACTTTCACACAGTTCACAGACTGCACACTATAATCTTCCAAATCCTGTCAAAATCCCAGGGATGTATGTTTCTCTAGCAAATATACACACTCTGTATGTTCCTCCTTTCTCCCGACTACATTTGAATGAGAAAGAGCATCTCGATATGCTTTGGCAGGCCAATAAAAGAGAGAAAGTAATATTTGTGGACGTAACTCTTCTACCCCGAGACAGGTTTACAGTCTCGTGCTGGCAGGATGGATTCCTGAAATAAACTTTCCAGACACAGGGAGTGAAAACAACTCCCTTTCTTTTGTGAGGGAGACAAGGCTCGGGCCGATATTCATCAGTGGGGATAACCTCTGACCCCAGAATCATATGACGCTGAGTGCTGGGGATCCTGCTGCAGCCAGACAGTCTGTCTGAGACGCCATCTCTCTCTCTCTCTCTCTCTCGACACTCCTTTCCCCCTCCCTTTCTTCCCATCTCCCACTTTTTCCTCACCTTTCCTGCTGTCTTAGGACTGTGTGTAAATGGTTTTAGGTGTGGATGGGCTGAAACTCTACAGTGTGTCTAATTAATTATTCATTATTAAGGGGCCTGATTATGCTTTTTTGGGTTCTCCCTTTCCTGTAGTGTATTATATAGATTTTAGTGCATGTAAATGGTCTGCAAAGACAAAAATCCCAAAGTCCCCCCTCTTCCACACACCGAAACGCCTCAATTGGACTCCTTTGATCATCATTTTGTTACACTCGCGCTTCTATTGGCTAGCCCTCCAACACATTGTACGTGATAGGCTAAGGGGGCGGGACATCTCTAAGCGGTTGACCAGTCACAACAGAGATGGCAAGCTAACCAATCAGAGCAGACTGGGCTCTGGTTTCAGACAGAGGGTGACGCTTTTTGAACATTAAAGCATGGAGACATGTCCCAGGAGAGACACAAATACAAATATGAACCTGATAATGAGTATTATATGTCCTCTTTAGTATTTGTTGGACCCTATCAATGTACTTTACTCTATGAGCATATTAAAAACTAGAACCAGAGCAAAGTTATATATTATTTATTATTCTGAAATGGTTCTTTTTTGCACAAGGAGTTTAACTTGGCGTACTTTGGGTTTATTTAGATGATAATGCTGTTGTTGTTTTATTATTCGAGACTTGTACTTGTGTTTTTACATTGTTCAGTAAACGTGTTTTTCTTTCACATCCAACATACAGTTTACTTAATAACCCTTCACCACTTTGACCCGTTTCCCCTTATCATGACCATACATTCAAATACTTGTTGGCATTTTAAATTTGCATCCCGATAACAGACAACACACCTGCTTTTATAAACTGAGGAAATCATGGAAAATGTCAAATCTAAGATAAATATCTCCCCTCTAACAGCCTCCCCCCTTCTTCTCTTTCCACTCACCCCTCAGATACCAGCATGCAGACAAGACGCTGGGCTCTCGCCGCCCCAAACAATCACCATTAGGTGGGCCATGACAGAGCTTTTCCACACCGTGCGACGGACTGAAACAGCTGCTGACAAGCCCATCTCTCCCGGGCCCCCGCCGCAGTCTGCTGCCATGCTCTGATTGTGACACCGGTTTTCGGATAAGGTACTCTCAGGACATACCTCAAGATGACAGTGCGATAAACAGAATACCCTAATGGCTTTTCCTACATTTGATTCAATTTTCCGCAAGATCCAGGAACTGCTGAATTGTTTCCATCTTGCAGCACCGTACTCTTATCTGGTTTGATCACAGGTTTCAACCTTTACATGATGCAATGGATGTCAGGGTTGATGTATTGGACTTTTTTTTTCTTTAACGGTAATTACAGAGCAATTATGGATAAATCTCAGGGTAGGATGCATTCATACTTTCACTAATCCAGACATGGAGCCGCTAAACATGTAATTACCTTATAAAAGAAGTATGCCCAATTTACATGCACTCAACAGAATGTAAGGGCTGATAATGTGGTGATTTTCACCAGGATAACTACTGGGATCAGGTGTTTACGCACTAATCAGTGCTGAAGCATGACGTGAAGAGTCTGCATAATGAACAATTATGACTGTAATTGAATGTCTGCAGACTGTTACCTCACCTTTAGAGCTGTGGTGTTGACGGTGAATAAAATATGGTGGCAAAATATGACATGTTTTGATGAAATGGAGGCTTGCAGGTGGGTTGCAAAGTCCCCCCTCCTCCCTGCGCTTACAGGAAAAAGCGACCGAGCCCCGATGCATACGTTGCTGTGCACTTCACAATTTTGGCAACTGTAATGTTTGATGCATTTCACTCAAGTGAGTCATGGTAAGAGTGGAGCCCCGTGCCAAGGAGGTGTTGGGTTTGAGTGTTCAGAACGAGGCGGAGAGCGTGAGGTGACATGTTTCGCTGGTATAGAGGATATGCGAGATGCTCATGTAATGAGTGCCTTTGGGAGATAATGGTATGCACGAGCCCGCCTCCTGCTATGTTCCCCCGCTCTGCTCCACAGGCAGTAACAGTGGGAGGAACAATGCCAAAACATGTCATGGAGACGAGCACGGGACGCATGTGGCGCTCAAGGAGTTGAGAAATATAATCTCACACATGGCACAGGAGTTTCATAAGATAGAACTTCCAGAACTTTGTATTAAACTTGATCAAAGATGGACAAAAATAAGAGGCATTTCCTAATAAGCCTTCGTCAATCTGAGACAGATCAAATGAGTACCTTCAAAAGTGCCCCTATTATAAGCGTCATATTCCCCTTTTGATTTACTCCTTTACCTAACGGTGGCTCAGCAACAAAAAAAAGAAGTTGTTTTCTTGCTCGTTTTTGGTCTCCACCATCAAAATATCTTGCTTTTTGGTTTCTAAATGCTCCACTTTCTTCCGCAGCTAGTTACATTTCAGTTTGGTGCTGAGCATGTGATGCACACAGGGTTTTTAGAGGTTTTTGGTTTCTGCTTTGGGCCCTAAAGACACTATAAGAACCAAAACAGTGACGGTGTAGGTCAAACTATGAGCTAAAACTTACAAAAAAGCTGCTGGTGATAATTCTTTGTAGGTTGACACATTTGACAGTTTAACAACATACAAATTAAAGCTGCTTTAAGATAAACTTTAGAGCATTTATTTAGCAAAAAACGAGAGCTGTTTATTTCTGATATACTGCTTCATGTGAGTCCTTGGAAAACTGTGCACCTATCTGTTAAATCACTTGATATAAATGTGTTTGCGGGTGCTCAGAAAATGCTTGTGTACACAACATTTTGCTGCAGAGAGCAGCGTCTAGACGGGGAGCAGTGTGGCTAACATCTGTGTGCTCCTGTCCCGGGACAAATAGCTGTGACGGCATTTCCTTGGATATTCTCTCACATACTGTGTCTTTATTTCCAGTGGTCAAGCTCCCATTGCAGCGCCCACCATGGATAAATGCTGCTTTTGTGAAGAGTTTTTTACCCCTCTGAGCAGCTGTCCACAGCCCCCTCAGGCGCAAAAAAACCAGAGCAAGTGCATGTGGGCTGTCAGGGCTGCGAGAAGCATTCAAGTTGAGAGACAGTTTTCATTACAGCGCACAGCCAACTTCAGATATCATGTTGGAAACAATATTCTCTCAAGAAGTCCCTGTGTGAAACAAATTGAAACGGGACACACCTGTGTACTGCGCATACTTGATGTGTGTACATAATACATACCTCCATTGAGATCTGGCTTGGATACACCTCGCACCTCAAACCATTTCACAATTCCTGGTAGTATCATGACTCACTCTGATGCGCCGAAGATGTTCCAAAAATGTGGTTCGTAGTCACACTGAGCTGTTAACTTTCCAAGATGATGCGGCCAACATCACAAACAGAGATCCAGAGCTCAAATAGAATAAACTCGCATGGAAAAAAGAAGATTTATCTCAGAGAATAAAGAGAATAAAGGGCCTACAAAGGTCGCAGTGATGGAATTAAATGAAGTATAGTTACTCCAGTTTCATATATGTAACATTTCAACGTACTTTCACTGAGTGTCTTCAGATTATACTCCTACTCTACTTCATTTGGGAAGACAATATTTTAATTTCTACTCCACTACATTCATCTGACGCAGCTTAAGTTACTTATACAGATTCATATTATTA
Source organism: Eleginops maclovinus (assembly GCF_036324505.1). Lineage (NCBI taxonomy): Eukaryota > Metazoa > Chordata > Actinopteri > Perciformes > Eleginopidae > Eleginops > Eleginops maclovinus. The sequence continues at coordinate 24,410,717 of NC_086349.1, read as the reverse complement.
GCTACATCAACATCAACAACAACAACAACAACAACAACAACAACAACACATGACTACCTTTACCAGCTGTAATGAAAGCATTAATGCATCAGTGTATTGACTTTTCTTTATTTGGACAAACACAGTAATACCCATAACAGATACATTTAAAAAATAAAAAAGGATCAAATTTCGACATCCATTGAAGTTACAGGAGCTCCATTTTTAATATAATTACATAAGTTATTTAATATTTAATAGGACACATTATGTTCATTTTCAGGTTCATATCAGTATGTAGTGTCTCTCCTGGGACATGTCTCCATGCTTTAATGTTCAAAAAGCTCTTTATGTTTCTCATACTGCCTGTGCTGCAGCACCTCTTTTCACCCTCTGTCTGAAACCAGAGCCCAGTCTGCTCTGATGGGTTAGCTGGTCTGCTCTGTTGTGATTGGTCAACCGCTTAGAGATGTCCCGCCCCTTAGCATTTCACATACAATGTGTTGGAGCACTAGCCAATAGAAGCACTATGTTCGAGAAGTAAACAAAGGAGTCCAATGGAGGCGTTTCAGGATAATAAGGCCTCTTCAAGAAAGATTTTGAATGCAGGACTTTAACTGTTATCTTTAATTATTCCGAGTGCTTCTTCCACCACTGACTGGTTAACAAAGCTGCAGGAAAACCTGGCTGTAAGAGGCTGATTAAATACAGGAGAGGCAATGAAGCCAGGCTGAGCAAGTGTGTCTCTAATAAGGCCTTGACTATTACCTGGAGTGACAGCCAGAGAATGGGAGGAGAAGGGCTGGCTCCACTCTGCTCACTCAGCCAGAAAGCCCCAAACGGCAGGGCTAACGCAGGTCAAGTGATTTGGCGCCTCGGGTGTATTAAAGCTATTTACAAGGGACTAAAGGATTTACGTTGCTTCACCCATTCGCCCTGCGCTTTTATACGACCTGGCACCGGGCTGCTAAGTTTTCTCTCAATCAATACGAAAGGGTAATAAAGAATGTTGCCTTTAACGCCTGTTTGGCTTTTTTGTTCACTTTGCTGGAGGAACGGAGGGTTTTAACGGGCGGCTCCCGACGCCTGGTGAGAAGGCAGACGCGTGAGAATAGAGATCCTCTGCACTCACTCTCTCTCTCACACACACACACACACACGTTCAAATTCAGAAACAAAGTTGAGATTTATGGTATTTTCAAATGTATGCGGAAACACACATTCATGTTATTTAAATATAGTTAAAGGCAGGTATAAGGACACGGACATCCTCCTCTGAGCACCTGTACGTGAAGGCTGCTGCAATGAATGACAATCTAGTTGAAAACAATTACAAACTAAAGTATTTCTTCATAAAATAAGTTAGAATTGTTGTCAAATAGTGTTTAAAACTTTCAAAAAGTACCTACAACTGTGCACAACTGCAGTATAGTGTGTAATAATATATAACTGCTATAGAACTACAGCTCTCCACTTATTAACCTTGTGTAACGTTGTGTGGTTGTCAAAACACCGTTGAGTCTATTTCTGAGAATGTATTATTCAAACCAATTCTCTCTTTTTTTCCCCAGACATTCAATTATTTTTTATTGAGGTAGATATGTTACCCCTAATGTTCCTTGGCCTTCTTCAGGAACTCAGAAAACATACTTAACTTTGTTTTATTAGCTTGATACTTTATGACCTCTTTATCATTTTTCCCTCCCAAATCTCAAACACTTCTATTAGGAGATTTTTTATTGGAGTGTTTTTGAGCATTAGATGTCTAACAAGGAATTCATCCTCTTTATATGTTGCTGATATCCCACTAAATATTTTCCTACAACTCAGTTGTGGGGATTTGACCGTGATCTTTTAGGGACTCTTGTTGCCCCCTTGTGTCTCGATAGTGGCAACCAAGCTTAAGAACTCATGTACATGTTGATGTAGCAGTACGTGGCTTAACCTATTAACTATAATGCGTGCATGAGGTGTTTGAATTATACTGGCATTTTAAATCAAGTATCTCCATTTCATCCTACTTCATTCTTCGACTCCATTACAGGGAAATATTGTACTTCTTACGTCATCGAAACACTTTTTAAAAAAGCTAAATGTCTCATTTTTGGATGAATATTCCATATGATAAGTTTCCAAAATAGAAAACATGTTTAAAACTAAACCAATTGTTCACATGTTTACCACTCACAAAAAGAAATGATGGTTGGCGTCCCCTGTCATGTTTTAGTGTGTGAGTTTTTGGTATGTCGCTAAATTTAAACAGTTATTTTATTTTATAGGGGCGGTGGTGGCAAAGTCCATAGGGGCTTGGCCTGGGAACTGGAAGGTCACCAGTTCAAGTCCCCGAAAGACCAAGTGCCACCGTGGTGTCCCTGAGCAAGACACTGGTTACCTACACTGCTCCCCGGGCGCCGTACATAATGGCAGCCCACTGCTCCTAACACTAGGATGGGTCAAATGCAGAGACCTGTAGGGCGGTGGTGGCAAAGTCCATAGGGGCTTGGCCTGGGAACTGGAAGGTCACCAGTTCCCTGGCAAAGTCCATAGGGGCTTGGCCTGGGAACTGGAAGGTCACCAGTTCAAGTCCCCGAAAGACCAAGTGCCACTGTGGTGTCCCTGAGCAAGACACTGGTTACTTACACTGCTCCCCGGGCGCCGTACATAATGGCAGCCCACTGCTCCTAACACTAGGATGGGTCAAATGCAGAGACCTAACTGCATTTCGTTGTCCTAGTACTTGTACTCTGTGCAATGACAATAAAGTTGAATCTAATCTAATATAAATGTAGGTAACAACAGTTAAAGTATTGATTATTTCAAAGAATAGCAAAAAAAAGACAGAAAACCCAATATTTTTGGCCAGTTTTTTTTAGCAAAACCGGTTTTCTGCCATTAATCACATCAGATTTATTTTGTGATCCGTTGGGGAGCCCACCCCCCTAGGTTGGGAAGAACCATCTCAAATTAAAAGCTCAAACTCACCAGCTGCACATCTAGATATCAGAGGTGGAAGAAGTACACAGATCCTGTACTTGAGTAAGAGTAAAAGTAGGAATACTAGGTTACAACTAAAAGTCCTGCATTCCAAATGTTCCTCCAGTAAAAGTAGAAAAGTATTATCGCCAAAAGTTAAAGTAGTCATTGTCTGATTGGTCCATTTCAGAATAATATCTCTGATATGTTTTATAATGATTGATCATTAAAGTGTTCTCAGAGCTGGTAAAGGTGCAGCTGGTTTGAATGGCTTTGTATACTGCAGGGTAGCTGCTGGATTTACTGCAGGTGAACTACAGTCTGATTTAAGGGCTGATTATATTTACCATCATTAGTCCAAATCTGCCTAGCAACTAAAGGTATTAAATACATGTAGTGGAGGAGAAGTACAAGGTAGGATAAAATGGAAAGTAAATACAAGTATCTCAAAATCAAATATACTTGTTACTTCCCTTCTTTGCTAGATACACATGAATACATATATCAAGAATAGTTGATTTAACAAGTAAGAAGTGCAATATTTTGGTGAAAAGACGTGAAAAAATACTTAAGTAGCACTTTAAATACAAAACTTGTTATGCAGTGTTTTTTTACATTATTGAGTACTTCTTCCACAACTCACTACTGGCTATTTCACAGACAGAGAGATGCTGCCATCTTGTGGAAAACTTGCAGACACTTCATGAACCATCGTTTGTTTTCTGCTGTCGCCACAGGACATTTCTGTCTTCTCTCCCCTGATTAAATCCAATCAATGCTCCCACCCTTAAACAAACATCGGAGCTACAGTTACACCTCTCATTCCCTCAAGCTAAAAGGTTATGAGACTGCAATATGCCGATGTTAGGAAGAGCATAATGGATCCCGAATGATGCGTTGCCCTTTGATCACATCACACTACTCAATGGGGCAATTAAACCCATCATTAACAATGAATTAAAAATGCACAGTGACTGGCAGGCAGTTTGAAACGCACGCTGCAAATCAGTTCGGCAAAAATGGAGCGGTAAAAATGAATAAAACTGTAATTACTCACATCAATCTGAAACTGGGATTGAAAAAATAGCCTCTAGGGCTTCACACACACACACACACACACACACACACACACACACACACACACACACACACACACACACACACACACACACACACACACACACACACACACTCTTGCCTGCCAGCTCCAGACAGACAGGCAATGTGTTCCAGATTAGATCAAACTCCAGGTTGCCCATTTTGATTTTCTAAAAGCAGCTGTGTGGCACTTTGTTACCATGACTACGCTCACTGTCTGGTCTTCCGTCTGTGGCCGTAAAAGTAGACACGGGGTTGGGTCGTGGCTCAGTTCAGTTCAGGTCTCGGGGTAGGTGATGCTGGGCGGCAGACAATCAGAGAAGAAGAAGAAGCGCGTCGTTAGAGACGTCGGTCGTCAGGGACGTCGGTCGTCAGGCTGTAATCAAACGGTGATGAAACAGAAGCAGGACGAGGACATGAACTCTGACTTTGTGTACTCAATTGTAAACGGTCTTCATGATTCATGGCTACCTTTGATCTGTGTGTACTTATTTAAGAAGTGACAATGCACATTCAATCCAATAAATCAATCAAATGTTATTTATACAGCCCAATATCACAACTGACCAGCGATGGAAAGTAACCTTTACATTTACTCAAGCATTGTACTTCAATTGAGTATTTCCAGTTAAAGCTGCTTTGTACTTCTGCTCCACTGCATTTCAGAGGAGAATATCATACTTCTAAAACTATATTCATATGAATACTCAGTTACTTTGTACATATTAAAACAAATGATCTGCCGACATAATGCAGTACTGTACTACTAATCTACACGGTATTACAAGTACTGCTACTTTTGATACTTGAAGTACAGTTTGAGGCTTAAACTTTTGTACTTTTACTTAAATTTGATATTGAAATCAGGACTTTAACTTGTACTTCTGCCTGGAATAATATACAGAAGGTGCTGAAACTGTCAGATTTTTTCCCTATGGGGGCGTTCAAGTCCTCTTTGAAGGACAGAGAACAAAGAACCATTGGTCGATGTGATCGCTCTTACTGTACATCCCCTAATTGAAGTCATTTAAAATTGTGACAGTTTTTATGCTTCATAACAGTTTCTTATATTTGCACATGGACCGGATAATGTGCCATTTCATTCGTGTCTTACGACAGCTGTATTCATCTGCCTGTATTGTTTGTGTTGTAACATTGTTCATGATGCCCTCTTGGACATGTCGCTTTTAATCTCAATTAAACTATTTACCTGGATAATAATGGGGAATTTAAGAGCATAGTATTTGTACTTTTACTTAAGCTAGGGAACTGAATACTTCATCGTACCCTGCAAATTACACATTTGTCTCAGAGGGATTTAGAGTGTGTACAGGATACACAATATCCGTCTCCTTAAGGCGCGCCAGGAATAACTCCCAAGAGACCCAACAATTAACGGGGAAAAAAGCAACAGAGCAGGGATCCCTCTCCCAGGTCGAACGGACGTGCAACAGCAGAGTGTTCTCCATTAAAAAAAGATAATGAATTACAACGCAGACAATCCAAAAGGCTAAATTGATAATGTGAAGGTTAATTGATAATGAGCGCTTGATCATGTAAATGGGCCTTTCAGATTCGGCCATAAAGGCTTATTTACATAATGCAGTCTCTCGCAGGTTTAGGGCATTAAAGACATCATAGCAGAGCAAATAATCACAATTAAAGCACATATGGACAATTAAAATCACATTAATACAAACACATAAAAACACAGCAAAAGAGCTGCTAAACAACCACCAAGAGATACAGTACCATCAGATGGAGCGCTGTACAAAATGACACAAAATGATTCGATGAGGCTTAAAGAGAAGCCATAAAATTACCAAGAAGAGACACTAAAAGCATCATAATTTGTGGTCATTTTGTCTCTTTCATTTGTTTAGCATAATGACTTCTAAGAGATGTGAACTTAACACCAAAGAAAGATTACTGCCAGTGACCCCAAAAGACACAAAAGAGGCACAAAATAAGTACAAAAAGACAAAACCACCACGAAGATGTGCAAAACTAGAAAGAAAAACAAGCTAAACCAAACGGAGATGTTAAAAGTCCAACAAAGATGCTAAATAATTGAGAATAGGTGCAAAAAAGGGGCATAAAGACAAGCCACACGACTAAAGAGATGCTAAATGTCCCAAAAAGACAACATTTGTGGTCATTTTGTCTCTTTTAGTTTGTTTATCATAATCACTTCAAAGAGATCTAAACCTAACACAAAGAAAGATTACTGCCAGTGACCACAAAAGACCTAAAAGAGGCACAAAAGAAGTACACAAATCACCACCAAGGCAAAAACAACCACGAATAGGTGCAAAACTTGGGGCGGCAGTGGCTCAGTCAGTAGGGACTTGGTCTTGGGACCGAAGGGTCGCCGGCTACGTCCTGATTGGACCAAAAAAAATATGGAGTGAGCTGGTAGCTGGAGAGGTACCAGTTCTCCTCCTAGGCCACTGCCGAGGTGCCCTTGAGCAAGGCACCTAACCTCCATCTGCTCCCTTGGCGCCGGGTACCTGGCTGCTTCTGCTCTGCCACCTCTCCTCTGCATGTGGTTGTTTGTGCATGTATTTCCTCTGTGTTTGTGCATGTATATCCTCTGTGTGTTTAATGTGTGTCAGCACAACAGAGTAGAGAAAAGCAATTTCCCTGTAAGGGATTAATAAAGTATGTCTTCTTCTTCTTCTTAAAACTAGAAAGAAAAACAAGCTAAACTAAACAGAGATGTTAAAAGTCCAACAAAGATGCTAAATAACTGCGAATAGGTGCAAAAAAGGGGCATAAAGACAAGCCAAGATGCTAATGTCCAAAAAGACACCATTTGTGGTCATTTTGTCTCTTTTCGTTTCTTTAGCACAGTTACCTCAAAGAGATGTAAAATGAACACAAAGAAAGATTAGAAAAAGACCTAAAATAGAAAGAAAACAAGTTTAAAAAATCACCACCAAGACCTAAAAGAGGCGTTAAATCGTCTCTCTGTGTGAGTTTATTGTTCCTATGAAGGAAAGTTTAGAAAGTTTTTACTTGTGTGTCCAGGGGCCCGTTGTGCTGCAGTATGTGGAGTTACTCAGACGTTTCTAAACGTGCCTCGGTGTGAAAGGTCAGGCGCTGTCAGTCAGCGTGATTGCCTGTGTAATCAAACGCTCACGCACTGCCGCCCCTGCAGCGAGGATAATCTACAGTACACCATGTTTGCTCACATCAGAGAAACCAATCTCCTTCCAAGCTGTAACGAAGCGTTACTGACTAATTCTAGCCGTCACTGTGAGAGAGGGGCTATATGTTCGAGCCAATGACGCAGATCAACCGTGGGAACGAGCGAAGCCACAGACGTCCAACTCTTATTTAATGGAGCAATTAGGACCCTGCGAATGTTCTAACTGCAGTTTGGTAAAGTTCTCTTCTACGTCTTGATGTTATCGCCTGAAAAACCATTTTTTTACAATACTCTTTTGGACCTTTGTTTACTCCCTTATGTGGTTCTGTTATCAAGATGATCTGTTCTTTTTCTGTCAGTGTTGTATTGACATTTTTTAGCAAAAAAACAAGTTGTCTCACTCTGCTTTTTTTTTACTGTTTACTTCCAAACAAAAGGCAGGACGCTCTGGTAGAAAATGAGAGACTTTCGATTAGTGAGGTTCCCTGCAGCCAATTACACAGTGCCATCGGAAAAGAGAAAGGGAGATGGGGTAAAAGCACATTGTACACACCTACTGTATACAAACACACTGGCACTATATGCCCTTGGGTTTGTGAAATTTTACTCCTTAGGTTGTCTCTTTAAAACATGTCAAAGTTGCTTATTATAGAATGATATGTCAGGAACAAAAAGGGATGTAAACCTCTAAAAGTACAGCTTTCTCTGCAGCTTTAACCTACTTCTAATGTTTTATGCCATATAAATGTCTTTCTGTCCCTCCAAACAGCTATATTCCTATCTCCCCACACATGTTCATTCTCTACCTGTCCACCAGGTGTCCTTCTTTACTTCCCGCTCACCTGTTTCCAATTCCCCTCGTTAGCCCTGCAGTAAATAGCTTTCCCTCTTTTCATCCAATCACAGCCGGTTCGTCAAAGTTGCTGCAATATCTGCAAACTGTTCCCTGGATCTGGACTTGCAGGTCATCACTCTCCAAACCTGCGATGGATTCATTACTACCTAATACAAGTAAGGTGTATACCCTATCAAACCGTCGTTAAATCCCTGATCTGTTCCTTCTCTGCGTTAAATGTCCTTTTCCCTCCAGGTCTGAAAATGTAAGCCATTCAAGAAGTGGCTTAAACGTGCATTCTTACAAATGGCCAGCAGGCGGCGACACTGGGTGCACTGAGACCGCTGATTGTGTAGAAGTCTATGAGGAAATGATCCTCTTTCCCACTTGATACCTTACTTCAGAGAACATTCCCCTGATGAGTTTGTTGGTCTTGATACCTTAGTTTAAAATCTTATTCAACACAGATTGATGTTCACTTTGAAAATCACCGTACCATTTAGGGTAAAATAGACGCTAAAGAGTGAGTAGCTTTGTGAGTTTGTAAATGTACTTTTGTCTCCCAATCTTTTTCCTTCGGATTTCTTTTCAAACTTCCGATTTTTAAAAATTTTATCTCGACTTTTTGGGGAATTTTTGACTATTTCTTCAAAATGTTCGCTTTTTTCCAAAAACATCTGACTTTTATTTTTTATTTCAGATTTCTTTTTTTAATTTCGATTTTTAAAAATGTCCCACTATTTTCTCATTATTCTAACTCCTCCTTCATGGGGCCCTAATGATCTTTAGAAACTTGCCATTTTTTTCCTAATTTCTCTCAAAGTTTCCGAGAAGTTCTTCAATATTATCATGTTTTCAAATTTCAGATTTTTTTTCTTCACATTTTCGAAAATCTCTTCAAAATCACATTTTTTTCCCAAAAATCCAGATTTCCTTATTTTTCAACTTTAAAAGTCTTTTTCAAAGTGCTTTCCGCTCATCAGTTATTTGTAGATTTTTTTGTTAATCATTTGCTATATCAATTCATGTGCCTTCTGGTTAAAAAAAATGAAGATGGCAATGGCCGAAATTCCAAAGTAGAGGCTTCAAAACGTTTAGTCCACAAACCAGTGGGTGACTTCATTGCTTCATCTTTATACAGTTTATATAAAAGACAGGGTATTAATTTCCTCCTAGTATCTGCACTGTTGCTCTGTTCTACCCATTTCCCAGATGACCAATATCACCCTACCCTGCCTTTATTAAGTTTATGTAATATAAACTCAACAGAGCTTTTTAATTGTGTTCTGTCTGCACTATAATCCCTTCTCACATGGCTCAGACAGTGTGTACAACATGTGCAACAAACACTGACATGCACAGAGCTGAGGGGAGCACATTCACTTTTCCTGGACAGAGAGCAGTAAGAGGCTCAAGGCTCCTCCCTGAGAGTTTGTGAAAACATTCCAGCAAAGTGAGAGCGGTCAAAGAATTGGAAACTCTCAGAGAGGCCTCTCACTTTCCCTGTATCCTCCTCACCTCTTTGCACATGTACAGTAGTTGCTCTGTATACAAAGAGGTCGTAGGTTGTGTAAGTCTCTCACTCTGGGAGGGGGGAAAACTTGAAGAAGCATCTCAAATCTAGAAGGACAAAGGAAATTCATCCGTCCCCATTGATCGGCTCACAATGAAGCCGGTGTTTGTCCTCTTTGTTACCACTGCCTGGACTTTAACTGGAGCCCAGTACTACTACCAGGGGCTGATGGATTATCTGGATAACAGGTTATTGGCTATTGAGGTAAGAAGCAATTCCAATTTAAGTGACAAGTGAGCAATGCTCTGTTGTTTCCCATTAGTTGAGTGCATGAATTGCCATGAATCAGAATCAGGTTTGACTGCCAAGTAGGTTTGGACATACATAGATCTCTCCCAGGTATTCCCCCAGGTCAGAAAGAAGAAGACGAAGAAGAGAACATGTCAGGTATATAAGTTTTAAAATGAGAACAATCGACCAAGTGAAGTCACAGAGACATAAAGGATGACAATTTGAACTATGTGCTGAGATATTAACACAAATAAAAATACAAGTGGATATTTTTGAGCTTCCTGATTCCCACTTGAATGAAAATTGAATGTCTTAAAACCAAATTAATGCAATATATGCACAGTTAATTGACACAATTACAGCACATATGGACAATTGAAAGCAGATACAGTATAATCAGCTGAAAAGTTGTGTAAAATTACACAGAATGATTCAAAGAGGCTAAAAGAGATGCCAAAAAACCCAAAACAAGACACACTGAAAGCATCATCATGTGTGGTCATTTTGTCTTTTTCATTTGTTTAGCATATGGACTTCAAAAGGATGTAAACTTAACACGAAGTACATCAAGCCAGCAACCACAAAAGAAGAACAAAAAACCAAGACCACCAAGACCGAAAAATGAGTCAATAGAGCGACTGTATTCCACTTATGAAGGACAGTCGGGGAAGGTTTTACTTTTGAGTGAAATTGCTCTGCAGGAGCCACTGACGCAATATCAGACAATATGACAATATCTTCACCATTTTAACACAATTACACATTAGTAACGAGTTCACAGGTTTTGCTGGCATGGTGTGCAGCATCCCACTATCCTAAAGGAAAGGAGTGTTCTGCAAAGGTAGAATGAAGCTGTGTTACAACGAAGCGCCACTGGGAAGGAATCAAATTACTAGTTTTGTGTTCCAAAGGCAGGTTGTGAGACAGTAGTGTTTGCAAAGGGGAAGACTCTTGTTGGCTTGCGAAATGAAATGCAAGAGTATAACATTTCTGCTTGCCTCTGTGACTAACTTGAGTTTGCTCTTCATTTAAATAATTGTTTTAATGTATTCTTTTGGAGTATATTTTTAGAGTCTGAGTCGTATTTTCCTCCTGTGTGTGTGGCTCCAAAGAAAACGACAAACCTGAATCTATAATCAGCGTGAAATGAAGTCTATTTACAGCTAACTACTGCTGTCTTTGCCCTCCTGTGGCTTTCCTCCAGTCTCAATTCCAATATGCTGGTTCAAAGTCTGCATGGATATGAACACAGCAATTCATCAAGACATTTTTTATTGAATTCCCATTTCCATTTGACCACAGGCGTGAGTAAAGGCAGAAAATGAAACTGTGGCGGAGGACGCAGTGGAGAAGCCGTCAGTTATTGTATCTCGCTCCGAATGAGATGCCCGTCACTCTGACCGTGTCAATCACTGCACCGAGAAACTGTGTCCTTGTTGGTGATGTGATATTGCTTATATTGAAATGGGAACATTTTAATTCCACAGATACGTTCTGGTCTGCAGAAAGACTATCTGTGTGTTCCAATACTCATACTACCATACTGGATATGTTAGAGCAGTGGCTCTCAAACGTTTTTCAATAATGTACCCCCTTTATAACAAAATGTCACTTGGGATTTCCGACTATCAATTTTTTCCTAAAAGATCTGACTTTTGTTCAAATTTCGACTTTTAAAAATGTCCTACTGTTTTCTTATTCTAGTCATTCATGTGTCCCTAATCATCTTCTTTTAAAAACTTGCAATTTGTTTTTTCTTTTCCAACTTTTACTTTCTGCCAAATGTCAACTTTTTAAATTGTCCGACTATTCTTCAAAATGATCTTTTTCCAAAAAATTCGGACTTTTATTCAAATTTCAGGCTTTTTCTTTCTTCAAAATTTCGAATTTTTAAAAAATCCGATTATTTTTTCGAAAAATTATCACTTTTTCCTAAAACATTTTTGGAAAAACTTGCAACAGAATTGTTCTGGAGTTCTCCAGTGATCTCACAAAAGCAACAAGCTGTGCGTTTCCACTGACATCTGTCGACTCATCAAGCTGGAGGGAAAAGGATTCGCCGAGTTTTCCCCACAACCTGATCAGCAATGTCTGTTCCCATCGGATCTATTCTGCGACAAACCGTGTCATTGGACAAAGGCACAGCTTTTAACTTACCTGCCACATTTTTGTCCAGCATAGTCTCGGCCAATACAACAGCGACTGGAAGTAAAAGGTCTTCAGCTATTGTGAATGGCGTTTTGGCTTTAGCTATCAATCATGATGTTCAAATTGTGGGCCGTCCTTTTGGTTTATGACAAAAATATTGTTCCCGCTGCCTTGGCAAACCTGCCTAGCGTTTCTCAATACCAAGAATGCAAAGAACGGACTTGTGTACTTGGGGAGAATGTTCTTGCGAGTTGTTCTTGGAGAATGAACTTGCAAGTTGACGAGCACACAGAGCGCTGTTGGCGGTTTGAGACGATGCGTACTTGCTGGTATTGCGCAATACACAATTGTGGAGCTTCTCAACTCCGAAATCGTTTGAGCAGATTTTGAATTCGCCATCGATTTTCGTAAAACTGCTAATATTTTAAATCTAAACCCTTGATTTCTCGCCTCAAAGTGAATTTGTAGTGATGAAATAGCATACGAAAATAGTAAAAACGTACCGTTGTTCAATGGCGCCAAGTAACTTTCCGCTCCTCGCTTGAATGCCGAAATGAATGCTGGGATATATTCGCTGCCGAGTTAACACAAGTTAGCATCTGATGCATCCTTGGTAAAATGGGCGTGTCGAGAACATTTCCGGGAATACATCCGGGACTTTATCCGTTCTTGGTGAAAGCGAACTTGGGTTTGGGACAGTACTTGGGCAGCAAGAGATGACGTTTCACAAGAACACGAGCACAGACAAGAACGCATATTGAGAAAGGCCTGCATTGTTATTGTGAGTATGTTAGCATGTGGACATTAGCATTTGGGTCAAAGCACCACCGAACAACCACACAGAGTCGCTAGCATGCCCGTTAGCCTTTAGTTTTGTTTCTGGTTCGTCCTCTAGTTTATTTTAATGTGTGTTTCTTCTGCCTAATAGGATCGTATGCAGTTATGGCACGACCAATCCCGCCGTTACCACACAGAGTTGCTTAATTTAAAAAAGCTAACCGCGGAAGCCATGGATGGGCTGAGGAACGATCACGGCGCCATTTTCGAGGATCTGAAAGGAGCTGGAGTTCGAGTAGACCGGGTGGAACGAGAGATGGACTACGTAGAAACCCAGACTTCCCCTCGGGCCTGTGCGAATAGGGCAGACAAGGTGGTGGAGCAGGAAGCCTGGGGGCTGCATGAGAGCAGAGGGGAGGAAGACTGGGAGGAGCTGCAGTCTATGGTCTCTGGTGAGCTGAAGGGAAGCACATGCACACTTCAGACAAGCGTTCTCTGCGGGGCGGCTGGGTTTGATGTTTCCTTTTCATTCATGACGGAGTCCCGGCACAGTTACAGCCTTAAGGATATACACAGGTTGTTTTATCTATGCTTAATTTTAGCATTTCACATCACACCATGATCAAAACCACCCCTTGTGCAGAGAAACTGTGTTGGAAAAGCCTCTGGAAAACGAGAAACAAACACGGTGCTGTTACAAGTCACTTAACGGAGTGCTTGGAGTCATGTTTTCCAGCAGACATGTGGCTTGATGCAACTCATTTATTTCTGCAGAGCTACTCCCCTGCCTTGCGCTGTTTCGGCACAGCATTCGTCTTCATAATCTCCTGATCCCGAGGCGAGCTGCCATGAACAGTGCTGAGATATAACTGCTGCAATGACTCATTTACTCAGCATAACACAGGGACTAGTTAACATTGTGAAACCACACTTTTAATTCCATGAAACACATCAGACTTTATATCTGAAGATTATTCCGAATGGGCAAATTAAGCAAAAATATATATATTTCTTTTAATGGATAAAAGCTAAATACAGAGGAAGGTTCATTACAGTTCTTTGGTGCCATAAACACACTCAAAGGAAAACAAATATTGATTTCTTTATTAGTCACACTGCCCTACTAAGACAATCAATAACACATCAATGCATGAACGCTCCGCTCTGAATTATAATGCAGATCAGGCCCTACTTATTAAGGGAGGTTTCTGTCGTCCAGATGTTTAAATACAAAGTGGATGATGCAGAGGAAAGGCTGCTGTATGAGTTCCTCTGTGCAAAAAACCTCTGCAGACAGGAAGCTGCCTCCAGGTTACTCTCCAAGCTCATGTTCGCTCTGCACACAGTGAGCCATTGTAAATGTTTGTCAAGTGACCCAAAATGAACTTTACCGCATTGTAGGAACCCATTTTAGATTTGCGAGCATAATGCTAATTTAGCTCCGGGACACAGAGAGCATCTTCATGTGTGCTTCACTCATGTTTCCTCTCATTACGTGTCCCCTTGACTGCTTTGGATTTGTCTTTATTTGGACAGCCAGATATTGACTGCTGCAGGCTGTTTGATGTTTTTCTAAATGCTATGTTGCACAAATACACATTTCAGCGGGAAAAAAACGGCACTTGGCTGAACACTGCTAATTGTGCCAGCTGGGAAATCAAAAAAAATCTGAATGAAATGATTCTAATCATGTTAATGTCACACCTGTGAAACATTTTTAATTAGGGCTTTGTGTGTAATTTTTAGATAGACGTGTAATCTGAGGAGCAACATCTGGTGCAGTCGTCCAAAGTAATTTCCTCTTAAAAGCCTTACATGTTTCTATAATACAAAATATTAATGACTGTGGCTGTGACATCCCTGATTGGTTTGTGGACCACCATCACCATCGAGGTTGTTGTCGCCATATTGGTTTTGATCTGTCGCAATTCTAGTTTTTGGTGGATTTTAGATGAATTTAGCCCCTTGGTTCCTGTGAATTTATTTGCAATAGCAACAAAACAACATTATAAATCTGCCTTGACGGGGAAGGCTCACGGGTATTGCAGTACATTTGGCCCGCCCCTGCCCGAAAGGACAGATAAAACCTCATTTCTCAAACCATACCGCATGGGATTGTTATTAATCAGGGAGAGTCATGTATTTAATAGTGAAAAGTTTTCCCGTTCGACCCATTTATCCTAAAGGCTGTTATTTCAAAAACAAATCCAATACTCGAAGCAACAAAGGGGAGGAAATATGGCTCATTTTTAGGCAGATTGACGGCTACATTTCCTTCTGTGGCGTGCATGCCCTACTTTGCTTTATTAGTTAGCTCTAGGGATAAGGAGTAAGATTGGTTATGGTGAAGGTAGGAATCCAAATGTAGCGTGGGTATTGCCTACATTGTCATTCTGCAAAAATAATGAGACATAAGCTTCTGTTTGTTGCAGAAAGACTGTTTTTTTTTTTACATTAATGGCCATTTGTTTTCCAGATAATGGACTACTGGACAAATGGGCTTTTTTGTCCTTTTTCGGACCCTTGGGTTTTCTAAATAATGACCATTTTATGTAAAGTATCATTAGGGATGTTGTTGAACAAGGGAAGCTTGGCAGGCGAACAGCAGTACAGAAACATGATCCCACTCTCTGTGTTCTCCCCCACTGCAGACTGTGTGGAGATCATCTCTGGGATCAGATCAGTGAAGATCCTAAAGAGAGTGGGCAGTCCCAAGGGCATGTGGACCAGAGACCAAAGGTCGTCCAAAGTCTACGTCTTCAACGGGACGTCGGGAGACACCGTCCACCAGTTCGACTCTGTACGAGACTTTTCCCGCTCCCCGGACGACACCGGCAGCCGAGTGATACGACTTCCCTCTGATTGGACCAGTCCTGGCAGCGCTGTGTATGACGGATATCTGTACTACATTCAGCAGGAGGAGGATATGGACGTTCAGGTGGTCAAATATGACCTGATGAGTCGCTCGTTGACGGATATCGCCATATTCCCCGTCGAGAGCCAAGCAAGTGTCTACAGCCTCAACCCAGAAGTCGTAGCGGACCTCGCAGCCGACGACGAAGGCCTCTGGCTTTTGTACGCCATGAGTGACAGTGAACCTAACATCAACCTCGCAAAGATGGACCCCGCCACGCTCGATATAGAACAAATCTGGGACACCCGGTGCCCACGGGAGAATGCGGAGGCGGCTTTCGTCATCTGTGGCACCGTCTATGTCGTTTACAACACCCGTCTGGCCAGCCGGTCAAGAATCCAGTGCCTGTTTGACGTCAACGAGATGGTGATCAGCGAGGAGGCACCCCTCATATACTTCCCCAGGAGGTACGGAGCCCACGCCAGTCTGAAATACAACCCCGAGGAGAAGCAGCTCTACGGCTGGGACGACGGCTACCAAATCATTTACAGACTGACCATGAAGAGGAAGCTCCTGGTGTGACAGTGGGGGGGAGGGGTGTCATGTTTTCAAAGGATAAATTGAAACACGCTATGCAAGAAGTCTTTCCGTAGCCTGCAGACTCTTCATTCACGGTGGATTTATAACAACCATAACATCACACGTTTTCCAGCTAACCTTTGAACTATTATTTATTCATTTGAGTCTTTCTTCTCCCCTCAAGCAAACATGGAAATGCCATTCAGTTTATTAGAGGCTGGCAAGTCTTCCTGCTGTGTGATGTTTTGTGTCATCCCCTACAATTAATTTGACCAAATCTCATTCATTTCCATTCCTGCTTGTTAAGCCTCTGGCTGTGTTGTCGATTTATGCCGTGTCTTATTTCCACAAAATTCACAGCACGCAGCCCGTTTTTTTTGCATAAGTATTTTAATCAAAGAAAAGAAAATAATATCACAGAACTGATAACACATCACACCCCATGGAAGAAAAATAACAAAACACTCTGTTGATTTTCAGACTTATTGAAACAAAAATAATGACTGTGGCTGAAAGACTGTCTGCTATTCCATCGTTACTTTATTACACCCTCATATTAAGAGTCTCGATTGTAATCAAGAAGCTCGTTTTAAACATTCGTCTCGACTCACAACTCTCCGAAGAACATTTTCTCAAACATTTCTATTATTACAAATACAAAATGTTCAATAAAAAATTGGAAATTCAGTTCTATCATAACAGTTGGAAGGGATACAAGATCATATCAAGAAACATTACAATGTGAGGCAAAGGTCGAGGGTCTTGGCAATTGATTTAACAGGTTTCTACTATGAAAAACACACCACATTTTCAGAGAAATATATGACCATCGTAAAGTTCTTTAACGGAAAGAAAGAGGATTATTCAACCACTTGTTTCAACACTCAAATAAGATATTAGAAATCTATGAATAATGCCATTAGAGGAGGATTTTTTCACCTTTGAAACAACTGAGAGCAAACTGTCACATTAGTGGAGGGGTGTCGATGCTATGATGGATCACGTCAAGCACGGACAATAATGAACCGACTCATTCTCGCCGTAACAAGTGCCAATTACAGAAATGCCACTGCCCTGTAGACGCTGACCTGTCCGCCCATCGGCTGCCCCCGCGTCGTCTCAGTCTCACAAACACACACACACACACACACACACACACTGAGCTCTCTCCGGGTACCCATAAAGGAAATGGCTAAACCAGATCTGTCTGCTGAATGCATCTGCTCATG
The DNA here is from genome assembly GCF_036324505.1 of Eleginops maclovinus. NCBI lineage: Eukaryota > Metazoa > Chordata > Actinopteri > Perciformes > Eleginopidae > Eleginops > Eleginops maclovinus. The sequence goes on along the minus strand of NC_086349.1, from coordinate 24,393,290 downwards.
TCGGGATGTCTGCCCCCCCCCCCCCTTCCCCCACTCGACTTTTGCAAACTCTGTGATATATAGCGTGTTCATTGTACAGGAGTTTGAGCAATAGTCTCACTCGTCGTCTGTTTGCTAAACGAGACACCAGGCCGGTCGGAGCCACAGCCAGGAACCCTGTTACGTTTCAGATTTAAGGCCCTGTCTGCTGCTTATGAGATAATATGGATGCTATTCAGTATATAGTCGCCATATCAGAAAGACATCATCTGTACAAAATGTAATCTGTGAATGCTTCCTGGCAGCTATCGCACCGACTCCGTAGCTTAACCTTTCTCAGCCTGATTGTACTGATGCTATCTGTGCTTACCATGAACAGCAATACAGAACAAGTACTAGGAGTTAAACTGAAGGACTGAAATGAACCCAAATATTGTGTTATATTCCCATTTCAAGGGTATGAATCTATCCATGATGTTATATTTTGAATTAAAACCAATGGATATATTTCAGTAACAACACATTCATCCAGGTTTTAATGAAGTAAACTTTAATCTGACTAAAACTACAGTTAATGTAAAGTACGGTGGCTCACAAGGGCGAACATGTTGCAATGGTCCAAAACGCACTTCAATACAAAAAAGCGTCAAGAATCTGAATACAAAACAGAAAGGGGGACACTAAAAAGTGATGCACACAGCTGGGATCACAGCGCTTGTTGTTGACGTTCAGGGATTATAAAATTGTCAATCTCGCAGAGTTAATCTGTTTCATAATTGTAAGTGTTTTGTCAGTATATTTGAAATGACTACATTAGCTAGTTAGCTTAGAGCAGATCTGGAATGCTATTGGAAGGGCTCATTGTTGAAAATTAGCTGATAAATTGTACATTTTAGGTACGTTTTCCAACAACAGTGACAGTCAGCTAACTTTATAATCCCCGAAGGTCAACAAGCGCTTCGGTCCCAGCTGTGTGCGTCACTTTTAAGTGTCCCCCTTTCTGTTTTGTATTCAGATTCTTGCAGTGTTTTGTTATTTGCAGCTTTTGGTGTATGCACATGTTTCGTTCAGTTGGTAAATGCTTTCTTAATGTTGTGCATGTGTGGTCAATTCGTGAATATGTTTCTTTATTTGCATGTGTTTTTGTCACATTTGTGTTTTTTCCTTTTTGAAAATGCAGCGCGCTTCTCCTATTAGAAATGTGGTGTAAGGCTTTGGCCCCTGTCAGCCACCATAGCAGAGAATAAAATAACATGTAGGGATTTATACTGGTGCAATACCCTCTGATATGACAGCGTTGCTGCAGTAATCTTTCCCTAAATCCAATCAAATATCTTCAAAAATAATCTATTCACCACATGTGGCAGACCAAGCATCTGGATGTCGAATTCAAACACATGTTCTCCTTGAACAACAGTATGATTTATGGCAGGAAATACATCAAGAAAGTTGCATGTTTCTAAGTTCAAAAGACGAATATGTTCACCTTTTTTTTTTTAGGTTTTTCTCAATCATCACAACCAACAAAGCTACATATATTCAAATGTTATTTTTTAAATATGCTTTACCTATATTTATATCTCGCTGCTTAGAATAACAAAACATACATACAGGAAACGGCGGACGGCTGTACATGACAAATATACACAATCACCAAAACCTGTTCAGAAAAAAGGAACAGGAGGAGACGAAGAAGTGCTTTTGAACAGTGAGTGTCTGAAGGAAAACATGAGCGTTTGAGATTTCATTTGGAAGAAGAAAGAGGTGACATCGCTCAAAAGCAAACATCAAACAGAGAAGGGGTTAAGGGAGTGTGAAGTGTGCTCACTACCTGTTTACAGAAACCTCCTTCGTCCTAAATCTGTGTTTCAGGAAACACTTTTATTTTATTTTTGGGTTTCAAGTGTGCTAATGAAGCTGTTTGTGCCTTTGAGAGGTCATTTAAACCTGCTTTTTGTTTCGTTAATTGAAAAAGGATTGACAAAGTAGATGCGGAATTGAAATAACAGTTCAGCCAATTTGACTGAGGGAAAAATTATCCAGTAATTATTCTTTTTTTTTTTAGATACAACTTTCAGTTATATGAAAACACACTAAATTTGCAAATTGAGAATATTTTAGTTTCAGCCTGATCCCATCTTTCCTTAACGAACTGCAGATCAGGAAATTGCTTTGTCAGAACTCAAAGAGAGGCTTGTGTCAGCTGAAAAAATCCTGTTTATTTTGATTTGTGGGTATTTAGTGTGTTGATTAGGCTATTTGTGCCTTTGTCAGTTCATTTAAACCTGCGTTTTGTTTTCGGAAAGATTGAAAGTCAGAATAGAAATCAGGTACATAACACTGCAGCCAATTTGCTGTCGTGTGAGGAAAAGAATATCCAATATTTCTTGTTTTGTTTCATACAACTTCTCGTCTTCACTGCTTATGAAAACACACTAAATTAGCAAATTGCCAAATAGAGAATATTCTAGTTGCAGCCTGATCCCATCCCTCCTTAACGAACTGCGGTTCAGGAAATTGCTTATGTCATTATCGAAACTGGAAGAACTCAGCAGGGGCTTTGAGATTACTGTCAGTTTTGCTATTCACAAACCATAACGATGAATGGAGCGGTTTTTACATCTAATGGTGCCAAAAATGCTACAGTTCAGTTTCATCTTTATGCTGTGCAGAAGTGTGAATTCAATGAGAGAGAGTAGAATGGTTCGGAAATTGCTTCAGATCCGGTTTAAAGTCTCTTTTTCTACCGCAGACGTGTCCTGAAACTGCTCTCTTGGAGCAAATATCTCATGTCTGACTTTTTCTATCCAAGAGTCTGCACCACATAACTGAACCTTCAGCGCCTGGAGAGTCTCCATGTGAGGACGCTGAGATTCGTTCACCTCAGCTCAGATATTAAATGTCCGCAGACCGGATGTCCAGCCATTGAGGGGGGAACCCATCACAACACCCACATTTCAAACCCTAAAAGACTGCGCTTCACACAACTATCTGACTCGATATCAGTTCTCTGGAGTGCTCTATACTTTGAGGGAGGGAGGGAGGGACAGTGAGACAGGGAGAGAGAGAGAGAGAGAGAGAGGGAGAGACAGTGGGGTTGTGTTTCTCCTCAATCAGACAGACAGGAAGTGGATCAGCAGGAGGGAGGATACCCCCTTCTGGGCTGCTGGGTCACAGGTGGCTCTGCTCAGGGACTAGCTGGGGGCCGGGGTGAGGGGCAGGAGCCTTGGCTGTCAAAGCTGGCTGTCCTCGCCTTCCACTGCAGGACACACAGACACAAGGAAGTGATTCATACCACACATGCTGCTTGTTTTTATTTCTTTACACAGCACTGTCACTCTCAGGTTACTTTCAGCACAGGATACTATCTCCATAAAGGTGGCATTGTTCCAGAAGAATATAAAAACAACTTTGGTTTTAATTTGATTTAGTAATTTAGTAGGGGAGGTAGAAAGACTGAAAATAATAATACAAAAAAAGAGACTGAAAGCAAATAACCAATGAACTCAATGTGTAATACAATCTCACCACAGAAACAATAATGTCAACATCTCTTTATATGAATTTTAGACAAAAGCAATAACAACAAATACAGGCAGATGCTTTTTGCACCAGGGTATAAATAGCCAATGTGGCTATTTATACCCTGGTGCAAAAAGCAAGCAAGCTCTTCCCTTATTGCCTATAGAAAGCTTCAGAAAATACATAATAAAAAAGTACAGAAATGAAATAAATAGCAAGAGAAAATACTAAAAATAACCTGTTTCAAAAAATACATATATACAAAAATACCAATTTTAAAAACAACAAATTAAAATATAAAAACAGTTTTAATGGGATTTTCTGGGCCTCAGTTTAAAAATATAAATGCTCAATAATCAATATTTTGTCATTTCTCTCAACTTGTATTTTGTGGAAAGTACTCTTTTGTAATCTTAATTGAATTCCCATAATGCTTTGGGGGATGTAAACAGGAAAGTTGCCTTGGAATCAGTGAGCTATGCTATGATCGAGCCACGTTTACATCTGACATCAACATTTCTTTACAATGTTGTGAATTGGCACCATCCAAAGTATGCCGAATAAGCTATGATGATTCACTTTTTGCTATTTGATCATTGATATAAAGACAACTGTCACTGGACTACTTTAATACGGAAGAAAACCTTAAAACGCGACGATTGTTGGTGAAGTTCGGCAGTCATGGAGATCGTCTTTTTTCGTGTGATTTCAACGCGGATTTATGGACGTTTATTCGCCATGGAAGTTGGATATATTGACATCTTCAGAAAGAGTAAGTCATAATCAATTTAAAAAGATGTGATTCATGTCTTTATGTTTAGGTTTGACTGAGTTACGAGTCTGAGAAAGTCCTCGTTTTGACGCAAATTGCCCCCATGAGCTGCTGGTTTACCACCTGTATGCACCTGTCCTCTTAAACAGGTGCAGTGTACCTGTTGCTTCTTGTTTCTCCATCTTGGCTCTCAAAAGCCCCTCAAAGTTTTAAGAAACATCCACCGGTTTCGTGTCCTTAATAAGTCTATATTTAAAGTGACGCAGGCTACAATTGTCTTATGTTAGGGGCTCTCAAACAATATATGAAACCATCTACCAATAAAAACGAACATAAAATAACAATAAATCACAAACAATTTCGGAAGTAAATTAGATCACGTGAACAAAGCTGCATTAATAGTTAGTGAAATAATATTTTTGCCTTGTTAAAAATGGATATTAATGGGAATTAAAGGGTTTTTATATTAATTTATGAATGGGTTTGAAGGACAGATACAGGATATCTACAGGCTGTACCTGCGGTTGCTGTTGTGATCTGATGTCTGTATTTTTTTGCCCTGACATTTGAAGATCTATCATGGCTAAATGTCACTTTTTGAAGTCGGTTTTTGTCTCAATGTGACTTCCTAGTTTAACAAATTTGGTTATAGAAAACTGGGAAACAGCTATCAGTGGATGGTAGTTGGCGCTACCTGTCTCTAGAAAGGGTTTTATGAAACAAGGAGGGTTAAAAATAAGCTAAACTTAATGCAGTGAGAAACAGTAAAGGACATATGATGTAAAATAAGTTTCACATGATGACGACATACAGATGACTCCTTTAAGAAACAGACCCCAGACCGACCTCTTTCTCAGACTTCTTGGACTCCAGCAGGGGGTGCCAGTGTGCAATGGGCTTTCGTGGATACGCCAGCATCTCGTTCCAGTGGTCCCTGCCAAGACCCTCAGCATGGCATCCAAGCCTCATCACACCAATGATCTCATTATGACCTACCCTGTGGGGCACACACACACACACACACACACACACACACACACACACACACACACACACACACACACACACACACACACACACACACACTTATGACCGCATGAACACATCAGACTTAATGTGACAAGACATATCATACATCAAATTGTTTTTTTAAAATAATTGCAAGAAGCGCATTTGAAATTAAGAGACTCAAGTCTGCGTATGGACGTCCTGGTGATTGATCCAGTGAAAAGTGTGGCAGATTGTCTCCCTGCCACTAGAATTGAATTATTTCAGGAAGAAAATGTCTGCTCTTTGAAGATCTCTGCTATTATTAGCTCAACCGGCTTTAATCCTACAGATCAGACAGGAGTGTAAACACAAGAGGCTAGGTTTCTAAATACTGTCCGCTTCTTTTTATACTACACAGTGGAAGAAACCCATCCTCCTGACCTTTAACATGCATGTTCTCATTCTGTCAGCTGTCTGCACTGCAACCCCTCCAAACATTTCCTGTTATAGCTTCACATACCGTAAAGGTAGCGTTTGGCAATATTCCTCTAAATAACTGGAATTGAACTGACTCCAATTTATGTATTAAAATGAATTAATGATCATTTAAAAACAATATTATAAATCTCCTTCAAACATAATAATAATAACAATGATAAAAATAAAGATAATGGAAATAAAAATGAATAAAGCTTTAAATAAAATACCCAAAAAGTTCCATAAAATTCCTTCTCCATTGTTGAAAATTCCCCAAATATATACAAATTTAAAATGTGTTTCTTTTTGCATGATAACACAAAAAATCTCTCCTTCAGAAAAGTCAATTCCCAGTGAGTGTGCACTGTAGATTTAAAATGTCACACTTGTGTGAGTTGCACGTTGGACCATGACCTGGCTCTAAACTAGTTTTGATGCACCAAAAATCCCCTTAAAAATCAGATGTAAGGTGAGCACAGAGGAGACTTCTCTGTGAAGTAAGGGTAGCAATTTGGAGGGGGATTTATTCTTTGACTTGTTATTTACTGTCCTGAGAAAAGTTGATGTAGTTTCTGGTACGTACAAGTCGTAGTCCATGACCGAGATGTGAAGGCTGACGTGGTCCATGCTGTCCGGCGGGATGTCAAAGATGATGGCCTCGTTGTAGGTGGGATTCAGAGTGTTCTTCTTGATGCTCGTCTTTTTCTTTTTCAAACGCCTCCCGTCACATATGAGTGACACTTTGACGTAGGGGTCTAAAGTCAGTAAGAAAGGAAGAGGAAGAACATATAACAAGTGACTTTGTCTAAACAGGAACTGCTAAATATGAAAACAATACTGACCCCACTCCCAGTTAATTCAAACAAAGCCACACATAACGTGATTAAATAAACAGTCAGTACACGCAGGACTGAAAACAACAACAATAAATACAATTCAATTAAAAGCCAAATTAAAAGGGTGGGTCTCTAGTTGGCGATAAAAAATATGAACCCTTTCTTCTCCCCTCAAGTTTTTTCAATCAATGACATTTTATTTATACAGCCCAATGTCACGAATAACACATTTGTCTCAGCATACAACTCACTGTCCTTAGACACTTCCAGCACTTCACAATGAATAGGGAACAAATGGAAGAAATCTCCCGAGTATCTATTCATTGTGGCAAAGCTTTGTGTTCATTTGTTTGAAAGGACTTTTTAATTGATCTTGTGGGCCGTAATAATAACCATGGGTCTTTGTATTAAAGGGGCCCTATTATGCCAGTTTTATGGTTCATATTTGTATTTGTGCCTCTACTGGGACATGTCTCCATCCTTTAATGTTCAGAAAGCTCTTTATTTCTCTCATACTGCCTGTGCTGCAGCATCTCTTTTCACCCTCTGTCTAAAACCAGAGCCCAGCCTGCTCTGATTGGTTAGCTGGCAGGCTCTGTTGTGATTGGTCAACCACTTAGAGAAGGTCCGCCCCTTAGCTTATCACGTACAATGTGTTGGAGCGCTAGCCAATAGAAGCGTGAGTGTTACATAGTGATGTCACTTTGTTAAAGGAACAGGAGTCCAATGGAGGCGTTTCAGGCAGGAGAAACTCTTTGGAATTTGAGCCTTTGCAGACCATTGACATGCACAACTATATAACTCACTACAGGAAAGAGAAAACCCAAAAAGCACAATTGGGCCTCTTTTAAAAGGAAATCTAATAAAAAGCATAGTTCCTCGCCCAGTGTGTCTGTTTGTTCTCTAAAAGCTACCCTGGAGGACCTGGCAGTCGGAAATGTGCATAAAAGTGCATGAGTCAACAGCTTGTGTAACCACGGAGGATGATAGGCCATAGAGAGCTTAAACAGCATGACTGAGAACGCTTCCTGATGAATGCTGTGTTCAATCGTCATCCGTCAGAAGCTCATCGCAGCATATGATCCATTATGCCACGTTTTTTTAGTCCGATGTAAGCTGCCCTCAATCCATAAACAACAAACAAGAGCGCTTGCTTTGCAGAGTGATGTGCTCAAAGGAACATTTTGATAGCTATTGTTTTACGATGCACATTTTGAAATAATGGCAGGCAGCTGAACCCCTTAAATCAAAACAGGACTCGCATTAAAATGTCACCAAACATGGGAGGAAATGACGCTACGTTCACCTTGGCATTAATGCAAAATGAATGTCAAATGATATCTGTATTGGATGGAGAAGTGGAATGGAAAAGCTAAAATACACACACCGCCTGCAACTATTTGCTGACACTGTCTTAATATCACAAGTGTTGAATATTAATAACTGCTGAAACAAACAGAGCGCAGCTGCAGAGACGACTCTCCACTGTTTGTTCACTTAATATGACACTTTCTAGCACATCACATGTCCAGTGGAAGAGATTTCTGTGGCGGTGGCATATTTGTGGAGGCCAAACCTGGTTCCCTCGACAAAAAAACAATGCAATCTTCCATTGGATTTTGAGTTATTGCAAGAAATCGCAGGGAAAAAAGGTTAAATCACCTGAACCCTGGCATTTAATGCAAGGAAATGTCACTTATTGCAATGTTAATCAGTATTGGGGGTCAAAAGTGGAAGGGAGAAACAATCCTCTACAATCAACGGATTGCCTGCAACCATTTGCTGACAATGTGTTAATTTTGCAGTTGTTGAATATTAATAAGTGCTGAACAAACAGAACGCAGCTGAAGAGGCAACTCCCCGCAGTTTACTTAATATGACATGTTTACAAGTGGATATTCAAAGAGAAAACACACACACACACACACACACACACACACACACACACACACCTGAGTATCCGGTGATGTCCATGGCCTTCAGGTTCCTGCACTTGATGACAGTGAGTGTGAGTCTGCCGGCCGTGGGCAGGTAGCAGAGTGAGAACATGACCTCCCCAAGGTCAACGCTTTCCTGTGGAGAAAAGAGAGCACACACGCAAAAAAGACAAAAGTCTCTTTTAATTTCACGTTTATATTCAACGCTTTAAACCAGAGTCATGCACAGGTGTCTCTTTCCCTCAAGGTCTGATTCTGGGATGTTTGCACTTTTCTCTGATATTTATAACTCCCAAAATCAAAAGTCAGTGAAGCAGAAAGTGATGGAAAAAGCTCACAGTCATTTAAGTGCCAAAAGTAAGTATGCAACGCCCATTTTAAATCTTATGTATTATACGACTGGTTTATAATTAGTTCTGCATTGATGTGTAAATCACTTTAATGTTGCAGCTGGAGAGAGTGGAGCTTTTTTAATTACTTTATAAACCGCTTGGCAGCCAAACCTATTATAATGTGTATCATAATAAGTAAGTAATATAAGGAATCAGTAATTTAAGCTATACAATTCATGTCAATGTCCTCTTAAACGTGGGAAAATACAAGAAGGAATAGTGAAGTGCAGGTATCTCAAAATGATGCATTCACCTCACTGAAATGTACATTATGCTGTATTTCTAGGATCAATACTATAGGTTTTCTGCTTTTAGTTTATGATGGCCTCTTGTTGCATAAAGAAATACAATCGGGCTCTCACAGTTGAGATTGTAAACTAGCTAATTAGAGTAAAGGCTACACACAGAAAAGTGGAAAAAGGGTAATATGATGCTAACTAATTCAACTTGGCTATTTTGCATTTTTGGCTTGAAAAAGAGCCGCATTGTTATTCTGTTGTCGGGAGGGCTGCAGGCTCAGGAGGGCTGCAGGCTCAGGAGGGCTGCAGGTGTACTGTGAGTTGTGTTGAAAAATCAATGGGTAACGTGTTGTAGCGCACCGTGCAGCTTAGGGAGTGTGTTGTTTGTAACAGGACAATAAAAATAACTTTTAAAATAAATAGTTTGACATTATGGGTGAAATACAGGCCCTATAATGCTCACCCTCTGTCTGAAACCAGAGCCCAGTCTGCTCTGATTGGTCAGCTAGCTGGCTCTGTTGTGATTGGTCAACCGCTTTGAGAGGTCCCGCCCCTTAGTCTATCATGTACTATCATGTCCTATGTAAGTACAGTCCATGTACCATCATGTACAGTGTGTTGGAGCGCTAGCCAATGTTACATAGTGATGTCAGGCGGGGGGGGGGAGTGTGTGGGAGAGAACAGAGGGATTTGGGCCTTTGCAGACCATTTACATGTACACAAACCTATCAAACACAAAGGGAAAACCCAAAAATGCACAATAGGGCCTCTTTAAAGGCACAATAAGTAGGACTTTGAATATATCGTCACCTATCACCCACTAGAAGTAAGTGGCAACTTTATATCTGCAGAGACCTTTCCCTCCAGCTGTATTTATACTTTTATCATTTGGCTTTGTTTGGGACTTTTTGTGGTGTCAGCGTTTATGAAAACACAAATATAGCGAGGCAAAAAGCCAAGCAGCCAAAGCTCATTTCTAAACAGAATTGAATCTAGGGTTGGCTTTCCCCCGTCGGCTTGCACCGTTAACCTTGTTAAGCCAGGGAGGAGGGGCACAGTTTGGAAGTTGTGTTTACAAACTAAAAATCCTTTCCATGGCGCGCCAAAACTGTGGAAATGATGAGCTTCGTCAAGCATATGATGAAGAGTAAAAGCAGGGCGTGAAATGGCTAGTGTGGTTAGGTTTAAAGTTCAATACACCGGCACATCTAAAGGCCACAGCAGCGGGGGGATTCTGCATAATTTGATTTTATTAAAGGTTTTATCGAGGGGGGGAAATGCTCTCTGAGCTAACAAGCTTTCTGTCATTAGCTGAGAGGGTAACGAGCTAATGAGTTCACTCAGTTTATTCACAAGAAGTACAATAGTTGTAAAAATGTCTCATAACACTCTGATCTCATTCCTCCTTTGTGGAGCTATTCTTATTTCAACAGAAGAGGTTGTAATTAAAGCGGGGTTTCTGTTTGAGTACAGGTTAAACAAGTGAGATCAAATTTGGTAAACAGTGACTTTTAACAGCTGACATCACATTTTGTTAATCCCTTTTGAAGTCGAAAGCATGTTTTTTTGGATCCATTGTTAATAGTTATGTGATTAAAGGAAGAAAGGAGTTTAGGGAATATGTCAGAAAAGTTTCTCTCTCCTCAGCCGGTTTAATGGGGCGTGCGTTGGGTTTGATTGACCACAGCTATCAGGGAGACAGTCCAACACCACGGGGGGACGCGTCACAGTCGGACAGCCTGTTGTTAGTGGTATTTAAGAGCAAGGGCCGACCCAACATTTAAAAGGGCCGGATTGACATTTGCAGGTGTGTTTACATGCTGGTTATTGTGCTGCAGCGGAGCGGCTAATGAGCTGTCAAGCCTGCACGCTGGTGTTGGCGTTGCACTTTTCTCAGGGGAATGTTTTTTTGGTCGCTCGTGCAACAACATCGGACGTGTCTTTATGCGGGTGAGTTAGGTAAGAGGGACACTTTAGCAGAAAAGTGGATTGTTGTCCGAACTCTGTAGCGTTTATGTTGAGTGTAAAAGTATGTTTTGCACATTAAAGAACGCTGATTTGACTGCTTTCATAAAGATTTGATTGGCTGAATCCATTTTAAAGGGTTTAATGACAACAAATCCACTATTCGGGGAGACATTGGGAGGAATTTGTTACCTGATTTTCCTTCAATGGTAAGACAGAACATGACTTAGACAGGCAGCTGTCCCGATCTGTCTGTGTTTTATTTTGTCATGTCAAGATCTGTCTTTGTTTTCCTGTTTTATTTTGAAAAGCGTCTGCTGTCACTTCCTGTCTCTGTGTTTTCCCTCCTGATTGTGTTCACCTGGTGACCCTGTGTTTCTCTTCCCTCCCCACCTGTGTCTTGTTCTTGTGATTTAGTCTTGTGTACATTTAAGTTCTGGGTTTTCTGTCAGTCTAGATGTTGTTGGACGTTTATTGTTCAGAAAGAGTTTGATTTTGTATTTATTTCAAGGAACGGTTATTTCAGTAGTTTAGTTTCTGTTTCATCTAAGTTTTGGAAGGAGCGATGCCAGAACATTTGAAGGTGCCACAGGTGTCATCACCAACATTATAAATCTAATTAAGTGGAAGCTGAAAAACTGGGCTCCACTTCAAGTCCTTTGGCTGTCAGTATCTCCTTGAAACAATTTAGGTTTATTCGGGAAATCATGGCCGACCTCCCGATCCAGTCTTTTGCCAACCTTCATTATTCCGTTTGCAGTTTTACAGTGAAAAAAACAAAACATAAATTCTGATTAGGTTTCCGGTTGATCATCATCAATCAGAAGACAGAATGAGCTCAAATTTCAGAGAGGAAAGCAAATTCAGTTCTTCACCACACCCACAATTCCATTCCTGAGATCTCATATGAAGGACATTTTTCTATACTTTAAATCACTTTTCAGACAAATACAACCTGCCTACTTAAAGAGCAGCTTTGACACTCCTTCATATGTCCTTACTGATATATATTGAGTGTATTTTCTCTGTATAAACCCTTTTAAGGTCACAAAGACCCCTTAAATCACTAAAACCCTCTGTTGGCATGCTCCAACACGTCTGTCCGAGCGCTCCAGTCTTAAGGTCCCTTTACACACACCACATGCGGTTTGACTTTCTCCCCTGTGAAAGTGAAGGATTTCGTTTGAAAGGTGTGAAGGTTCAGCCGTAATGTGTGAGCACAGCAGAAATGTCAAGTGTTGTAAAAGCATGAAGTGACACTTTGATTGTCCTTGTAGAAACACAGGCTGTTTTGGTGCCAGTCAGTGTAATCTGCACGGCATTAATCACACTCCAGCGGCCGAGCTGCGGGGACGTCAGTCTGTTGATCGACTGTCGGGTCAATCCGACACTTCGGACAAGATTGAAACATCCATATCTGTAATTATATATATCATAAACTGACATTTGGTACAGGATGAACAAACTGGCTTTGACCCGCTCGATTCTACTCACATGTCCAGTGAAGTACAGCGATGGAGGGATGACATCTTTTGGTATGCCAGCTAGCAGTGCACTCGTTCCCTCGACAAAACGTTAATGCAATATTTCATTGGGTCTTGGACTATTGAATAGATAAGCAGACTAACTTGTGTGAGATCTGCAAGTTTGGATCAGCAAAATAATCATCCGAAATGAACTGTGCTTTTAGGATTAAAGAAGCTTACGTCATCAATCAATCATCAAGAGCCGAAAAGCTAATGTTAGGATACAAAATTGTGTGTAAGCACCCGACCTCTTAGAGCACACACACATAAAAGGCAGACCCTAAGGATTTATAGCTGATGAATTTGAAAAAGAATTATTTATTTATGAGTGATCGAAAAGGACGATGTATCAGCTAGCTGTTGCTATAGCTAATTAGCCATGGTCAGCATGCTAACACGCTAAGCTAAGAGATTAATCAATTTAAGTCTGTGAAGGCAGTATAGAATTTTGTACAGATATTATTCTCCCCATCAGGATGATCTTTCATAACTTCTACAAACGTTTATTAACTTCTGTAACTTCTGAAACTGGACTCTGTGTTTGGTGCTAATTTGCAGATTCTAGCAGCTAAGATGCTAAAGCTAAATGTGAACATTGCGCCGCTAGTTGGCTCTAGATTCAAGGTTTAAAAATCCACTTTGTCATTAGCTGCATTTACATTTGCATTCATTGCTTTATTCATTACACTCTATGGATGCCTTATTACAAAGAATGATGTGTCTTGGTTTTTCCTGCGCTTGATAAATTGTCTCTTCCATTCACGCTCCTTATTAGCATGTAAACCTTCCCAAAAGAACACAGGAGCAATCCGAAGTGAATAAGTGTGCTTTTCTCCACTCCTCTTTATCTCAGTAAAGCTAAGTTGGTGTAATTGGTGATTATCGCTCCTTGATGTGTGAACTGAGGGATGCAGCTGTCTGTCTTCTGCTCACTATAGGTTTCCACTCACTAACACTGTTTATAGAGCAGCGTCTTTATCTCACCCGAGTCATTACACTCCACTCCTTGTTTGTTTTTCGTTTCTGCTGAACCCCACCATCCTTGAATTCTTTATGTTACCCATCTTTAATTTAATGTGAGCAGGGAATGTTGTTGTAAAATCATTAAGGTGGTTCAATAAAGTTTGTGTGCCAAGGAGAGGGCCGTCTGCTTTTCTGCCTCCTGAGCAATAATGTGGATATTATCGAACAAACCCTTGAAGAAGTTCAAGTTCAACAACTGGAGGGGAGGAAAGTCCGGGATGAAAGGGATTCTGTTGAGGTGATAAAGTGATTAGGGCTCTAAGGTGCTAACATGGTGCCCGGAGGAGGAGCACTTTGTTCCAGAAAATAATCTCTGGACATCGTCAACAAGTAAAAAGCAGGGGAATAATTGCGTAAGAAAGCTGTGAGTCAGAAAAGGGCCTTTTATCTTTGACATGTTAACACCTTGCTACTGCAGCCAGTCTGTGTTTTGTTAAGTGAGAATTGAGTTTTCTATGAGGAAAAACTGTCTCTTATTATTGATAATGCTTTTAATGTAAATTTGATTCACATTACAGGGCTGTAGCCAGCTTTTTAATCCCCTCAACGCATCCCTTTCCCCCGTGAGAGAATATTAATCAGACGTAAAAAAGGTCTCTAAATCTTACTTTTTTGAATGTACATTTTTAATCAGTCTTGTATTTTCAATTGCATACAAAAGAATGGTTTGAACTCTGCTCACTGATGGGAGGAATAGGATGGTGGAGGAAACCTGAATGCTTTATATACTGTTGTTATGGTTCTAAAAGTAGTGGAAGATGGCGCTATTTTAAGATTAAGATTCAACTTTATTGTCATTGCACAGAGTACAAGTACTAGGACAACGAAATGCGGTCTCTGCATTTGACCCATCCTAGTGTTAGGAGCAGTGGGCTGCCATTATGTACGGCGCCCGGGGAGCAGTGTAGGTAACCAGTGTCTTGCTCAGGGACACCACGGTGGCACTTGGTCTTTCGGGGACTTGAACTGGTGACCTTCCAGTTCCCAGACCAAGCCCCTATGGACCACCGCCCTTTAGAGGTATGACTCTAACTTTGTTCTTGATGTGCAACAGTGCAAGGTACAAAAAGGGCAAGTTGTAGTTGATTAAAGATATGGGGCGAAGCCTGCGAGCTAGTTCAGGCAGTCAACCCGAGCACCAATGATACATTCGCACATAACGCCCCTCGTCACTCTTGCAACCAACCAAACATAGTCTCCTAATCTGGCGCTCTATTTAAGCTTTTGGATCCGCCTACCTCTGCCTCGCTAATGCAGCTGCTGCTACTGCTGCTGTTTCCACGCTGCTAATGTGTTCACCTGACTGCTGCTGCGTACACGTTGGCAACGCTCATCTGCCCCACCACCACCCCAGCTTCCTCCCCAGCTTCCACCTGTAGGCTCGGGGGTTAGTTATCTAATCATCACTCAATGTTCTATGTTAATATGTGGAGTGACGAGGCCTGAGCCTAGACGCCAAACTCATACTGTTTCTAATAAACATATTAATGAAACACGTGAGTTGTCTGACTGAACTAAGGATGTGGTGATAAGACATCTCTCAGCCAGTCACATATTAAGATGACAGTTAAGCATGAAGAAAGCAGCTCAACATATGACATGAAGCTAAGATTGTCACTTTCCTTTGTTCTTTAGACCGTCTGGGAGTTGTGTTGGATTAGGAGCCTGCTTCTCTTTGCTGAGAACAAGCCGACTTCCTCTTTGAGGAAAACACTGCTTGTGTTCACCACTAATGCCAACTCAAGGTAAGCCCCAAAACAGTCCACTTTCAAGCCAGCTATTTCTACTCTTCCTTCAAACACATTTAGTGTTAGAAAAATGAACAGAGACTAAACATAATTAAAGAAACAATTACCGAAATTGTCCGATTTTAATGCAGGAAACAGATCTAGATTTTGGATGTCTTTTCTCAGCTTATGAAAGAGCCTATTTACCCCAAATTTTGCCTTTTTAATACACGTTCAACCTGTACAATGTCTGCCACAATCACCCAGAGAATTCCAATAACACATATAACTAGCTCTGCTTGAATGTCATTGTGTTGAAACGAACATGTCAACCATTTAGTCTAAAAGTACTGAAATCAGCCCATAAACTACACTCACTCTGTTCTTTTTGCCACAACATGTAAAATGCTTCTCCACTCATAATAAATCTAGCTCACTACAGGTTATAATTAACTTTTGACAGCAGCCATGTGGGAAATCGGCTGTGGAGCTGCTCAAACTGCAAAACAGACGACCAAAACTTCTGACATGCCAGATATATCCGTCTGACAGGAAGACATGCTGCCAGAAACATTGGTTCGAAGGTCTGGCTTTACCGTCCCCCCCCCCCAGTACATTTCCAGTAGATCTGACCTCAGCATGCTCCTATTGACCCTAATAAAACAAATAACTAACACAGATTGTAATTTATACGTCTACAATCTCCAGTCAATGACAGACACGTTCGATATAAATGTGTCTAAGCAGTCAGTCGATGCTGAATCTATAAGGAAAGAAAGCCAATAGATTCTTACACTGCTGGCGTATTGGATGTCACTCCATATGTTCGTCTCCCTGGAGAGGTCCGACGTCTCAAACAAGTTGTCCAGCACCACCTCGCCGATCATATCGTGCCGTGAAAACCGGTCAAAGTCAAAGACGCTCATGTGGAGCTTCCGGATGGCCAGCTCGTCGTAAGGCACGGGAAACTGGAAGCTCTCGTTGAATATGGGGTTGAGCATCTTCCGGTGGACGCGAGTCTGGAACTTCTTGCGGTCGGGCAGCAGGTACACCTTCACATAGGGGTCGGACGTGCCGCATAAGTCCTTGGCAGGGAGGTCCGACGCCTTGATGATGTTCACTATGAGGGCCTCGTTCTCGTAGTCGTACTTGAGAGAGAAGTTAATCCTGCCACAGTTTTTGCTGCTGCCGTTCTTGGACGAATCCTCCGACTCCAGGGTCTTCTGCTGGTAGAGTTCTGGCTGGATGCGGCCGATACTCGTGGGCTTTTCGTCATTGTCCGGCATGTAGTCCATTCCCAGGTCTAGACTACCTACCTGCATCTGCCTGGGAAGGTGTCTTTTGAATGAATTGTGCCTGCAGGGGAAGAAGGAGAGAGAGTGAATGACAGGCAAAGGTTTGTCTTCAGTGGAATTTTGAAGAGCAGTGAAGACGAGCGGGGAATATCAATGGGGGTTGAATTCAAGAGAGGAAGGTTTTGAATTTAAGGGTCCTTAGCGACCAAGCTGACTAAGGATTGTATCACCCTACTTCAGGTAAAGTTTCAATTGATTAAAAACCCAATGGTTAGTAAGTTGTGTCCTGTGTTAAAGGATAATCGCTTGCATTGTTTTTTTACAAATGCATGAAAACAATTATGCGAGGAAGATTGCCCGCTACTCTGAAGCCACTTCTCAGTCATATGCTTGGAATACTGATTAAGAATCAGTCTGCTTTGCATTGAAACCCCCTTTAGTTTTCCATTTCCCTGCTTAGATGTGGAATGGTCTGCTGTGTTGTGTTAGGAATGCAAATTGCTGGAATTGTGTTTGGGTTGTATAAAAAAGTAAACCCATAATGATGCCCTAAATGTATAAAATAATCAGTACAACAACCAAAAAGTTCAGTGACAGCCAAATGAGGTCCTGGAGGGGGGGATGAATGATGGTTTGCTTTGTCAGGACCCTAAAAGGACATGTTTGCTGCTTTAGCCTATTTAAAAATAGATGTACTTTTCTATGCCTAGTTGCATAATGAGCAGAAAGGACTGATGTGCACTTAATAAAATGGTAAAAATGTTCAAGTTCTGCTGTTCGTAATGTTTCGCCCTTCTTATTCCAATTATTTAAATGAAGAAGTAATCACTTACACTTAGCTTTTCCATTACTACTCACAGAAATCCCTCTAAGGCAACACAATGTACATTATCCTTAATAAGTAACTGTTGAATCTCCATAAAATAGTGGAAACTAATTTGGTTGGATAGAACATTTCTCCCCTCATTAAAGCCTAATTAAACGTATGTCGTCCCAAGTCGCTTTGAATGTTCAGATGTACATTTTCTTCACGTTAGATTAATGGATCTTTTTTACCACACGACTTTATGTAAGCGCTGCCCGTGTGCAGCTATGCATGCGCCCATGTATCCCTCAGCATGTTCACACATGGATAAGCACCTCGTCTTACACACACACACGCGTGTTAGTGACTAACCGAGTGGAGGAAGCCGGCTCGGTGGTTTGCCTCTGCATGCGTTGCGTGCGGCGCAGGAAGTGCTCCCTCATGGAGAGCTGCACTTCGGCGGGGATGTCGGGAGATGTGTGGCTTATCTTCACCGCCGCCTCCAGGAAACCCATCGAGACCATGGGGTCTTTCGACTTCTCTGTCGCCATGGTGACCGGTGACTGCAGGGGGCTGGGCAGAAGGATGGTCGGCTGCAGCGGGCAGATCTCGGGGTCGCGGGTCAGGGTGAGGGACGGGCTGGCGAAGTGGGCCTTAGTCCGCCGAGGCACGCGGCACAGCTTCCAGGAGACGAATGTAAGAAGGCCCAGCAGAGCCAGGCCGCACACCACAAACACGCCAAGCAGGAGGCCGAACGAAGAGCCTGGTGGCGAACAGCGGGTGGGAGATGAGGAGCAGCACACAATATGGACAGACAGATGGTGATCACAAGGGTGGAGAGGAGAGAAAAAGAGAAAAAGACAGCGTTTTCAACCTCATTTTTTACAATACAAATCCTGCAGCACACAAACAACCAGAAAAGTCACTAAATATGTAATTCAATCATAAGTCTCTCAATTTGGCTTCAAGTACCTAGTTATGAGAGCTTTCTCTTGGTGCTTTTTCTCATAATAGTCACCTGCTTCTCAGTTTGTTTACGCAGGCGACGCTTGTTTTGAAGTGACGCTGTTTCATTTGGAGATGACGTTTAAGTTTGCTTTGGACCTCGGCACTGTTTGATTTCATTTGCATCAACTAATTAATATTTTGTTGGACAGATTAAGTGAAATTGGACTATTTCCCGAAGCACACCTGTCGATCTCTTGGTTGAAAATGACTGTTAGGACAGGAATCTGGTGCTATACTGGTGTTTTTAATAGGACAGTGATTCATGTTGTATACAGGGAGTTGTGCTTCATACATATTAAGGTACCCCCTTCAGCTGAGGGGAAAAGGAAAGCATATTAATGTAAACAAAATAAAATATGACTATGCGTCTCTTGTATACAAACGAGAGGAGGATCCGACGTCGCCAGAAAAAGTAATTTAGCATTGAAATATTTTTAAACAACCATCCATATCAAAATCTAGACATATTGAAGTAATAAGAAATGCACCTGGGGAAGGGGTATTTGGGGTATTTGTTCTTCTAATAATGGTTTTCTGTCATATTAGAGGTAAAAAAAAAGAAGCAATTATAGTTTGACAAATGATTTTTATCAATTTGACTGAAAAAATACACATGGGAATAGCAACCAAAGGTGTGAGACGGATTGGATCTTTTTTTAAAACGTGAAACAGATAAAAGAAGCACAAGTCGAACTAATTTATTTTCCAACTTTTTGGATTATTCCCGGGGAGCAAGCTGCATGCAAAGACCCGGGGACGTTTCAAGAATGCTGACAAGCACTGTGCAGGGATTCAGAGCGACCGAAACACAAAACATACACGACTGTATCTCTGGGTTTTGCCTTTCGAGTCCCTCCTTTTTCCCCTCGATCTAAAGTAATTAAATTTCTCCACTCAGATGCTGGGAATGTTTTCCACGCTTTGTGTTTGGTATCAAATTCAATTCTCTCAATTCTGCTGGAGCGTGTCCTTCCCACGAGCCCTGATTGGTTTGATTTAGCTACAATAACTCACGCTGAGGAGCATGCCTGCGTCCTTTTTAGAGGATCCCTGAATTCCTGTCCCCACAAAACTCTTCAGAGACAGCAGGGCAAGCTTCAGGGAATTAAATTAGATGAGCTCTTTTCTAATATTTGCTTGACTCCACGTTTTCCTCACTTAAGCAAAATGTGAGCATTGACAAGCGCGGAAATCTGGGGTTAAGTTTGAAGAGAAGATGATTTATTATTTATATGGAATAGGAGATGGGAACTGTATTATTTAGTGAAGTAAAGGCACCATTCCCCCATTCGTCAATAGTCAATTAAAAGCATACGCCATTCATTTTTGTACTTAACTTCACGTCTTACTTATCTGTAGTTGACCAAAACTTCATCAAAACATTTAACCACCATACCCCCAGAAGAATTTAAACTAAATGAAGTGCCAGTTAAAATGAATTTATGGCTTGCAAAGCGATGGACAGGATTTAACTCTGGGGGATTTATGCCTGAGGATTTCTCAGCTGTCCACAGCTCTGGTCTCCCCATGTCTCTGAGATTTCACACGGCTCCCCATAAAGCTTCGTCTCAACCGGACTGTCGCTCGCACAGTCTTCATCCGACGTCACGGCAAATTGAAGTAGATCCTGTGGTGTGGTACTGAAATACGAACACCCGGGGTGACGATCTTTCGCTACAAAATGCATTGACAGGTCAGAAAATGTCTATTTGAGAATGTGACTCTGGATTGTGTTACTTGTATCACTGCGGCAGCACCCTTCAAAATCAAGTATCCACTAAAAGATATGACAATATGACATGTCTCCATTCTTTAACGTTCAAAAAGCTCTTTATGTTTCTCATACTGCCTGTGCTGCAGCACCTCTTTTCACCCTGTGTCTGAAACCAGAGCCCAGACTGCTCTGATTGGTTAGCTAGCCAGCCACGGCTTAGAAATGTCCGCCCCTTAGACTATCAAGCACAATGTATTGGAGTCCATGGAGGTGTTTCAGGCAAGGGGAGAGTATGTGAGAAACTCCCTCTGGAGGAAACGCAGGGATTTTAGCCCTTGCAAACCATTTACATGCACTAAAACATAATGTCATACACTACAGGAAACATAAAACCCCAAAAAGCCTCTCTATTAATTACATTATTAAGCTATAACCTTTGGAACCAGATTGATTTGGGTGTTTGACGGCTTGTTTTTTGCCAAATGCCAATGCTGCATTAGCTATTAGCAGATCTAGTTTACAATGAACATGAATACATGATAGTATCCTACAAACAATGATGTTATATTGACTCTAAATATGTGTATCATGTTCAAAGTTTAATGAGTTTGTGTTGCTAAGAGGCTCTAATTGTCTTAAAGCAGCCTAATTTGAAAGCCTTCCGTGACGTCTGTCTCACAGCTTCAGCTTTAAATGCCAAACTCCAGTTGCCGTCTTCCTTTCATTCTTTAAAACATTGGCCTTCAACTTTTCACCTTTAGTATTTTTGCATGACCTCGCAGTGTGAAAAGATCTGCACCAGAGTACGTCAAATTGAGATGACGTGTGAGAGGAGCCACGCAGACATGAGTCACATCACATCTGCAGAGGTACTTTTCATAACTTTTTGCTCTTTGTATGACAGGTGCCGTATATAAACTATGTAAAATGACGTTCAAGCCTTTACGTGTTTCATTTATTTCTACCACATGGCGACTCCTGTGATAATACCAACAGCTGTCATGAATCCAGTCGAGTTTGATCAGGTTAATGAGAGAACCACAACACTGCGACTCCTACATGAGTAATTCCTCCCGTAATGACTGCAGGAATGGAAGTGTTGATTGCTCCTCCTGCCGTCTAGTATTGAGTAGACGAGGCGTACTGTACGCAGAGAGCTAATGATGCAGATACAGTGAGAAGGGAAGAGAGAGAGGGGCGCAGTTTGATTTAAAAGCCATTGTTCTTCCCCTCTAGACGGATGGGTAATGGAGCAGAGCCGTGTGAACTATTACTTCCTCTGGACCTGACAGCGTGGGACTTGACTGACCTCAGGGTTTAGCACACTATTAATGATCCCACCCACACCTTGCCATGAAGGAGTGGACTATCACTATCCTGCGGTCAATCACAAGGGTATTTTCTTTTCTCTTTCACAATCAATACTTCAGACTCAATCTCAAGGTAGAGCCCCTCCAGGTGGGGAGGGGGGGGGGTGTTTAAGGGCCAGGTGTTAAAGGGGCATGGTGAGTCATCGCTGTGTGCAATATTGGAAATCTTTCCCAATAAAAACGTTCAGGGATTAACCTTTGAGCTGGGGGGACTTGCGTGGAACGGTTGACAGCAGCAGTGTTTTAAAAACGTTGTGGCATGCTTACCCTTTCCCACAGGCTGGAAAAACATGGAGCTCTGCAGCAAGCAACCGGTGGCTTCACTCCTCCCCCGCTGCATGCTACGTGTTCTTAATAAAATATCCGTCTCATTTTGGTCATCAGGTGACTGCTGTAGTCCCACCCAAGCAGAGACATGATCTGTTTTTCGTGCACAAATCTAATCAAGGTTGCTGTTTCTGAAAAGTCGAAGAGCAAAGTGAAGCCCGGGGGTTTTTCTAAACCTGGTTTCCATAGTAACCCTAGTCATTATAGAGAGTATGCACGCCGTCCGTTTGCGAGTCTGAATTGAGTCATCCTCGGCCACTGAAGATGCCACACACAGGTCACGGAGGCGTCACAATGCGGATTGTATGTAACTTTACTGCAGTGTGAGCTGTGATGGAGACACAGTGTATGTGCTGTCATAACAGGGACTGTATTAAAATGATTAGGGTTCTAACTTCCCTTACCCTTATTACTTGTTATTCCTCCTTTCATTTACATTTCATTTAGCTGACACTATTTATCCAAAGCGACTTACATTAAGTGCATTCAAACATAAAATCAAGACTCCTGCAAGTACATCTCCCACCTATAAACCCAACCAGGTTGAGTGCTACTTCATCAGCTTCACTTGAAGACAAACCTTGTGCTGCATAAACTATTTTGGTTTAGTTTTTCTGTTTTATTAGCCATGGTGCAGATGAAACACACTAGAATACTCATCACCTGGTATATCATTTGCATACATTTGGGAATTTGTATCTGATTTTTGAATATCTGCTAAACTCCTAGAGTAGTGAGTATTTTTTAGGAGCTTTCCAAAACAAAAAACACAAGAGCAAAAGTGTGCATGATCAATTAAAAAGCGTCTATCTGCTTTAACGTGAGCCACAAGCATTAGCATGCCTTCGAATTTGACGTATTTAAGCCTTATTTCTTAAGGCACTACATATTAGCTAACCTTTATGAAGTTACATTTTTGGGTGAAATAACTCGACCCATGCCTCTTTATTTTCATTCTTTTTGCCTGGCTCACTTTAGTTTCAATCTGTCTACACAAACTCATGTATACAGCTATAATGCGCACATTTCAGACCATTTTACACCGTCATAATGAATCAGAAAACTTTCATTGTTACCGAACTCTTTTGCACACTAGCCGCAGACAGTTACACACAGTTGTTTTGTCAGCTGACAAAATCAGTTTTGTCTCCAGGCCAGGCGTCTGTATCTAAAAAACCCGATGGAAACATTGTGAAGAAATGTGTGAGGGGCTGTTCGGGGTCATGTTCCTCACCATAATGGCTTTGCTGTTGAGGTCTGCGAGGTGGTGGGTGGAAAGGCCAATCATTTGGAGCCGTCTTTTTCGTGTGCGTGTGTGTGTGTGTGCGTGTGTGTGTGATGCGTATGAGTTGCTTCCCCATTGGAGACCGTTATGGTGAAGAAACAGGATACAGTGGCGGTAATGGTCTGAGTTTAGAGCAACATAAAGTGCTTTGGGTTTGCGGATGGCAGAGAGTCTTTGTTGTCGGTGTCTGTGGATGTTGTTGGTGCAAAACTCGTTATTATCCAGAGTGAGCTGAGAAATTGAAGCACTCACAGTTTCATTATTGAAGGGGCTCACTTTCAGGAGCATACTCAGCTCTCTTCTGGAACATATTAGCATACTTTTAAACATGATTTCTCTCAGACTTTCTGTCAGAATATACCTCTTTTGACCCTCCGTCTGAATCACTTCCTTCTTGACATAGCAACACTAACGTTGGTTGCTGCTTGAAAAACTCTTTATTTATAATCAGTAGGAGAGCAGAAAGAGAGGATGCAATCCCCCCTTGTTAGCAGAAGTGCATGCCCTTCTGTTCCCTGCCATCCTCCGTAGCAGAGAGCGTGCAGAGGGAGAGGAGATGTTTACTTTAGTATAATATGTTAGTCTGCCTAATTATCGATCCTTCACATGACGCTCATTTGTGCATGGAAGGATATATGGCCCCCGAACATGGCTCGGAAATAACAGACAATAACCGTGCTGCGTATTGATAAATCCATAGCGCTGTCCGTGGTGCTGAAGTAGCAGATGGATGGCGAGTTTCTCCTCTGAGTCCTGCCCCTCTGTTAACCCCCAACCTCCCGTATTTCGTTACATGTTCATCCAAAGAAAACCCATTTAAAGAGACCTTATTAGGGTTTTCCCTTTCCTCCAGTCTGTTATTTAGGTTTTTGTGCATGTAAATGGTCTGCAAAGGCTAAAATCCCTGTGTTTCTCTCCCACACCCCTTGCTGAAACACCTAAATTGGACCCTTTTGTTCACTTCAGTAACACAGTGACAGCGCTGTGTAACACTCGCACTTCTATTGGCTTGCGGTCACAACAGAGCCGGCTAGCTAACCAATCAGAGCAGACTGGGCTCTGGTTTGAGACAGAGGGTGAAAAGAGGTGCTGCAGCACAGGCAGTCTGAGAAAAATAAAGACCTTTTTGAACGTTAAAGCATGGAGACATGTCCCAGGAGAGACACAAATACAAACCTGAAAATGAGCAGAATAGGGCCCCTTTAAAGAGTGATGCGATTCAGCACCACAATAATTTCCCTGTAATCCCTTACCACCTCTCAGTCATTAATAGCATTATAATGACTGCTCTGGAATACACATTTCCCCAAAGGCCATTGTCTAAGGATCGTGGTGTGTGCTGGTGCTCTCTGTGCCCTGTAGCTCACAATTACTCATGCTCTATTCCTGTCGCAAATGATATCTGATATTTCCATCGGGGGAAAAAAGAGCTGTAACTGTGGGCAACGCAACAGTCTTTCTCTGATTTGCATACCTTATGATTTTAGTTTTTGCACAGATTAAACCATTCTTCCCAAAGACCCCCTCCAGCACCCACAGATACATTTATTTCCTGCTACCCATAATGTGTAAATTGCAGCAAGTGTAAAAGTAATTTCCAAACCTAACATTTAAGTGTAAGCGGATCATGTGCAGTTGACTTGTTATTAATGGTTGCAATTCCCCGAGAAAATTAAAGTGGTTAAGGAAAAGCACACTTTAGAAGACGAGCAATGACATTTCATGAAATTGGAAAAGTGCCTCCACTTTTCTCAACTGCTTTCAGCACAAATAAGGCTTTGTGCTTTACTACAGTCTCCTTAAATTGTAAATGTTTTCCCGGACAAACTGGTTTCAAAGCTGTCAGTCGTAGCCTTCCTGTTTTCTTTCCCTAAGGGGGCATATAAGGCGCTTTAATCTCGATGTGGGTACCTCAGCCATTTTTGGATTCCTCTATCTCACGGTGTCGTTTTCAGAGCAATCAGGAAATCCCATAATCCCCCAGATCCCCCAAATCCTAAAGCCCCACCAATGTGAAGGGGAGTTGAGACGGCAGCATATCAGCTGGAGGTGGGGAGAGGAATTTCATACCATGGCAAAAACAGATGATTTATTTTAAATCAGGCTCTTAGAAAAAGCAGGTTTTGAGTAGTTATGCTTACTTAAAACATTTAAAAGTCATTACTCATTATTGATTGCTTAGTTTTGAGTGAATCCCTGTGTGGAAATAGGGTTTGTAAACAAGTTTAGGGTTAGCAAAGTAGAACGGAAGGTATAGGATGTTTCATTCAGCTTATTAAAAAATGTATTTCCCTCCCGGCTTGTTTGCAATAAAGATAGAAAGAGACCGGACCTTTTAAAGACACAACAGATAACCTTTTTCCATTATGTGAGCTCAGCTGCTTTAAGCGAAAAAACGGAATATTGGGTACTATGTCAAACGCAGCGGTGCGAAAAGATTTGGAGGATGCACTTTCTCTTACTCTTGTTTATCAGCTCAATCACTCAGTCTGCTTGACAGCTCCACCCTGCAAGGCCAAGAGCTACTGTCAAGTGGAAGTATGTTTAAATAACTTACGGCTGTCTGTCGTGTTGTTAGAGCAGGCTTGTGTTTTTTGTTTTCTGTCTCCGTTTTGCCAAAATGTGCGACAGAGAAGTCCGGTCCAGAAAACTGTCACGGTTAAAATTGTCAAACTCAGTGACAGTTGAGGAAAACAGTCACTCAGAAAGACGGGGATGGTTGGAGAATATTCAGCTGTACTTATCCCCTATCATTTGAAACATAGATGAAATAGACTGCGTATGATGTCTGACCTGATGGTTACAACTTCAAAAGGAGATAAAGTTCAAAGCATTGTTCAATTCTAAATTGGCTTGGTAGCAAATTGTTTGTTGTAGATCACTTTGAAGGACAAGTTTGACATTTTAGGCAATACACTAATTTGGGTGGAGAGAGATAAGAAGATAGATACCACTCTACTCCATAAATGCAAAATCTGTGAAATATTGCCAACTTCCATCCCAATTTCCGACTGTTGCCAAAGAAGAATCTATGGTATTCAAAGTATTTGAGTTCTCATTGTGAATTTCTTTACTGATTACTTCTTCAGTCTTTATTAATCGTGGGATGTAACTATACATTCAATCAAATCCTGTAATTAAAAACTAGTTGGCATAATTGTTCTTGATTAATTCCTTTTAATGCAACTCCTAAAGGTGTACATTTTGCGGATAATACCTCCGTGCAGACACTGTTTCCCTTGGTTACAACTCCTTGGTGACCACTAGCGTCAATTGTGGGATTCCTCAAGGCTCCATTCTGGGACCTGTGTCGTTCAGTTTCCGTATGTTACCACTTAATATATCACAGAAGATATAGGAATGCTTTTCATAGTTATGCTGATGATGCACAACTCCCTCAGCCGTAATGATAAACCGGTTCTATGCATTGATCATGTCAACTCGTGGATTTCACATAATTTATAGCCAATTAACAAAAACAACACCAGATGTTCAATTTGTCAGAGAAAAGTTCCAGAGTAAAAAATATTGTCATTCTCCCGGAAAAGGATATTTTGACTCTCGACTCAAAAATGTAACATAACGGTTTTTTTTTTACCACCTTTTTAGAAATGTTGCTACAGTTTCTCTAGCAGGCAGATTGTGAGACTTACTCAGGGCTTCATTACCACCCTCTGGGCTGGAGAGCACAGAAGTCTCAGAACGGACCAATTAGAGTGTTTGGACCGGTGTCTGGAGAGCTGCAAGTTTGCCTCCTGGATGTTGTCAATGGGCCCTTGAGCAAGGCACCTGACCCCCATACCGCTCCCCTAGGCTCTGTATAGCAGATGCCCTGTGCACTTATACCAAGATGGTTTGATTGCAGTCGATACAGTAGCTGCATTTATACTAGAATGCGTTCGATACAGAGTCTGCATTTCAGTGTGTAAATGTGTGATGATTCAAAGTTCAATTTGCATTACCAGCAGGCTTGATTACTTCTATGCTCTACTTTCTGAATTAACAATAAAGAACGAGACCCCGCATCTAACCTTTCCTAAAGTCCCTGCATTAGATGTCCGTCAATTGCAGCAAAACACATTGTCAGGTCCTTTCACACGAACCGGTGCCTATGTACATGTCACACATGCTCCCCCAAAGATCCCTCGGGTCCTCCGACTCGGGTGTTTTAATTGGCTAGAAGAAAGACATACGGAGAGGCAGTGTTTAGTGTCAACTGTCCTCTCTGGAATAGCCGGCAAGAAACGCTGATGGCATCACAACCTGTAAACACAGCTTTAAACTAAATCTTAAGAAATATATTTTTATTTGAGCAAGTTAATCCAGAGGACTTAATCTAACTCATACTTTATGTCCTATCTTTCACTGGGTTATGGTCTGGTAATGTATTATTGTATTGGTTAGGGTTAGGGTTATATAAGCTGTTTACATTGAAGTCCCTTTTAGTGATGTACTTTTGGACCGTAGAATATCTTTTTGAATGAAATGATCTGAGTGGTTCTCTCACCACTGCGTAAAAGTTAATAATCCTAACAAAGGACGTCATTAACTTCCCCATCAGTCATATACAGTTATGATCCAGAATAGAATGTAATAATCGTCTGTCCTACATTAGCGCCTCTTTTTTTAGAAATCGACTCGTCTTACATATTTCTCCGTCACCCAAAAAGTTCCCACTCTGCGCTTCTTGTTCCCACTCTCTCACTACACAATCACTTGAGTTTGCTAATGGACTTTAGAGGGTTCAAACAATGTAACAGCTCTCACACTCAATAATCCACCCAGGAGAGAGGCTCTCTCAAGCTTTTCTCGCCCCACAAGTGTGAAGTTAATCAAAGCTCAGTCTCTCTTCCCCCTGCATGAGATATAATCCTACCAAAGGTTCAAACGTTGTTGTTTCCTCGCTGCTACCTCACTGCCATCGGGAAGCAGGTAACCCTCAACAAAGACATTGCTATTCCGGCTCGAAAATAGAGAATTGAGCCCCCCTGTTGATATCATGACACATCTTCCATCGCAGACCCAACTGTTTTGACTGGAGCTGGCAAAGTGAGAAGCAAAATAACCTACTTTTATGTCAAGATAAGTCTTTAAATGACACTTGTATTTAAACATCATGTAATCATCCTCCTTACTTTAATAATGACAGAGAGGTATAAGCATACCTTTATGGATTTTCGATTCCCCGTTTCATTTCTTCCTACACTTCCTGTGTTTAAGTGTATATACATTAGAAAGATGGACTCGGTTATGGATGGAATAGTTGCTTTATGGAATGCTATGCCTCTCTGTGAACATCTAGCCTAAATTTGGTGTTGGAGTAGACTGTGTGAAGGATCAAAACATTAGGGTATAAAAAACCAAATCTTGCAGTAAAATATTTTCTACACAACCTTCCATTTAAAAAGCTGGACATATTAAAGTAAAACAACATAGTTGTGGTTTGTTGTTACTCGGCTGGGGGTGTTCTTTCTGGTTTGGATTATTAAAAGCTAATGTTTGTTCAGGATTCTTGATTTTCTGACTTTGTGATTTGGATGCACTTATTGTTAGTTCCTCTGTAGAAGAAAATGTAAGCTAATGAAATGCAATCATCGAGAAAACCTACAATATTTAACTCACTAGCGAATTCAACACATTCTGGCCTGAGTGAATTTTCCATAGTGTCCAATATGATTACATTTCTGTGTTCAGCAGCCAATCAGGAGCCACGAGGGAGCCTCCCGCTGAGCTGTGATTGTTGAGTTCAGGCCAGAATTAGCATCTGGTGCTATCACACAATTAACCTGCTTGTTGACCAGGCGCCCCTATCTCTGTCGCACAGCTTTCAGCCTGCCAGGTTGCCCGTTACTCATGGGGGCTGTTTGCAGAGAGCAAATGTTGAAATAGATTGCAGTGCTTCAGAGGGCCCGTTCAAGAGAAAATAAACATTAAAAATAGAACGATTTATAGCCGTAGATGTTCACGCTGTTGCTTTTCTGTTGCAGTTTCCCTCCTTAATGAGAGCTGCTGAATCAATCCATTTGTCATTAGCCCTAAAATACACAATGATCTTTCATCATTGATTTACATTATGGTGATAAATTAAACCGTTTTACTGTTTTATTATATTGGTTTAACATGTACTTACTGATAACGTTTAACAGCAACTAAAAATAAATCATTTACAGCTCCTTCTGATGGATGAACGTATTGATTGTTACATTAATAAATACATGTACCTTTTAATAGTGAATGTAATTTGCATAAAATATAGTTTAATCGTTAAAAATCCACGCAAGAGTAAGACACTACTGGTTTGTAATTACACTAATGTGAAATTTGTAAATTAGGAGAATTTACTTCAGATTTAACGTGTACATTTGAATCACTGGCTTGACACCACAAAGTAACGCGGAACAAGAAAGTAGGAGGACTTTCCTGGATGTTTGCGCTCTGGTGGTTCCCATCTGAGGGACTGTCGCAACACGCTGCGGTAGGTGAACTATTGGAATCCTCCTGGACATTTTTCCGTGTGTGTGAGCAGCGAACCCGGACCTTTCCGGCTTTTTTTTTTTAAGGGTGCAATTCCCCCGGTTACAGCTCAGAATGTATTCCCACTTCAAAAAATTGGTATTTTTCGTGCATGCCATTTCATCTAATTGTGTTTTATTTGACTTCTATCTTCACTTTTTGCTGTAACCATGTACATTTCCCCCTAAAGGTATTCTGATTCTGATTAAATTGGACAGCAGCAAATGTTTTTACACTAAAATGTTGAGCGTAAAAAAAGCAAACGAATAACTAAATTAACGCAACACATTAAAGTCAAACTCAAACCAACATTTCAGAATGTAAGTTATTCCTTTGGCTCTGTGAAATATGTAGAGGAAATTGGAAAATGCGTAACTATAATAAGAAGTATAATTTATTCAGAAAGACAAAGAACTTTTATTTGAAACGCAATTTATTTTAAGTGTACATTTGTTTTCCAGCTGATTTTAGCACTCAAACACGCCATCGCCCATGAGAGTGTGGAAATGTCTTGTTTACCCAAATAAAAAAACTGCTATGTGACTGTTGGGAAATCTTCTCCTTCATCCACTGGAAGCATAAATAAACAAGAAACCGCCTCAGTGAGAAAACATCTCTCCAGGATACGTCTGTTTGCAGTCTGCATTTTTCTTACTGTCGCCATATACCATGGAAAGACTAAAGCCAGTAATGAGTTGGTTCAATTAACAAGTATCGTCTGTGACGCTAAAGCCTAGTTCATCTTAATCCCGTGTGAGTTTATTAACAAATCAATACGGCACACTGTTGCACTGGGTGAGATGTTCCTGCATTACAATGAGCTCTGTAGGATGTTGTTGTTTTTTACCTCGTACACAAACTCCCTGCAGGAAATAATATGGGTATGAATCAGAACATGAGAAAAAGATCCCTGGAATACATTAGTGGTGTTAGACACACAGAAACAGTCAAACTGAAACTAGATGTTCTTGAAGTAGGAAACAGATTTCAGATCAAATTGAGTCATGGGATTTAACAAATATGGAATCTTTTCCAAATACAGAGCCACACGGCATACATGAAACATAAGGATGTATATATAAGAAGAACAAATATCAGAGTTTTCTCTAGAAAAATATAGTATGAAGGCACTGACGTTATTTCCCGCCTAAATTAAGGCCTCGCCCACTTACCGGAAAGTGACTGCATTAGAGCGAAGTGGGAAATAATAGTTCCTTCATGTCCTAAAGTCATATATTACACCTCAAACAACAAATAAATCCAGAGTTATGGTTTCTTTACTTCCTCTACGGGAAAAAAGGAGAATCAAAGACACAATCTGATTCAGAAATCACAGTTTTTTTCTCGTCCGCCGGCAGACTCACCGCGCATCCATCCCCTATTTATTCGGAGCTCCATTAAAGCAAAGCTGTTTCCGCCATCTGTTGCTTTATTTGACACCATCTTCATATTTCTGGAGTAATTATATAGTTTTTGACCAACAGAAATATTGTTTTCTGGGCATCACTTTTGAAAATTGTATGGAGAAAATCTGCGTTTTGGTACGAGGGCGCACATTGAAAGTAAGTAATTGCGCAGCGCCCCTTATAGACAAAACCCTGACTTTATAGAAGCAGTGGGATTATTTTCTTCCTGTTATTTCATTGTCTTTGACATTGATGAGCACTTTGCATCGGCTTCTAAAGTAATTGCTTTTTGACGCCTTTTGACACTCTATAGGTGCAATGTTCCCGATCATTTTCTATATGCTGACATTTACAGAAAGAGCCGTGTGCAATAATAGGCATAAATAGCAGCTTCAAGGAGCTCAGTGAATTAATTGAGAAATACATTTCATTACTTATCGAAAGAAAGTCACACGGAAGAGCCTACATTTGGTCAAAGGAAGCTTTTCAAAAACCCTGTTGAAGATGTGAACTTTGAAAAGACTTTGAAACTTCTCCTCTTTAAAGGTTTAACAACGGAAGAAACAATCACACACAAATCCAAATTGAAGGCTTGACCATGCTTAGTTTGTCTGTGACTCACCACCCGAACACCATCTGAGGGCTCTGCAGGTGCTTTGCAAACCGTCCGAATCGTTACGTCTTTAACGCACCTGGGTGTTAGGGAGCCTCTGGGCGGTAATTAGATGTTGGGCTCCTGTGGTGGTTACTTTATTAAGCACATCTTTATTTAGAAAACATTTCTGCACATGAGTCATCCAAATCACAAGGACAGAAAGCACTAAAGACCAGGGGAGGCTTAACTTATCCAAAGTTGGTTTTCCAAACTTTTGTGCTACTCATTGATCCATCATCCAATATGGGTATCCTCAAGGTGTTCTGGTCTGAGACATACACACCTGTGGAGCTTCAGGATTCCCACAAGTAGGGCCAGGTTTGTTCTGCGTAGGATGTGATGAACGAAGTAGAAATGATCTCGTCATGTTTTAAATCTGCCGGCGTTAGATTTGCTTTCGGAGTTCGCTTTGCTTTTCACTTTTCTGCAGCTAGATTGTAAGAAGGCTGTAATTGAAAAAAGCCTTTAAAGTCGAGGAACGGTTTGGATATCTTAATTGCAAGATGTACATTAATTCCAGTTTAATTCCAGAAACAAAGGAGTGGTGGCTGGGGGATCATGAATAGCCATGGATGTTTTAATGTAAAAATAAAGCATTTTTTCCTTGCAAGTTAAAGAAAATTCCAATAAAATTCACCCCATATAAAAACAAGAATGCTTTCATGCAGAAATATGTTGCAGGGACTATATAATCATCACACTGGTGTTGATGGGTTTGGAGAGGGATTGCAAAATGTCAAAATATCAATATTTTATTTCCAGGTAATATCCCCCAGCCTTACCCACAGGCAATATGTTTGCGGGTCACTGCTCTATCCAAACACAGAGTGGACTTCCCTCTCTGTACTTCAGTTGTTTTGAGTCCCTGACTTTGAGGCACCTCATCATTGTCCCCGCCCAACTCGGCAGCCAGAGTCCGTTAGCTAACTCTGTCATTCCCCGAGCAAGCTGACAGATGGTGCGTCTGCTTCCTGCCTGATCCATCATCCTCACAGAGTCCCCCCATCATCCTGTAAGTAATGACCCCCGTACAGAAAGCCATAAAAATATCGGCCAATATGACCTTGTTTTATTTGCCTAATTTGGGATTTGGAAAGAAAGTAATATCATAAAGCAGCTGGTGTTTGAATCCACATATCAAGGACTCATGAGACGATGCTTTCAAATAATAAAAGCTGGAAAGTACGCCTTTACAAGCGTGGAGAGCCTTTAATGGATCATGCTTTCTGCATGCCACTATATGGATGTTTTAATTCACAGAGGCATGCCAATAAAAACTAACGGGCAGAAATCCGGCCCCTTGTAAAAATAGCTTAAGCTCATTTTCAGTCTGAGTAACTTTCATCACCGGGGATTTTAAATGGGTGTGCAACATCCATTACAGACAGAAGTCATAACCACCTCGTAATGCTTGGCGAAAGCTTTTGCTCCTGTTAAACTGCATCTGTGGCCTGAAATATTGCATTGTTAATCATGGGGAATAAATAAGGCCATCCTGTCGTGTGCATAAAGAGGGCATGAGTGATATATGTGCTGTAGCTTCTTAATGTCTCTGATTATGTTGAGGAAAAATATGTGGGAGACACATAATTGAAATGGTAATAAGTGTTGGCACACTCCAAAGAGCCTATTAAAATGTTAGATTGTTTACCAGAGGCTGTCAAGGAAATGGATATTTAATGGAGTTTGTTTAGAAGCCGGAATTGAGCAATACATATGTAAACATGGCGTAATACTAATAACTTGTGTTGGTGCTGTAAAGACTTAACTCAACACTGAAGGGAAAACAATTCCTCGCATTTTAGCCGAGCGTAAGATAAAAACACAATATATATGGAGATGAAGCAGAGAGGTAAAACACAAACTGTACCAGGCATGTCCAGACAGATTTCATTCGGACCGCGGCTTCGGCCTTATCTGGTATTATTTATGGCCCGCTAGCTGGTTGACATTCCCTGAGTGACGCCGAAAATGTAAGCTGATGGTATATGCGTTTAGCTTTTCTGCTCAAAATGCTGTATTTTTGTTTAGGTATTCCGTGGTTACGTTTGCTTTGTGTGGAAAAAAATAGAAAGTCTGCTCCTGGTTTTACCTTCGGTGTAAAACCAGGAGCAGACTTTGTTTGAGTACTCCTTGTTTGTGGGCCTTTGAACTGGATTGAACTTTTGTCGGGGTGGTAACCAACTGGACTCATTGCTAAAACTGTATAGAGAATAGTGCTTTTTGAGTTGTTCACGCCTGCCTGAGATAGTACAGATAATTGTGATGGTGAAAATTGATATAAAGAAGGGACTATTGGCCCCCTGTACTTAGGGCTGAACGATTTTGGAAAATAAACTAATTGCGATTTTTTTCCTCAATATTGCAATTGCGATTTAATATGCGATTATTTTTTCAAGGTCCTCTTCTCATGTATTTTTCAACAAACACAAGCAATAAATCAATCGTGATCACAATCGTGAACCTCGTGAGGTAGCAACAGTAGCGAGGCACGTTCTGCACAATACCTGACGTTGCAGCATCTTCCTTTTTAAAGCCAAAATAACTCCACACAACTGACGTGCCGCCCCTCTTTGGTACCAAACTTCCAGCCGTGCACTCTTCTGACGAGCCTGAGGCCATTGTGCAACAGGTTCAAGCGAAGCGTTGACTTCTTTCCCTGCCTGCTCGGCTTCGCTCGCAAGTCACGTGACCAGTCAAATCGCAGCCTTTGCGGTTGGAAAACCTTGTTTTGTCATATCGCGATATTATCGCAAATGCAATTAATCGTTCAGCCCTACCTGTACTACACTATTTCGTTGAATCAATTCTTGCTGTTCTTTCTGGTTACTTCCCAACTGATCCTTTAAGTAACTGTCCAGATAAAACTGAACATTTTCCTTTTTCTTTTGACAGAAGTGCTGTTTTTTTTGTCTTTTGACCGAGCCAGGCTCTTAATGCTAAGCTAAACGTATCTGCTGCTAGCTTCATATTTACCCTACAGACATAAGTGAGATCCTTTCAGCTAAGTCTCGGCTAGAAAGCAGATGTAATTATATCTCGGGCTGTAAACGTTTACGCTAGCTAACGTGAGCTAAAGAATCTTGGGTTCTTAAAAAAGTTCTGGTTGTTTGATGCTTTAAATACGTAAAATTGACGGACTTCATGCAAAAACAACCTCTGATTTCTCCAGTTTGTCATGCATTTGTTTATTACACCTAACTTGTTTGTTTAATGTTCTACAAAATACAAATAAATAGTATTTAAACGTATTATTATACTTTAAAGATTGTTGTTTGTCATTAACCGAATTACATTTTGTATTCAAATTTATCGTAAAACCATAAGTTCTTTGACTACATACTTTATTTACTCATCTATCCAAAGCTCGATTCTCAACAACACTTTGACGCATGCTTTGTAAACTCCTCACACAGTGGAGGATAAAAACCACCCCGTCATATTTCTTTGTGTAGGCGGGATCTTGGCTCGACCTGACCTTCAGCCTTTGGGCCTCGAATGATGGCCGCAAACAACAAGTCAGTCCGAGGCAATGATGCATCCATCACTCCCAAGTCTGTCGAATTAACCGCGGCCTGACATTTGGGACCCACGTGTTTGGAAGAGCGTCGTCTCATGAGACATTATAGCTCAGCTGATAACATGAAAAATGGCAATCAGTGAGCGTTTCATCATGGGGAGCGTTATCGGGGTAAAGCCAAGCCCAGCACTGCTCGACAACCTGCAGGGCACTGGCAGCTAAATCCACTCGTGTCTCTTCTATGTAGCGACGCTGATATTATCCCTTACATCTTGATAAATGGGTATCGATCGTAGACATCCGGCTCAGAAGCTCTCTACACTGCATAATGGTGTCAAGCATTATTGTTTTAAACTGTGCTTCCATTACTGAGAAGCAATTAATTAAACATCGATTCATCTTGATCCTCATATTTAGCTTTGAGGTGTTTTTTCATACAGTTTTTGTTAAGCTCTAACAAAAGAAACCATTGAAACCCTTTTTTTCACCCTCCTGTAAAGCATTATGGGATACATCATCCAACACTGAAACTGTCCTTATTGACTTATTGTGCAGAGGGAACCTAAATTTATACTCCTCTATACACCGGACAGAAACAGAGCGAAAGCTTGCCTTCAGGCGGTTGTGGTTTTGTATTTGTTGCCGGTGTTTGTTGGGAAGAGATCACAATGTTCAACAACATCCGGATGTGATGAAAGAAAAGGCTTTGTAGCTGCAACGTGACTTACAGTAAGAAGCGAGGCCTGGAGCTGAATAAAATAAAGCCTTTTAAGCCTGCCACTCATGACTGTCCTGGATTTCATAGATATGTGTGTATGTATTATTTCAAGTGCGTTTTCATCAAGGATTTGTTGAGAAGCCGTATCAAAATGTAATTCGGATAATGTTTGAGAAGATGTCACACCCTTACCAATATTTCTCAGGTTGGTAACATGATGGGAAATGAAGACATCTTAAAAGCTTAAAGATAATTTCGCTAAATCCAGGGTTGGAGGTGTATTTTACAAACATTTGTTGTAATATTTGTTGAAATTCTCTTTGTATACCCCAGGTTATCAATAAAACTAACGCTCGGACTCAAATAAATTAATGTAATAAGCCTGTCCAATCATTTTGTTAACTGTGCACTCATTGTGCATCATTAGCTTCTTCCAGCCAGGGGTTTTGAGGGCCTTAACGTCACATCTGGTCAAAATTAGGCCCCGCCCACTTTCTGGTGAAAATCCTGCATTAGAGCGAAGTGGAAAATAATAGTTTGTTCTTGTCTTAAGGCTGCTGAGTCATATATTGCCCCTCAATCAACAAATAACTCCAGAGTTATGGTTTCTTTACTTCCTCTCCAGAAAAAAGGAGAGTAAAAGAAAGGATGTGATTCAGAAATCTCAGTTTCAGTATCAGCCTGCTGCCTGCCTCTCGTCCACCGGCAGACCCACCGGACATCCATCCCCTATTTATCCTCTGCGAAGACAAAGCTGTCTCTGCCGTCCGACCAGACATTTGACACCGTCCTCATATTTCTGGACTCGTTATACCCTTTCTGACCAACAGAAATGTTGTTTTCTGGCATCACTTTAACATTTTACGGGGAAAATCTGTATTTTGGTTTGAGGGCGCACGCCGACTGTGATAGGACACAGCGCTCCTGTTACCCGGTTTAGACACAACCCTGATAGCCGTGTTTGTTGTTCACACTCATTACGATATCTTTTATCTCACAACAACTGTTTTGGGTTAAAGGCTTTGGATAGCGCCCTGTATGGAAAGGCTGTCAGATGTAGAGGCTCGGTAACTTTCGTGCTAAGTTTAGCAACTTTTCAACACATATTTTCTGAAAATGTTTCCCCATGTGAATGTTTTGCCAGAAGAATTGCATTTGAAACACATTCAGGCCCTGTGATCCTTTCAAAGGAAATATATATATATATATATAGTAGTTCTTGCAAAACACACAAACAGAGGGAGTGAACGATGGCAGTTTCGTTGTTGCGCTGCCACAGGTCACAGAATCTGATTGGGTGCAGCATATGGTCCAGCACCATTGATACAGGCTGAGAAGAAGCAGTCGTCCTTATGAATGTATTTTCCACACGTTCTGTCTTTATCCTGATGGACAGTACATGCATTTTTTTATTCAAGGGACTTGTAGATCCCCAGCTTGTTGTAAGCATCCTTTGCCGAAGCGTATCTAGACTTTGGAAGTAAGTTAAGGCAGACGGCCAACGCTACTTGCCACACAGCCATCTGCATTTCAGTGGCAGCTGCCCCGCAGAGCCTTTTCTCTCCCTAACAATTCAGAGACGCAACATTTAGCCCCTCATAAACAGCATCCTCCTCACGGGTGATTTAGCTTCTCATACTGCCGCCAAATAAGGGCTCTCATTGTCAGTATATCCCCTTGTTTACAAGAGCAATTTTATTTCCTCTTATGGACAACCGGGGTATTGATCCAGGGAACACGGCTGTCAAAATCCAGCCCAATTTTATATTGTATTGAAACAAATTGTGCCTGGAGGGGGCTGTCAGGAAGCTCAGCATTATCTCAGCCCAGCCTGCATCCATGTATTCCCAGCTGTGTGCTTTATGGGTTTTATAACACCACTGTGCACTATTGTTCACACGCTATAAGCCTCCGCACAGGGACGCTTTAAAGTCCAGCCTTACTTAGTGACATTTCAGTGGGATGTCATAAAACATGTCACTGGGGAGAGGGGGAAGACTACAAATGCCAGAATCCCTCACAAAGAGGAGGAAAATGACCCCAGCGGCTATCCTGATCACACACAATCATGTCAATGCTGCTCACACACTCGCATGCATGCATGCACTCGGTCACATGCGCTCTGTAACACATCTACAATCACACACACGCTGTACACACACAGCCTGCCAGGAAGTGCCACCTGGGTCCGGTCATGGCAGGAGGCAGCAGAAGACTGATAAGACGAACTGGATTTATCTAATTCAGCCTACTCCCAAAGCTGCTGCTGCTGCTGCTGGAGGGGGAGGAACCGGAATAAAATCTGCACTGTAGGAACAGGTGATGGAGGCAGGGGATCCGAGTGTACCGCAGAGATGAACATAAACACCAACCGGGTTTACTCGACACAACAATTTGTACTTTATGCCGCATTTGAAGGCATGGATAATTGCATATTAACACATTCACCAGCTAAGATCTGTTGTGCAATATATAGTATATACCTCCTATATGTATATGTCTGCTATCTCGTAATTAGACAATTTAACTCCTGAAATACATCTGTATCACCTTTACCTGGCTGCTATCACACTACTTTATGCTTCACTACCCACAAAAACACTGTTACTGGTACTGTTTGTCCATCTGTGTATTTGTAATTTTTATTTCTGTCTCAATATTTTAAGCATGCCTCTTCTATGTTTGGCTCTTCGCTGTGGCAGATACGTTGTAATTCCCCTCTGTGGGACGAATAAAGATTTTCTGATTCTGATTAATCTGCCTTCGCTGACACGAGGCATTGGGAATGCTGCTGTATCTCAACCCCCACTATCAGCCCCACAGCTCCTCATCAAAGTGTCATGATGCACGTTGATCAAAAACCAGCAAGGGCAAAAGAGGAGGAGACGAAAAGTGAGCAAACAGAAACAGACAGATAGAAAACATGCACAAAGCAGTGACCTGACTGAGGAAGTCTCTCCACCTCCACCTCCACCTCTGCTGCACAGGTGTAGTTTTAGATCACTTGTTCAATAATTAATAAAAGGCCGTGGAAAGGACAGCTCAGTAGCTAAT
The DNA here is from genome assembly GCF_036324505.1 of Eleginops maclovinus. Lineage (NCBI taxonomy): Eukaryota > Metazoa > Chordata > Actinopteri > Perciformes > Eleginopidae > Eleginops > Eleginops maclovinus. The sequence continues at coordinate 24,354,235 of NC_086349.1, read as the reverse complement.
GCCAAATTTAACCCGGGTTCAGACAGCAGGATAATGGGCAGAGGTGTGTTAAATAGAGCTGCAGACATCCAGTCTTATTAAATATTAACACGGTGCTTCATGAATGATACAGAAGACTATGATATAGTTCGGAAGGCTGCCAAAAAATTAGAAGTGTTGGTCAAAAATGACCAGATTATAACTGTATTAATAGTCTTTTAAAAGCTGGTTTTTCCCCACTCAATAAACAGACAAAATGCTCCCTTTTCAGACAAAGTACACAACAAAGTATTCCCATTGTATTCTAATGGGCTGATAAAAAGCCTCCGCTGCGCTACTGCTCTGCATCTGAGAGCGAGTCGCTGTGCGTCTCCCCCTCACACATCCCCCAGCACACCGACAACCTGCAACATGCTTCACAACACCTCAGCACAGCAGTGAAACCAAGGCAGGGAAATCGATCGTACAAAGAGAACAAAGAAGCAAAAAAAGACGCTCAAAGCAACAGATTTTCACACACTGATTAAATCTGCTGTGACAGCTCTGTACTCACCAGTGGCAGTGTGTCTCTCACTTTTTTCCTTTCACTCTCTTACTTCTCCCTTCCTCTATTCCTCTTTTTCTCTCTGTGTATCTTTTCCTTTCTCTCTCCCCCCTCACTCCCGATGCTCTCCCTTGCTTGCTCCTCAGCAGAATGAGCCTCCACTGCACTCAGGAACCAGTTTCTATGGCAGTGTGAGCAAGCAAGCAAGTCAGCAGGATACTGTAGTGCAAATGTCTAGGGGCAGAACCCTCACTCACAGTCAAACAAGCTCAAAAGCTTCTCACTTCAATCATGTTGGGGCTAAAACACCCGTAAGCCACTCCAACTTCTGTTTCCGGAGGCTTAACATGTAGGGAAGGAAAATACTGCAAGAAAATGTTTATTTGCTTCCCTAAAAACACAGGCAATGCAGCAAAGGGAAAGAGACATGCATAAGTTGAGCAGCATGAATAATCATGAGCATGTCCTCATGAATATCAAAGCTTTTCTTTGAATAGATGTCCAGATTACACATTGAAAGAGTTGTTTTATTTCAACACAGAATGACATTAAGCAAATGCGTCATGAAGGATCAAAAGGGAGTCTTTTTTTTTTTGATGAGCAACAAATGCAAGCCTTTGTTTTGTTCTGTGTCAAGACGGCGTGCGGTAAACTGCTGTGATGAACGCATGTACGTCCACACACTGCTCAAACACCATTGATTTCATAAGCATGTGGAGCCATAGCGCCTCAGTCTGCAGTCCTGACCATAGTCATGCGACATATTGCAGCACAATCAGTGCTATCTTCAACAGAGAGGGAGAAGGAGGGGAGGGGAAAGAAAGTGCAGCCCCAAGTCTTCCCCTTTATCTACGTTAGCATCAGTTTCCAAACAGCCTGTGGTCCGCAGAGGATTGCTTCTCTGACAAGAGGCTCCCATTGCAGGAGCGCCTCGAAATCAATTTGTACGCAACTCTGACAAAAAAAGATATAAAATAATTACATCTGGAGCGCTGCACACATGTTTGAAATGGTGCAGTTGGCAAGCGTTCAAAATTGAGATCTTTAGAAAGTGTGTTCTGGTTAATTCGAAACAGCAAAGCGCTATCAGCTGAGAGGGTTACTCTGTTCAGCTGCTAATGCATTATGTATCGCAATGAAATACTCCTGCAGAATGTTTTAGAAGTAGTGCAATATGTCGGCCCCCTTGTCCTTGATTCATATTTTATAATATGTACGAAGTAATCAGGAGGAGTAAGTTGAAGACTCTTCTGCCAAGAAGAATACCAGCTTCAGTGTTTCACAGAAATGGCGGATGTTTACCCACAACAACAACAAAGCCCTATAGGACTGTATGATTTATGGTTATGATGACAGGGAAGGAGGAAGTCAGGTGAGGTTCTTTATAAAGGGACAACTCGGAAGCAGGTCGATTTGCGAGTGTTTTGAACAAGATTTTCTGTCCAAAAGTAGCAAAACCACAGTGTTTCTTCAACCTTGCCTTAGTCCTTTTTCCAATTTCAAACCCAAGCTTCAACGTCTGGTTGGTCCAGCAGTGGCTCAGTCAGTAGGGGCTTGGACTGGGAATCGTAGGGTCGCCAGTTCAAGTCCCCGAACAGACTTGAAATATGGAAAGTGGACTGCTACTTGGAGAGGTCCCAGTTCACCTCCTAGGCCCTGCTGTGGTGTCCTTGAGGAAGGCACCGGACACCTCCAAACCCCCCTCCACATTGCTCCCCGGGCGCTGCACAATAACTGCCCACTGCTCCTAGTACTAGGATGGGTTAAATGCAGAGGACACATTTCACTGTGTGTGCTCTGCTGTGTGCATGTATGTGACTGATAAAGAGGGTTTCATCCTCGATTCTATCTGGTTCTAAAAGGTTAAACCAACACAGAATTGCCTTGACATGCATTCTCTCAAACAGCCAGCAGAGGGCGACATCACTTGTTGCAAAATGATTATGTAGAAGTCTATGAGAAAATTACTGTAGTTCACTCTTGATTAATTACTTTAGTTTACCTTTTTGTTTACAAGTTTATGGTCTTAATTGTTTGTTTTAAGCCTTCTTCAACACAGCATGATGTTGATGTAGTAAATTATGTTCCCATTTCTGAGTGAAACCGACACTAAAGCATGCTATGCTTCAGTTCATGGCTTTTTATTCACAAGACCCTACCACTGTGTTGTCCAGTTTTTCTTTTCTAGCTGTAACCTTTTCACAATGTGTTTTTAGTTCAAGAAGGTTAATAATAGCATAAAGGCCACCTAAATGTTTTCAGTTGTACATAGCTCCAACCTTTCTGGAACAAAACAAGTAGATGGCCGAAATGCCAAACTTGATGCTTTAAAATCGTGACAAACAAAGTGTTGAGGTCACAGTGACTAATCACGATACAACACCGTCTTTTCCCCGCAATGCAATTTGTTCTTGACTCCTTCCTGCAGTTCAAAGATAGATAATCATAAAATATATTACATAAAACATGACTTATGTACACGAACAATAAGACTTTACAATTTAAGTTCAAACCATGAACTTTCCATGGACCTAACGGTGATAGTCGATGATAAAACGGATCTGTTATTTTGGACTTGAATATAAATGATAAATCAGAAAACACTTTTAATAAATAATGTATTCGGTTGTTGGATTTGGAGTACTTGTTGGAGGTTTCATGTATTATTTAAAGAGAATGTTTACATGAAATCCATGTGCTGTAGTACAGGTGAAAAAACTAGAGTAAAACCTGCATCAGTAAACAGTTTTGTCACCAATAGCTTCAGCACACTGCACCTCCTGCTAAGAGGCTTAATGTGATTTCGACTTACAGTACAGCGTCGCGCTTTCATTCTTTAAAAAAAAATCAAATCTAATCGAGCGTGTGTAAGCCAAAAACCCCCCAAAAAACTCCCAACACCAAAAAAGCAGATGCACCCATAATCCTGCAGTGGAGTCACATCGCTCCCTGTGATGTAGCTGCTGCAAAACAGCAAACACAACAATGTTTCTCAGACATTAACAATGCATGACAGATTGGGTTATAAGAAGCGAGCGGCATGACAATCGGCTGACAGCGGCCGGACAGCATCTTGATGGGGCATTGATGGGTGTAAGCGGAGGGAGCGTGATGCCTCAGCGAAAGGTGGACTGCTGATGAGTGTCAGCCAAACCAATGCCAGTATGTAGCCACGCACAATACCCATGAGCCCCCCTAAAAAAAAAAGACGAACTGCTGTCCTACATATGATTTGCATCTTGCATTGAGAGATGGCTGTAATGCATGGTCAGCTTGCCATGTTTTGAATGTTGATACACACAAATCGTGCTTCACATTCCAACTTATTGTATCCCTGGCTATTACATTAATCTGACTTAATTACAGCGGGGTAATTAAAGGTCAACATCTCAATCTAAGCCGTCGTAAAGCATCATTAATTGATTTCCACCTTGGGAGAAACAGAAAACATATGCGAGCAAAGAATTGGCCCATTGACACATCTGGAAAATACACGACAACATTAGCATTCGTTTGGAGTCGTGCGTCCTGACACATGACAAATGTGAGTCCGATATTCAGTATATTTTATCTCATGTTCACCAACTCCTGAGGGTACACATATCAGGTAGGAGGTTAAAGATGCACAGATGCGTGGTGGAAATAAATACAAGCGTCTTAGATACAGCTATGTTGATACGAAGCTCCAAATCCGACGCAAAATCTGAGTGGTATCTCATCTTAAGTATTTTCTGTGTTTTACATAAACTATGCGCCTAAAGGTTTCAGTAGGGCCATGGTTGCAGTGGAAAAACGTGGTCATGAAACAACAGATCATACCATTCAGAAAATATGGGGGAGCTTAATGTCTGATTTCCAATCTTGAAGCCCGTTTTTGTATAAATATCAGCCGATTAAAAATGCTCTTAACCAACGTATGTGCCTTTCATAAAAAGTGTCCTTGCTGTCCTTGAAAATAACATGTTATCAAAATGTGTGGGACCATCCGAGCAGCATGGCCTCAGAAAACACAGAATAAGAACATGTTCAAATGTTTGTATGCCTTGGTCTTTAGTTGGACTCTGACACTGATGTGCTTGTGTTTTTCAGGCCCTCCGTCGTCCCTAAACGCTGTTCAATAGAAAACGATTTTGCAGGACTGCAGAGCTCCAAAAGGAGGTGAGTACTTTAAACTATGAACTATTACTGCTCCCTTAACTTTCTTGCAACAGTGGGAGGAAAACTACAGACTTATGCATGATGCGATAGATTTCTTTCCCTGATGTTTTCATGTTTTTGTCTTGAATATTCTTCCTTGTTGAGGTTGCAAATGGAGCTACTTTGATGCAAGAAACATTTCTGACTTGATCTGACATTTAAGTATTGAGTCGTATCGTTTCACATCGTGTTGTATCGTATCGTATCTCATATTTCGCCACACTTTTCTCATCTCTTAGCATAAGGGTTGTGAGCCTAACCCATTTTATGGAGCGCACATATGTTCGTAAAACGCTCAAAAGAAACGGAGTAAGGGCGCTCTACCATTATTGAAAGTCATGCATGAAAAAGTGACAGCATGTCCAGCAGAATTGCAAAAATATAATGAAAAAGTCATCAGAATGGAATGGATAAATAACAAAGCACACATACATACACTATTCCAGACCACAGAAACTCCAGCCAGCTGCAAAGAAATCATCTAAGGCAAACATGAGATAAGAGATGGAGTAATGAGGGTCATCAGGTGGCTCTGTGGCTGGTAGCAAAGCACCCGAAGGCCCTGAATGTGTTGCATGTTGTATCACACTTGTGGTAATCCTCCAGCACTTCTGCAAACCTCCAATAAACTCATTTAGCGGAGTTGGGGATTCAGCAGGCGATTTGTTTACGGCTAAACCTGCAGAAAGCATTTCAGGTGAACCACTAGAAGAATAAAGGGGAGGATTGAAGGTCTCCTTTTCTTTCTCTGTTCCCGAGTTAATTGATTGCAAGCTGCAGGCAGAAAATGGTATTCTTGTCTGACGATGACGATGTCGAAGGTGGCCTTGAAGGGGCCGTCTCATGAGCACGGGAAAATGTGTTCTTTGTCTAGGCTTGTTTTGAAGAGAATAAGGTCACCATGGTGCCCTTTGACATGCTTGTTGCTGCAGAATGGAGCACAGCGTGGCGACTGAGAAAGGTAAAATAGCTGGGAAACAGCAGCAAACACAATTGAAAGTCAGCCCAGGTGGTTTGAATGCCCGAGGAAACTGGGAAAGCAACAAAAAAACACACTCGATGAAAGCTGATGTCGGGGTCGCCGATCACACAAGGTGGTGATTCACCCCGGTGATAGGTGGATAAAAGCAATCCCTCCGGAGCAGTAACACGAGCATCTGTAGCTGACGAACGTAAGTGGATTAAGACTGATTAGGGGGGCACTCAGGCTAGATGTCTACCCAGGGGGCTAAACAGAGAAATAGCTATGGCAGTTTTCAGTGAAGCGAGGAGAAAACCGGGCTGAGATGTGTCCCACAAAGCAGTGGTGAGAGGTACAGTGACTCAGTTTTGAGTCCCTTTTATGCTGCTTTATTCTTTTACTACTCAAACCCGAACCTCTCGTGTACTTTTTCTCATCAACCATTCAGATCAAAGTTGAGGAATATTATACAAACTTTGATTAACCACCAATTCCAATACTGTCTCTACAGTTCAGGGAACTCAGGAAACTAAACAATTGACTTTCATGGACTTTGGTTCATCTTTGAATATGATTATTTAAAGATTTGTATATGTTGTTGTATACACTTTTTCTGATATACTTTTAGAACTTTCAGCCCCGGTACATGAAGACTTACCATGAGGCTTTAATTAATCTTTACAGGCTTGTAGTTATTTTGCATAAGATGTGATGAATTGCACCAGTCATGCTTTCTGCCCACCCGCCTTATTCCACTAACACCTCTACCTTCGCTGTATCCAATTATTGAATTAGTTGAAGAAAAATACCAAAAAATAAAACCCCAAATAAAAACTAGCTTTTAAGATTGGTATTAATAATGCAATTACTAAATAAACGATGTCTTTTAATTATGAATGACGCTATCCTGCAGTATATGCAGTACGTCCAGCAGTGGCTCAGTAAGTAGGGGCTTGGACTGGGAATCGTAGGGTCGCCTGGTTCAAGTCCCCGAACAGACTTGCAATATGGAAAGTGGACTGCTACTTGGAGAGGTCCCAGTTCACCTCCTAGGCCCTGCTGTGGTGCCCTTGAGCAAGGCACCGGACACCTCCAATCCCCCCTCCCCATTGCTCCCCGGGCGCTGCACAATAGCTGCCCACTGCTCCTAGTACTAGGATGGGTTAAATGCAGAGGACACATTTCACTGTGTGTGCTCTGCTGTGTGCATGTATGTGACTAATAAAGAGGGTTTCATCCTCCCATTCTATCTATCTTAAAATAAGCTCCTCTTCACCAGCTGCAATATTAAAGTGATGAACATATCTCAACATTAATCATATATTTGTTATTCTAAAAAGGGACCGATCTGCATAATCAGTACTTTCACTTTTGGTACCTTTAGTATATTTAGTTGCTCACACACTTTTGTTTTTGTGAATGAATGGAGGACTTACACTTATTAAAGAAACGGTGGTATAGAGCACAACTCTGGGTAGCTTAACTTGTTTATTTAAGTATTTCCATTTTCATTTGAATTGTATTATGTATTCTTCCTCTGGCGTTAATCACCTCGCCACCTCTTTGATTTTGCTTGCTCCCCTAATTAGATTTTTTAAAATACTACTTACTTAAATCAAAGGTTTAATGCATAACTTTTGAGTGCAAATACTCATTTTTACATTAATGTAATTGAACTTTTAATCCATTCAAGGATTGCTTCTTCCACCCCTGCTCAGATTGTTGAAGAAAAGGTTGTGAGTTTTTTACGATTTGATATTGCGTGAAGCTAGCTGCTAGAACATACGGACTATAAGATGAGGAGATACCCGCTCGGCTCATGTGGGGGCAGTCTGTTGGAGACTGCTGCAAAATAAAGAATCTTGACCTTTGCATGTGTAGGCCGACCTTATGTAATATTTAATGATGCCTCCAGCCATCCAAGCAGAGAAGGGAGCGCATCGATGGTTTATTCAATGTTTTTTCCAACCTGATCAGAAGGTTAGAGAGAACTTCCCTAGTGTTCGTGACATTACTAATCCTAAAGGTTTTCCAGACCCCTGAAATCTTACTTTTTGGGGAGCTCTTGTCTGTTCTGCTCTGCTGGCTCTCCTGTAACTGACTTTACTTTACTCCCATGATGTTTGCTTTTCCTGATACCCTTCATAGGTCAGTATATAACTCTATAAACTCTATTCTGCTCAATTTCAGGTTCATATTTGTGTTCTGCTCCTCTCCTGGGACATGTCTCTGTGCTTTAATGTCCAGAAAGCTCTTTATGTTTCTCATACTGCCTGTGCTGCAGCTCCTCTTTCCACCCTCTGTCTGAAACCAGAGCCCAGTCTGCTCTGATTGGTTAGCTGGCCGGCTCTGTTGTGATCGTTCTTCGAGATGTCCCGCCCCTTAGCCTATCACGTACAATGCGTTTGAATGCTAACCAATAGAAGTGTTTGTGTACAAAGTGATGTCACTATGTTCAGGAAGTTAACAAAGGGGGTCCAATGGAAGCGTTTCAGCCCTGTACGGAACACAGATATTTCAGCCTTTGCAGACCATTTACATGCACTAAAACCTATAGAACACTACAGGAAACCAAAACCTGTATGCCCTCCTTGCAAAGAACATTTTGTCCACCTCTTGGAAACCAAACATTTACCGTATTCAGTGCTGTTTGTACCATTTAGTCGTATTCATTTATACTCCAGGGATCCACAAACCCATCCCTCTGAACTTTCTTTCTCCCTCCAAAATGTTTAACACAGTTGCAGCCACTAACAACAATCCTCCGGACCAATTTATTCTTCTGAATTCACCTTCACAAAACATTCAGAGATCTCCCGCTGCTCGCTGTAGGCCTCCGTTAAACTACAACAGGATGCATTTGTGTTCCTTCCTACACAGAGGCTTTAATCTTTTCTCTATTCCTATTTCATTTTTCAACCATCACATCAATTTACATTTCTTTGCACAGGCAACATTTTTTTCCAGAAACAGAAGCACTTTTTTCCGCCTCCATGCTGGGTTTCATTTCAGATCACCTCTCACTGCAGTTCATAACCTCTCACACAAGGAGACACTTAGGAGCCCAAATATACTCCTGGGAGAAAAGGTCTCCTGCGCTCCTTATCCCTCTTTTCGTGGTGATAAAGTCAGTGTGTCCTGTCAAAATGGGCTTTGGAAGAGAAAAGCATAGATCTGATTGGGCTTACCTCACATGCCCTCAAATATATCCCGATGTCAACTGAGTTTCAGCTTTTCTCACAAAACGATTTTATAAATCGGTGCCATTTGGAATTGAACTTGCCTTTAATCCTTGTTCAACAACAGACACTCCATGAATGCAAATCCCTCTTTCAGTTCTATTATTACACGTGTTGTGCAGATAAAACTAGATTGGCTTGATTGGGAGTTATTCTTCTCTCTTTTTGCACTATTTTATTTATGTTATTTGCACCATGTATGTTGAGTTGTTGGAGGAGCACGCGACATAAGATTTTCATTGCCAACATATACGCTGTATCTGCTGTGCATATGACAAATAAAGCCTTGAAACCTTGAAACCTTGAAACCTGTAGTGTCAACGAGTATGGTGGCCGACAGGTGCAAACGGGTTACATCGGCCCAACATTTGGAGAAGTGCGCTACACTTTAAAACAATTTGAATATAGAAATGTGCCAAAACAGATGCAAATAAAGAAACATCCTCACCAACTTGACAACACTGTGCAGCATTTAGAAAACAGTCACCAACTTGAGGAGACAATTGTCAGCCAACTATCATTGTCAGAGAATTAGCAATGTTAGCTAGCTAGCTTACAGCAGATATGCAATAATATCAGAAGGACTTATGCGATCACATTGATAGAATAAGACAATAAAACTTACATTTTAGTTAAGATTCCAACCACAGTGACAGTTGGCCAACTTTATAATCCCCGAACGTCAACGGGCGCTCCGGTCCCAGCTGTGTGCACCACTTTTTAGTGTTCCCATTTCTGTTCTGTTTTTAGCTTCTTGCAGTGTTTTTGATTTGTTTATGCAGCACTTTTAGAAAAAGCTTTGCATGTTCTGTCCTGTTGGTCTACATGTTTCTTTATTATTGCATATGTTTTGGGACATTTTTGTATTTTTATTTGCATAGTTTTTAAAGGTGCAACGCGTTTCTCCTAATGTAAAAGTTTGGGGCTGTTGCAACGCTTATCCTCTCTCAGCCACCGTAAACTACCGGAAGCTCAGTATTTCTTAAAGGCTAAACGTGTGTGAAATACCATTTTAAATGAAGTATTGTGGAGCTGCAGAGAGATCCCAACCTACAAATCCTATTCCCCAGACTTATCAGAACCTATTTGTTTGCAGATCCTCCTAACACCATGATGCTTATAATATATTTCAACGATAGCGAGAAAAGTTATGACTGATCAAAGAGTTTTGCACCGTAATTCAAATATCCACTAAAATACTCGCGTTTTGCTATTTTTACCAGATCGTGCATCCTTTGAATCTCATGGATGTGGTTCGTGACATATCTGGGTAAACATTTTATTCTGTCAGGCTGCCTGACATGGTGTCTTGCAGCCAGTGAAGGCGCGAGGGTCTGAATACCAACACACCTTCCTCAGGGTCAATCCTCACCGGATCTGCACTCAGCACAATTCATCTTTCTAATGGACCATGCATCAGGAGCCTGCTGTCCTCCAAGGCCCCAACAACACATTGGATCTGCTTATTGCGGGTGACCCACCGAGAAAATGTAAGTAGAGTTCAAAGGGAACTAAGCTGAAGGCTGGAGGACTCTGCTCCCCAGTGACGGATGCTGAGAGAATAAAAATCTAAATCAGAATCCGCTCAGGTATTCGCCAGAGGAGATTTAATACACAGCCCTGAAATCCTCCCATGCATCAGCAGGGCTGAACTGGAACTGTGTGGGAACTTGGGAAGGATGTTAAAGCTGGACTCAGGAGGTGGAGGCATGAGAGCATCAGGGGTCTTCATGCTGCTTTACTGAAGGAGCAAAAGTGGTTACAGGATCTAGCATTTCAAATGACTCCAGGTTCATGTCGTAGTGCAGCGCAGCATTTCTGATTTTCTGTTTCTTCTTTTACTTTACTTTGATTTTCCATCATGTTCTTTGATCATAATACAGAACGTGTGTATTTACAGGCAGATAAAGTGAAACCAAACAAAGACACGCACCATATCATATTGCTGTAATCCAAAATCATGTGTTTTTTTACATGAATTAAAGAAAAAAGAAAATATATAATTAATAAAATACTAATAATATAAATATATATTAAAAAAAGATAAAACTAGATATACAGTAAATACACGCACATACCTACAAACATATTTAAATAGATTCTCATAAATGACACATAAAATAATGATAATTATTAGAAAAAAATCCACATAATTATTAAACTATTAATCTGGAAAAATATATAATTCATACAAAAAAACATAAAGAAATATATATTTCTAGGTCCTGTCGTTATGGTATCCTGTGAAGATGGAGGAGTTGTAACTAAACATCGAAAGGCAAATGAAAAGTGATGGAAGAAGTAATTTACCTCACTTTAAAAAGTTGCCTTGTCCTTAGAGAACCAAAAACGTATGTGGCCTAAAAATGCCCTAAATATTCTTTCCACTTTCATAAAGATGAATACTTTTACCAACTTGTTGTCATCCACTTTCAATACGCTGTTGCCCTTTAAATTACAAGTTGACAACATGATGTCATTGTTGATATTCATTGCAAAAAAATACAACAAATTGAATTATACTTTGGAGGTCGCTCTAGTTTTTTTCACTTTCACAAGGAATTTAACAACATGTGTTAGACTAAAGAATCTCAACTGTTCAAATGATAGTCTTTTAAACAAGATTTATTTTTCAAATAAAGAAATTGACCATAATAAACAATCAGAGGCAGAAGGACAGGAAGTCGACCAAAGGCTCTTCCATCGGAGTCAATGAGCAGCAACGTGATGAGACACACTCGCTGTCGCCTCCTCAGGTCAGGCAATCACATGCATGTAATCACAGAAGGACATCCCCACACATACGCTTATACATACGCGTGTGTGTGTGTGTGTGTGTGTGTGTGTGTGTGTGTGTGTGTGTGTGTGTGTGAGTGTGTGTGTGTATATGTGTATGTGTGTGTGTGTGTGTGTGTGTGTGTGTGTGTGTGTGTGTGTGTGTTGGGGGAGTCAGTGATAGGGTACTGTGACCTGAATTAGAATATAGTTTCTATCCTCTAGCCGCACACACTCACACACACACACACACACACACACACACACACACACACACACACACACACACACACACACACACACACACTACATCTGTTACATTGGCCTGCAGAGCTCCCTATAGTGCAAACATGAAAAACTGTCTCAATCTGGTGGGAAATAGTAAAAACTGCACATTTGAAATGCGGCGCTCTGGATTGAAGGTCTGTTAAAATAGAAATGTATGACTTCAGGCTGCTGCAGCTGTGGGATCATTCATTTTGGTTTGAGTTTCAATGACAGCTTCCTCCTTAAGCATCTGAGTATTTTGGTGACGCAGTTTATTATAGACTTGTTATTGTGGCTGAAGTTGAACTTTAGAAACTAAAAACTAAAACTTGCACCTAATCGATGCCATTTAGAATAGGACAAATAATGTTTATTTTCAGGTTCATGTTTGTATTTTGTTCCTCTCCTGGGACATGTCTCCATGCTTTAATGTTCAAAAAGCTCTTTATTGTTCTCATACTGCCTGTGCTGCAGCACCTCTTTCCACCCTCTGTCTGAAACCAGAGCCCAGTCTGCTCTGATTGGTTAGCTGGCCGGCTCTGTTATGATTGGTCAACCGTTTAGAGATGTCCCGCCCCTTAGCCTATCACGTACAATGTGTTGAAGTGTTCGCCAATAGCAGTGCGATTGTGACATAGTGATGTCATTATGTTCCAGAAGTAATCAAAGGAGTCCAATGGAGGCTTTTCAGGCGGGCACAAAAACCTATATAACACACTACAGGAAAGGGAAAACCAACCAAGAACACAACAGGGCCCCTTTAAGTGTTGCGTTGGCTGTAAACCTGGCTAGTGATGAATATTTTCCTCAATAGCGATCCTGATAAAGCTGAAACCCAGACGCTCTCTGCAGAGATACTATGTCAGTTCTTGATCAGGTCAGGCAGAGGCCGGATATTACGGCTCCTCCTTGAAGTGGTTTCCTCTCAGAGCGACTGCACTCTGTATGCAGGGCGGCTCTCTGACACGTTCCCACTTCAGAATGATCATATGCCACCGAGGCTGTGGCTTTAAGAGCACCTCCCTTAAAGTGCTATATTTGCATTGTAAAGAGTCATTATGGTCTGGATCCTGTCGGTACGCAGAGACCACACAGCAGCATGGGAGTGGGTCCACAGTGAAATTACGTGATTGGTATTCTCAAAAGGGTATTCAATCATTGCAGCAACAGCTGTATAATAACCAGAAAACACTTGTGGAAAACCAGCCAAGGACAGTCCATGAGCCATACATAGGGGCTAAAACCACTGATATGTTTAAGTGCACTTAACACTTGAAATGATGAAGGAACTTGCAAATGACAAAAGGTTGTAAAAAATGTAAACACTAGACCTTATATTTGACCACCTTTACTGAAGATTTCCTTGAACATAGTTGTTTTTTTAATTAAATGAAACGCCGACAGAGGAAGATCCTGTAGATAAAAATCACTTACTTTTAACCCAGAAATCAAAAGGTTTGACTTGAAACCATTAGGTCAAATGAATGCTTGTTTTAATAAAGCTTTTAGTGCCTTTCAGCGCATTGTTTTGCTTGTGAAGTCCGCGTTTAACTTGCTCCACTCTCGTTAAGACACTCTAAAACTAAACAACATGCAGGGGCCTATCAGAGGGTTCAAAGTGAATCAAGACAGCAAAAATAAAAACTACAATTCTTTTTTAATCGAGCAGATTTTGCTCCTAATTCTCTATGGATTCAGCTAGAAATGAGATCTTTTTCTTATTATAAAATGGTCATTTGACGTTGTTTTTAATGTGTATAAACTTATAATTTTAGCCATTTTAAAGACCGTATGCCGTGCTTTAGTTATTTTATATTTTAGCAGGCAACAGACGAAGCACGTTAATGATAAGATGTCAATTCCAGCTCACACACAGAGTTAAATAATAGCCTGTGAGCGTTCGGGCTCACACCTACGTTCCCAATGATGGAAGGACCACTCGGTACTTTGAAACAAACTGAAATCTTTATTGCGGAACAGTACTTTCACAATGGTACTGGCGATTAGTGGCTCTTGTCCTGCGGGCGAGGGGAAACAGTCCTCACTCAGGCCCCCGTCTACTGCAAAAGAGCCCAGGACCAGGTTACGACCATGATTTTAATCCGCCCCTCATTACCTGATTCTGATCAGCTGTCTGGCCTCCGGCTGAGCCACTCCTACCACTCCAGCAGCCGGCACCCTAACCACACCCCGCTACCACATAGCCCAAGACCAGAAACACACACATGACATGCAGACCATATTTATATATGTATGATTCACCTAAACAAATGTAATCAAGTAAGTAAAAATAGATTTATTCAAACTAGTTTATTGATTGTGGTTTCATCTATCAACCACAGAAACATATTTCCATGTAGCTGCAGATATACTCCCAGTAACAAACCCTCGGGTACCTGCACCATTTCCACTCTGCAATGAAGTGATTATTATATTATTATGCTAATGCAGAGATGTGATACCTATGCCTCGCTGTAAAAGGAGGCCTGAGGCTACAAACCTATTCTCCAACACTTTGATGCAACGTTTTAAAACACACACATCCACGTTTTGTCGCAGTAGACATTGCCATCACTTGATAATGATGCTCCGCTCATTCCTCAGTCATGCTCCTCTCCCCCTGTCTTCATCCAGAGGTGCCTCATGGGATGCATTAGTGCCCGTGTTTGGTCAGTAGCGGCCTATGACAGGTGATTAGTGTCCTCACTGAGCGCTCTGCTTCACTGTCATGTCACTCGCATGCGTCGCGGCCCACAGTTTTACCGGCTGTGTTCTTAATTACACGCTTGGCTAGGGATTAGCTTGTCAAAGAGGGGCGGGGGGGGGGGGGGGGGGGGGGGATATGATCTACCAGGGCAGGAATTAGCATCTGGAAAAACATATTCACATGGAGAGATTTCCATAAGTGACCCCCAGGTTATTACTTGTAAATTAGGCTGACTCATTCCCAACACTTATTACCTGTTGTATTATTAATGCCACACGGAGACATTCACCACGCCGATCACCAGACAGATTTTCATGTAATTATAAATGATTAATATTAAAATCGTAATGTGGAACATATGCTGATCAGCAGCTTTTCCAGACGTGAAAACAATTAAAAGTCTGCAGTATAATGCTGAGGACCAATCTTATTTTACAAGCTTGTTACTTATTTGTTTTTGAAAGTTTTCTTGGAAATAACGTTGTAATTTTGACCTTAATTTGGAGGAAATAGTGGAAGTTAAGATGCTTCAATATTGCTGGTCACTTTTAGAGTTGTGGTTAACTTCTCCCTGAAAATATTGGTGAACACAGGCTTGTTCTTTTAGCTTTTTAACAAAGTTTTAGATATTTTTGTTTATCTTTTATCCTAATGATTTAACCAGAACAGTTTTTGTCAATCAGAGCTGTAGAAGTACTCCAACTGTGAAACACTTTTTATAGGAAAACTGAAGGAGCCTTTTACTCCCGGGCCCAAAATAGTATCTTCCACTACGCACCTGTATTGAATTTGTCAATTTGTGGGGCATTCTACTGTTTAAAATGTCTTTGCATTTGCAAAAAAAAAACGTGTTCCTCCCTTTTCTCCCCAACACACTCCCCCCACCGCCTGAAACGCCTCCATTGGACTCCTTTGTTTACTTCGGTAACATAGTGACATCGCTATGTAGCACTCGCACTTCTATTGGCTAGCGCTCCAACACATTGTAGGTGATAGGGTTAGGGGCGGGACAGCTCTAAGAGGTCGACCAATCACAACTGAGACGACCAGCTAACCAATCAGAGCAGACTGGGCTCTGGTTTCAGACAGAGGGTGAAAAGAGGTGCTGCAGCACAGGCAGGATGAGAAAATAAAGAGCTTTCTGAACATTAGAGCATGGAGACATGTCCCAGAGAGGGAGAAAACACAAATATGAACCTGAAAAGGAGCATATGATGTCCTCTTTTGACCTCTTTTCTACAACTTCCTTTGATATGTTTAATCCAGTTAACTTTCTTTTCATCCAGCAGCAATTTAAAGAGAATGATATGTCTCAAAAGTTGGACGCCACCTGTTATCCAATCTTTTAGAATCATTTATATGTTTAAAAAATGTTCTACTCCTCATTTCTTTCCCATTTGTTTTCTTGGAAAAACGTCCACAGCCGCTGCCTCAGAAATAATGAATTCCAAGTAATTATGTTAGAAATGAATCTATATCTGGATGTGTATTTACTGCATCCAACAGATAATTGAAATATGCAAATGTCACAGACAAATCTGTTGATGAATAATGCAACATGGCTCCCAGAGTGAGTGCTGGTATGAGGTGATACTAATATGTTGTATATGTTATTGTATATGAGGAAGTTTTTTGTATATTTATATCTTCCAAATCTTAAGCTTCTTTAAGTTGCAGTTTCCAAGAACACCTTACTCCTCTGATCTTCACAGTGTAATGCCTCACTGATTTAATATTAGTGATACAAATGCAACACAGATGCACAACTGTTTTCGTTTCGCAGTGAACCCTCCACCAATTTTCCGCCGGTGGACGAGCTGTAAGGTCAGTCCATCAATTCCTGTCAGCTTAGGTAACGTAATTTCAGACAGTGCAGGCTGCAGCTGCTTTGCAGAGGGCGCTAATATAATCAGAGGATGAAATGTCACAACAGACCTCAAACTGCAAGTCTCTATTCCTCTGTTGTGTTCAAAGAAAAAGGAGGAAAAAAAACATCTCTGTGTTTAGTTGTGAAGATACACATTGTTCAAAAGCCTTTTGTTCTGCCAACTGCCTACAGAAATCACACCTTCACACACATTGACATGCTGGACACACTTCGCTCCCATGCCTCAGAGTGTTTTTTCATGAGGCTGTTATTCAGTTTGTCCTTGCCCCATCTCCCATCCAGCCTGATTGTACTTCTCGTGGGTCATGTTTCCTCGGGGGATTGTTAATGGCAGTATAAGTGAAAACACAAAATATAGGAAGCAGCAGAGATTCCAGGAAATGGGAATGATATAGTCTTAAAGGAACGAGGGCCCGAGGCACCGTATGTTCTAGGTGCACTGTGACTAAAACTGTTTCTGGCAGCGTACGACCACACAGGTTTTATAGGCCGACACTAAAGCATACTTTCCTAAACCCGAGAAAAAGGCATCCTACACATTCTATAAGGGACTGTCTTATATATAAAGTGTCGCTCTTCCCCTTTGGCTCAACTCCCTCTATTTTTAAAGAACAAAAACATCTTCAATCACTGTCACAACACGTGGCAGCAGAATACAGTGCCCTCTTGGCATCATAGTATAAAGCTAT
The DNA here is from genome assembly GCF_036324505.1 of Eleginops maclovinus. Lineage (NCBI taxonomy): Eukaryota > Metazoa > Chordata > Actinopteri > Perciformes > Eleginopidae > Eleginops > Eleginops maclovinus. The sequence continues at coordinate 24,336,989 of NC_086349.1, read as the reverse complement.
GCCACGCTGCATCCATATTACACCCTTGGTTTGCCCCTTAAGCGTTGGTATTTGTATTTAATGTAGCCTTTCATGCGTGCAACGTCTCTATCTAATTAGTGCATAAAGTTTTAATTTAGTAGACCTACTCCTCATTATCTTGTCGTATCCTTCGGGTAGATACAGTTGAATGAAAATATCTCACATCCTTCACCCAGAGGCAACAGATAAAGCACTTCACACCCTTCTGTTGGCTGGACCCCATGTGTGTTGTTCCTCACACACATCTTTACGAGAACCATAACGCTTGATAGTCACTTCACTTGCTATGAGTTAAAGCATTTGTTTTTACTGCACTGCAGTCAATCTAAAGATCATAGCAAGGTTGGCTAAACCGCCTTTGCAGTAAGCCAGTGTTTTTCCTATAGTCCCCTATTGTGTTGTAAATATTGTGCGTTACTATCCTCCATAAATGACTGACAAGTCCCTCATTCTTTCAAAATGTTTGCTTCCAACCCCAAAACTACCCTTTAAGTACCCCTGACTCAACATTTAATGCATTCTTCAATAGCACATAACCTTTCCAAAAGCCTTTTGTTTCCTAACTTAATACCTGCAGTTGTTGGCATATCCTAGCTGTGAAATATGTTAAAGGTTTCACATTATAACAAAGTTGTTAATCAACTGCTACTCCCCCTGTTACCCATAGGCTTATTGTTCTCCCAATACAAATAAAGAAAGGTTTGTATTAAAGTTTTACTTTTCAAACTATATTTTACTTTCAAATTTACAACACAAAAACTGCATGATGATATGGTAACAGTAAGTGTTAAAGAGGCCCTTTTTTTTTGCCATTTACGTATCAGTACTTTTCCTCAAGTAAAGGATCTGAAATCTTCCACGAATGCATACAATAATATCTAGTTGGATGTTTTAGTAGATATGTTAAAGAGGCCCTGTTATGCTATGGAGCTTTCCTTTTCCTGTTCACACCAGAAGGAGTTTCTCGCCTGAAACGCCTCCATTGGTTTGCAGCTCCAGGCAGATAGTCATGTCTTTATCTCAGCTCTGATTTTGTTTTATCATGATAAATCCAGTGTGTTTTTAGTGTTCCTGCATTTAGCAATTGACTGGCATTCATTTATGTGATGAAGTACACCCGGCCCCAAGTCTGACACGGCACCATCAACACTGTGAGCGTGACAGGAGCGTCGGCCCCCCAGAGGCCCTAAAGCTCTCACCGTGACAGACAGCTCAACAGCCATTACGGCAAAACAGCTACAGCACATGAACCGAAACCAGCAAGTGAAACTCTGATACGGAAGATGTACACGAGGCTTCGTTAGAAAAATGAGGGGAGCTCGACATCAGTGACATGAGCGAGTCAAATGAGGCAAAACTGAAGACGTGGAACGATTTCATTCTCTCCTTAGATTCTACCCAAAAATGACACCATGTCAGAGGGAACGAGAGTGATACTTGGGATATAAAGAGATTAGCCAATATACATGAGTAAAAGTGCAAACCAGGATAAAAAAGTGCGTCTAAGTTCTCCTAAAATAAGATGGAAATGTTAGCATGTTTGGCTTACTAGGTTATAGTTGTAGCTTAACTAGCATTAACTCTAAAGCTAAATCATGAACATTAAAAACAGAAACTGTATTAATCAATTTTTGGGGTTTCTGTTAAAAAGCAAAGCTCTCAACTAGCACATCCACAGTGCCGTGTTTTTACAGCGTGTAAAAGCTGGATGCTACTATATGATAGTTTTAAGCTAACGTAAGCGGCTCTTTCCTGCTATTTATTTTTAGCTTACTTCCTGTTCCTTAACTTGTATAAACTGGTGAATATGTTCACTGCTTGACTGTAAAAGGGCGGAGTGTAATTATGATGAAGATGAAGATTCAACTTTTATTGTCATTGCACAGAGTACAAGTACTAGGACAACGAAATGCGTTCTCTGCATTTGACCCATCCTAGTGTTAGGAGCAGTGGGCTGCCATTATGTACGGCGCCCGGGGAGCAGTGTAGGTAACCAGTGTCTTGCTCAGGGACACCACAGTGGCACTTGGTCTTTCGGGGAGCAATTATACCTTGTTAAGAGTCCATTATTTAGTAACGTTGAACAATTTAAAGTCATCCAGTTGAGCCTAGTTTACACCAAAATCATGGAGCTAATGTTAGCTTAGTAAGCTAGCTACAGAAGTAAAAACCTGCTAGCGACTCTCTTCACAGAAGCCAGTCGCTCTCTAGCCTGCTTTTATCTAAAGGATCCTTTTAAAAAACATAAGTGTTTCATATGAACTTGTTTTCTCGTAAACTGCATACTGTACTTGAACACTGAGCTTGACACTCGTAGCTAAACTAAACAAGCAGGGTGGCGCGTAGCAAGTGGCTTGTGCTTGTGTTTCAGCATCAAATTGTTGTATATTCTTGGGCTCCAGTGGGGCAGAAGGCAAAGCAAATATTCTCATGCTCTGTTTTGTCTCTCATCGCCCTGAGAGGCTCTCAGTGCTCCGCTTGCTTGGGGCCTCATTCTTTAATCAATAAACCAATGTTTCTACTCAATATCTCAGCAGAGGCCCTGTCCTGTGCGCTGGCCTGTATAACGCACAGCAGGTTTCTGTATTACCCGTCCTTCCTTACACTTTTTGCCATTTATGACACTGATGCACTTTGCAGGAGAGTGAGCCATGCAGCGAGCGCACTGTCCTGTGAATAACCAACACAGAGCTTACCACACGGTGTGATGCTGTCTGCGCTATCGAGTACAGGAAGAAGGATTGATATTATTTATTCATGGATTCACATTTACAATAGTTCCACAGCTGTCCAACTGGGGAGCAAATAACATCGTTTGAAATTAGCACCTTCGGGGACATCCCAGTTGCTTTAGAGCTTCAAAATTGAAGATGTAGGCAGTGGTAGGGGGTGGGGAGGTGGCTCACCAGAGGGCCCTTAGACAGACAGATGAAGGCATTTCTGTTTAAAATGCTGTTCACAGACTGCTTACGGCTGATTGGTATTCAAGCCACTGTTTGACTTTTGTCTTTACCGCATTAACTGTAATGAAAAATGTGTTCCACTTTGCCGTCATTATCCTTTTCCCATCTGAAGCGACTCACTGACCCACTGTTTGATTTTTGGAGCCAGTGTGTCATGAAAACACCCTTACATAAGATAACTGTATACCTTCACTCCTGTGTTGAGGTGTAAAGAAAGGATTAGGGCTAGATGAATACAGAAACCCAGCTAATTCTGCATATTGGATCTGTTTGCTTGCTTGAGTGGGTGCCATAAGAAAAATACCGATGCTGTTCCTTTTTTAATCTAATGAATGCAATAATAGTCCTTTGAGGATCGGCATTGGGTATGTTTCCGACTGTTATCTTCCACAGCAGCAGTGGACACTGTTCTTCTGTGGTCTGCAGTGAAATGGTGTATCAATAAAACACAGAAGACGGTAGACAGTGGGTATTAATTATTGAAAGGCACAGTGGTTTTTCTAATCTCCACAGTGCAGTTAATTTGATGTTCTTGTTTTTATGTTTTGGATGCAACCTGCAATGCACCATCCCGTCCCTGTGAATACCACCGACACGCAGAGAGTGGATACCAGTGGAAACAAAAAAAATGAATGATCCGCTGATGCTAATGTCCCCTGCCAGCCAAGGTCTGGTTTAATAAACCTCAAGATGAGAAGGGCGTACGCTGATCAAAATTTCAAAGCCCACACACCTGAAGCTGCGTCTGACAATGAAAGAGGAATTTTTAATGAGGGTGAGTGCTGTGTTTGTTTGCAGGAGGGGGGTGGTAGGTGGGTTATAAGTGCATCCAGCCTTTTTAGGAGATACACCGGCTTAAGGGAAATGTTTTGTAACCTGTATCAAGGCTCCGGGAGTGAATATCAATACCCGGGGCAGGCAGTTGATCAGTGAGAAATGTTCGCTCAGCAGAGTCCGAGACGCTGATCCGAGCTCTTATTTATCTCCTTGGAAAAGTGTTGTCGTTCACACGCACAGCAGGTGTGTCCGGCGCCGCTTTGATTGCGATACAATCAGCCAACTTCAACAAATTGCTCAATAAACAGAATAGATTATCATCTCCCAGCCGCATCGGGACAGTCGACTCTCTAATTACTCAATCTTAGTTTATCGTAATCGATTTGAAAGCAGCGAGGGGATGCTCAGCCAACACCGGGGAGCGCAGACAGCCGCAGTAACATGACTCGGCTACTGTGTGTCTGATAGCTGCAGATCTATTCAAACCTTATGTGCTCTTTAAAGCTGTCACAGGGGGATAAAATGTGGCAAATTAAAGCTATCGGCGCTAATGAGGTGGCGAGAAAATGACAATTTGATTGAAGACTGTACATGCTGTCTATTTGAGTGCAACAGGTTCACTTATTCTTGGGCATTAAAAAGCACTTCACTGACCAAATGAAGCAAAACAAATAGTGGGAATGGATCGTGGGGTTTGTTGCAAACACGTAAAGTGATTGAAAGTATATCCTATAACATTTGAATTACCCTTAGACTTCTGCTGCATATAAACATTTGTGAGGACCCATCCTGCCACTCATTTTGTATTGCACTCGGATATTGGAAGCTAGTAAGCTAAGCTAACAACCTACAGCTGCCGTCACTTGATAAGAGATTTGCTCTTTGCTAAGGTAGAGCGTAAAGCATTGCATTAAAACAAGCTACTGTAGTTAGGTTAGTCTTTCTGTGGTTACTCCACTTTAAGCCTTTGCTGCTTCATACAGCTGTTATCTCAGTCGTTGTGAAAGGTCAGTGGCAATTGAGGTCAGAGTAGAAATAATTTGAACTTTGAGCCCAGCACTCGTGGCAGTTTTTGAGGGGACTGCTCTCCATATGAACACGACAGCATTAAGAAAGTGAAGGCAGTTTAAAAGTAGAGGCTTGTAAAGATTTAATTCTCTCTCTTTTATCCTCTTTTCTTGTCGCTCAAATGAAAACATTTTCAAAAAGTGTTGTAGTTATTTTTATTTGATCTCAGATTATGGGTAAAAAACATCCGGTTTTTAGGACTTTTTTCACTATATTGAAGCGATACTGTGAACTATTGTTTGTGCCTGCCTTCACAGATCTTTATCCAATCCAATTACTAGTACGGACATTATCAGCTGGTACCAAACATGCAGCAGAAAACATAAATCAAACTCACACTCCTTCTGTCCTAAAACTGCTGGCAGAGGCCAACTTTTGAAATCCACGAACGTCAACAAGCGCTCCGGTCCATGCTGTGTGCATCACTGTTTAGGTTCTCCATTTGTGTTGTGTTTTGAGCTTCTTGCAGCTTTTCGTTTGTGCAGCACTCTTAGTAAACCCTGCACACGTGTGATCAAGTTGTTTAAGATGTTTCTCCATTTGCATGTGTTTTGGCACATTTGTGTTTTTTTCCGTTGCATCGTTTCTGAAAGCGCGGCACGGTTTTCCTCATGGAAGTGTTTTGGACAGTTGTGGTCCATTTTGAACAAGTAAGGACACAAATCGCCCATGATGTATCCATCTATATATACAGTTAACTGATTTCTTAGCAAAAGTACAATTTGATTTGAGTTCAGCTTGAACCAAAAAATATAACGATGCATCTTCACAAAATACATTTAGCTTTAAAAGGTAGAAGGGACGTTGTACCTTGTGGTCAGTGTGAGTGTTTTGATCACGTGTTACTCATGTATTATGAGAGAGAAAAGGTGAATATATGTTTTTACCTCAGCCAAAACCTTTTCACTCTGAAAAGCACTCGCTATAACCACACATTGCTCTCAGTGGGAACCATGAATTATAGAAAAGAAAAACATATACAGAGAACAACATTTCACCCCCCCCCCAACCTACACATCCTTCAGCATTATAAGAAGCAGCTTGTCTTTAGCTTCCATGTGACAGGAGTAATTAACTTCAACAGATGCATAACATGCAATGGCATTTAATGTCCCCACAGCTCTGTAGTGGATGCCAGTGGCTCTGTGATGTACGTTCAATTCCTCCACTGAGAGTGATGTGAGCTGACAGTGGATTTGGTGGGGATTGGTGTGACATGCACTCTGAACAGGGACCCATCCATGAAAGTGCAGCTACAAATATTATCTATTTTGTGTTGTGCACCTGCTCTCAAAGCTAAAAAAACTAATTTGTCGGGGAAGACATAAGAACATAGCTGGATGATTATCGATAACATATCTCATATGAAACAGATCATGTAATCGGTATCAAATCATATGTATTGGTATTCTAAACTCAGTTTTAAATCCAAATTGAATATGCTCAGCTGTCTAAAAGTCTTTAGGCTCAGGGATGCTTGTCTTTCTAAACCTATAAAGCTAAAATCCACCTTTCAAAATGTTGTCTGCAGTAACACTAAATTCTCCAGATTACTCCGCTTCGAAAACAAAATTCTCCAGATTTAACGGAACATTTTCCCCCCAAAACAATACACACACAGTGAAGACATAAAGCACACACTTCCTGCAAGAGCCCTGAGTGGAGCGGCTCCATTAACAAGAGAGGGATTATTCCTTTAAAGAGGGTGAAGCCCATTTCAAGTGCCAGAGCAACAGATGCAAGACTCTGCAACAGATGTGTAAATCACCCCTCATGATTAAATATAAAAATTCAATTCAGGATGTGGAAACTTTGCAGAGCAGATTAAACTCACATTACCGCTCCGTGTTGTTCACTTAGAAGCAACAACGTAGATTTTGTGCAAAGGTTTGTCTCTTATTCTTTGTAAGGCTGAGTGGTCGGGACAGCTTCAGCCGGCATTAGTCAGCCCGAAGGCTTATCTATTAACGGAAGAAGCACTGCTCTCTGGAGCAAACTGGGGGAGTCAATGTGAGTTTGTATTATACACCTATTGCTCCCTGGTGCCCCGGGGTCACGAAAACTCATTAAAGATGTATTAATGGTTCAGTGGAAGCTCTGTCTGAGCAGCGACATGTCTGACCACAAGCAAGATTATTCCATAGCACTCATATTTAAGTAAAGCAACACAAAATCCTTTAAAATTAGCTTTCAAGAAACGAGATGTACAAAGCACAATGGGGGAGCTGCCGCCTCTCACCCCGATATAGATCAGAAGTTAATTATAGTCCTTACCCAGTTCTTTGCGGTCAGAGCTGTGGCCGGACAACAGGAAGAGGTAATCCTGACAGGTGTCCGGGTCCAGCAGCGAGCTGTTGTGCAGGCAAAGGTCAACAATTAGGGTCACAGCTTTCTGACAGACCATGTCATACTCCTCTCGGTCAGAACTCATGCTCCCAGCTGCATCCTCAGCCGTGTGTGTGCTCATCCAAGGGAACTAACACACCCACACACACACATCAGCAGCAGCAGCAGCAGCAGCAGCAGCAGCAGCAGCAGCAGCAGCCGAGCATGCAGAAGATGATGGTCTCCGTCCTAGTCTGATTCTTTCCTCCACTGTCTCTCGTGTGTGTGTGTGTGTGTGTGTGAGTGTTGCAGTTTGTGTGTGTAAGCCGGGCCAGCATTGTTGGAGTGCATGGACATGTTGTATTAAGTGCAATAATGTGCCAGGACTTAATGAATCACGGTTGGTCCCTCAGGTGATCATTGCATCACATGTGCTCGAAAACTAAGTCTAATATAATTGCTAACCAGAGCCTAACATCACCTCCTCATAACAACCCCCCCCCCCCCCCCTGCTTATAATGCCTCCCCCACATCTTCTCTGAGTGTGCACAAACAAACAGGAAAAAACCTAACAACCACTGGGCTTGTTTTCCTCACAGTTTGACTGACTCAGCTGGTCCCTGCAGGTCAACATGTCTCCTGTGATAAAGTCTTCCCCGAGCTAAACCACCTGTGACTTGCCAGGTCTTCACCACTCCCACCGACAATCCCTCATCGCTGCGTGTGTGTTCCCTGAGTGTTTACAACCTGCACTGATGGGGGTTTAACCGTGTGTGTGAACGAGGGAAACAGCCACACGGAGAGGGGGAGGGAACAAGTTGTGAAGCTGCAACAAGGTGACTAAAACTTGGTGTACAGTATGTGCAGTGGTGGAAGAAGTACTCATATCTTTTATTAATAAAACCCCACTGTAAATACACTCTACGACAAGTAAAAGTACTACTTGCATATATATATAAAAGTTTTTTCAGAATCAGAAATTCTTTACTCGTCCCACAGCGGGGAAAGTAACAACAGCAACTGCACAGTGCAGATAAAAGGCAGAACTAAAACCAGTGGAAACATATTAAATAAAGAGGCAAACCACATTATTAAAATGAAAACCAGACACATGCAGTCCCCTAATGTAAATTGGAGGTGCATATGAGCTGGATCAAGTTGTTTCCAGGTGGTTATATAACCTTTTTCCCACAAGAAATAACATTTGCTATTCTTTCCATGCATGTCCTGTATAGGCAAGGCAAGGCAAGGCGATTCAAAGTGCTTTAAATGAAAAATAAAATAAGCATTAAAGAGGCCCTTGTGTTTTTTGTGGGGGGGGGGGGGGGGGTCCCTTTCCTGTAGTTCGTTATAAAGGTGTGTGTGCACGTAAATGGTCTGGAAAGCCTAAAATCCCCGTGTATGCCTCCATTGGACTCCTTTGGTTACATCTCTAAGCCGTTGACCAATCACAACAGAGCCGGCCAGCTAACCAATCAGAGCAGACTGGAACGTTAAAGCATGGAGACATGTCCCAGGGGAGGCATTAAATACAAATGTGAACCTGAGAATGAGCAGATTTGGGCCCCTTTAAGAACATTTTGCTGATAGTATTTCTACTTAAGTAAGAATTTGAATGTAGGATGTTGACTTTAGAGTATACATAAATGATAGATATTGCAGTTGTGTGTTTATGTTAAACACCATTTCTAACACTGCTGTTTGTAGATTTAACCATGTGTGTGAATTGGGATGAGAAAATGTCCTTAATGTATCTGTTGGGACACGGCAGCTAATGAAGCTCAATAAAAAGCAAAAGCATCTCCGCCTTACATCTCTGAGGAATCAATTCAAATTAATTTCTCCTATCTGGTAATTAGAATAAATGAACGCTCAAAGTGTTTATTTCCTAATCAAGGCTTTTGAGTTGGAAAAAGCCTAATTGACTTCCCTTCTTTATTATAATGAACTTTACAGTACGTGACCTCGCTTGACCTCATCCTTTCATTATGTTCTTAACCATAAATTAATCCAATCATCCCTGTGACGCATAGAACATCAGAAAGACAGATTTCATGCCTTTTATAACTTCTAAGTGATATTGAGTTTAACCAGATCTCCGTCGACTCCCTGCCTTAATTTCGTTAAAGTGGGGCCTAAATACAACACTGTCTACATCGGTGGGTTATTGTTTTCCGGGATGGATCAGATAATTGGGAGCTTATTGAAGCCCCCGCCCTGTGTTTCCCCTTCAAAGGCTTGGGGTCTACCGCGCTTCCTGCTACTGAAGATTGGATCTGCTCTTCTAGTCCTGATTAACAGGGAAATAACAAATTGTCTCTGGCTGCAGGTTTTCAAAAGAGTCAATTACCTCCGTGCATCTGCCGCAGCTGATACTGACTCGCCCCCTTCCTCTGCCCCGCGGCCATGCTAACGAATACAGGTTCACTGCCTACCTGTATTCGCTTGGATGTCACTTCCGAAACCACTCGATGTTTCCATCCAAACACTTCCAATTCCTGCAGGAACACAGAGCCAGGATGCAGCTCCTCCGCCTACATCTTCTATAGGTTGTTGTCCCAGAGTGTCCAGTAAGTCAGGACAGATAATGCTTCTGGTTTCTTGTTTATGTATATTCCATCATTTCGAGGCAGCTGAGAAAATAACCTGCCATGAAAAGATAATGCACCATTACCATGAAAAGGCTCCCCTGTTTTCCACATTAATAATAATGCTATCTGCACCCTACGGTTCGAGGTAAACTTCCCATATGAGGTAGAAAGATAAACACTCTGAATGGTATCAACAGAAGCCAGTATTGGAATAAAACTATGTATATTTACATACAAACGTCCCTTTTATGCTGTTTCATAATACACCACTACATCTCAGAGACACAAATTGTGCTTTTTACTTCCCTACATTTGTCTGTATTTACTTTTCCGATGATTTCTTACCCTTCATCCACGGCGACAAGAACATTGCTCTCGATTTGGTGCTTCACATTTGAGTTTGATTGGTTTCGTTTGTGATCAACTGAAAGATAAATTGTTCTTTTTGCAAATTCTCAGACTTCTTAAGCTAAACAAATTCTTTAAAATCCTCTTTTGGATCAACTGGAAAATGCATCAACACAAAGCTGTAATCTGAATTGTTTTCCTGAGCTCATAAGAAGTGCAATATTTCTGAGATAGGAAGTTCTCACAGGTAGATGTACTTTAACAGTAGATCTTTTATTTGTTAGTCTTGCTTTATAGCTTGTCACTGGCCGTGGCTTAATACAGTGTTAGTGGTTGTAAAACAAAACTTAATTCACTTTCATTGAGTATTTTCTTGCAATGTTAATAATTAATGGTATTTATTTGAGTGCTTTTCCAAATGCTCAAAGCGCTTCACATATTACATACATTAGACATGTAATATATCTGTGGATGAACAAATCCCAAAGCAATGCTACTTTAGACTACATTTAAAGTGGACTTCACGTGTTTAACCACATTTTGCATAAATAACGTGTAACAAAATGAACATAATGCATCACAAAAGATTAAACCAGTGGAATAACAGTTTTAGGTTTAAAAAAAACGGTTAAATTATCCGGAGTATCTTATAAATCAAGAAAAGAAAGTACATTTGTACATTTGTCAAACTGAAATGCTACAACAGTAGCGTGCTGCATGAGGCAACACTATTAACAATGTCATCCATGTAATAATAAATCCACATATGAACGTCATTCAGTACTTTTACTTTTGAGACGTTACGTACATGTTGCTGATAATAATTTGTACTTTTAATCACTTCAGTGACAATTTGAGTGCAGGACTTTTAGTTGTAATAGCATATTGTGACATTAAGGTATTGGTAGTTTGTACGATCTGCATTTTTCTATCACCACTGCATACAATAAAATCTAGTCAGACTTTTTAGTAGATATGTTAAGGAAGCTCCATGGTCCGATTTCCGTTCACAAACTAAACTTTAACAATACTAATACAACCGCTGTCTTTCTCAAGTCATTTTTTTGGTCAGTGTTGTGTTAAAGACAGTGTTGTTTTCCTATTGATATGTGTCTGCATTTGCTTGTTTGAATTTAATACACAACCTAGCTTTACCAGGGATTATTTAAATCTCAGACTTCAGGCGTGGACAGAAATCTTCCCCCTTCAATTGAGGAATGCAAACAAAATGTCTCTAGTTATGAACTTTCCACAGATACAGTAAGTCAGTGAAGAGACATAAACATAATAAAAATATACTTTTAATTCAAAGTGGTCTGAAAAATGACACAGGCAAAAGTATAAAATGAGGCAACAGCATCAAATCAAAGAGGAAATGGCACAAACTCTTTCTTAATTCTCACATAAATGAATCCGAGTTAACTGCAAAGTACATAATGCGCTCTGTGTTAATATTTCATGAGGCGGCAGAGTTAAAAAAGAGCACTTAACAGTGTCTCTGAAATGAATTTGTTTTCATCTTTCAATAATTTAAACCTCCGCAGCCACAAAAGGGATTTAAGGAAAAACAAATAAAGCCCCTTATTCTAACTCTAATGGGGAATCAGTGCGGTAATGAAGACGACTGCTGACTCGTTTTACTGATAATCCGACAGTCTGCTGCCATCAGGGATTCTGCCTGTACGGTATAAATAAACGAGGACGGTTCTGATGGTCTTATTGATAGGTTTGAAGCAGGTGCGGGCATATTTTTTCACATCAAATGACGGGGGTGGCGGCACATGCGGACCCTCGGTTTGATATGCAAATCATCCGGGGCAAATCTTTCAGCGGTGACAGGCCGGTGGCTGCAGATGTTGAACTTGATTCATCGTGGCAAATGCATGACAAAGGGGTCGGCTCACTCAAAGCTATGCTAATGAACATCAGCACTCCAGCAAACTTCTCCTGAGGGCCACGGAGGCGGGATTACTACACTATATAGCCCTGTGTGTGTGTGTGTGTGTGTGTGTGTGTGTGTGTGTGTGTGTGTGTGTGTGTGTGTGTGTGTGTGTGTGTGTGTGTGTGTGTGTGTGTGTGGTGTGTGTGTGTGTGTGTGTGTGTGTGTGTGTGTGTGTGTGTGTGTGTGTGTGTGTGTGTGTGTGTGTGTGTGTGTGTCATTGTCACGATGTGTTAATCAAAAGATTTCAGCTGTGAGGCAACGTGAGGATTTTTCTATTTTCACTCATAAGCTCATTAGTAACAGTCTTAAATTGTGAACGCGGGATCTGACGGATGTGCTCCGAAGCTATACGATGCGATGATCTGCGAACAAATACATCTGCCAATGAATATTACACAAGAGCCTTGTGTCGGACTTACAATGAAACAGACATGCTATTTTAGTGAGGCCTTCAAAGGGGGATTAAAATACTTGTTTTTCAATGAGGCTGTGCACACAACAGAGTGCCGTTACTTGTGGTATGGATGTTAAATCTGCATAGTTCCTCTCTGTCCAGGTGAAATGTGTGCACAGCGGTACCTCATCCTAACATGTCCTGGATGTCATTGAGATGAGGTGTTTAATTGAGCTCCTGTCAGCGCCGCCGCAGAGCGATAGAGTCCAAAAGAGTCGATTTTCGGGGACTCCCTATCATGCATATCAATCTGAAGGCATGTAAATGCCATCAGCTTTTTTCCTGATCTGTATTCTCAAAATTCCTTTGCATGTCAGCACAATGCAAACCTCAAAAATAAGCCCAGAGTTAGAGCGGGCTGCACCCAATTACTCACTTGCTCAAGACTGGCAAATGGCTCAGACTGGTGGGGTCTTCTGCAGGGTGTACTGAATTAAATTCAAGACCTTTTTAACACCACAAAGAAACCCATTTAGTACCTGTCTCACAATTATACCGGTGTGTTATGGAAGACTGATTAAAAAACCACTTGAGGTGGTGTGGTTTAGATTTCTTATAATATTCAAAAATGATCCTGGATGGAGCGGCAGAAAATAGATGCATTTATTAACCAATTTAAAATGATAATTGGTGTACAGAGTCTCCCGACAGCTTGAAATCCTATACAAAATGAGTTTATTAAGTAAGTTCAGTGCCTACAGGAAAGGCAGAATATTTAACTCGATCTTTATTTAATTGTCTACCGGCCCAGGGACTGAAATTAGCTTAATCTGGTAAATACCTCTTTCACAGTTCTGCAAAAGCTATGTTTTTTTGTACAGAATCCCCCAAAAATGATGGAAATAAACCAACAAGAAAAGTTGTTAATAAGATCATTTGCAGGACTAAACTTGCCAGGGCTTACAACACTAAATACATCCACTGTAAAGGAGGTGATTTGACTAAAAACAACATTTATTTTGTATTTTTTTACAGGACGATAAAGTGAACCGTCAGCCTCTCTATAAACAAAGTCTGCTCTGGTTGCGTTAAAACCTCAGAGTAATGGAAATGTTCCTATGTGCAAATTCTTTCTTATTTTAAGCTATTATTTCATGAAGTTCTACACAGTTTTTGTTCTTTAAAAGACAATAAGTTAAGCCTGACATCATAAAATACCTGTTGGTGAGGTGACCACCATCAGTCAGTGTACACCTTTAATATGAAAAACAAAACAAACAAACACAGAAGAGATTGATCCCAGTAAAAGCAGCAGCACATAATGGTGGAGTGCTTCCCTTCAGATCTGATGGCAAATGAAGGCGGAGAGGATCAATGATGTCTATGATCTATTCTCTGGGTTTTTTAGGGAGCGAGAGAAACACAAGAAAGGATCTGCTTTCAAAGTTGGAACCTAAAAGACCTTTCAGTGTGTAAGGAGCATTTTGATGTTTCATGTCATCTTCCTTTCTGATGATTCTACTACATTATGTAAAGCTGTCTGAAGTCTCCTTTATAGTCTCCAGATCTCATGAACTGCTCATATGCATCCACATGAACTAGATTTTTCCTCCTAATATAACCTGACTTGCCAAAAACCCAGATGGCAACAAGAAAGAATGCCAAACTTCTGTCCAGTAAATAAAGTGAACTACAGTGCAATGGTTTGGCCAAGAAACACTGGGATATACAGTATATATTAATGCCATGCAGGTCATAGGAGAGCAGTTTCATGTATATTTTATATATCTTTTACCCATGCAGTCTAACTCTAGAGATGTAGGTCCACCACTTTGGTCAATACTGCAATAACTCTGTAACTATTGGATGGATTGCCAAGAAATCTAGCATAGACATTCACAATCACAAAGGTTGAAGTTTGGTACACAGTGTTTTGTTGCCCGGTGGATGAACTCACCGATATTTGGAGATTCCCTGCCCGATGTGTCCACGCAGATTATTAACATTTTAACTTGTTTAATAAAATGTTTCCCTTCTACTAGATGGATTGGAGCAACATAGGGTAGTGTTCCCTTTGATTCCCTGCAACTATTATGTCATAGATCCATACTTCTTTTACCGGCATTTAAATATCTTACTGTGGTTTATGGCCAAACACTTCCAAATAAGTCCCATAAACCGTAGCGCTACTTTGTCCTTGCCAATTAGCAGAAGAATGAATGAATGAACTTTATTGTCAATCAGACCTTGCAATTAGTACAAGTAATTACACAGATGATTGAAATTACGTTTCCCCATACTCCAAATGTGCAAGTAAAAGTTGACACACAACATATAACATGGTAGTACACACAGATTTAAACACAACATATACAGACAGGCAGAATAGAATATTTAGGCAGTTGCTGAGGTGTAATAATAACAAGTGCAATGTGGTAAAGTGTAAAGTGCAGAATAGCACCATTGAGATAAGTATGTCTGTAATTATGGATGATGTTGTGCCTGTGAAGAGCAAAGTACAGTACAGCTTTTGATTCAAATTAACATTCAGTTGGTCTTTGTGGGTGCCAAGGTTGTCATGTTCATGGAATGTTCCTGGATGAGTTGAGTAGTCTGATGGTCTGTGGGAAAAAGTTATCGCAAAGTCTGGTAGTCTTGCACCACATGCTGCGGTAGATGCTAACTAGGGCTAAAACTAAAAGGCTATACTAGGCAAACATGATGAAGCATTCAGGCTGCTGAACCTCAATATTCCACATTACCACTGCTGTGATACGATGACCATCATATCGCATGTCTTTACTTTTCTGTGGGCTTAAATGGATCTCACAATATGTGTCTGCGGTTAGAAACCTATTTTAGTTTTACGTAATCATTCTTGTTCAGGTTTACCCTTTAGATCTGAGGCTTTGGGAGATTTTCCGTTCTGACAAATGTATGTTTGCAAAACTACTTAGTATGGGAGCAATGACTGAACCGTCATTGTCTGATGCAGGCAGATGATTTTCTGATGGACTGTTTCCCAGCGGGGGGGGGGGGTGAGTTTTCATCACATGGGGTGGCTGCCAGACGCATTGTGTGGAAAAATGTAACTGATGAGTGCCTTGTGGAGAATAACTGGCTTTATTTCAACTGAAATGGATGCATTAATGGCTGAGTGGATGAATGGATAGAGTAATGATGGATGCGTTTGATTTCTTTATTGGCGTTGCTCTAGGGTTGGCAATATTGGTCTGTTTACCATCCGTTTGGTTACCCAATCTAATCCAGAGTGGAATCTCTCAACTATTGGATGACATTTTGATATATGAATTCATGGTACATAGACTTTCGTTATCCCTTAACCTTTCCGCCAGCGCCACCAGAAGGTTATCATTTTGGGGTTTGAGGGATATTTCTAGATAAATATTGGATAAATTGCCATGAAATGATTCAAAACTAGAGAAATGGAATCTTAGATAAATAGAACGTTCCAATGTAACACTTGCGTTTCCATTGGCTAGCGCTCAAGCACATTGTGTGTGATAGGCTAAGGGGCGGGACATCTCTTAGCAGTTGACCAATCACAATAGAGCCGGCCAGCTAACCGACATTAAAGCATCAAACTTTAAGCATGTCACAGTTGAAACTCAAGATACAAAGATGACCTTGAAATTTAGCATTATAGGGCCCCTTTAAAATATACCCAGAATATATCATTTAACTTCTGGATATCTCAGGAGGTTACGATTGTGGGTGTTTAATTGCAAGAATACAACCTTTTTATATGGTCACAGATGTTGCTTAACCTTCCACCATTCCCTAATTGACTACTAATTGACTATAGGGGGCGCTTATTCACCTCTTCCACTGCGTTCACGATATCAAAATCCTAAAGAGTCAGCCGTTTTTTTTAAGTAAAAGCCAACTACCGACTCCCAGCAGAGCGACCTGCACCTTTAAGACATTTATTGCCGGGTGTTGAGCAGGTGCAGGGACATGGAGCCCGGAGATGATAAAGTCAATTAGCCTGTTGTCATTATACAGCAGGATATATGTGATCCAATCACCATGGCAACTGAACCCAGGGATGCTCACAGGTTTCATGAATTAAAGGCAAGAGGTTCCATGTTTTGATTTGCATTGTGTCAGAAACCGTCACGTACTTCCAGCATCTCTCACAATGCATTGTCTGAAGGAAGAATATAGTGTAAAAGAAATGAAAATCCGCCTCCTACCAAATGTGTGATCCATCCACATGTGTTTTTGTCCACTAAATGTGAGTGTCGTTGAGTGAATCTAACACCTTGTGTGTCCTTTCAAGCATACGTAAGTGCTCTAAGAACAATTTGGAGTTTTTTGGCAGCCCTCTTGGCAATAAAAAGACAATATACTTTTCTAAATGTGGCAAAAAGCAATTCTGTTTGTCCGTATTTAGGAGATGCCTCCTCGCGGGAGGTCTTACTCCCGTGCTTCATACCTGATATATTCTCCCCGACCTCAGCTTCCTCAAGCGTGAAATCATCCGGGCAGAATGATAGGATGTTTGGCTGCGGAGCGGCGGAGAGAGATTTGTTTCTGTACAGATAAACACAGCTCTGACTGTTCTGTCTCAGCAATTGAGAACTCTTTTCTATTTCAATTTTCAAAGTGTACAAGGCAGAAGATAATCGCACAAAGAGCAAAACAAGTTCAGCAATCCACCTAATCGACAAAGGATTTCTGTGTTGTCACTCTTAAAGGAATTAGATTATTTTTTTGTTTTGCTAAAGCTCTGCCATCACAAACAAAGTATACTGTTTCAGAAGGTTACTGTCGAAATCCCAGAAGGGGAAGAAAGATAGAAGTCATGAAGTCATGAAGGCTGAAACTATATATAGAGATTGAGCAACTGTTCTCAACGTCTTGCTTTGAAGCTGAGCCTTTGTTTATGTAACATTTAGACTTCAACTTCTCAAGGTGGTTGTTTGTAACCAGCATTGCCAAAACAAATGACTTAAATAGGACATATTCTGCTCATCTTCAAGCTTCATATTAGTATTTTATTTTCCTCTCCTGGGACATGTCTCCATGCTTTAATGTTCAAAAAGCTCTTTATGTTTCTCATCCTGCCTGTGCTGCAGCTCCTCTTTTCACCCTCTGTCTGAAACCAGAGCCCAGTCTGCTCTGATTGGTGAGCTGGTCGTGTCTGTTTTGTGATTGGCCAACCGCTTAGAGATGTCCCGCCCCTTAGCCTATCACGTACAATATGTTGGAGAGCTATAGCCAAATGAAGCGTGAGTGTTACATAATGATGTCACTATGTTATTGAAGTAAACAAAGGAGTCCAACTGAGGTGTTTCAGCAGGCAGGGGGGAGTGTGTGGGAGAGAAACACAGGGATTTTAGCTTTGTAACCCATTTACATGCACAACCACACACACTTCAGGAAAGGGAAACACCCCCCCCCCCCAAAAAAAAACAGGGCCCTTTTAATATCTATTGTTGACCAACCTAATTTATTAATTTAGTCACATCATTATGTAGATTTGGATTTAGAAAATGTTCTTGGAATGAAAGGATGAATTGATTTGAATTTGTCGGTCAATGGGACGTCACATTCTTGGCCATAACTCAATAATTCATACATCGGAAACACATAATACCTTTTATTAAATCCCTTCAAGGCCTTTACCACATACAGCAGATATTGTATGAGTCTGCCTCTTATATAACTGCACAGCTCTAGCATTTTAAATTTAGATATCCTGCACATATTACATCCTCAGAGTACATTTTCCTATCCTTATTGTACTTCTAGTTTCATCTTAACATTTCCCTAATAGTTCACTAATAGTCTCTAGTGGTTGATGAAGGCTTTGAGTCTGGAGGTGGTGATTGTTGTAACCATGCTTATGTTTATATAAGGGGATTCCCAGACACGGCACTCTTGAGTAGCTTTAGGTTTTTTGTAGGCTGGATTTGTATAATTACAAATGACAGAGGGCATATAAATGAGGTTGTATTACTTCTGGAATAAGACACAGTTCCTTTTTGGAAGCAGGCAAGTCAAACACCCGCTTAAACGTCAAATATAACTTTTTCTGTACGCATCTAATCCCTTTTGTGGTTCTTTGATTGAACCCTGGGACTTCTGCTTGAACGTTTAAGACTGCAGGATTAATGTGTTCAAGC
The DNA here is from genome assembly GCF_036324505.1 of Eleginops maclovinus. NCBI lineage: Eukaryota > Metazoa > Chordata > Actinopteri > Perciformes > Eleginopidae > Eleginops > Eleginops maclovinus. The sequence goes on along the minus strand of NC_086349.1, from coordinate 24,318,408 downwards.
TGCATGCAGGAGGCCGCCCTCATCAGGCAGAGCTCTTTGTTTCCCTAATTATCAGTTGAGGTCGTCTCCTGCCCACCAACTCTCAGTAATCTCCATCCATAATAACACAGCTGCGGCAGAAATGTGGCAGGAGGCAGGAGCCCCCAAAAATCTAAGCGCCTTTAGTGAGGAGGAGGCAAAGCTGCTCTTGGAAGACGGGCTGCGAGGAACATAAGGCTCTCAGGCCCTCCTAGGGTTTAATGTCTTGTTATTTTCCGCTGTCATTCCCAAAATGAACAGTTTTTCATCAAGGACGCTGAGTGTGTTTGTGTCACTTCCTGCGTGAACAGCAAGGGGTGTAGCAGGCTGAGGAATTGGGGGAAATTGGAGAAACTTGCTTTATACATTTTTTTGTATTAAATCACTTTTATGTTTATTTATTTTTTTATATTGTTGATATTATTGTATTGTTTTATTGATATTGAATTTATTCTTATATTTTTTATTAGAATTATTTTAAATATCTAAAATTAAATTAATATTATTATTATTATAGTTTTTCCATTATTACTTTTTTAAAAATTAATTCCTTTAAAATATATTTAAGTTTTATTGATTATTATTATTTATTTATTTGGCTTAAAACCGAGGGTGCTGGAGAGGAATCATCAGACCAAATATAGCTTAATCCGAATATTTAATTCAGTGACCGTTTCAGCCCCTTTACACCGCGTTCCAAATTATTATGCAAATGATATTTTTCTCAGATTTTCCTAAATAGTCGATGCAAATGACAGTCAGTATCATTTTCAAGTCATCAACCGTTAGAGTATAATTCAAATTGTATTGAACAAGCTCAAAATGCACTGTTCCAAATTATTATGCACAACAGAGATTCAAAACATTTTGTATGTTGTAAAGAACTAAAAATGGTCATGTGTTGAATTTGCAGCATTAGGAGGTCATATTTTCTGAAGTCACACGTTCACATAGGACCCCTTCTATGATATCACCTTCACAATTTCTTGCATCCGTTGAACTTGTGAGTTTTTGGAGAGTTTCTGTTTGAATTTCTTTGCAGGATGTCAGAATAGCCTCCCAGAGCTGCTGTTTTGATGCAAACTGCCTCCCACCCTCATAGATCTTTTGCTTGAGGATGTTCCAATGGTTCTCAATAGGGTTGAGGTCAGGGGAAGATGGGGGCCACACCATGAGTTTCTCTCCTTTATGCCCATAGCAGCCAATGACACAGAGGTATTCTTTGCAGCATGAGATGGTGCATTGTCAGGCATGAAGATGATTTGACTACGGAAGGCACGGTTCTTCTTTTTGTACCACGGAAGAAATTGGTCAGTCAGAAACTCTATATACTTTGCCGAGGTCATTTTCACACCTTCAGGGACCCTAAAGGGGCCTACCAGCTCTCTCCCCATGATTCCGGCCCAAAACATGACTCCGCCACCTCCTTGCTGATGTCGCAGCCTTGCTGGGACACGGTGGCCATCCACCAACCATCCATCTGGACCATCCAGGGTTGCACGGCACTCATCAGTAAACAACACTGTTTGAAAATGAGTCTTCATGTATTTCTGAGCCCACTGCAACCGTTTCTGCTTGTGAGCATTGTTTAGGGGTGGCCGAATAGTAGCTTCATGCACAACTGCAAACCTCTGCAGGATCCTACACCTTGAGGTTCGCGGGACTCCAGAGGCACCAGCGGCTTCAAATACCTGTTTGCTGCTTTGTCATGGCCTTTTAGCAGCTGCTCTCGTAATCCGATGAATTTGTCTGGCAGAAACCTTCCTCATTATGCCTTTATCTGCACGAACCCGTCTGTGCTCTGAATCAGCCACAGATCTCTTCACAGTACGATGATCACGCTGAAGTTTTCGTAGTGTTTTCATACCTTGTCCAAGCTATTGCACTGTTTGACGCTTTTCGGCAGCAGAGAGATCCTTTTTCTTTCCCATATTGCTTGAAACCTGTGGCCTGCTTAATAATGTAGAACGTCCGAATTAAGTGGTTTTCCTTTGATTGGGCTCACCTGGCAAACTAATTATCACAGGTGTCTGATATCGATTTCAATGATCCAAAGAGCCCTAAGACACAATATCATCCATGAGTTTAATTGAAAAACCAAAATCCAATCCAATTTGCATAATAACTTGGAACGCGGTGTCATTATACCTATACAGTTAGCTTAAGATGCTTGGTTTATTTTAACTATACATCAATTATTTGAGTCCTGTAGACCTGATTAACAGGATGTAATGAGCACAGCTAGAGCCAAAAGTGGGGGTGGGTGATTCATGTCTTAATTTTTACTTCCTTTCAATTCATTTTAACTTGGCCCACAGAAAGAGCATGACATCTTTGAGGACAGCTGACTTATTAAAGTGGACGTTGGGTGTACAGAGTAATTATGTAAGGCCAGATGACTAACGCCTACTGACTCTCTCATACTTGTTCACAGTGATAACGAAAATCTGTTATTTTTGCGCATAAGAGAGTATTTAACATCCTCTGTGTCCCTCTGTGCCTTGTAACCCACGGGCCATGTAGCACTCATGCATAGATGGATTGTGTGACAGCGTGATGCATTGTATGGTGTTTGGAGGCTAAATAAACTAGCAGATGGATATCAGAGGAGTCCTTGGCAGTTTGGGGAGTGGTAACTGTTTATTCCTTGTGGGAAAGCGAAGACTGGTATAATGATAAATGAAACCACAGAAAACCTTTTGCTGATGTCTTGAAAAAACTGCTGTCTAGGAATCTCTAAACAATATATTTTGCAGAAGGATAAATGGAGTCTAATCTTCCATTTAGCCCTCGGTAATAGCAGCATAAACTATCACTGTCAGACTGTGTTTGAAAGACTGAGGAGGGCATCCGGGGAATTCAACCGCAAATGCAAAAGGGAAAAACTTTATGTTTTTTGCAAAGTCCAAATATATTTCTCTTAGTGTGCACTCAGCAAAAGAGGTAATAACCACAGTGTCCCGCTCTTCAAATGATTGGATACGACTGCGGATTATCACGTAGCTGTGAGTGCCAGGCAAGCACATAACTGTGCCTTCAGAAATTATTAATCACAATAAACCAACACTAAAGTGTTTTTTTCCCCCCTACTGTGAATGCATCAGCATCAGAAAAAAAATGGCCTTACATATAAGATAAACTAAGTTATGCGACTGCGGCCAAGACTGATGACTGAAAATGTGATGATTTCTCTTACTGAACAAACACATTTCAATCATCTGCTTTTCAATATTCTCCCTGACAGGTTTTATGGTTACGCCTTGCAATTTTGTTGTTATTACACAATTCACTGGGCAGGTTTGCTCAGCAACCAGAAAGATGGCATCCGATAATGATCAAGACTCACAGACGAGTGACCGCGTGTGTGATGGTGTCATTTCCCAAATTTGTGTTGTTGTTAATCTCACCAGGAGCACGTCAGCACAGGCTAGGTTGAAAGAAGAGAACACGCCCTCCATGTGTAATTGGGCATTAGGCATGTTTTAAACGTGACTCACGGTAATAATAGTGAACGACAAACGCTTGACAGGGGGATTTGTGCGGGGATTAGAAAGCGCACACACAGGCTGACGCCCGGGTGAAAGATGCTCTTTATCACATGGCTGTCAGCACATGAGGAGTTGTAGCCGACACGGAACAACAAATAACATGTGGATCACCTTGGAGCGCAGGGGGAGCCCATCACACTGATGTCCTTCACTGCATGATAAACATTTTGGCAGCTGCAAGACGTTAAGTCGTAAACCGTGGAGTTGGAGAAATCTGCTAAATAAACAGATGCATTAATCTACACTCAACGAATAAATTAAAGGAGAAATATTCTGCTCAATTTCAGGTTCATATTTATATTCTGTGCCTCTAATGTCTCCCTGCTTTAATGTTCAGAAAGCTCTTTATGTTTCTCATACTGCCTGTGCTGCAGCACCTCTTTTCACCCTCTGTCTGAAACCAGAGCCCAGTCTGCTCTGAGTGGTTAGATCTGTTGGGATTGGTCAACCGCTTAGAGATGTCCCGCCCCCTTAGCCTATCAGGTACAATGTGTTGGAGCGCTACCCAATAGAAGGGCAAGTGCAACATAATGAGGTCACTATGTTCTGGAAGTAAACAAAAGAGGCCAATGAAGGCGTTTTAGGCAGGGGGGGGACTCCCTCTGGAGGGAACTTTCAGATTTTAGCCTCTGCAGACCATTTACATGCACAACCTGTATAACTCACTACAGGAAGGGGAAAAACTGAAAAAGCCCAAAAGAGATATTTTGATTTTGCCTTAGAAATATAGTGCATTTTTATGTAACACCTTTACTCCAAATAAATCAATCTAATTATAAATTATAAGTAGACCTCGCAAGCTACTGCTGTATGCTGAGCACAAATATTCACTGTCTTAGCTGGAATAAATCCACCCAGGTGTATTTTGCAAGCGCTCATAAATAAACCATGCAAATAAAGATAATAATGCATATAAAAAAGAAATGATGTCCCGGGAAAGGCTTTGCTGACCAAGCCTCCGCAGCATCCCGCCTCACCGTGTGTGAAAGCACAATAAAGCTGATTTTGTTCAATATTTTATGCCGCCGTGACCGAATGTTCTGCTTTTCCCCGACACCCAGATCCACAAATAATACGCCTGCTTATTCAACAAGGTAGAGGCAGGGGAGGGGATGGAAGGGGGGTTATTATCGAGCCCTTCAAAGCTGTCACCACATGGAGAGGCACCGCTGTGCAACAACAGATCTGGAATTCAATTAACAAAAGCACATCTTGACCTTTGATAGCACAACATAAGAAGATGCTTATTGTTATGTGTTGTATAACTGTGTCAAGTGGTGGAAATTAAGTAAGTGCATTAACTCAAGTACTTATTTAACAGCTTTAGTAGCTACTCTATGGTTTCAGATTATTAAAGGGCACATAATATGTTCATTTTCAGGTTAATAACTGTATTTTCTGCCTCTCCTGGGACATGTCTCCATCCTTTAATGTTCAAAAAGCTCTTTATTTTTCTCATACTGCCTGTTTGAAGCACAACAAGCATGACGAGGTACCCTTTTATAACTGAATGGTAATTATGAAAGGGCAAGCAGAGGTTCAGCTTAGCTTAGCATAAATACCACCATCTTTAAGCTAATTAACAAATCATATTTTGTCTTTTTTTGTTTATGAGGGGTCATATCTAGGGACCCTTTCTTAGCCAGGAAAATAATAAAAGTATTTCCAAAAATATTAAACTTTTCCTTAAATTTACGACCGATGAACTCGTCTCTTTAGTCCAAATAAGAGAAGTTTAAAGGGGCCCTATTATGTTCATTTTCAGGTTCGTATCAGTATGTAGTGTCTCTCCTGGGACATGTCTCCATCCTTTAATGTTCACAAAGCTCTTTATTTGTCTCAAACTGCCTGTGCTGCTGCACCTCTTTTCACCCTCTGTCTGAAACCAGGGCCCAGTCTGCTCTGATTGGTTAGCTGGCCGGCTCTGTTGTGACTGGTCAACAGCTCAGAGATGTCCCGCCCCTTAGCCTATCAGCGTGTATCCAGTGTTCCAAGGTGATGTCACTATATTCAGGAAGTAAACAAAGGAGTCCAATGGATTTTTTCAGGCAAGGGGGGAAGTGTAATAGGGCCCCTTTAATACAAATGAAGGACTTTTACTTTTAACCGAGTATTTTCTTTAAAGAAGTATTGCTACTTTTCCTCCTCAAAAGTAGTTTGTGCACTCCAGTGTTTTCATTAGCACCAACGTGTTGATGACTTGTCTACAGTGTTGCTCTGCTTCATTCCTCTCAGACTTTGCCCCGCCGTCACTATTGATACGGCGTCTCTATCGAGGGTGTCTTTCTCTTTGCTTCTCCGGGGACATGCTTTGACATTCAAAGCTGCAGTTTGTCACATCAATAATTTACACTGCCACTCGGCTGTTGCCCTGAAATGTGCAACTGAGCATCACAACAAAATGTTTAGTATGTATCAATATTATGGATGTACCTGTATACTGCCCAGCGAGTTTACTGCTACACCTTGAGAGGGTTTTATAAGTCAAGATGTTGGCCGATTTCATGCAAGAACTGATTTGATGATTAGTGGATTGACTTTTTAAATCAACTTCATGCAGTGCCTTGAGGTGACTACATTAGTTGTTCCATTTGAACAATTGATAAAGAGCTATCCACAACCTTTGATCTATGCAGACTTCAGTTTTTAGTTTTCAGTCCTCTGAGACCTTCATCAGAGCTTATCTCTTATACTCATTGATTATTCCCTGCTCCTCAAATATTGAGCCGGGTGGAGCAGTGGTCACCCTGCGTAATCTCCCTTTCAATTATTTACATCAGACCATGTGCAAATTCATAAATGTTTCATATTCCAAATGTTCTTGGCTCGCCATGAGGTCAAACACTTTGATGAATTGAGATATTTAAAACCAAACACTGTTTAGAGTATTACTGCTGTTGCAAATATTTTGCATGGGAGTGCATTTCATCAGTTGTGCTGCCTCACACGTACTTACACAGCAGTGCATTAATAATGAATACAAATAAAAAGCACTTCAAATTTCCAAACCCAGCTAGTTGTGTTAAATACAAAATGTTGCTCCAGCTGTTCAAAAATCAAACTCAGTGGCACATAATCCACTCATAATCAAATTACGTTAGAGATATTCATCCGTGGTTTTCTACTAAAAAAGATATTATGTGTTACTAAATACATTTATTAACAGCCAGGTGTTGTATAGCTAACCGTGCAAATGCTAACTGATGAAGCTAACGCACATTGCTAACATTAAGACTGAATAGTAAAGTGAAGAAATATAAAATAGTGTTGAAACATCTAACCTGGGTAATAATAATAATGGAAGCCTTTTGTTAGATTTCTTTGTACATATTTTGTATTAAAAAGATCAAATGGTTCAAAGTTCCTGTGTAGATATATTAGCCGTTTTAACGCCCAGGTGTTGTAACGGTACAGATGCTAACTCATGAAGCTAACTTACATTGCTAACTTTAAGACAAATACTGAAAAGTTCAAAAAGGACATTTGAAATAGGATCAGAACATCCAACTTTGTAAGAGTAATGGACACTTGTTGTATGTTTCTTTTCCATATTCTCCCCACTATTAACGGCCAGGTGTTGCATAGCTAATGGTACAAATGCTAACTAATGAAGCTAACTTACATTATTTTTTGTTGAGTCTGAGACTTTCCCTATTTTAATACTTTTTACAGAATAAAACACTAAAACAATATTTCAGTAATCTCACAGGGACTTGGTAACAGCTCCAATTTGCCAATGTGGAGACATAAACGTCTAAATTCAAGCCTGTAAATGTCCATCCACAAATTTAGGAGCATAGCTTTCAATGAGTATAACATCAGAAGGCTTTACGCTGTAGGTGGTTTCAAGTCTTGACCCTGTGAAGCATACATTAAACATTTGACCTCAAGGAAAAAGACTTGCTGAGAACATCACGTTAAAGGTCTCCTTAATGAGTCATATGCCGAGGCTGTGTAAAATGGGTCATATTAACGGGATATAGAGCTGGGGAGCCTGAGAAAACACACTTCCCTCGAGACATAACATCAATATGTTAGCACAATCACATGTTTGCCTCTTTAACCTGCATGAATACATGTTCATGCATTAACCAACAGCCATGAACAGTTGGAAGTTATGCTCTATCTTACATTATTCAAGTGTGTGTGTGTGTGTGTGTGTGTGTGTGTGTGTGTGTGTGTGTGTGTGTGTGTGTGTGTGTGTGTGTGTGTGTGTGTGTGTGTGTGTGTGTGTGTGTGTGTGTGTGTGTGTAAAGTACTTTAGCATATTGTTGAATAATGGATTAACGAGTAACTGGTGCACCACAATCCTGCAGCACAGCATGGAAACTTAAAATTAAAAGAGTCTACAGCGTTGGAATCAGTAAAAAAAGATCCCTTCTAATTGTGTTGACACCTACACAAATAAGTCTGGGATACACAGAAGCATTATAGCGCCGACATCTTCTTTATGTTTAATCATTAATGAGGGAGGTATTATTTTAGTTTGGGTCAATAGATGTATGTGTGGCTACAACAGGAACACTATATGATGTAATGTCTCCATCTAGTGACTGAAAGGGGGTAAAACTGGTGCCTTACACTCATTATTTTATCTTTCACCTGGATGCTCTTGGAGGAAAATGGATCAGTAAAATAAACAATGAAGTATTGCACTAATATGGGGTCAGATCAGTCTCATAATACACAAATCAGGATCAGAAATACTTTATTCATCCCAAACTGGGACATTTTTGTGTTGCAGCAGCAAAATACAATATAATAATAATAAGAAATATACAGATAAAATAGTGCAATGAAACGGAATATTAAATGAAAATATAATATAAATGTACAGTGTAAAGTGTGCATGTTGTGTCCAGTTAACAGAGAGGCTATGGAGCAGTGAGTTGTCTGCCAGCCAGAGGGGAATTATTGTAGGGTGTTATTGCAGTGGGCAGGAATGTTCTCCTGTATCTGTCCTTGTGAAAGCAGAGCAGTCTGTTGGAGAAAGAGCTCCGCTGTCCTTCCAGCTGCAGGTGGAGAGGGTGGGTGGGGTTATTCCATGATGGACAACAGTTTGTTCAGAGTCCTCTTCTCCACCACAGCCTCAAAAGGGTCCAGTTTGATGCCGATGACAGAGCCAGCTTTCTTAATGAGTTTTTTAAGTCTAATGGTGTCACCGCCTCTGATGCTGCCCGTCGGTCACCGGATTTGTACTTGTAATGTTTTCCATCTATAGCCAATCAGATGTCTCCTCCATTCTAAGCCAATCACATGAGTGCGCCCCAACGAGGGTATGATTTCTTGCGTTCGTGACGTTGCGCTTCATATACGCATTTTGCTTCGTCCGGAGCTGGATCCTGAAATAAGTGTGTATCCTTCTGTGTGCATTTGTATGTTATGAGACTGATCTGACCCCATACACTAATGGTAGATTATTTTTCCAATTTTTGTTTTGATTGAAAGTGCAGAGAATGGCTTTATCTGATAGGATCACACATATACTGGCATTGTATCTGCTGTAAAGAATGACTGATTAAAGTTGTAAATCTGGTTTAATCAGTATTTAGTAATGCACAAATGACTGTGTGTCTGTCGTTGTGAAGCCATGGGTTATTATCCCTAAACTCTGCAGTTCACTGTGCAAAAGATAACTTTTCTGTTTGTCTCACGGCTCCCGTCAGACAGCTGCACAAATACCTGCTCAGCGCTAGACTTCACACAGCACTCTAAGTTAGCAGCTAGCTGGTGAACATGGAGCATTAAGCAGCCAATGAGCCAGATATTTCCCCCAAGAGTTGACAAAAAAAAACTCTGAGCTAAAATTAAAATGAAGATTGGACTTTCATTCAGCAGATGGCCCTGAAACACGAGTTAGAATGAATGTTAATTGCCTCTAACAAGTTTCTAATGTAAACTTAATAAGATGAATGATATGTCAGTGATTACAGCTTGTTTAAAGAGGCCCATTATGTTTTTGGGGGAGGGTTTCCCTTTCCTGCAGTGTGGTGTATAGGTTTGTGTGCATGTAAATGGTAGCGATATCACTATGTAAATCTTGTTCTTTTATTGGCTAGCTCTCCAACACATGGTACGTGATAGGCTAAGGGGCGGGACATCTCTGAGCTGTTGACCAGTCACAACAGAGCCGGCCAGCTAACCAATCAGAGCAGACTGGGCTCTGGTTTCAGACAGAGGGTGAAAAGAGGTGCTGCAGCACAGGCAGTATGAGAGAAATAAAGAGCTTTGTGAACATTAAGGTATGACATGTCCCAGTAGAGTTAAAAATAGAAATATGAACCTGAAAATGGGCAGAATAGGGCCCCTTTAAACTTCTCTTATTTGGACTAAAAACACGAGTTAATACGGCTGTAAATTTAAGAAAAGTTTAATATTTGGGGAAATAATTTTGTTATTGTCTTGGCTAAGAAATAGTTCCTAGATATAACCCCTCATAAACAAAAGTATGAACTGTTAATTAGCTTTAAAGATGGTGGTACGTTCGTACCAACCCTCTGTTTTCAGTCTTTATGCTAAGCTAAGCTGAACCTCTGCTTGCTCTTTCAGAATCATCCTACAGCTATAAAACGGTACCTTGTCATCTATGTGTCCCAGAAAAGCTCACAGTATGACTTTAAGACTATCTCTGTGTGACTGGGTTTGAGGCTCAAACAAATCTCTCCCCTGTAGAGAAGCTAACCAAGTGTCATAATGAAGATTGAATGACTAAATAAAGGAAGACCCTTTGTCTCTCTGAGAACCTAATTTGGCAGCAATTTTGTGCAATGTCAGTGCGACCCCTGTGGAAGATGTCTGTCAGCGGTTCACACATCTACTCCTGCCCGAGGGACACGGTGAGGCCGGAGAAAGTTCAACAGCAGTTCACAATTTGCACTGCAAAGACTACCTCATTTTACAGTTTATATTCCTCACCATCATCTCTTCCTTGCCTTCTCGTTATCCCCCTCTGAGGGATGAGAGCTCAAAGGTATGGGCGTACATGTGTCCTCCATGGACTGAATTTTAAGCATTTGATTGGATATAACAGTTGCGATAGCCTTAGAGGGATCTTCTCTGTCAGTTTCCTGCTGGTTAGAAGAGGTTTAGAACACCTGATGGATGTTAATTAATGTATCCCTCAAGCTTGGATTTATTTTCTACATGTGTGTGTGGGGCGGGGGAGGGGGGGAAAGGAAAACGTGAATGACACTTTGAATTAGAAGATGAGAGAGACTGCTGGGGTTTCATAAATTCAAGCTTTAAATTATGAGTTTGTACGTTTTGCAAACACAGCATTGTCAAAAAGATGACTTCAATTAAATCTTAAAGCCCAAATGTATTAGATGTTTCTGCAAAGTCTAAGAAAAATAATGAAATAAAAGCTCAGTGGTGATAATTAACCTGCCATTAAGGAAACAACAGCTTCTGCAGAGTCAGCAAATTAGAGTGTATCGCTGCCACTCCCTGCAGCATTTTCTCATTTGCAATTTCCTGATCTGTTCACTTTGGATGAAGTAGGATCACTCCAAAAATCATAGGCTACAAATAATTGAAAGCCCAACTTCAAGTCACAACTTTATTTACACCAGAACTGAAGTTGCAAGTCAACTTACTGTTTAGTATTGATCAAAATATATGAATCGATTAATCTTCAAGGTAATTTTTCATGCAAAAATGGCAGGAAATGCTGTTTTCAGACCCATTAATGCTGGGATTTACTCATTTTCTCAGTTTTACATCGTATTAAACAGAAACCAAACAAGACAACTATAGACGGAAATTGGACTTTGAAAAACTGGGAAAGATATTTGCACAAATGTTTGAGATTTTGTAAAATAATAGTTGAATATGTGTAATTGAGCAAACAGTCAGCAGATTAATAAAGACCCAAATCCATATTTTGATGTGTTTTTATTCTGAGCATCTAGCTTTAATGTAACGCTGTAAATAATAGAACAATGGCCAATGAGATCCCTTATGTGGAGAACCTTGACTTGAAAATATTTAGCTGTCCTTGTAAAATCAGTTCTTCCATATTCGCAGCTTTAATTAGCCTCCCGCTGAACCCAGGATTTATTCAGTCAAGGTCTTTCCTTTTGAAGTTTAACAGAAAAGGAGAAACTTTACACACAAGCCTTCAGTCCAATGTTTAACTTTTAAATTAAACTAATCGTGGATTTGTTTTACTCTCTTAAGAAATCTCAAAAATTGAACAAAAACAGGGATTCAGATAATAAACAACTGCGTATTGAAGATGAAGAAGATTCAACTTTATTGTCATTGCACAGAGTACAAGTACTAGGACAACGAAATGCGGTCTCTGCATTTGACCCATCCTAGTGTTAGGAGCAGTGGGCTGCCATTATGTACGGCGCCCGGGGAGCAGTGTAGGTAACCAGTGTCTTGCTCAGGGACACCACGGTGGCACTAGGTCTTTCGGGGACCTTCCAGTTCCCAGGCCAACCCCCTATGGACTTCGCCACCACCGTATTGATACCAATCTTGGAGCTTCTCTTGAAACCGATTTCGTGCTGGGTTATCATTTAATTGGTTTTCATTATAGACATTTCTAACACAACAAAACCTCCTTGATGTTATGCTCTAAATGAGATGTTTCTTGTGCAATTGACAGTGTATTTTGATGCCAACATTTTAAAGAACTATAAATTGTAAATTCATTCTTGCACATGAGTTTGAAATGCTGCGTTCAAGGACTCACTCTCATGTTGTTCTTCCAACTAAAGACATGCAGAGACGTTCTTTTAGTGTCAATGTTCTAAAACAGAATAACATCTTTGTTAAAACACATGTCCCTAACTTTTTTACCTGCTGCTCTATTTTTCAATCTTTAAACGTATTTTTTTTAATCATTAGTAGCTTTTACCATTGTTATTGTTATTATCACATCATGTTCATTATCTTTTGTATATTATTAGTAGTAATTCTAGTGCTTGTGGTATCGGAATAGTAGTCTTGGTGTTGGTTTGTAGGCTAGGTGTGCTTTAATTTAACATAACACAGTAATAAGTAGAACATGTTTAGGCAAATGATAGACTTTTGAGTCACTTTATGTCAAACACCAACAGAACAAATAGTGAAAGGACTCTCAGACACCAGGATGTATTAATTGCATACAGTTCCCAGTACAAACTCACGTCCTAACAACTCTTTAATCACTCGTGCTGCATGATTCAGCCACTTCCCCGGCTGAGCCAGCAAATTGTCTGCGTGTACCATTTTCTTATTTCCGACACCCCGTGAAGGCACCATCTACTCCAGTGACCGTATCATGGCGCAGCAGAGGCCGGAGACATCATGAGACATCCCCGCATTCAAACTTTGATTTCACCTCGAATTGTGTGATATAAACCCCTTATTCTCGCTAAAATCATCAACATCTTTGGAAGACAGACACTGGTGAGTTCGCTTGAACTGAGCTTACTTATTTTTGAGTTTATTTTTCGTCCAAGTGGAGGAAAGACAGCCCGTAGCGTTACGTTATGTCTGACCGCAAAAGAACGTGTGCAGAAGTTGCAACACTTTCCCTTCTTGCGCGGTGTTGTTGTTGTTGTTGTTGTTAGCTCCGAGTGACACTTAATCTGTATGTGTGTTTCTGTGGTTTTGTTTATGAGCTAAGCATTAGCATTAGCATCTATATTATCACAGGCCAAACATGGCATTGGAGAGACATGTCTTCCTCTCTCTTGAGGCCTCAGTGTGCAGTCATATGGACTTGTATGGTGCATACCGAGGGATGCATATGTTTATTATAACTAGGTGTGGAATGTAACTCGGTACCTTTACTCAAATACTGTAGACTAGCACACTTTTGAGGCACTTTTACATCAGTTTTTCCATGCTACTCCTAGTCAGTGGTGTAAATGATCGAAGTAGAAGTACTGTACTTAAGTATCATTTTGAGGTACTTTACTTGAGTGTGTTCATGTTAGGCTACTTTGTACTTTTACTCCACTTCATTTATTTTGTACCTTTTTAGTTACTTTACAGATTTGGATTAATGATTTGAAATATAATCAGCCCTTAAATCAGACTTTAGTTCCACCTGCAGTAAATCCAGCAGCTACCCTGCAGTATACAAAGCCATTCAAACTAGCTGCACCTTTACCAGCTCTGAGAACACTTTAATGATCAATCATTATAAAACATATCAGAGATATTATTCTGAACTGGACCAGTCTGCAGAATAAGTGCTTTTACTTTTGATACTTCAAGTATATTTTAATGCTGATACTTTTCTACTTTTACTTGAGTAACATTTTGATTGAACTTGTAACCGAGTATTCCTACACTCTGGTACTTCTACTTTTACTCAAGAGCAAGATCTGAAGTACTTCTTCTTAAGAACATAAGTCTAGCATTACTACTTTTATTTGAAACTAAGCTTCGATTTCTTTTCTTTTTTCACCACTGATTATAACTCAACTCTGTAAGTCTTGGTACAGGAATGAGAAGAATGCAGGGGCAGATGAAGGAGCACAGATCTTGGTATTTGAAATGATCCCTGGTGGTTTTAAGACTTGGAACAAGCCCTCAGTGTGGCACTAAAATCTACTCTTGACTGCACTCCCAATGCAAGATTTAAGAGTTATCGTGCAGCTTTATCCACTTGGCTGGAGGACAGACAGAAAGCTCAGTCACAAAAAGATATACATGACCTGACGGGGTGGGGGGGGGTATTATTTATTATTATGATATTATTGGACAGCTAGTATTCTATGCAATCTAATATTACTGATGCATTGTAGTGTAAGCAGAGTTTAACTATGTCAACGTGGAGCTAAGAAGACGTGTTTGAAAGTTAGATCCTTACCGCATTATATTTTATTAGGCAATCATACAGTGTGTGTTACATGTTGAGCTAAAATGTATTGGAGTCACTACAGTACTATTTCCCTCTCAAATATAGCATGTTATCAAGCTATATAAAATGCAAATGCTTAGATAACACAAGTGGCTCCACATTGAACTTCAGTAAATGTACTTAGAAGGAAATGTGCTTGAATATGGGTTGTCGGTTTTGAACGGCATCTTTTATGCCGCCTCTTGTATAGTGTCTTACCATAAGTTCCACAACCAAAATGCACTAAAGAGTGAGACACCGTTCAATCCTGAGACATTTCTGACACCGTCCTCTTATCTGAGTGTTATTGCTGCTGGTGGCCCCATGCTGGCCCTGCTCTGTGGGGGGTGAGATGAGTGTGATGTGGGCCGGTTGCCTTTTTATGGCCAGGCTCAGCTGCGGAGGACCAGAGACCTGCTGTCCCTTGCTCGAACCCAGCAGCCCGGAGCGACAGCAGGCAGAGCAGCTGTCCTTAGTGAGGGTGGTCGACCACCATGTTCTGACCCTACAGTGCAATCATCTTGAGCACTGGTGCAGGAAAAATCGTCCAGAGGATGTGCCGCTTTTCATAGTTTCAAAGTGGCATATATGTAACAGTTGCTGTCACGGTTTCCTTCCTTTGTTTCCATCAAGCCACTAGATGCCTCAAACAGACATTTCTAACCCGTTTTCTGTTGTTTATTTGTTTTTACTTACAGTTTTGATGACTTGTTTGCCTTCTGATTATGTTTTGATGTGGTACGACTCGCGTTTAATCAAAGAAATAAACTCCTCACACACGCTCAACAGAGAAAACAGGCCTTTACAATAGTCAAAGACATCAAAACAACAGAGGCAAAGCTCGAACAAAAGAGACAACATAGATCTTCTTTCTTTGTTTTACTTTGTGGAGTCTAATGTATCTTAACGGTAACTTATAACGGTTAAAAACGGTGTTTCGACGGTGTCATCTCACCAGGTTCCTCCACCTTGGGAGATGTAGTCTTTAATACTTCCTTGACTACAGAGGTGATGATTAGATGACAACATTTGGCCAAAATACTGACCCTAACATTTGCAAAGATATTAAATATGAAACGCTGTACACAGTAGAGCTATTCAGCTGTTCTGATGACTGATATTGACTTGACAGCTTTAAAGCCTGAATGCAAATTGTCTTTGCTGGTAATCGACCTCTCACACCAGTATGAGGCAATGCTTGTATCTAACCAGGAGACACACTGTAAACAGCTCCATGTAAGCTGAGCCTGTTTTTGATTTACCCTCCTCACATGCACAGAACAGCTCCTGAATCAACATGTTTTATTTCCTGAATACTCAGACTCTTCTGGAAGCTACGTAGTTTTATGGAGCGGTGGCTCATCGCAGAGAATAAATCAAGATGGATTTTGCTAGATGATGCTTGGATTTTCTACCTTATTTGTTTGGGTTTAGACTCAAATATCTCAGCAAATACTCAGTTGGTTGCAATGTCATTGTGTACAGGCATTCAGGGTCCCCAGAGGATGAACCCTGCTGTGTTGAGTAATCCCCTTATCCTTTCCTCAAATGCCACCATGAGGTTAATGTTTGTTTTGTTGTGGAAATATCTCAAATCCTATCAGATGGATTGCCGGAAATGTGGGTTTAAACATTCATTTCCCCCAGAAGATTTTTTAAATATTATGCAGACCTCTTTCAGATTTAATCTCAGGTGGTAATCAGGTCAGAAGTTGTCCAATACTTTGGTTTAAGACCAAATAGCCTAACTTATGACTTAAATAAGCTATATGACATTCAAATCAGTCTCAGTTGTAATTTCTGTTAGGTTATGAAAGCAAATGCTAGCATGCTAACTCAACTGAAATGGTAACAAATTGCAAAACAACAACATGTTTACCATTGTGAGACTGTTAGCATCATGCTAACGTTAGCATTTAACTTGTTTTATCTCCAAGAGGTTAAATTAGTCATCGTTTCTATTTGCAGCACTTGTCATAATTTGCCTGTCTACTGATATATCATGGCTCCCAAATACAGGAATAGACCCCCCCCCCAATCAACCATTTCAGAGAATTTAAAACAACATACACTTCCCTCTGGATGCAACTGAAGTCCTGTGACTCACAGCATTTTATTCCTCTGAGTCTTTTTGTCCTGACTGTATACCTGCTGCAGTTCAGACTGATATAGTGCGTGATGGAACGGGCCATAGGGTCCCTTTCACCCTTATAGCTGTGTAGGTCAAATGCCGCCTGTCACACTGATCTCTATGTCCTCCTCTCTCTCATAGCAGGGAGATTGTTTCCACACCTCTACTATTTCCCTGCCTCTCTTCTTCATCTGAGAGCTTAAATACCTGCACGCTATTCTTGTGTGTGGCTGGTAGACACATCGATTTCGAGCTCGATCGAGTGTTTGGCTGAGCTTCATCTGGGTGATAATGTGCAGGAAAAGAGAAGTGCTTACACATGTAGATGGGGCCCAGATGTTTTAATTACTACTCCACTCTTTCAGTCTAGAGGCCAGTGGGAGTAAGACACCGAATACACGACTGAATGAAAGGGATTCTATGTAGGGAAATGTCATTATCCCCTCCCACGGCAATCACTCATACAGAAGTTAGTCAGGGTTGTGAGGTCCCGTCTGTCCTTCAGGGGAGCAGAGAGGTCCCTCACAGAGCTGCTGTACACCGCTGCATTGTTGAACCCCTGTGAGGAATGTGTGCCGAGTTCTCTGGACCGACGACAGGGGCTTTATGACAACCTTTAAACTAATCTCTGTAAGGAGATACCTGTGTATTTTAGGAAAAGAATGATCATCTCCTATAATACTCCTGGATGAGCCCTTCAGGCAGTCAGGAGGAACTCTGTGTCTCGTTTGTTCCAGTGTTTTTGTTGGTTTTTCTACTCTGTTATATTTACCGGCTGTGACAGTGTGTGTCTGGTATTCTTTTCACCTTGTGAGTCAATGTGTTTGTCATTATGTGGTGTATGCTGTATATGTGTATGGACAGATGGTGTCACTTCGATTTTTTTGCAAGTCTCCTGCCCTACATAGAGATATCTTACCGCAGGGTTTTGTCTAAACCGGGCGACAAAATGCAGATTTCCCCCGTAAAATGTTAAAGTGATGCCAGAAAACAATATTTCTGTTGGTCAAAAACATATAATTACTCCG
Source organism: Eleginops maclovinus (assembly GCF_036324505.1). NCBI lineage: Eukaryota > Metazoa > Chordata > Actinopteri > Perciformes > Eleginopidae > Eleginops > Eleginops maclovinus. The sequence goes on along the minus strand of NC_086349.1, from coordinate 24,300,840 downwards.
AAAATATGAAAATTGTGTCAAATAAAACGTCAGACGGCAGAGACAGATTTGTTGTAACGGAGAATAAACCGGTGGGTCTGCTGAAACTTTGATTCCTGAATGATTTATTATTATTATGATTATTATTATTATTATTATTATTTATTATTATTATTATTATTATTATTATTATTATTATTATGATTATTTATTATTATTATTTATTATTATTTATTATTATTATTATTATTATTATTATTATTATTATTATTATTATTATTTATTATTATTATTATTATTATTAATTATTATTATTATTTATTATTATTATTTATTATTATTATTTTCTATCGAGGAAGTAAAGAAACCATCACTCTGGGTTTATTTGGTGTTTGACATGCAATATATGACTCGGCAGCGTCAAAACGTGAAGGACCTATCATTTCTGCTTCGCTGTAATGCATTATTTACGCTGGAAAGTGGGCGGGGACGTAATTTTGTCCGGAAGTGACTTCAGCGTACTATATTCTTCTATAAGAAAAAGCTTTCACCAAATTGAAATATGCGTAAATACGTCAGGAACCACTATTTGCTCGGTTGCGCAGTTATTGATGCATTTCAATCTTGACAATACATCGCTATTAAATCAATATAGTGATGTGAGGCTGGATTTGTGTGATATAATTGTTCCTTTCCCTGGTTTTTAAGACTATAAAACAGTTCAGTAATTTCATTTTCTGAACTGTTTTAGCTTTTTTGATATTAGCTTTTAGACGCTAAGTCTTTATGTCCATTTTAGTTGTGATTATTACTTAACATGTTCAAAAGTGGTGCTAATATTTATTGAAAAGCATCAATGGTCGTCCTTCAGCATTGTCAAAAATATTGAGTTATTCATAAAAAATTGCCTGAAAGGATATCTGATTTTACTCATATTGCTGAACCCTAATTTGCAGTTTGTTATTGTCTTAAATGTGCAACTTTAGCTGCAACAACTCCAATGTTTTTATGAATTCAACCCAGAATCAGGTAGCCAATCATGTATCTAGACTCTTTTAACACCTCATCTTGATTCTGAGCACAGTTTTAACCGTGTTTGTCAGCTGTAGTCCGAGCAGGTCTCTGTGTTCTCGGGGAACCTGACAGACTATTGTGACAGGAAGCGTTTTGTTTTGGTGTGCTGCTGAGCGACTGATGGCGAGGCGGCCCGGGCTCAGCTGGCTCCTCTCACTTACTTACCGCTTACTGAGTGACCACAGAAACATACCAGTGGGGAAGGGGGGGTTTACACTCTCAGCCCCCAGCATGTTAGGTGTTCTCCTTAAGTCCACCCCCCCTCCCTACTGTTGCCTGGAAATGGACACTGCCGGTGTATTTATAGCCCACTGAGCACAAGCGAGGTCTGTATCTAAAACACGGTGAGATTCAGATCCAGAGTCGCGCTGAGCTTCGCTGTCAGATTTTCTAGACTGTTGGACCAAACGTGCCTGGAGGGGCTCATCAGGTAGGGGAAATAACACGATTTAGGGTTTATTTATTCAAAAGTTCTTGATGTGTTTCAGTCACTAGGCTGTTACATTGCCTACCATGAGTTTGGTTGTATCGTTCTTAAAGAAACCGGTGAAATTTACTGGAGGAAATGTAAATTCTCTCTGTGATCATGTTGCTCTTAGGTTTTTATATTGATACTTGATGATTAGTTGTTAAATATTATAATAATTATTTCTCTTTTCTCTTGCCAGTATAGACAACTGTGTATAAATGTGTGTGTGACGTTTGCTTACACGGTGTAAGAGCTGCCAGTATCTGACGGTTAGGTGATTCATCAGTCGCCAACTTCTTTTGATGATCCTTTAATCATTTTTGTACATTTTCAAGTAACAATGACAAAAATCCCAAAGTTCAGCTCCTCAATTATGAGGATTTACAGTTTTTTCTGGACTTAACGGATGAAGAATAAGAAAGGTTTGGGGTTTTGAATCAAAAGTCATTCGAGAACTCTTTTGAGAGTCTTTTCACACATTTTTGGACACTACGTAGACGAATCGTTCCTTGATTAACAAAGAAAGGAATCAGAACATTACTCAATATAGAAAGTGTTGGCTCTCCATGGCGTGTAACATATAGTGGTATCTAACATGTGCTGCGTTGCATTTTGATGTATCTGGTGTTTATGTGTTATAGATGAAATCATCAGTCTAACCACGACCACCAGAACCTGAGACACCCAGAGAGCGGAGAGATGGAGAAGCCAGCGCTGCAGACCCAACCGTCCACCCTTCCTTTTTTCGACACGTCCCACGCCTTCAACCTGCTGCGGGGGATCCATGAACTCCGAGCAGAGCGAAAGTTCTTCGATGTGACGTTGTGCGCTGAGGGCCACGAGTTCCACTGTCACCGCACCGTGTTGGCCGCCGCCAGCACCTACTTCAGAGCGATGTTCGCAGGGACTCTGAAGGAGAGCGCTATGGACCGAGTCGTTCTACACGAGGTTTCGGCAGAGCTTTTGGGTCTGCTGGTGGATTTCTGCTACACGGGGCGGGTCACCGTCACTCAGGATAACGTGGACGTCCTGCTGAAGACGGCCGACCTGTTTCAGTTCCCCTCGGTCAAAGACGCCTGCTGTGCGTTCCTGGAGCAGCGGCTGGACGTTACCAACTGCTTGGACATCCAGGACTTTGCAGAGGCGTTCGCCTGTAGAGAGCTGGCCACCAGTGCTCGCCGATACGGCCTCAAAAACATAATGGAGCTGTCCAAAGGGCTGGACTTTGAGCGGTTGCCTTGGAAGCGCCTCCTGGAGTTCGTCTCAGATGATGAGCTTTGCGTGGACAAGGAGGAGGCGGTGTATCAGATCGCGGTGCGCTGGGTGAAGGCTGATCTGAAGCGGAGGCTGCACTACTGGCCCGAGCTGCTCCAGCAGATCCGCCTCCCCTTCGTCAGGAGGTTCTTCCTGTTGGCCCACGTGGAGAGCGACCCGCTGGTCTACCTGTCGCCCACCTGCCTCCGCATGGTGAACGAGGCTCGCAGCTTCCAGTCCTGCGAGTACGACCGCCACGACAGACCCTGCCACCGGATGCGTCCGCGGCCGTCCACCGGACTGGCGGAGATCCTGGTGGTGGTGGGGGGCTGCGACCAGGACTGTGACGAGCTGGTCACTGTGGACTGTTACAACCCGCAGACCGGACAGTGGAGGTACCTGGCCGAGTTCCCCGACCACTTGGGAGGAGGCTACAGCATAGCGGCCCTCGGGAACGATATGTATGTCACAGGTGAGTCAAACCCCCTTTCTATAAGGGCCAAAACACAATATGAACTTGTGCAATACTCACACCGAGGAAAGAGCAATATATTTAAAGGCGAAATATGTGTACAATATGTGGAGGTTTTAGAGAATGTGCATATATGCAGCACAGTGGATAAAGTTCTCCATCTTGAAGTTAGATTTCTTTAGTTGGCGTCCCAGTTCCTGAAGGACAACAGTCGGCCTGCAGTGGTTCGGTGTCTGTGTCTCAGAGTCGGTGTAGCGTGAACGCTCCGGTCTTTAAATTTCCATCCCGCTCCTTCATTTTAGGAAATGGCCGCTTATAAATAAACTCCAGGCTCTTTGGGTACTGGGTCTCAGTGTTTGTGACAGGGTAAAGGTAGGCAGGACAGCAGTGGGGTTGAGGAATACCCGTAGACTTTCAATCAGGGTTATGTCTCCTGCAAGAAACTACAACCCTGTAAGCTCACTAACAGCAGCACATGGTTGCATCGCATTGAACGGCAGATTTCGATGAAATGTATTTATTTTGTATAATAGATTTTGATGTCAAATATACAGGGTTCATCAGGCTCTTTTTTTAGGCTTCACATTTATTTCATTACTGGGATATTTGTGTTGTCAGTCATAAAACGGAGTATTGCATATTCCTTTAATATTAGAACATGTATTTTATTTAAGGCTGTATTAAACATGTGCTTCTTGTTGGACTAAACACTTTGATAATTAGATTTAGATTATTTTATGTGATTTTTCATTCATTCGTTTAAGCGGGATTATGTGTAGAGTATGGAGATTTATACAAATAATGTAAAATATATCCGTAATAATGTTGTGATTGATTTTGAAAAACATCAATCGCCAAACCTTAATGTTTATTCAGAAGGAGTAGAAGGGTCTTACATTTCCTGTTGAGGGGATTTCATTTGTATTCAGAAAGCCAGAGGAAGGAAGACAGAGCATTATTTCATATCCCATTACCTGGAGGATTGGGTTTAATCTGCTTTTCCCTTCGCTGTATAATATAACCTGCATCTTTACTGCACCAGCAACAAATGATAAACCCCCGGTGCATGTTAACCACGTCCGTTTCCTCCAGGCGGCTCCGATGGCTCCCGCCTCTACGACGGCGTGTGGCGCTACAAGTCCAGCGTGAACGAGTGGACGGAGGCGGCGCCCATGCTGAAGCCCCGCGAGTACCACAGCTCGTGCGTGGTGAAGGGCCAGCTGTACGTGGTGGCGTCGGACAGCACCGAGCGCTACGACCCGGTTCAGGACTGCTGGGAGGCCTTACCTCCCATGCTGCACCCCATGGACAACTGCTCCACCACCACGTGCAGCGGGCGGCTGTACGCCATCGGCTCGCTGACCGGCGAGGAGACCATGGCCATCCAGAGCTACGACGCTGAGGCCAACCGCTGGGCTCTGGTCAGCTGCGGACAGATGCCGCCCTGGTCTTTCACTCCCAAAACTGTGACGCTCAAAAGCCTCATCTACTTCATCAGGTTCGGAGACATTACTTCATTCATTTCTTTATTTAGAGTGTAGGTTGAAGGTATATTGCTGTTGTCTCCTTCTTAAAGCAGTAGTCCAGATATTATGTGTAAACACCAATGGTGGAAAGTTAGTGTATTCCAGGAGTGCACCTTAATACAATTCTGGAGTTATTTGTACTTAAATATTTCCAATTGATGCTACTTTTTACTTCTTCTTCTTCACCAAATGTATTATTGTTACTAGTTACTGTTTAGGTCAAGGTAAAGTAAAAGCAACAATACACTTGTAAGGTATAAAAGCTGATAGTATAGTTGCTGAAGATGACAGAAATTATTACAATACGTTTTACAAAAAGCAGTGTAGTTGAGACAAACCCACCAAAATGAGACCTTTCCCTTTTAATTTCAGGTTTACTTTTATTTAAATGTATTTTTTACTTAAATTCTCCATTTAAACATTGAGAATTTCCAACTTTATTTACCAAGACTTCATTTCTTCTTCTATTAATCATCTCAAAACCCAACATATTCAACTTTTGATATGGGCCAACTCATATGTTGGGGAACAACGGCCTAAACCACCTTAAGTAGTTTTATAAAGTATTTATATTGTAGTTGTTACACCACCCTGGCCTCGACCATAGAGAACTGTAGAATGCTGAATTAAATATGTCCGTCACAGGGGGTTTATTTTCTGCAGAGCGCGTTCTTTAACTCATCATACTTTGAATTGAAATGGTTTTCTTTTAACGTTGTTGTATTGGAACTTTAGTTACGTTAAGGCTCCGAGTACTTTCACATCTGATACATGTTTTATAATGAAGGCATGTGGATTATATCAACTAGTAAACAGTTATTCTGGTGTTCCACCACATGGGTGCGCTAACAAACTCCTGCTTGTCTTTACTCGGCCCTGTTACCTGTGAGAAATGCCCAAAAAAGCGTATTATGAAAATGAATGTAGAAAATATCCTACTCATGGTTTAGAAGTGACAGTTGAAATGCTCTGTTAGCTATGAGTCAAGTGCAGTTAAATGATGTTACTCAATCCCACTAACATGTGGCATACTATGTTTAGAAGAAACGTTGCTTCATAATACATTGTTTGTTGCGATCTTCAGTGAAGTTAGCGTGTCTGCATCTGAGTAATGCCTGCGCTGACCGTGGTGTGTTTCTATTTGTAGGGATGACTCGGCCGAGGTGGATGTTTATAATCCTCAAAAGAACGAGTGGGACAAAATTAGTCCGATGACCCAGGTTTGTATTTCACATCTGACGCTAGCATGCTTCATAAGTAACCTGTTAGCTCTCTAATAGCGCTGACCCATAATCAGGTGTCGACAACACGGCAGTAAATTCAAGTATGATCATAAATAAACGAACGACTGAAGTTTGTCACTGTTTTATTTAGCTTTCTGAGTACAGTACGGCCTTCTGGATCCCTATTATTACTTTCAAGCTTTGTTAATGTCAAATATAACTGCCTACTACAATATAACAAAGCCCCAAAGTTGACAAAAGGCAGCCAAATGTTATCCTATGAATGTAAAATGTACCTCAATTAAAAGACAGTCATTTTATTTGATAAATTGAAATGGAGAAACATTTTTTTTATTCTCCTTTAACCACAAATAATTAGAATAAATAATACTTCAAATGTTCATTAATTATTTGTTTTAATTCCATTTTTCAACTTCTTAGTTTTAGCTTTTATTTAATTTTAGATTTTTTTTTTTCGCATATTCTAAAACAGAACACAGTTTTTCGAAGTGTATAAATGATGAAGACTGTGTATGTCATCTATAGTGGTTAGTAGAGGGTGTTGCTTTTTAAAGGAAATGATATATATTTTTAGACTCCCATTTAAAACGGAAACACACTGAACGATTTGTATTTACTATAAGAAGCAGATTCTTAGTTTTCCAAACGTACATTATCTTTATTTTTTTCATTCCAGGTCCATGTAGGAGGCAGTGTGTCGGCGCTGGGCGGGAAACTGTACGTGTCCGGAGGTTACGACAACACCTTCGAGCTGTCGGACGTGGTGGAGTCGTACGACCCGACGACCCGCTCGTGGACTCTCGCCGGGCGGCTTCCTCAGCCCACCTTCTGGCACGGCAGCGTCAGCATATTCCGGCAGTTCATGCCGCAGGTCACCAGTGAATGGGATTTCGGACCCACCGAAATCCCAGAGTCGAACGCCATCCACCTGCACCGGCACCAACGGCACCTAGCGCTCCAGAACCTCAACAACAATCTCAACCAGAACCAGAACCAGGACGTGAACCCGGCGCACTGATTGGACCCCAAAAAGACTGCGCCCTCCTCATTGGAGCAGCGGTGTGATGTTTCTTAGACTTGTTTAGTCTACCTACGTGACAGCTGATACAAAAGTACTGTTGGCAGTTGCATTGTGGGAAATGTAGGCATCCAATTCTAGGGAAGAAGGAAAATGCCAAGGCTGTTTCTATAAGCTACGAAAATAATGCTTGATTTGGATCCACTCCAAAATATATGTTCTTCCTTGTCCTCTCCTTCCCACTTCCACAAAGTTTCACTAGAACCAGGGCCCGTAGTTTTTACCTCACCCTGCTTACAAGCAAACCAAAAACACATCTAACTATATAGAGTTATTAACTATATCTCTGGTTTAAAATCTCTCTTGTTCCTTTATTTGATGTGTCTGCAGGTTTACAGCACTACAAAGTTCAACCAGTGTCCTCCTTTTACATTTGGCCCAGAACAAGAGCCGGTTATTTGTTCAGAAACAATCAGTTTACATTCCAAACAACGACAATCACAATTGAAACGTATTACTAAACAGCCTTATGGCTTCAAATGAAGGGTGGAAATATATTGTACTCAGAGTTGTATCGAGTAATCTTTTGTCACTATTATAGGATCTCAGGACGACTGCATGGTTTCAATAACTTGTATCGGGTTGATTTACCATTGAGTGACATTTAGACGTCTCCTCCTGAGCCCTTTCACTAAGCTACGTCAGCCTTTATAACCAGAAGTAGAATGTGCATGAAGAATTGTATTTAAGATTTGTATTTTTTTGTTGTGGTTTTGTATGTTTATTAATGGATATATTTGTGCTGTGGTTGCTTAGATGTCCCCGTATCTGTTGCAACAAGAAGAGTGACACGTTAGTGATGGGTGGTCGGTAACTGGAAGTGCAAAAGAATCTCAATTGTTCTCATGTAGTTCAGTTTCATGTTTTGATGGTAATGTTTTCTTAGTTTTCATACAAGTTTGTAAATACAGTATATTCCTAACCTAGCGTACTCTGTTTGTTCACGATGTGGTTGGCATTAATTGAACTGCAGGCAGGAGGGTTCATTAGCCGATTAGCTGTTAGCATGTTGCTAATATTATTCTTATAAACAGTGGATAGTATTTCAACCGAAGGGGACAATATTTTTATAAATAGTAGGAGTAAGCTGATGTATTCACTTATAAAGCTGTGTATTTTAGCATAAAACCATAACCTGTGTAGTGTCTTAATTCCAAATAATTTTGACGTCAAAACAGAGCGCCACTGAGGAGCATTTATTACTTAGCTGCAGTAGGCACATAGATGGAAAAAAAAAAAGCCAAAACAATATCATTTCACATTCATGCAGCCATCACAAGCATGCAGTTGATTTACCAAAATAAAAGCATGATTAGTAACTTCTCTCTAGAAACACACAAGTAGCTGACCGTGTTGCAGTTCCATCTTTGGATCGGTACATGTCCTTAAATCACGTTTAATGTAAGTGCTTCTCATTTAAGAAAAATGGTCTTCACAGTGACTTCAACTCTGAGGGATATTTTCTCAAACGTCCTCTGCATTTATCGTGGACTGGAACGCCTCTGTGTGCAGCTGTGTTTGCTGCAACACTTCAGGGCACACAGAAGCTCTCCGCCGCCCCGACGTGTCCCAGGTTCTGGTTGGAGACCACCTCTATCACCGGGCCTATCACCACCCCCACTACGCAGCTGGTAGCGAGGCCCGTACCCGAGTTCGGCTCTGGGTTTGTGGACTCCTCGATGTCAGCGGTCAGCTCTGGGATGTAATCGGTCTTCCCTGCGATCAGCGAGTCATCCGCTTCTTTCGTTGCTTCGTAATCATCCGGACTTCCTTCGACGTCCTGCACGATCAGGTTCCTCAGCTTCCTCTGCGAGGGTTGTAGTTCTCAGTGCGTTTGTGGATTTGAATGTGACGTCGTAAGTGTGCCTGGAAGAGGGAACGTAAAGGTCAAAAACAAGTCAATCAATTAATCAACATAAAATAAATCAACTACTATTTTCAATATTCAAATAATTATTGCGTGTAAAAAAGCAAACCATTTGAACGTTATTTTTTACTGAAGTTTTTGTTAAAAGTAAAACTATTAAACTCAAAATAAATGGTACCATACAAATAGTGCTGAATAAATATATACATTTACATTGGAAAAGACTACAGCTGCTTTAAACAGACACCATAATACCCTGTATTTATTAAAACATGTACCTTTGCATTATTGGGGTTGAGGGTTTTGCTCTGAAAGAAATCTGAATTAATTAAGTAAAATGAGTATATTAGAAATCGGCCAACATATGAAAACGTTGAGTGGATGAATTTGAGTTACAGTGAAGCTGTCATAAGGTCTTCTGCTCTAAAGTAATATTTAATATCTCTCCAAAGGCAAAGATACTGTGTGTGTTAACCTATTGTTAATAAGTCAGGGGATTTTCTTTAATTCAGATAAACCATACTTTTTTTTAACTATCATTCCATTAAATACTAACTCCTTAAACCGAATTAGAGATCCTGAGTAGTTATTGTGCCTTTAAAGGCCAAACACTTATCCTGCATTGTTGCACACAATGAACAACACCACATGACCTTTAAACACATGCAGGAACACTCCTATTGAACTCCACACAAAGGCCAGCGTCCCTTCCTATAGAGAGGATTACCATGTGAATACCACTGAGTACATATAGAACAGTGGCTCCACTACACCAGCACAAGCCTCAGTGGCCCAATGGATAAGGCACTGGCCTCCTAAGCCAGGGATTGTGGGTTCGAGTCCCATCTGAGGTGGCAGCAGAGTGGCGCAGCGGAAGCGTGCTGGGCCCATAACCCAGAGGTCGATGGATCGAAACCATCCTCTGCTAATTCATTTATGACTAATCAGGACGTCAGCTTACCTGTCGAGTGAATTTGTAGCCGCAGTCTATGCACTCAAACTTCCTCATGCCCTTGTGGCGACGCAGGTGAACCCGCAGTTGCTCTCTCGCTGTGAAAGGCAGGTACATCATTGAGCTCTCGGGTCTGTTTTCTTCATGGTACATTTTTAATTACAATTATTTTTTTGTAAGTCACCCTTGAAGGTTTTGCCACAGATCTGACAGCAGTGGGGTCGACCCTCCTCGTGTTTGCTGGCCTTGTGACGGACGAGAGCGCCTTTCTCTGTGAAGCGCTGCTCACACACATCACAGCTGAACGGACGCTCGCCAGTGTGTGTCCGCTGGTGTTTATCTAGACTGGCTGGTTTTAGACAGACAGATTCAAACACTAAATTATAAATATTTCAAATTAAGTTAAGAGTGTGTTCAAGAGTGTATCTGACTGCAGAGTGTTGGGACAAATCTATTACTATAAGTCAGGGGTTTCCCAAATGCACTGCTCCCAATCTGTGATTTCTCTCAGTCTCAGTCATTTCAAGAAACAGCCTTGACTTTAACGTAAACATATATCATTTGTAAGTATTTTGTCATTCATATTATGACAGACTTAGTTCTATTTTAGGGACACTTGTGTACACCATGTTAGAACTACAAGTCCCATAGTTCCTTGGCTTGGACATAAACAGGGAGTCTGATGATGCCAGGGTTTCAGTGAGTTAAACAGGGGCCTAGTACTTAAGCCCATTTAATTGGCATCATTGAAAGAATGCTGAATTAGTTATTTCATATAATTAATTGCAGTGTTGTAATAAAATACAGAGAACTACAACTGTATTATTTTAATTATGAAAACAACAGAGTCTTTTTTTGATGATTTTAAGCAGATTTATAGATGTTTTTTTCTAAATGGTCAGGAGAGATTTGATATCCTCTGGAGCTGTACGTCCCACTGATTCATCATGTATTTGTTTTCAGATTTGGCTGAGTTAGAAGAGAAGAGACAGCAGCAGACAGAGGAGGACGGTCTTTACCTTGAGTCCTGAAGGTCTTCCCACAGAGATGACATTGGTAGGGCCTCTCACCGCTGTGTATACGCAGATGCATGTTCAGGTTGTTCTTCTGGGAGAATGCATGGCCACATAGGGTACATACAAAGGGTCGTTCATTCCTGTAAGACCAAAAAGATTCAGACAATCTGCACGAATCAAATCACATTTGATCAGATCAGGAAATACCTACCTGTGAATGGCTTTGATGTGCATCTGCAGGCCGTTTCGACTGGACGCTCGATGGCCGCACTCCTCACACACAAATGGCTTTTCCCCTCGATGTTTGGCTGCTTCGTGCACACGCAGCTCCGTCCTAGTGAGGAAGGTTTTGGGGCACTGGGAACACTGAAAAAGGAGGATTTGTTATAACAGAAAGAAACTACAGCCTCAAACCTTGAGTTTATCAGTGCTTTTTTGCAGCGAAAACGGTGTGCGGTGTGCAACCTTTGTTTAGCTAAAAACAAACCTTCCACTTTCTGTAAATACATCACCAGTTAGTCAAATACACATGAAAGGACTTACTGCATGTGGTTTGGGATGACCATGGACCTTCATCATGTGAATTGTCAAGTTTTTCTTGTGCATAAACTGTTCAGGACATGACGAACACTGGAAAAAATGACACCACATCAATGCAGCTGATTTCAAAATGGACATTTAAATGCTATATTTGTTGTGTCAGGTTTTACCTTGTGGGGCATATTCCCCGTGTGGGACACAACGTGCAAACGCAGCTCCACTTTCCCGTTAAATGTGGAGGAGCATGTCACGCAGGTGTACGTCTGTAATGGAATCGCAGCACACACACTGATGTTTCACACTTTATATTCTTACTTGATATTTAGGACAGATTGACACACTCACCTGCGCTTTAGCACAGTCTTTCATCTCATGTAGCGACAGGTTCTCCTTCCTGAAGTACCTCTTTCCACATTTAGCGCAACCAAAGGGCCGCTCGCCTGTGTGTCGCCTGTAAAATAACACACATTAGTTTCTAATCTATAACAAAATGTTGATGTAAAACTGAAGGGGTTTACCTGTTGTGGACTTTAAGGTAGTATTTGCTCCTGAAGGATTTGTTACAGATGGGACACAGCACACAGTCCTTCTTGGAGTCTTCCTCCACGGCTTCACCATTCTCACTTTTGTCCGTTTTAATCTGAGCTTTGCGCTTCTGTGCTGTTGAAGTGGACGGGAATAAGGAACCGGGCTCTTCAATGGGAATATACTCTTCATCTGTGTCTTCAGTGATCGCCTCAAAATCCCCCACATCATCTTCTTCCTCTTCTTCTTCTTCTTCTACGTCCTCCATCCCCTGGCTAACACCGTTGTCATTTAAGTCAATCTGCAAGTCAGATACCTGCAAATAGCACAAGACAAAGGAGATGATAACCACCATATTTGCTTAAAATCATCATTTGCAGACATTTCTGTGTTCTACCTCAGATTCACCGGTCAGCTGATCTGTGTTTTGGCTCACCACAGCACCAACACCACTCCCTGCCTCAGTGGGGCCAAGTGGAGCCATCTTATCCCCTTTTTCCTGGTCTGTAAAATCAGTAGTTTGGCTGTCATCAGTCACAAGTCGCCGGGGGCCCTTCACCACACGTCCAGAGCGAGTGGTGGTGGTGGTGGTGGTAGCAGCTCCAGCCGTCAAGGTTAAATCAGCTGTAGCAGCATCAAAACTGGACTCATCTTTTGTGATGGTGAGCAGGTTCTCTTCTTTGACGGGAAAATTGGGGGTCGTATCTGATGTGGACAGAGGTAGAAGAAGTATTCAGATGCTTTACCTGAGTAAAAGTACCAATTCTTTATTGTATAACTTTCTTACTTTTTATCTTCTTTACCTGTGTTTGTGTACGCACCATATACACCAAGGCAAATTCCTTGAATGTGTTAACCTAACTGGCAATTAACTTGAGTCTTATTCTGATTCTGATTGAGTAAATGTACTGAGTTACTTCCCACCTGTGGATGTGGACTTCCTGGGTCGGCCTCTTTTACGTTTGAAAGGCATCGGATCAGCAGGAGTGTCCTTGAACTGCTGACACAGTGAGAGAGCTTCAGGAACACACAGGCTGGTGGCCGCATGCTGCACCTTCTCCAGGTTGTCAGCATCCAGCTTCAGCTCCCCGGTGTAGACGAAGTTCAGCAGCAGCTCCAGGCCGTCTTTGGGGCACTCCTGCAGGCATAACTCCATGCACGGTGTAGCGGGCATGTTGGACTGCTGGAACAGGTCACTGAAGCAGGCCAGGATGCTGCGATGGGCCAGGTAGACCACCCCGCCTCCCACGTTCAACACTGCATCACAGAACCTGCCCACCGCCCTCTGCTGGTTCAGGGAGGACAGGACGCGCTGTGCATGGCTGCTCTCTGCTGCAGGCATCCCTGCTGTATTACTGTGGGCTGCTGCTTCCTGAGACAGAGGGACATCATACTGCATGTTATTAAAGTAAATTAGCATTGTAGTATTGTAGAATTCCACATGAGGTTGTATATTGTTGTACATTTTATGTGTATATTTATGTATTTTTCATTTACCTGACTTTAAATACAAGCTGTATTCCTACCTATCTCTATTTGATGATGGTTGGGTTGTAAATGCATGAGTTTCATCTTTGAAAATTAGTCGATTTATCCTTCAGTCAATCAACGGAACAAATATTTAAATAGCCTTTTTTGTTGTTGATGAAACAAACAAGGCAAGAAATGCAGTTTTTTTTTTAAAGGTGAGGATCTGTTGCTTTTACTTGCCTTGTGTGAGAAAGAACTGAATAGATTTGGGTGTTTTTGGACTGATCGGTCAGGTAAAACAAGATGTATTAATATTGGTGGAAATCAATATGCAATGTTGTAGTAGTAGTACTTAAAAGCAGGGATACTTCAAATGTATAAGTAACAATACTGATTTTTATAAAATCCCACCTATTATGCTGAAAATACTTTACTTGTATAGAGTTAGAATAAAATTGCACAACATCAGACATATCACAACTGAAAAACTACATTTTGAAGTGTTGCACTTGCATGCATCATGTTATTTACTTTCACAATTCAAGCTAACTGAATTACGTGTATGTCAATGATATCTTCATAAAATATATATATATTTAAATATAATATTTAAAGCTGTTCAGGTATATTTTCCTTGAATAATCCTATGTCTGCTACAGACGCTTCTTAAAATAAAATGATTGCAAACCCCTAGCTACCTACGCAGCTCGACGTTTATTTTCTAGCACATATTTAAAGACGCTCCCTTAGCATGGTACGCACCCGACAGCTGCATCACCTCTGCAGTATGGATGAAAAAAAGCGTGATTTATCTCCTTTATTGCTGAGAAGCTGCAGCCACTTGGTGTTGTTGTGTAAATAGTTTGCAAAAAAGTAGCAAAGCCGCTTCATGCACCTTGTTTTCGTTTCTTGTAGGCCCCTAAAAAGCTGCAAAAGGAAGAGGATGTGACGCTTTTTATGCGACCGAACTCCGGGATAAATGCTCGTTGTCCATTGTTAAACATCAACAGTCATATTATTAAGAATGCAATAGCAACACGTATACTTTCCATCTGTGCCTGCATTCATTTTTGTTATTCAGTTAGTCTATATTCATATTTAAGATAAAACGTAATGGTTTTGTGTAGTTAAATGTAAATAATCAAACTCCGGGTTAGCCTTTAGTTGACCATCTAGACGTCTGTGGCGCACACATGTTAGTTAGCCTGTTAGCACTGCTGTAGCACAGTTGTCCAGCTCCTTGGCTCCACTTTGCCTAAATAATAACGCTATCTGTTTAGTAAAATCACGGGTCATCTTCACATCTCTGCGTTGTCTTTTCACAACTGGGGGGTAAGTGTTCTCCACATGAATGCATTAAGATCAGATAGCAGTTAGCATAACTGTCAGTTGTTTCAGTGCTGTGATGGGTAGCCGCTATGTATTAAACACATGTAAAATGATTGGTATCACAGCAAATCATACTGTGTATTGTATGTGTGTTTTTAATTATTGTCCCACGTGTTGGTAAACTAAAGTACATTATAATACGTATGTTGCTAGCTCGTTGTGCTTCTTACTGCGGTTAGCTTAGCATTCAACTGCCATCGAACTGCTGCACAATTACAACTCATGTGTTTTAAAGTAAAGTTTTAAAGTATTCTTCTTCTCCTTCATACTCTTACCCTACTAGATTTTTGTTTATGGAAAATGGTTAAGTTACTAGCTGCTTTGAATTTAATATAACAAATAAAGTGTAGTATTGTGGGAGGAGATAAGTGACAGTGGTGTTCAGTGACTTTAGCTTTTACTCAAGAACTACTGGCACTACCGTCAAACTGTGTTGATTGAACATATGTATATATTACCTAGTTTTTGTTTTGTATACCCCTTTTTACCCACCCTTTTTTTCTAGGCTCTTATCTTTTTATATTATCTTTTATAGTTGCACTGTGGGACTGCCAGAAACGGTATTTCAGTGTTCTGTATGTTTAACACATGTGGAAACTTTAACAATAAAGTGGACTTCTCTGCTTAAGTACACATTTGAGGTACTTACACTCGAGTATTTCCACGTAATGCTACTGTGTACTTCTACTTCTTTACAATTCAGATGCAAATATTATGGTTTTACTCCCATTAGATGCTACTACATTTATGTCTGTAGATTAAAGATTAACAATATTATCAACAGTAAAAAGTATTTAGATTTACCTGGATTAAATTCACATTCTATCCAGCAGTAAATCAAGTAATTGAAATTAGTTCCACCTTTTACCAGCTTGATAAACCCATTAATACATCAATGATTATAAAACCTATATATTATTGTGAACAGGGCTCATTTGCATAAAGAGTACTTTTACATTTGGTTCTTGAATTATATTTTGATGCTATAACTTTCCTACTTTTACTTGAGTAACATTTTGAATACAGGACACTTTGGTATTTCTACTTTGAATTAAGTACCATATTTCAGTACTTGTTCCACCTCTGATGAATGATCCCCACAGTATATTCAGACTCTGCCCTGCAGTATGAACAATAATGTGACATACAACGCCATTGCATTAACAATTTTGATCAGATGATATAATATTTCTTCATGTGAAATGGACCATTCTGCAACATGTTCCTTTGATATTAGTGTTCTGCTATTGCAGGACTAACATTATTTCGTCACAGTGATATTACTACTTTCCTTTTAGCGTAGGATCTAGAATCTTCCACCATTGGTTGTTACCGAGTTAATTAGTGAATGGTAATTTTCTGCCATTCATTGCTCCCTTATCCAATGTTGTGGTGTCACCTGTCCTTTCAGATGCTAATTATTTATCTCTCTCTTTTTGCAGCCTGCCCCCTTTTTGTTTTCAATCAGCACCCACATGAGTAGTTGTTGATCACAGAATCATGAAGTCGCACAAACCCACACATGTTAAGGTCCATGCTAAATCTCAGAAGTGGAAGGATGTGAGGGGTAAACGGAGCCGGCCTCCCATCACTTCCTCTGAGCTCAACTCCAGTCCTGTCGTGGCCCGGATGGCGGTGGAGCACAAGGCGACTCAGAAGAAAAAGCCCAACGTCAAGAGATTAAAGAGCAAAGCAAAGCCTGTCTCTGTGTCCAAGACCAAGACCAACACCCCTCAGTCTGTGATTCAGAAACCTCACACACAGGCTAATGGAAGCTCAGCGTTTAAAATGGACAATGATTCAAATGACTCCCTGGACTGGAAGGAGTACTCCCTGTCTATTCATGGGAATGGTGTGAAAACCTCAGGCGAAATAGATGATGTAGAGCCAGTTAGACTGGAAGGAGCGTCTCTTCATAACTGTGCAGAGAGGGATGATCGACAAAACCACGCAGTGCTCATCATGCAGAAGAATCAGGTATGCTTCAGAATATTTAAGTAAAGGTCCGACTAAGATGTTCTTTTTGGACTAAGCATGTTTCCGTCTGCAGACCCTGTGTTTCCGTGGGAAGTGCCACCTGACCTGTCTGTACGGCCGGGTGGAGGTGATGGGGTTCACCATTGAGGAAGGTCAGCAGTCATATCCCCTCTTCTCCCCAGCTTCACATTGCCCTCTGACCATTAGAGCACTGGAAAGCTCTGATCAAACCAGAGATGACAAAACAGAGGCTTCATCCATCCTCCCAAAGTACCTGCCGTCAGGTAAAGCAGCTCGAACCATGTCATAAGAGGGGGGTCAATTGAATGCATATTGTTTAAATTTTTCTTAATTGAGATTAGGATTTCTTAATTGTTGACACGTTCAAATGTGTGTGTTAGGAAAATGTTGTTTTCCATCCTCACACTCTGTTTTTGATTTTAATTTTGCAGCATCACGGAAGAAGTTGCTAAAAAGTGTTACATCAAACTCCTCCATCATCCTGCTGGAGCCCATGGAGACGCCTCTGACACGGTTCCTGTCGAGCTTCACAGATCTCAGTGAACTGTTCTGCCCCCCAGTGGTGAGTTTAGAATCAGCAACAGGTTTATTGCCAAGTAGGTTAACTCCTACGAGGAATTTGTCATGGTGTTCTTGGTGCATACATCAAATTAAAACACTATAACATTAAGAAAACTAATAACAGTTCAAATATACACATCAAATATGGTTGAAATATAGGTATAAACAAGTGTTCATTGTGTGCATTAATTTGATGCATAGAGACTATGATGCAGCTGAAGTTCAGTGTCAGTGGGAGGGGAAGAAACTGTTCAGGTGGCGTTTACTGACATATTTAAATGTACTGAATGTGGAATAGAGCTGGAATTGAGAGATGAATAGGTCATGTTTAAGGTATTTTTCAGTGTCAAACAGAAGCTTTTTTCCCCTCTTTGTTTGCAGAATGAACTCATGTCCGCTGTTCTCGACACTCCACTGAACGGTTTGGGAATGATTCCCCTGGTGGCAGCCATCGAGGGCCTGAAAATGTCAAAGACCTACAGAGAGGCTCTCAACATGGTGGTCGGCGCCTGCAGAGGTGAGCTCCTTTTAGATATGCCACTATAGGTAGCAGTGTTGCACGGTGCACCGGTACCAGAAAGGTATCGCGATACCCTGCCGTTTAAAACGCCACGATTCCCCCATTTCATCAGTACCGGTACTTTAAGAATGACATTGTTTTAATAAGAGCCGTATTTCCTGTGTGTGTTAAGCGCTCTGCTTCCACTCCCTGCCGCCGTGCCTCCCCTCTCTCATGCACGCTGTAGCTGTCATATCATGTGACCAAACGAGAGCATGGCTGCAAGTGCTATTGCCGATGCGCCTCGACTTCGAAACAACATTTGGAAGTATTTTGGTTTCATCTCTGCTGACGGAGAACACCCAGCTCTACATGATCACCGCCGCAGCTCCGCCCGTTGTGACGGGACCCGTGCGCGGAGCAAAACACGTACTTCTAGTTAAAGACCTAACACACTTAACTATCTTATCTACATCTGGAACCAGCTAAATTAGTTATACATATGTTTATTCTTCACTGTCGGGTCTCTCATTACTGGATCATTGAGCTGCATGAGACGGATACGACTGGCTGTCAGGAGAGGGAGAGAGGGAGAGGGGAAAAGAGAGTACGTTTATTTCTCTTGTGTTATTATACAAAGTTAATGTAAACTTTTAAATAATGTACTTCATCTACTATAAGTAGTGTTTTTGACTGATTTTTTTACCTCCAGGTTTGAAATAAAGCACAATAATGACATTTAGGACGGTTTCCCCTTTTTAAATATAAGTATCGAAATCGCAATTCTTGACTTGGTATCGAAACGACAATGTTGGTATCGTGACAACACTAATAGGTAGATGTTATCTTGCTCTCATGTCTGATTCATGTTCAAGATCACTGTAAAAGCATGCAAGCATAACTGAACACACGTCTGTCCTTCACAGGGGACATGGATGGGTGTGCAGTCATCCTCGTCTGTGGATCCAAGAATGTTGGAAAGTCAACGTTCATCCGCACTCTCATCAACGCCTTACTAAACCAGTAAGTTCCATTCATGTGCATTAATATTTGCTCCTATTTTTTTAAAACAAGAGTTCTATGAAAGGAAACTTAATACAGATATGATTTTGTTGTGTGTTTGCAGCACTGCTAGTGTAGATTACCTGGAAGGTGACCTCGGTCAGACTGAGTTCACTCCGGCTGGATGCCTTTGTTTGTCGACTGTCACAGAACCACTTCTGGGTAAGATTTGACCTCCTCTGAAGCCTTCGAAGTACTTTATTAAACATGCATAGCTCACATCTTCCTTTTCAGTGAGAAATAATATGTTAAGTGTTGAAGGAGTAGTTCTCCCATTTCCTGGAAAAAAACTTTGAGTTGCTGTCTTGCAAAGAAACAAGAGGAAATTATTATTTACCAGCAGCAATAAAGCTCAACAAGTGCTATGTTTGTTAATGTATTTTGAATTGTCTTTCAGGGCCTCCTTTCACACATCAGATCCCCCCAGAGCACATGATCTACTTCGGTCACACGTCATGTGATACGGACTTGGAGCGTTACCTGGAGTCTCTGAAGACCTTGTGGCGCAGACGCTCCCCGAGCAAAGAGACCACCGTGGTCATCAACACCATGGGCTGGGTCAAAGGTCAGCTCAGGCTCCTCTCTCTTTGACTAAATATAAATATTCTCTCTGTACGCAGTGTCTGAACATGTGCTTGTTTTGGGAATGTCCACAGGATTTGGGTTTCAGTTGCTGGTGGACATGATCCGCTTCTTCCCCGTCTCCCATGTGGTCCAGCTCGGTCACAGCGGGGTCAATCAGTGTCCCGCTGTGACTCCGGAGTTTCTGCGGACGGCGCACGGCCATCAGACGCACCCGCCTGCTGTGACGGCTCTGGACGAGTTCACCGAGAGCCACAGCCCCCCCAAAAGTTACACTCACGTTATCGTAAAGTCAGAGTTTCAGGGAGCCGGGAAGCAAGGGACAGCGTGAGTACTGTTAGCCTGTGAAGCTCCTGACTATAATAGAAAGAAGCAACCCTCATCCTCTTAAAATGAAAAGTCATTAACCTTGAAAACTTTCTGTATTATATATCTGTGTGCATTTTCAGGAAGCACCAGCGCACCAATGAGCTGAGAGAGCTGTCTCTAATGGCCTACCTGAGTCAGCTGCAGTCTCCCGACCCCGGACCAATCAGATCTCTGCACAGCCTCACCCCCTACCAGGTACCCCAGAGCCATGATGATGCACTTGCAAATTTGCACTTATTTGCCTCTGAATCCTAAATTCAACAACTTCAGGCATACCGTTAACACCCCTCCCCCTCTGGTCTGCAGGTTCCCCAAGCGGCGGTGGCTTTAGGTGTGATCCACTGCGAGGTGGTGCCCACTCACATGTTTTATGCCGCCAACGCCAGTCTGGTGGCCCTCTGCTGCCTGGGAGAGAAAGTGAGCAGCAAGGGAGGACCAGTCCTGCTGAGTCAGGCTCCCATCTGCCCCTGCGTGGGCTTCGGTAGGTGACCCTTGACCTCTCTGAGCTCAGAGGGGCTAATAATAAGGTCTCGTGATCGGGAAGGAATAATCTATCTTCAGTCAAACCTCACATTTAGTCAAAATCTTTCACTCAAGTGTTTTTTTCACATTTTCCTGTCTGTTTCGTAGATGATAAAGGTGAACATTTTAAGCGATTGCATCAGTTACTCTGAACGTTTCAGTTCAATATATTTCCTAACCTAATGTGTTCCAGGTGTGCTTCGAGGTATCGACATGGCACGAGGTCTGTACTTTTTGCTGACGCCCGTAAATCCCACCGTCCTCCGTAAGGTCAACTGTCTCCTCCTGGGAGCGATATCACTGCCTTCCTGTATCCTCACAACACAGGTCAGAACACTTCTCTGCTCCAAGTCTTTTATTTTCCTATCTTTGGCTTGTAAAATATCATTTAAAATGTGCGTTTCTCACGACTTATGGAATCTTTTGTCTGTGTCCCAGTCCGGCTTTGATGGAGAGATGCCCTACATCACTACAGACTACAGTTTTGATATCACCGGTGCAGGAAAGCTGCGAGTCTTCAAGGGACTGACCAGACCCAGTCTCATGGGGGCACAGTGACATTTCTTACACAGCGTTTCTTCTGTACCCTTCTGACCTGGTGTTTTCCACCCAAACCAGTAAGGATTCGACTGTACAGACCTGAGGTTGAGCTGGACATTTCAGATTCAGAGAGATGGAGCAGCCAGTGTCACAGACTCTGCAGGAAGAGAGGCTGCCTTGTCCTGTTGGTGGACTTACAACCTCTTGCTGTACGGACATCTGAGGGACATGCATTTTCTGGACAATAATCACACTTTGTATTTAAAGCTCTTTATTGTTGTCTCTTCTTTGTGTTGTTGGCATTCCAGAGGGGCAAATGAATACAAAAACCTGCCACATATTAAACAAAAAACACCTTTTGCTCAGACTTTGTGGATTTTTGTTTTATTTCATGTGTTTTAGATGTTGATGTTCGTTTCGAGTCATTTAGTCATAGATCCATGTAGATTTCAACCAGGTCATGGATATTTAACAAGTCACAGAGTCAGATAGTAGATTGTTCTTTTGTCTCAGTTTCATTCGATAAAATCGTGACATTATTTCAAAGATTAAAGTAAAGATTGAGTTAAGGTCTCTCACATTGAAATGACTGTGAATCTGAAGCCCATTTTGTCAGTATTGTGCTTTAATGCCAGTGAATTGTTTTTGACAGCTTTAACTGCTGTACATGTGGTCGTGTCTCGTATAACAAAGTGTTCTTGCACTGGTGGTTCATTAAAAGTGTTTTGTAAATGCGACATGTTTACAGTTCATTATGTAGGCCTATGGATAAAAAAATTAAATTAAAATATAGTTTATGGGTGCTCAATTTTATACCTCAAGGGGGCAGCAAATGTGTTTTTAAATTGAGCTTTGAGCAACAGCAGATGTTCACTTTGAATAAGTTTAAGGGCATTAATTAAAGCACACTGTAGCCTGTAATACAGAATAACTTGTTTGATATTAAAATTAAAGAAACTCTAATTAAAGAAATAGAAAAGCCTATCCTTTGTAACTACGTAGAGCGGCCTTTTAAATTATCTGACTGAAAATTAGAAGGAGTGCTGGGTCGTAAACATCAACTCACACAGGGAAGAATTGCTAATTTGTTAAGTGGGCTGTTTTAACATCCCCTCTCTGTCTGCCCCCTCGCTTTTCTTTGTCTGTTGTTCCCCGCCTCTTTATGGAGGGTGTGGAGCACACAAACACAACACAGCTACAATTTGGCAGCGTCATTGTTTTGGCTTTGTCAGGTCAGATGTTTTCCCATGCAGACCTCATGCAAACCAAAGAGAAATCCCTCTTTGGAGGTGACACGAGACGGCCGGCACGAACATGAATAAGCAGAAATAACAACACATCTGTGAAAAGGCTTTGAATACAACATTTAAATGATTAATATTATGAAAGGAGAGTATTAACCTAATACTGTTTGAGTGCAATATGTTGTTACTTCACACTTTTCTTAATTTAGAAGTTAAATGGTGGTAAAGCTTGACAGAGAAAGCATGTATGCAAACTACTGTTCAATTTCTATTTTAAGCAAAGAAACCAAATGTTTGAAAGATTTAAATTGTGAATTCTTTCCCCAAACAAAATCAGGGATTTGCTTAAAGCCTCAAAAAGTATAAACACGTTCAGAGTCAAGCAGACATCTGTGTTGTGTAGCTCTTTTTTGACCATAAACCTTGTGTATAAAATAGTCTGCGCCTCACTTATGTAACGTCCTCCCTCCCAAACAAACAGTGCGTATGTTGCCTGCAAACACAATAGTGCTGAGTAAAGTAACAATGCAGAGGCAGCGTGCCATTATAACTCAAATCCCTCTGTTCAGTTCAAAAGAACATGTGAGGAGAGAAACTCCCCGGATTCAGCCGACTGTTTTCATGTTGCTTTGATTCTCTGAAACCACACAAAAATAGAGCAATGCCATTAGGGTCCTTTGGACAAAAATGATCTGCTATAAACCATTAAACCCCCATTTCCACCAGTTTATGTGTATTCTATTTATTATTTACTTTAACAAAGATCTGCAGTGTCATTGAAGTCAGGGCCTCAGTCACATCAGGCACAAAGTAGAAGCCACAAAGGCCTTAGTGAGCTTAGCATTTTTCAGATGTATTGTTTATTACTTATCCAAGTCCTTACAGCATGTACAAATAACACTAACTGTAAATAAAACTATATACATAACTATAATAATTGAATAGTGTAAAAGGATCAACTCAATAACAAGTACTTTTACTTTTGATGCTAAAAGTACATGTTGATGCTAATGCTAATATGTATTTTTAGTAAGTAACATTTTGAAATCAGGACTTTAACTTGTAGTGGATTTTTAAGACTATAGTATTTTTACTTTAACTTAAATAAAGGATTTGAGACACTTCCAACACTGCTTTGAATCAGTCAATAATTAAGGTTATTTTGGCAAATATTTTTTTGACCATTTTCAGCTAACTATGCTGCCAGACATCTGGATATTCTTTGGATAAAATGCCTCAGAAAAAATGAATGGACCCTGGTGTGTGTATGCTATCGAGAGAAAGAGAGAGAGAGAGTGTGTGTGTGTGTGTGTGTGTGTGTGTGTGTGTGTGTGTGTGTGTGTGTGTGTGTGTGTGTGTGTGTGTGTGTGTGTGTGTGTGTGTGTGTGTGTGTGTGTGTCTGGCGCCCCTAGCGGCCACACGGCGCACAAAGAGAGGAACTGCATCGGGTCTTTGTGGATCCAGGTTGTCTGAATGAATGGAGAGCCGGTGGTTGATCAGTGAGGGCGGCGAGACGAAGCAGCGGACAAAATGTGTTCAACTTCCCCGGCACAGTGTGTAAAGTTCACCTACGTAAGCCTCTCCGTGGATGTGCTGATTTAAACACCTTGAACAAGCTGTTTTTCCCCTCGTATTTCCATTTTCTACACCGAGAGAGCTTCAGCTACACACGTCGGACGTCGAGGATATTTTTTCCTCATGTGTGCAGCAGCAGCAGCAGCAGCAGCAGCA
The DNA here is from genome assembly GCF_036324505.1 of Eleginops maclovinus. Lineage (NCBI taxonomy): Eukaryota > Metazoa > Chordata > Actinopteri > Perciformes > Eleginopidae > Eleginops > Eleginops maclovinus. Next base: position 24,276,877 of record NC_086349.1, on the reverse strand, counting down.
GCAGCAGCAGCAGCAACAGCAACAGGTTATTTACAGCTTAGCACACACTCCAACTTGCAGCTTTAACCCAGTGCTTGTTACATCAGTGTAGACTTCTCGTGGCTGTGTTTTTTTTCTCCACTCTTTTCCGTGCATTCAAAGCGATGTGAGCGTTTGTGCGCTGACCACAGATCTAACAAGGCTGAGCAGCAGGCTTTAAAAGGAGGGCGACCACAGAAAGGAGAATGCCATAGATAAGCTAATACTGCTAATTAAACATCGCTGGGGTGATTAGCATTGATCCTGCCACACACAGATCCGCAAAACAGCTGCTGTTGGTGCAGGGGATTTTTTTTTCCTTCCTGCATGCATAGATGGTGCCAAACAAGTGGACCATGAATTCAGTTCTGCACAAATCACCACCAAGGAGCTGGCTTGGACTCAGACTACGAATCAGTAAGTAAAAACTCATTATTAATCACTCTTTTCCATTTAAATGTCAAGCTTTTTGGATAAGTCAGCCTCAATGAGTCACCTGAGTGCTTTGTTCTGTAAGAAGCACCTTCTGTGGTTCACTCTTGAGTTGCTCATGGATAGGAAGAGGTATTACTTTGATCCCAGATCTTTGTTTAATACCCCCCCCCCCTATCAAAGTTAAAAGCTGGATTTGGCAAGTGACCTGAGCAATTATCCCAGCTGGAGGTATGTTATTCAGAGGAGGACAGTACACTCTGATCTGAACTTCCCCTCATGATGAAGGGTCTAGGTACAGCTCAGATGATAGATATTACCTCTTGTATATCTCCAAACCAACACTATTTATTGTATTTTTCCTCCCCGGGCTTGCCATCTGTGCTCTTCTCTCGCTTTCCCCGCTCATAACTCACATCAAAGTGAACAATTTGGTATTTAAGCGTTCCCCGGGCTGCAACTGACAACTATTTCCCAGAGTAGGCACATTTAAATGTTAGTTTATTTGTCCAAAAACCTAAAGAGAATGGATACCAGTAAGTGAATAATAAATCAGATACATATTCCTAGTTGAGAAGTTCGATCCAGTGACTGTTGTGGCATTTTTTGCTTAAAAAAAATGTCCGTAACGATTGAAGACTGATCCAAATAATTGCAAATTAGTGTTCTCTTCCAGTCCAGTAATCTCTTTCAGCTTCACCCGCAGCACGCTCACATTTTCAGCCCTCTCTTGCTGGCTTTTACATGTGTGATGCATGCATTGCTGGCACGGTACATACAGTGAGTGAAGTAACATGGAGTTAAAGTTTAGCAGCCTTAATTGGTTGGGTCTGGAAACCTTCAATGTTCCAGGCCACCGGAGTCTTAAGCCTGTCTTAAACACACTGGTCTAATCTGGGACCAGATGTCTTGTCTGGTCTCTGTCCACCCCTCCGAAAAACAAAAACACAGTCTAGAATACCTCGACTGTTCCTCTTTTGATTTACTATGAGGATGTTATAGTGTCGGCCATCATAAAGACATCTGTGAAAAAAAGTCTGCACGAAGCTCTGGCTTAAATTAGCGATTTTATGAATGTGGTTTGGTTAGTTTAGTTCAGAGCAGGCTCTTTATCTTCATCATTGGATTCTTGGTTATGTTTACATTGAATTATTGTTGCAATCATCCAATGCTGCACGTTAATACCACTGTCAAATTGTCAAAGTGTCCAATGGTTTAGCCTAGTAGCTGTTCTGGAGCTTTCTACAGTATCCCAGTAAATGGAGTTTGCCCTGCAGGGGAATGTATATGTTTCTTAGCACTTGAAGAATGTCTTGGCCATGTTGGCTTTAAAGCTAAGGTTCAATATTTGTTCTTGACCTTGGAAACCGTAGGGAAGGCAAAAAGGTCTCAGAGCAAGGCCAATTTTGTCAGCTGTTTTTGAAAAAGTTTAAGGAATTTTTCCAAGAAAGTGGTCCAATTTCATCCCCAAAAATGTATTTAAAAATCCAGCTCTTCCATCCCTATCTCATTTGTCAAATAGTTTTTTATCTCAAAGTCCATTTTCTGGTATTTTCCATCTCATCTCGTGATCTTCATAAGCAGAGGAAGTTTGCTTGGACTAGATATCTAGATGTCCATTTTAAGCACACTTCCACGTTGAATGTTGAACAGACGAGGTCCCTTTATTTGGCCGTTTCGGAGTTATTGATCACCTGATTGTGTTAAATGTCCTTTCCTTTGTGCTTCCCAAACACGTTGGCTCCTCTAAAAAGCAGTTCAGAGGTCATTATTGACCAGCATTTGAGCAAACATCACGGTCCATTGAGTGAGTGCTTTCAATAATATCACACCATCTGCCTCTGGAGTTGTCAATGTTCACATCTATTTTGTATTTTCATCCAAAAACCTTGAAACCATGTTGCCTTTATGGATGAAATCAATACATAAAGTCTCACCATTGGGTCCGTTAAGTCACTGCTCTGGCATTTTGATAAAAGATACCATTGAGCGCATGGAGTTAAAGTCCATAATTTCATAACAAATGGAAAATTTCCCATCTGATAATGAATGTCATGACAAATAGTGGAAAGCTCCAGAATATTTACTAAGTAGACTTTATTGGATACAGTTTTCTTAGATCTGTGCAGGTTTTTATCCGTAAAAGCTGCATCGCTCGGGTGTAACATTTAGTCTTTCTCCATCCCAAATTGGAGCCTGACTAGACTTCATTTGAGTTCATAGGCCATGCTCTGTGTGTGTGTGTGTGTGTGCGTGTGTGTGTGTGTGTGTGTGAGATAGTGATTTTCCCCTCGCTTGTGGCTTGTTACAGTTCACACTTCCTTCTTCAGACTGTCTCTCCATTGTTCCACTTTTTTTTTCCCCGACAGTAATTTCCTTTTCTCTTTTCCACTCTTTGCATTTCTGCCTTTTCCTGGTGGCGCCCTGGGTCACAGTTTTCGTTCTGCTTTTTGTTTTTCTCTCCTTTGCAACAACTGCTCAGGACTGATTATCCCAGCTTCATGTGCAATGTTGCAACATGTAAAAATTGCATGTCAACCATTTGTTGTTTTATGAAAGCCCTTTACTGGTTTTGATGTCGCTGTCATAACGTTTTCGTGGCTCTCACGGTTATTCAACTGTACTCTGTCTTAAAAACAGAGATTTGCATGCTGGTGTACCTTGCAATGCAGCTCTGGTTGAAGTGTTACAGACTGTAATAGTTAAACAAATGAAGCTCTGATGCAGGGACTCTCTGATCCTCTTCCTTGTGTGTGAGAGATGATTTCCTTCCTTGAATCTCTTCATCTCTGTAATGTACTTCCTTTATTTGGATTTAACTACCAGCAACAAGTACAAAAGGTCATGTGACATAACAACAATCCTGTTTTCATTTCATCTACAAGTAGACACAACATATAAAGTATGTGCATTTGGAAAAAGAAAACAAGCATATAGAGGTCTTCTTTTTTAAACAGTATATCATATAGTAGTCAGAATTCGGGGGTTCTGGGCATCCAGTATACTGAAGTGTAAATTAGGGCTAAATCTAAAAAGTCAGTTATTCTGCGTATTTGTGAAGGAACGATTGCATGAGTCCCCCAAATCATATGGAATGTTAAATTTGAGACACAACATCTCAATCTTTCATTAAGAAACAAGAGGTCCGTCTTTTTGAACAAATTACATTTAAGTCTTGGAGCCCAAAGTGTTTAATTCACCAACACTTTTTACACTTTTACCTAATTTATCAGCGCAGTTATGGCACATTTTTGTCAGGCTATAGTCTAGAGCTGCAACTAACGAACCAAAAAGCTGGTAAACATATTTCCTAAAATGTCTAACCCATCCTTTGATGTGGGTTTGGCTCACTCACAGGTGAAAATTAAAATTCACAGTTCTTTTACACGTCACTTCACTTTGCAATTTTTGCTCACAGCTGGAGTCCGATTTCCCCCCTCGTGTATCTTTTCCCCTCATCCCTTTCTCTCTTACAAAGGACTTCTAGAATATTTGGAAATGAACTATAGTGAAGAGGAGACCGGAGTATTCTACTGCTCTTTACTTTTCAGCTCATATTACCCTCATTTGCAGCAGTTTCTATAGCTTGTCTCCCCATATTGGAGGGACATTGCTTCACAACAAGAGACATTTTTCTTGGGCTCAAATGTCTGATTGTGTGCTCTTTGCCCCGAGGGATATTATTCTCTTCCCCCTCCTACTTTGCATCAACAAACAAGGAAGAAACTGTTGAGCTGTGCTTTGCATTTTCCTTTTAATTTGCGTATAGAAATACTTCAACCTAGTAAAGGCTGGTTTATCTCGTCAATGTGCAGAGTTTATCTTTACTTTTGGACTAAAGTCAAACTAATATTATCACATTTACTGTCAGACTCTGTGTTTGGATGGATCAACAGTGAGCTTCTCCTCTTCATACTGTGCAGCTCATAATTAGAGGGGCTATGCTAGGGTCACACACACCTTCTTTAACGGTGAATGTTTATCTCTAAATGTGTCCTTCCACACTCCTAACCTCCACCCATGGATAAATGGCTGTTTATATGTATTGCAGCCCTCCACATGACAATGACTGTACTTCTAGGGAATAAGTGTTTTTGATTCCTGTTGACTCTGTTATTGGCTTCTCAACGTCAGCCACCCATCTGCAATTTACACCAGATTGTTTCACTTATGGGATTGTTCATATCAACAAGTTGAAGAGTGGTTGTTGATCCCATCTGGTTTAAGGATGGATATTTAAATTACATGATGCTTCACAGTAATTCACTTGGTTGGGGATGCTCCCTGCAGACTGGCTTCTCCATGCAGCACTTTTCTGATGGTCGATGTGTCGTCGTTTATACGAAGAAAATAGTAGGACTCATCTCTTGTTAATAAGCCACCTGCTTTGTTTTAAGGTACCTTCTTGGATTTAGCTTTATGGAAATCTAGCTGGTTGTAGAATAGCATTAAGCTCTTGACTGTACTTTGACATCAGTCAGTCCAACGCTTTGATCCGGACTGGTTCAGATATTCATTTACCCCCCTAGTTACTTTGCCGATCCTTTAGCTTTTATCCAACCTCATCATCTAGTGAACATTGTGACTTGTCTAATAATACTTTAATTGATTACCAGTTACCTGCAAAACGGAAGAAAATCATGTTAGGCTTAACTGTGTGTCTGGTGCTAATTAACGAATGCTAGCATGCTAACTTTGTGACACAAATGTTGGAGAAAAGCCATAAAACCTGCTATAGATATTAACAGTGTGGTAAATATGAACGTTTTGCCAAAACTAAAGAGTGTCTGTGCCCTGCAGATGACTTTGAGGCCTTTCACAGTGTATATTTCCTAAAGCCTAGGGGGACAGCATCAAATGTCTTGTTTGGGTCAGGTAGCAAATTGTCACAATCGTAGCAGCTTGAGCAAGCTAATATTTAGCATTTTTGGTTTAGGAATAGTCTTAAATCTATCCAAGATCATCGTAATACAGGCAGATTAATGTTCTCTCAATGAATCAGCACTTTATTATTTCCTACTTGTATTGGCATGTTAGCATTTTCTTTGTGAGCATGTTGACATTAGCCTTTAGCTCAAAGCGAAATACCCTACACAGAGCTGCTAGAGCTGGGCTGGACTGAGTTTTTTTAGCAGCAACACGGTAGTTATTGAGATGAATTAATGACCGGGCACAGGCTGTACTTATTACATCTGAAAGATAGAGCTGCAGACAGTCTGGCTGGAAGGAGTTTTTACAGTGTCTCTTCGATTAAACCCTTCTTTCATACAGAGAAATATCTTCCCCTAGTGTTTTAGCTGCCGCTGAAGGGTTAACCTCGGCCTTTTTGATGGGCCACCTTGCTAAAAATAACCCAAAAACCTCCTCCACATGGGCACGCACAAGCCTTCAACTGCACTCCCTCTGTCAACACTCTGCCTCACACACTTTTTCCCCCCACAGCGCACACCCTCCAACAGGCTCATTTACAGTCTTGTTGTACTGCACTCGCTCACATGCTCGTTTCTCAACACACCATTAATGTTTTAGTGTGATTCTCCTGAGAGGCAAGTTCATTCAGGCTCGGCATGCTATTCCTGTCCCACACTTAAACTCAACTATAGGTAACTTTTGTTATAGTGATGCCCAGTAAAGGAAAAGCATTTTTAAATTTCAGATATTCAACATTACTGGCAACTTTTCTGATATTCTGGGAAATAAATTCAATTACTTTTTTTTGATGACAAGTTAGATACTAGTGTCTAGACATTCTGGATGTTTCCCTGAATCTGTCTCTCAATGCTAAGCTAATCTTATCGTCTCCTGGCTGATGAGACTCATTAAACCCCTCAGTATTCATTATACGGGAATATGTGTCATTTCCTTTTATGTTTCTTTGTTTGGAATAATAATAACACTGCTCTGCTTTTTAACCTTAATAGCACTAGAAGATACTGACACCATAGTGAATTTCTTTTTCTAATTGAGCCAATGTCAGTAGAAAATATGTTGTTTTTAGGGTTGTACCGGTGACGGATGCATGATTTGAATCGTATATTAAGAACGATGTTTTCCCGAAGCTGCTGCGTGTTATTTAAGGCAAAAGCAGCTGTGAATGATGGTACATTTGAACCCATTTTCAGTTGTTTTTCGCCATTATTTGGGGGAAAGGGAAGTCCCATGTAACGCCAGATTAGTTTTCATTGTGAATTATACTTCTAAATGTCCTTTGAGGCTCTGGAGGAGACTTCAAAAAGTTTGACTATGATTACCCAGGTGATATCATGGTGATGTCATTCAACGAGGCGTGCGTTATGAACAGGCGGTGTCGGTTTTTGAAGGATGAGGGCGTTAATTTAGGAGGCGGGGAACCGTCTAATTAAAAGATTAAGTTGCATTTTGGGAAGTGCAGGATCCAGGGTTTGTGGCGATGGAACCAGCAGAGAGAAAGTCTAAGAAAGTATCTCTGCCTCTTCTGCTTTTAATTGTGACCCCAGTCTCTTACTCCATAACTCAAAAGGACAATACTACATTTCCAGATTCACACACTAAGAGAGGATAACACATTCAAACTTGACTGGTATTTTGAAATCTGGAATATAAAGCACGTATTGGAAATTGGAAAACTATATTCATCTCCATTCTGGTTGTGATTATTTAACTAAGATCAGTGGACCTACACCATGTGAGAAAAAAATTCATCCTTGGACTAGCACACAGCTGCCAGATATGAGTAGTGTTTTTAATATAAAGATCCCATCATAGAGTAAATATTTGAGGTGTGAGATCAGATCATAATACATCAACACCAGAAGGAAGGCGGGTACTTTCCCTGCCTCTCTGTTCATTAAAAGGTGAGCTGATGGAGGATGATGAAAGCCTAATACCTCCTCGGCTCCCCCCCCCCCCCCCCCCTTGTTTCTGCAGTAGGTGGAAATTGGCCCTTGTGTTTGCAGGCCAGTTCTCATGCTGCACGACTGCGCTCTTCATTAAAAGGGAAGCCGCGTGCTCAAAGCTGCTTCAGATTATTACCATATGTCTGCAAAGCCCAGAGCTGAGCAGCAAACCGGCTCCCATCCTACCCTCTAATTTCTTATCCCAAAATTGGACATGTGGGTCGTTGTGTGTGACAACGTCCCTCCCTTCCCCCGGCCCGGTGCAGCACATTCTCACAGTATTTCTTCTCCCGTTTTTAGACGCATAATAGCAGGGCTGGGGAAAATATTATGCGTGAGATATAACTGTGTGTTGCTTTAACCCCTTGTTCAGCGATATTACAGTAATTGAAACACAGGCATCTTATTACTGGACTCCTTGTAATGGTCATGTTGTGTTTCTCATCTCCGAGAGGCCAATGTGTTCATTGTACCTCCACAGAAATAACTGAGCTCTGTCATCACAGAGCTGCTGCATTCATAAAAAGGAATAAATCTATCGGGAGACATAAAGGCCGCGCGGGCAGGAGCTAATGAATGCAGAAAAATGTCAGACTTTTACAGTTTGCGCAAAACCTAAAGAAATCCAGCTCCGGGTGTAGGAGGAGGTTTAAAAGAGATCTTTGTGTCACCCAGTCCAAAAGCCATTGGACCAGATTGCCCGTCCCAGCATGCAACTCACCTCTGCATGAATACAACACTTGTCTAATGGTGTGGGCAGAAAGCCCCCCCATCGCCAGGAGATCCTACACAGGACTTTAACATGAGCAGCTCGCCTCACACTCAAGTTTTGAACCGTTTGGGAAACTTTGCCATGGAGGCAACAGCAGAGGATACTTGGAGACACCCTGTAGCAGTTGGATGTCTGTAATTTAGGCAGGAATAGCTCTCCTAAATGGATTAGAAGAGCATTTGGTGCTTGGCAGTGTTTGGTGTGTGGCTTTCATTGGATGATTAGATTTGAAATCCACCGAATTAACTGGAAGAGACTGAAGTGTGGCCAGCCGGTCACCTGCTCGGGACTTAAAACGTGCCGGGTAATTCCTGGATGGCAGCGGTAAAGGTTACTCCAGGTTTGGAATCGATAACATAGTCACCTGGAGATGTAATGGATTGTACTTGAGGAGAGTCTGACGGCTCACTTGGACAGCCTTGAATCAGAGAGAAAGTTCAAAGCTAAGTGTTTGTGGCTCACAGCCGGATGAGGTAATCGTGCAGGTGGGAATGAACGGAAACATGTTGGCATTTGGCAGAGTTTGAAGCTAAGTTGGTTCGGCGTGTTTAACAATATAAAGATGGTTGATTAGATGATGTATCGATTGTTGGCAGAAGTTCAGGTTGTTATGTCAAAGGTTGGCTATGGGGTGAGTTCAGTTCTGGGGTAAGGACGTAAACGGATTACACATTAATTCATTGCCCTTTAGCTAGAAATGTTCCTGTACTGGAAGAAGCGTGGAGCGTATGAGCTGGAGACACTGCCACCCTCCCTCACTCAGGGGGGAATAGAGCGCTACTCCTGGTCCTCATCGCTGGACGTCATCCATGATCTGTGTGGTAAGCTGTGAGGATCACCTGACTGAGTGGTGGATTTCTGATTGTGTGTGTGTGGGTGTGTTTTCTCACGATGACAAACAGGAGGCTGGTCAGTGGAGTGGTTTGTGTTCATCTTATTTTTCTGATTATTTGCAAAGCTTCACATCCTTCTGATATAATTATTTAAAGGCCTTTGTGGAAGTGAACACCAGATTTAAAAACCCAACACAAATCTAAATCAAATGGTCCAAAAGTTATTTCAAAATGATACATTTTTGAATTTGGTACACATTGATTGATTGATTGATTGATTGATTGATTGATTGGTTGATATCTGCTGCCAACGTTTCCCTTTAGATCCGCCTTCAGACCATCAATGGATGTCAGGCTGGAATTTCCTTTTCCAATCTCCTTGATCATCTTCCAAGTTTAACTAGCTATAATCTATAATTTAAAGTACCCATAATATGCCGTTATGTTTCCTCGTTTTGTAATCATCACTGATTGGTGATTGGATTTACATCGTAGCAGGAAATTGTAAGTTAAGTGAACTTAACCACCAATTTGATCCAAACTGAAATTTCCCAACAGCTGTTCGGTGTATTGCCATGATATTTTATAAATACATTCATGGTCCCTTGAGGATGAATCCCCCCAACTTTGGTGATCACCTGACTTTTCTTTGGTTAATTGTCTTGTCTTTTAAACTGCATAGATTGCCATGAAAAGTGGTGTTTAAATTCACGTTTCCTTCAAAGTATGAATGCATGTATAAATCATGTTGGTGATCTGTTGACTTTTCGTCTTCGTCCAGTACTTCCAGCCTCTGTTGTTCCCTTGTGTTTATTGCTAAATGTTAGCATGCTAACCCTGTGATGTGACAGAATACAGTGCTAGCCGCTAGCATGACTGTGAAAGAGCTCAGTTTTACTTCTGATTCAATATTGGACTCTGTAGTTCAGGACTGCTGCTGCTCTCTGTCTCATCCTTATAAAATCTCACATGCAACCCATATCTGCCATGGATCAGACATTACTTCACATTGTTAGTTGTAACTTTCCTGCAAACAGACGCTGTGGTTCACTTGCACTTTGTAGCTAAGGATTCAAGCAGCATCATGGAAAAGGTTTTTTCCATTGCTCTGTTCTTCCGTTGAGAGCACTCAGTGACCTGGCATGAAGACAGCCTCACATGAGAAGGAGAGAGCGGATGAGACCCGCTCCACGGATGAAATATTTACCACCGAAGGAGTGCATAGCTGAACTGAAATGCTTCCCCTGTCTCCTCTCAGTGCTGCTTTTTTTTTTCTTTAGACGTGGCACAGGGGCACTTGCTTTCCGCTGTGCCGCCCGATTTATGCCATTAGTGAAGAGGAAGTGATAACACCGGGCTGCGGAGGAATGTTCTTCATCCTCTCCTCTCTGCCAGCCAGCCTCTTGGAAATCCGGTTACTCTCTGGTCAGTTTAAAGTCGGTGCCTGCTGAGGCAGACCTGTTTGGCAGAGCCTGCAAAGAGGAATGCCACAGAGAGGCTTTGATCCTTACCTTTTCACCATCTCTGTTGTTAAGCCCTAAGCTAATATACTTTTACTGAAAACACTTCCTTACTCTGTTGCACCTTTGAGCTTCCCAGCTGGACGATACTTTCTCCAAAACACAACAGTCCTCAGAAACAGTGCCATAACCAAATCTTCTGTCCTATTATAAGAGTCTCATTTGCTCTCCCAGTCTTGTGACACCATTAAACTGCACTTCTTCAGTGCTGTATTGTGAAACATGAAAAATAAGGCTGTATTTTATACAAAAGTTTGCTGTTCTCTTCCTACTTTCTCTCGTTTGTGCATCAGGAAATCAATCTTCTTCATCTTGCAGCAAGTCATCCGTACCGACACTCACGTAGCAGGTTCTCAAATTAGAAGTTTGTTCCTGCTTTTGTCTCCGATATGATAGTTTACTGAATATTTGATAGCTTTTGTACTGTATTTCAGACAAAATAATGATACATTCCTACCCTCACCTATGGTCATGAAGGATGGGTCATGACCGAAAGAACGAGATCGTGGGTACAAGCGGCCGATATGGGATTTCTCCGCAGGGTGGCTGGCATCTCCCTTAGGGATAAGGTGAGAAGGTCATTCCTCCGGGAGGGACTCGGAGTAGAACCGCTGCTCCTTCGCGTTGAAAGGAGCCAGTTGAGGTGGTTCGGGCACCTAGTGAGGATGCCACCTCGGCGCCTCCCTAGGGAGGTGTTCCAGGCACGTCCAGCTGGGAAGCGACTGAGGGGTAGACTTAGGACCAGGTGGAGGGGTTATATCTGTTTGCTGGCCTGGGAGCGCCTTGGAATCCCCCAGTCAGAGCTGGTTGATGTGGCCAGGGAAAGAGAAGTTTGGGGCTCTCTGCTGGAGCTGTTACCTCCGCGACCCTGACGGATAAGCGAGAGAAGATGGATGGATGGATAATGATACATTTGGTGAAATATGGGCTCAACATTAACTAGGGTTGCCTTCTTGCTTCAGGTGTCTTCACTTTTCTCCGAACTTTTTTGGGAAATACATCATTTGGGAAGACAGCCTGCCAAACCTAAATAGACATAATTCACACAAGGTGTCTCGGGGCTAGGAGTTAAGTGGATTGATGATTTATAGATCCGCCCTAATTCCACTGGCAACACATATCACATTTCTATATTTGAAGTATGAATATGAGCAGAAGTTTTTCTTGCACAATCATGTAGGTATGGTCCCCAAACATCAATGCCATGATCATTCGACATACTGTATAAACTCTGATACTGGGAAAATATGATGCTCATTTACAGGTTCATATTTGTCCTTTGTTCCTCTACTGCTACTCACAACTTTTTTGAGGTGAAAGGTTTTTAAAACCCATAGGGGAAAGCGTGTTGAGTCCGTCCTGAAAAAAATAAGGTTGTTTGCTTAGCCCTCATTTGGCCGGTCTGAAATATCTCCAGTGTAAAAGCTAACCCTGACATTCCTCAGGTCGTACTCAGCCACGGGTTCCTGTAACATGCTTCTGCTTTTTCTCAGAATTAAGCACCAATAAAGCCCATAAAAAGAATAGTCTCAGACACACAAGAGCCACACTATTATGTAATAATCAGTTGACCAATTACTGTATTTTCTGGCTTTAATGCCTTTAACAATTCAAGATATGCAGTAATCCCCTCATGACCCCGCTTAAATATGGGGACAGGGTATTAAGTTCTACCTTCATGTAATGGTAGACTATATTTATGCAGGGTTAGGGTTGCAGAAGCTGTATTCTCTTCATTAGCACTGAATATTTCCTAAATAAGTGAGCAGAATACATCCGAAATTGTTTGCTTTGTCAATTACAAGATGTTTGACTGCGCCTCCACCCTCTCTGGAACTGTTTACACTTCTGTGGTTTTTCAGTTTCTTATATGGGGGCCTATGGGTTGCTCAGATGTGGTGGAGGAGGGAGAGGAGATGCAGGGAGGGGGTGAGAGAGTGTGTGATGCACATGTGTGTGATTTAACCACTGTGGGGGTAAAACAACATGGAGCAGGAGGGATGGTTCCTGCCGCCACTGCCACTGAACCCTCAGCATTAGAAACAGCTGCAACCTGCTCCAGTCTACCCGCCCGGGGAATCCTGTACAGGAAGACTGCGGGCTTTTAGTCATTAAAGTAGAGACACAGCGTTTTTAAGTATCAGTATCAACTTAGTGTGATATAAATGCACACTTGTCTCTTTTTAAGGCAGAAATCACCTGTCTTCCTACTTGGTGACTACATCCAATTGATAGCTGGATTAGGAAAGTAATAAAAGAATAATAAAAAAGTGACATTATATACAAACAGACATAAATTCAAGCAGATTTTCACATTAAAGCAGCATTTTCAATACACAGAGAATACAATCATCTACTAAACACAGAATACAACAAAAAGAAAGCTATAAAATGACTCAAAAGTGACTCCAAAGAAGTGTGATTGCAAAAGGGATTTAAAATAATTGAGTTTGCAGCAAATAGTTTCAACTTTCTCATTTAAATGTATTCGATAATTACTAATGAATTCTTTCACCTCTAATTTAAATTGTGCCAAACATGCTGTAAGTCATCTTAAGAATTAGACACTACTTTAATATATTTCTGATAGCACAATTTATAATAACACACTCTTTAAAATGTGGCGTATTTCATTTATTAATCCTAAAAAACATGAACTTTTTTGTGACCATGTCCTGTGCAATTAAACAAGTTTCGCTGCTATTTTTCCTGTTGATCTGTCCATGCATTATCTAGTCTATCCATCCCTAGCTACCTTTCTTCCTGCAGAGCTTCCTTACCTTCTTGTCAACTCATACTATATTTATGTATTGTGCATGTCTGTCTGCCACCTCCCCATGTGATGAGATCAGTTTGCCAGGTTTCCTCCAGCCTGCCTGCCATCTGTTCGTCTCTCAGAAGTCTTTTTTCAGTCTGATCTCCTGGCAGCATTACATGCAGACTGGAGGGGTGCAGGTGCTCTCAAAAAAAACATGTTGTGAAAAATGAGGAGATGAGTCGAAAGCCTTAGCAAGCAAAAGAAACGAGCTCACCCCCTCACGTCATGTGCCATGATGAGATCTCACCAAAGAGAAGGCAGAGCGAGGCATTCTCAACATTCCTCATCAAAACCTGCGCTCCCATCAGCCTCTCTTCGACTAAATATGGCCTTCTGTAGAGGATCTGACGGTGCTGGAGGCATGACAGAAGAATGACAGGAAGGAAGCAGTGGTAAAAGACAGGGTTTACCTTTTTGGGAACTTTATCAGATTGCTTCTTGTGTCTGCACAGGTGCATCAGCTTCTCTCTTAGATTTCTAGTTTAGGACAGATAAGCAATAATAGCAACAATGCTTCCTTGTGTTCAGGCGACAGCAGGCCTCTCATTTTCTTCTTGGTGACAGACAACAGTTGGTTGAAATCACAACTCTTGTTAGCAGGTTTAATCAACTGTAGCTCGCTAATTAACTCTGGGTTGAAAACTCTTTTGTCCATGGCTGACTTTCTAACTTTTCCAGCTAAATCAGATCCTTGCAAAAGATCTTGAATGGCTATACATGATATAAAAGCCACTATAGCCATAAAAGTCAGTGGTTTGTAGAGATGTAAAAAGACTGAGGTTAAAGCTGCAGGACCCAGACACACAGCTAGGTTATCAAATGTAAAAAAATATGATAAATAATACAAAGAACATCATCACATTTGAGAGAACCATGTGAGCAATAGACCACTAGTCTCATCCCTTGCATGCTTTTGTTTTTTATGTATGTATATTAACATATATGTATACATGTTATTCTTGTCACAGTAAGAAGCAACATTTCCTCTTTGTACCACACACACACACACACACACACACACACACACACACACACACACACACACACACACACACACACACACACACACACACACACACATTTATAATAAAGTTAACTTTGACATTTCCCCCTTTTCTCTATCACACATTTAACAGTTGCAAAAACCCTGAATAATTTGCAATTCAAGACCACATTCATTCAGTCACATTAGGGTTACAAAACGAGGAAGTAGGGATTCAAAGTTGGAACACATCTTGCGTGTTCAAGTGTTCAGCATTTCAAAGTTGCTCTGGCTTATTTATGGCAGCCTGATGGGTCTTTGCCCGAGGCAGCTTCTCCCTGCAGCAGCACAGAGCCGCGCACATGGGACGTGCCACCGTCTCTTTAGTGTGCAGCCCTCATTGTCTGCCGTCACGCGTGTTTGTGCATACTGTGTGAGTGTGTGTTTGTGTTTGCTTTTGGCTTAATCAGCAGTGCTGAGTTTAGGAATTCCAGTTCATCAAAGAGAAGAGAAGAGTCAGCAAGATGTGAGCAAGTAGGATAGAAGATGGAGCTTCAGCCGAGAGGGAAGGGATTTTAGTAACACAAGGAGATGGTCAGGTAGTCAATAAACGGACAAGAGTTCAAGGGGCTGAACAGAGGCTTGAGTTAAGGACAGAGAACATGGAGTGGATTTGAGGTCATGGCTTTAATATAGGTTTCAAATCAAGTTCAGATGAAGGAAAAGTAATATGTAATGTTACCCATGTCATCACGTTCCCCACTGTTGTCCCTGCTGGCTAGTAGACAACTTTTCAGATCTGTTGTCATCCACGAACTGGAACATAAAGCACGGCATGTTGTGCTTATACTCTGCAGTTTGAGGTTGTGTTTTTAACAATGAAATGAATACTCACCACTCTTGTATGCAGTTGCAAGTTGTTAAAATACACAGACCCATTTCTTTTTTGTTAAATAGCGAATGTATTCAATCTGATGTATTGGATTTCTTTTGTTGTCAAGATGTGAGTCTCCAAGTTTGAACTCTTCAAATCTGAAAGTAGTCGGTATGCAGAATTGCCGTTTTCTGAATATTATTTGTAATATCAATAGATCATATTTGCTATCCATAAATGTATTTATTTTGGATATTGTGGATCTTCGCTTTTTTAAGGACCTTTTTATACCATTTCTTAATCAATGGTAGTACAATCAAAACTCCCCCATTGACTTATCATTTCTTATAAATGCTATGAATCATGGAAATCAACTGATCAATATAAAGCAGCAAAAAAAGTACAATATTGGCTTCCAAATTATGGTGTGGTAGAAAAATAGGTACAGTGAAGTACAAGTCTCACAATGTGCTTAGTTGCAGTACTTGAGTTCACTAAAGAAGCCGTGGATACATTTTTCATTTAACTTATGAGCAAATAGTCGCTTATTTACACAAGCAGCCATGAGCATCAGTTTGTCTCCGCTCGGTGAATGTAAGTCGTCTGTGAAGTCACGCTGCGGTGCAGAAGAAGTTTTTCCTCTTTGGGAAACACTCCATAAAGCTGGAGGCTCCTCTGCAGCCGGCCGCTGGAGGCCCTGAGGGAGCCGTTAGCTGGGGGGCCCGCCGGCCACAGTCCGAGCTGAGAGCGTGTCTCGGCACGCTCCCAGCGCAGCGGAGAGTTTCTTTTTCTCTTTTCCCGGAAGCTGATGGAAGTTTGACAAAATACACTCTGCCTCGATGGAATTTTTGAAAAGTGTTCAAAGAGGCCTTTTAGTGTCGGACCTCCACTTCGGAGACTGTAATATCTCAACGATTGTTGGGTGGATTGGCATGAAATTTGGTACAGACATTCATGTTCCTCAGAGGATGAACCAAACAGATTTTGATAACTCCTGACATTTCTTATAGTGCTATAGCAAGGATTAGCTTTCACTTATACTGTGAATATCTCAACATCAGAAGAATAGATCAGCACCAAACCTTTGTAAATCCTTTCTGTTTCCCTTCTCAACAGTACATACAATATACAGAACAACAACCCCTCATAATATTCATTTTACTGAATGGTCACTGGATGTACAGTATTGCAATAAATCCAACCGTAAAGCCAGTTTCTCAAATGAGCTGCAGATAATGTTTCCCTTTCACATGTAGCGTACACCAATGTCAGAAGTTGTCTCACCTGCTGAAAATACTTTGGTTTGCATTATTCAAAGGGTTGTGCCTGGGTGTAGCGTAGCGGTGGAACTACATGACGTGGATTATTGTTCATAAAGTGGATTCAAAGATTCAAAGCTTTATTGTCATATGCACGAAAGGTCCAAGGCCCTGTCAACATAGAGAAACAGGAAGTCACATAGGAATAGAAATAGTGTGAGGAGTGAAGTTGTGCAGGATGAGTAAGCTATGTAAAATATGTTAAAATCCGGTCCAAATTTGTCTTTTACTGCCTAATGACATGTCACCCTCAGCTGTTAACATGATAAAGTAAAGTGGTAAACACCTGCTTAACATCAGCCTGTTAACCCTGTCACTGTGAGCATGTTAGCCTGTTAGCTCAAAGCCAAGACAAGTTGTCCCTTCCCTCCCCAGCGTGGAATCCATGCGCTCTGTGGTATGCACCAATTACAGTGTTTTTCCCTCTTCCACACACACACACACACCCTTGACCTGTGTGTGTGTAGCTGTAGCCAAGTGGATGACTCAAGGTGACTTGTTTCCGAGAGAAAGCCCTCGGCTGTTTTACCATTTCTGTCAAGGTGACAAATGGTTGTTTGAAGTCGGCCCTGAAGTCCAGCCACTAAGTGACTTCACCTTCCAGCAGCAGCCCTTCTCTATTACGGATGATTTAGTAATGATATATCATCTCTGGCTTGTCCATATAGGGAGAGGTGACACTACAATGAGCAGGTTATTTGAGAAGGGTTTTTCTGTCATTCCCAGAAACGAGAGACTTTTCTCAACAAGCACTTTTACCGCTTATCCCAACCCCCCCCTCTCTCTTACTTTCTCCCTCCTGCACGTGTCCTCTCTGTTTTTCTCATTAGCCAGACAGATAAATATGGGTGCTCTGTTATGCTTTCTTTATCGTGTGTGTACATGCAGACGTAAACACTGCCTTTTATCATCTCCTCAATGCAGCGTTGGCCGGCTAGTTGAGTAGATTTGAAGAGTTTATTGGACACGGGTTATTTATCTTGATTTGTTTTGTGGAAAGCAGCGAGCTTTTGTCCAGAAACCAGAATAAGAATAAAGCTTCCTCTCATTCGCTGCAGTCTGTTTGCTTGTTATTTATCTCCCTGAAATCTTCCTTCCTCTGATCTACGCACAACAACACACCCCACCCTCTTCCCTCCATCAAAATGATGATTTAAAGGGGCCCTATTCTGCTCATTTTCAGGTTCATATGTGTACTTTTTGCCTCTACTGGGACATGTTTCCATTCTTTAATGTTCATAAAGCTCTTTGTGTTTCTCATACTGCCTGTGCTGCAGCACCTCTTTTCACCCTCTGTCTGAAACCAGAGCCCAGTCTGCTCTGATTGGTTAGCTGGCCGGCTCTGTTGTGATTGGTCAACTGCTTAGAGATGTCCCGCCCCTGAGCCTATCAGGTACAATGTGTTGGAGCACTAGCCAATAGAAGCTCTAGTGTTACATAATGATGTCATAATGTTGCAGGAAGTAAACAAAGGAGTCCAATGGAGGTGTTTCATGTGGGGGGAGGGGATGTTGGATTTTAGCATACCATTTACATGCACACAAACCCATGTAGCACACTAAGAGAGATCAGAAAGAGACACTTGAAAGAGCTTTTAATGAAGAACTTATTTGGACTGTAGTCTCCATCACGGTGTGAGAGTGTTTTTAGTCACTCTCTCACTCCGACCTTATAGAAACACAGGCAGTGACTTCAGTCTTCGTGTCTACAAAATATTTTTACAGCTTTCCCCAGAAAAGGTGTGTTAATGGACGCGTAGCTGCCTGGGTGGCTGGTTTGGTGTTTAGGTGATAAATAAAGACTGACCTGTGTGTTCTGTTTCAGATGACAAGCCCGTCCAGGAGGAGGACTGGGTGGTGTGCCAGCACCCAGAGTGTCCCGAGCGCCGGAGGGCTTCCAAGGTAAGACCTTTTAAACCCTTAACCCCGCCAGGTCAGCTAAAAAAAGGACAGTGATGTCAGAGGAGCAGTCAGCAGGTTTATCTTCGGACTGCCGTAATGTCTGGAAATGGAAGTGTAATCATATACAGCTCACTTAAAGTAAGAGGAATAATACACTTACTAGATGAGAAGACGGAGACCAGCCTGGGTCTGTCCAAAGGGATCAAACCTCTTAAGAGTAACAACCCCGTAAAACCTCCCAATCAACACGTTATATCTTGTAAGTTTAATCCTTACACAAATGGAATTAAAAGTCTTCACTTGTTGCAGGGACCCAATGACATGACTGCTCCTGATCAAGGAATAGTCCATCTTATAACCCCTAATGCCACAATTTGTCTTTTTACAATTTAGCTTCACAAAGATTTAACATACAAGTTCAGAGTTGCAGTCATTTTTTTGGGGACAGTGTAGCCTTTTCCACCTGTTCTCCCAGTGTTTATGCTAAGCTAAACTAAGCTAATCCGCTGCTTGATGTAGCCTTGAATTTAACTGACAGATAAAAGTTGTAACAATTCTGTCAACTAACTTGCAAACTTCTAGCTTTGTACCAGATAAACCAAGTCACATAGACACAAAGACACAGAAATAGTGATGAGTAATGACCTGTAGCAAAGGTCTTTGGCTTGACATTGCTATCAGAGAAAAGCTTTCCCTTGTTTCAATAATTGTTCTTGACTCAAACAAGTGACAACAACATCTAGTGTCCATAGGAATTATCTATAGTCGGGGGATAAAAGAGGAAATAGTGAGATAAAGAGCTCTAAGGATTGCAGAGAGAGGATATCTGCATGCTCCAATGGGTTAACAAAACAACGCCTTTGCCACGAACGCTACCGTGTGTTTCCTGTTTCCTACCGACAGACAATTCTGGTTTCTTGTAACCATAACCATAATCATGACCTAATCTTCACCAAGTAGTCCTTACTGCAACCATGATGACAAACATCCTGCTACCTTTACCAAGTAGTCATTTGAACCCATCTGTCCTCACCATATCCCTAAGTCATTTTGTGCTTTAAAGGGACCGAGCTTTAACCTGAAAATGACCCTCTTTTTTTTTTTTAAAGCAGGGATTAGTTTTGATTTTGGGAAGTTCTGACAAATGATGTGGTTCTCCCGGTGGAGATGTCAGAGGACAATTACATCGTAGTGATTTACTGGACTTGTTGTTGGCCTTCGTTAAACCTGTTGTCGTATGAACAGAAACTGAGTAATGAAATGGCTTTAAAATGAAGACACACACCCTGTCATGGTCCCTATAAATCTTCTCGGGGGCCCCCTAATCTCTTGACCACTTGTCGGATTTACCAAGAAGTTATTGCATCTCTCTTGGGTTGCATTGCAAGTTTGGAGCGCAGTGGTGAAGCTACTCTTTCTCCTTTTAGATGTTAAAAGGGGCGTGAGTGTCGGGGCTCTGTGTCTGCCCACCAGACTGTGAAATGAATTATTCCTTTGAAGCCACTGGTTTAAAAAAAAAATGGGAATCTGGCCAGAAGAGAAACCCGACAGAGTGTCTGGTCCGTCAGACGAGCTCTGGGCTGTTTTGGTTTGTCGCCTACCTGCCACTCGAGCTGGGCATTAGTCGGAGATGATGTCCCCTCCTGTCCTCTTAGTGGAAACAATGGGAAGGGAAAATGACAGAGTGCATTCAGACAGCACGTGGAGAGAGGAGACTGGTATATATAGTTGTCCTCCATGGTTACTGAGAATAATAAAGCAGGGGGGAAGAAGAGCGAGCCGAAGAGCTTAACCTGACCTACCCTCTCCTTACTCCGCACTTTATTGAGTCTCCCAACTTTTTTCCTGAAAGCGTGACACGCTCCGTACTTTAAAAAAAGGTTTGTTTGCAGAGTTTTTAATGAGGCAGAAGCCTAGTTCACATGCTGTATAATTAAAGTGTGTGTATTCTTTTGTGTTTTATACAGCCTGCTGTGGCACAGGGGGGAGACAGTGTGGGACAAAGCATGTCTGACGCCACCTGTCTCCTGGGTCAGGGTCGGGTTATTATGTAAGGAGATTAGGGAAGGAGGGGGATAGGTTAACAGACACAGGGTGGGAAACAAGTCTTTTGATTGAACACTTTCAACAATAATTGTGTTTGATGATGGCTGCACAATTTATGGACATTTTGGACCAGTGTCATATTCAAATTGTGGGAAACACACATTTTTAAAAGGCTTTCTAAGTGTTAAAGTACCATTTTGGATAAAGTTAATGTAACCTCAGTATGTTTTTGGTTTCTTTGGTAAGTGAGAGCGAAACAAAACAAGCTCTTGAAAAAATCATTCATTTGGATTTGTGATTCTGGCCAGCTCCAGTGTTCCCTCTCCTTGTCGCTGGCTCCACTCTGTTCACCAGCCGGTATATATTCCTGCGGGTTGATGCTGAGTAAAGCCGGTTTTTCTGACCTGCCTCAGCGGAAAAAAACTGATAAGGGTCAATCAAAACATTAAAACAACACTCCATAAAAACTGGAAACAAAACCACATAAATTCAGACAGTCATACCTTGGTCATGATTATTTTGGCTGGAGGAAAGTAATGGAAAATATTCTGTGTTTAGATGAATCAGTCGGCTGACAGAGCTCCAGTTATCGCATCAATTTTGAACACTTACTCTTTATAGCATGACCCCACAATGATCATTTCTCCCCTTGGAAAGTTGGGATATCCCGCAATGTCACAATTCCTACATTTTCTGTTGATTTTTAGTAGTTCGAGGTGTAGTAAACCAGTCATGTTAGTTTCCGCACAATAAAATCTAAGTTATTGTTCAGTGTGATTGACTTATTTTTCTTTTAACTCAATCTTAAGGCTGCTGTTGCTCAACAGTTATACAAGCATTGCCTGTGACTCGCTTGAGACAGCAGGGGGCGGTGTCATGGCACTGATTGGATGTTCCTGTATCTTCTGCCCTCTGGAGCTCAATCACTTTGCATTTGCTGCACAAGTAGTGAGAGGCACATTTCTAGGAAGAACTGGAACATAAATATAACTTCTACCTACACCACCCACTTGACAGATTTAAGAGGCATTTTTACTCAGAAAAAGAGCAACTTTTATTCTTCTCTTCAAGAGTTTATATTGTTATAAAATACTACGAATATTTTCTTTGATATGCTGGCAGCTTGGCAGGATCTCAGACCGTTGCATTTCATTTAAACCGCATGACTGGCTTAAACTCCATGAGTTCACCTGCACCATAATTCACTGAAGTCACACCAGGTGTCACGATCTGTGCCGTAGCTCAATGCCGTCACCACATCACACAAAAGCTCTCCTAAGGCTTTTGGATGGCCCGTCACATGTGTTTCCAATGGGGCTTACTGGATGCTTTTGCTGTGGTTTTTTTTTAGAAGACACCAGGATTTAAAATCAACCTGCAGGTGTCCAACTGGGAAGATGAGGTTCAATCAATCAGGACTTGGCCGAGTTGGTGGGATTCATTTCAGATTACGCTGGTTAGCGCTCAATGCTAGTCTGAGCTTGCTCCTTGGATCTAGACTCCAGAAAAGGGCTTATTATCCCTGATCGCTTCACCCCCCTCCCCCTCTGCTCCCTCTTTGCTTCACCCTCCCTCCCTTAGCTTTGGGAAGACAGGACCAGACTAGACAAAACAGAAAGGTGTGGGTCGCTTTGACAACGGGCCCCTCCCTGCCCAAACAGCTGGAGGCGCAGCGATGATGTGAAGAGAGTCGTGGTTGGGCAGAAAGAAAAAAGAGAAGTTTCAGTCCACTGGCTTTGACTTTCAGTTCCCCCGCTCCCACTTTCTCTCTTTACATGTTTTCAATGGGAAAAAGGGTTCTCAGTTGGGGGTGAAAAAGTGGAATGAAGCTTATGACCTATTGTTAATTTTCACTTAAGCTTTTGCTCTTGAAGACACAAACAAAAGACTAAAACTTTAGATCTTTAAATGATCTTTGGGACTGAATGCATCCATCCATCTTCCAATGCTTATCCAGAGATTGGTTGCAGACGGAGGCAGTTTCCCAAACATTCCTTTTCCTGGCCACATCAACCAGCTCTGACTGGCTACCAAGGTCCTCCCAGGCTGGCTTGGAGATAAAATCCCTCCACCTGGTCTAGGGTTTGCCCTCGGTCTTCCCACAGCTGGACCTGCCTGGAACACCTACCCAGGGAGGCAGCCATCGGGCATGGACCATCTCAACTGGCTCCTTTCTCACCTTAACCCAAGAACAAATGCCAGCCTACCTTCAGAGAAAACCCATCTTGGCAGGTTGTAAGTCTTGTTCCTACAGTCATGACCCAATGCTCCATGAACCACGTGAGGGCAGGAACAAAGGTGGACCTGTAGACTGAGACCTTTGCATCAGGGCTCTACTAAAGCAACTGCAGTACTATTGTAGTACTGCTGTAAACACCCTCAAATGAATGCATGAAACATCTCTCTATTTCAACCCTTTTTTCTGCTGTCGATATTCAATCTACAGTCTTTCATTTACGTCATCCCGTTGAAATTGGGTTTAAGTTTGCACCGCACTTTGATGGAAACCTGGCTCGAGTGTCTCATGCTGTCACACGCTCCCGACTCTCTCTCTCCACCATTGTGTTTCTGTTGGCTTCATTCTCCATCCCTATTGTTTCGTTCAGGCTCTGATTATGAGTAATGCTTTGGTTAAGTTTGCGGGGAAGTAATATATTAGTCATACAAGCACGGATGCAATGAAGCGATAATCCTCCCACAGAATCACCTTTTTACTAGCAGTTGAATCATTTAACCTTTAGCTGTGCTGTCAATTAACAGCTGTTGAATTGAATGGTCTTTTCATTTCTGTTACGTTTCCTTTCCTACTGACCTGCTCGGTTGAAACTCTCACCTAACTGACACTGACATGGGCTGTTAAGGCTGCTCAGTAAACACTCACATCGGGCTCAATGCCCACTTTCTGAAGGTGTCAAGGAGCTGAAGGGTGCAAGGTATTAGGGGGCATTTCCTGGAAGAGATGGATTAAAGTGTGGCTGTCTTGCAGTCAGACTAACACCCTTTCAGCCGTCTGATTGTCGTCCATCCTCCAGCCTGCAGGGATTCATGTCTCCTGCAAGGTGAGAGCAGTCAGTCACTCAGCATGGTATTGACTGTGGCACCGTTAAAAACTGCCTCATGCTTCCTCTTAGTTACCTCATCCTACATGGGGTTCTTTTGAAGACCATGTGGTGCATTTTCCTTCCTAAATTGTTGTTTTTCTTTTGCTCTTGGTGCAAATGTTTCCATCATTTTTACAAGGACAGCCCGTTCATCAATGTGCCTGATTGCTACCCGCATCCATGTCTCACAGTTTGGATTGCACTCACAAGTAACTGCAGACTACAGAGGTTTGAAATTGGTTTTCTGGGGAAAAATGTAGCCTAACAGGAAGTGACCTCAGCTTTAACTATAAAGTCCATGGAAAGTTTACTTTATGAAGTAATGCAAGCCAACTAATGGAAACGGCGGTCTGCAATGCTCTGATTATTCTCATTTGGACTTCAGGGGCTCTGAGGAAACGTTACATAATCACTCCTCGACACGATGCTGACTGTTGAGATACTGGTGTTAATTTGTTTATTAAGGGAAGGGGGGGGGGGGCGTGCTCAATGCAATCCCTTCTCAATTGCAGACACGTGTTCACACTCAGTGAGACTCAGTGGACACATTTTCTGCTGCAAGACCAACTAGGAATATGAAGTCTGTCGTTATTGAAATGTCTTTAAGGAGGGCTATTCTGTAGAGGAAGCAGCTGTAAAATCAAATGATGGATGCATTACAGTCTTGAGTTGTGCCAGTTTATGGACCAGTTAGTCTATTATTGACTGCCTGCCAATTGTGGTAAAAGTCACTCCTGCAGTTTGGTTGGTTAGACTTGAAGTGCATGTCAATTTTAGCAATTAGTCTTTGCATATTGGCAGATGTATGCTAGGTTAATAAACTAGACACATATTAGACAAGTAGAATTTACATGGTTATCCCATTAAGTACAGTAAAAACACTTTGATTTCATTATCAGCTTAATGGTAGCTTAGTGGATGCAGCAGTTCTTGGAGCTAAATGCTAATTTAAGCATGCTAACATTGTGATGATTACCATATTTACTATTTTAACCCTAATTATGGCTCTAAATAAAACAACTATCACCAAAGTTATCACCGATCATCCTTTGAATGACATGGATGTCTGTACCAAATATTATTGGGATCCATTCAATAGTTGTTGAGCCACAATGGTCGACCTCATGGTGAATGGACTGGAACGTTTTGGGTGCACGAAAGTCAGAGGGATTCATCACTGTGAAATCTAAGAGATAATGAGATCACTCAGTCTGGATTAAAGTGAAGGACTAACAGACAAACACTGCCCCCCATAGAGCCATGCCTAAAAAAGAATTTGGATGCAGACGCCAGATTCAGTCGACGAGTTGTAGCTCAGTTGGCTAACGAGCCGTACAATGTACCAGACTTTAATTGGACTTGTAAAATATCTAGTAAATCTGAAATTAATTCAGACCGCACATTTTTTCTGTGCAACCAGATAAAGTGATCCTAGGCAGCTGCTTCTGCGTGTTTCATTTGCTGGAATAAAATCTGACTGACTTGCCTCTCTTGCACTTTAACAACCTGTTCTTGATTGACCATTCATCGTCGTTCTGTAAAGTTCCAGTTTTTTTTATGATGGATTAGTTTGAGTTCATTACCACAGCATTTTGTTTACCTCATATGTTAATGAAGTAAGCTTTGTGACAACAACCAGTGTGAGACAAAAGGAAGGTAGACGTCCTGATGGAAAGACTGGATGGATCATCAGTCTTGCATAATGATATGTTTTTCGGTCCAACTGGCCTCTCGCCTCACACGTCAGACGATAATAACTTTTGTTATGAAGTGAACAGCTCCCTCGTGTACCAATCAAAGAGGCTGTACTTTTCCATGCCTATTGGATGCGATAGGCCATACTAAGAAACTGACTCTGTGGCGGTGACTCATTTTACATCAGGCTACCGTCACACCAAATTATCTGATTCCAGTGAAAATTCAAAACACAACATGTAGAGTGCGTCTTTTCAGGTCGATTCAGGTGATTTCAGTTTGTATCACTTCTCTTGAAGCGAGGCCGCGTACATTTAACAAAATAACACAAATGTTTATAGAAGCACTTTAAAAGCAAGCCATGGTGTTTTTTTCTTCAGTTAAGTATATACAAACGTATCCATTGTGAGTAAAGTGCCCACACTAGGTTTCAAAATGATGAAATAATGTTGCTTCACCAACTGAAGTGTGGAAAAAAATAGCATATCTGTTCAACCGTCCGTAGTGGAAAGACAACCAGTTTGACGAGCATCCAGCAATAACAAACACGCTGGAGGACACTGAATTATGTGCTGTGTCCTTACATACAATGTGTGGTCGGGAAAGTACAAAAGCCATGAAGGGTGTTGTACCAGTGACGCCAGCTCAACCCCGGCAGGAGCATCCCAGTCACGAAGCAGCATCGCGGCAGACGGGGGAATAACAGGAAGAGGGTACCTGATTGACGATTGAAAACGGCCCTGTATGGCCAATATAGTCGGGGTTCAAAGACTTAAGAGAAGTCCCCCAGTGAGGAGACGGATTTGAGAAAACAACCCCGCTAAATCCCTCGCATGCGAAGAAAACCCCACTAATTGTAGGTTTGCTCCGTGTGTTTTGAGAGCATAAACAACCCCCTGCTTAATGAAACGCTGTGAGAACAGCAGCCTGCTCTGCTTAGTTAGAGAGGCGATAATAAGCTTTGAAAAATCTCCAATTCACAATGTGTTATTATGGCTGTGGAAGCGTGCTCTCTAAATCACTCCTAACTGAAGCGAGCCACGAAAGGCGTCGTCACGGGTGAAATATTTGGCTTTAATCCTTTCTCTGCTCTTCTGTTTCTCACACCACCTTGATAGATGGATAGATAGATAGAATCCCTCTTTATTTGTCACATATAGTACACATAGCACACAGCAGAGCACACACAGTGAAATTGGTCCTCTGCATTTAACCCATCCTAGTACTAGGAGCAGTGGGCAGCTATTGTGCAGCGCCTGGGGAGCAACGGGGAGGGGGGATTGAATGTGTGTGGTGCCTTCCTCAAGGGCACCACAGCAGGGCCTAGGAGGTGAACTGGGACCTCTCCAAGTAGCAGTCCACTTTCCATATTTCAAGTCTGTTCAGGGACTTGAGCCGGCGACCCTACGATTCCCAGTCCAAGCCCCTACTGACTGAGCCACTGCTGGACAAGTGCTCATCCTTGCTCACATTTCCCATGTTTCCCCCCCCCCCCCCTCTTATTTAACCTCTCCCTTGAAGACTCGACGAATCTGGATTATGGTTGGTTATCCAAGGGTTAATACCAAGATCGGGCATCAAGGGGAGGCCACTCGTGTTCAAGCCCCCAACAATGGCAGTGGCCGTGGGGTCTAATCCTCAGAGATAATTGCATCGCTGCTGTCCACTCTTTTAAATATAGTCTCCCCCTAATCAATGCTGACAGTGGGGGGTGGCGGGGAAGACATGGATTCAACAGGTTGCCTTGTTTTGAAGACAAAAAGAGGTGGGGGTTTGGGCAATACTACAAACACACAGCCCTCGGGGGGGCTTGTTTTTGTTAGCTAGCTAATTGCGGGGGGGGGTTTAGACACGGTTCATCTTGGATTAACCTGAATGACAAAAGAACAGAGAGCATCGGGCTGAGTGTTTGCGGTCAGAGCAGCGCACTGAAACGAGGCATCAGGCCATAACTCAAACTCACTCTAGCACCACACTCCACTAACACTTCACTCTCCCCACACACACACAGCCACACACACACACATCGTACCACACACGGAAAGTGAGGATTGTTTTAATTTTTTGATTTATATGCCGATTACATAGAAACGGGAAATTCTCCCATTTTAGAATCCAAGAATGAAGGGGGGTATTTTAGATGTTATCAAATCTCTATTCATATCTCTTTGGTGGATTCAGGACTGTATAGATTTAATAAAAGCGGTGCAAAGTGTTATTAAATCTCTACAGATGTGATGCATTCATATTGATTTAATACAAATATTTTTAAGGTTCAAAGATATCCTGACTGTAGTTCCCAAGCTTTAAAAACACTACAAACTACATTTCCCACAATTCAACGTCATCTACTGTCTACTGAACGACTACAGGTGATGACCTTAAATGCCATTTTTTATCCAAGCAACTTTCTGATGATTTCAACTATCAGATATGCTTTTAAAACCCAACCAAAAATCCTCCTATTTCCGAGGCTAGGAGGATTTGTACTTTTCCTTGACAGACACAACGGACACAGTTCTCGTTGCAGCTCTGAATGCTCACACCATTAACTGAAAGTGAGACATCACTGTGGTGTAATCGGGGTTATTTTCTCTCAGATAGTACATAGCCTCAGGAGACATTACACAACTGTGTTCATAGAACGTGCTGCACTTTAACTATTGACTTTGACAAATATGTTGGATTTTCCATAAAAAATCACTACAATTTATTTAATCTTGACCACTACACACCCCCAACACAGGCATTGTTTTTAGATGTTACATAAGGTACCATTTCAATTAGATTTTATAATTAAAGTAGAACAGAAATAACCCGTTTGTTTTGATTTTTTCATTTAAGAACTGACCCAGACTGAACAGATGTGTGTTGAGTGTGTTTTAACACGTTCACTTCCGTATCTGCTTCCAGTCAGCCCTTTTTTGGAGAGCTGAACTCCCTCTTTAACCTTCTGTCCCCTTATGGTCATAGTTCAAAAATCCAGCAGGGGAGTCTGGAAGGAACATAAATACACGAAATGTTCTTCTGCTCGCTGAGTTAAATTTACATCTGAATTACCACAACTGCACGTCAGATGGATGAAAACTGAGCCATTTCTCAAGAGAAAAAAAGAGCTCTGATTCGGTGGGAGTTTACATGACTCAGCCAGGATGTGTGTGCGTTTCTGGGGGTGTGTGATTGAGCAGATAGGCGGGGTTGAGGATTTTAACCCGGTGTATTTGAGTGTGTCTCCCCAGTAGACTGCTGTAGTAAACAGAGTGAGCCTCTCTGACACGCTCTTTCAATCCTACACGTCTGTCAGATTAACTCGGGTATTTTAGGAGCTTGAAACTCACTGACGCTCACGGCTTCGATCCTCGGTCGGGACATAAACTTTCACCACCTGCTGTGCATCGGAGCTATTGATTGATTCTTCCACTGAAACTCAGATACTTTCCTCAGAAACTGGAGCTTTCTATGGTAGGTGATGTAAAGGACAAGCTTTTAATGGAAGAATGTATGAAGTGCTGAGAGTGTGTTGCTGCAGTAGCATGTGCTGTTTGAGTTTTCATTCATTTTTGTGAAAGAAAACTCAAACAGCACTTAAATAGGACTTATTCTGTCATTGATTTATCTTGTCAGTTGTATTGTTAGGTTTACAAACCAGCAGAAAACGGTTAAATTGAGGTTTTTCGAGAAATGACTTCATGTTTCTGTGCTTTGTTCAGCTGACAGGACCCAAACATTGTGAATTTTTGCAAAAATCCTTGCATTTGAGTCAAAATGTGCACTTTTTTCTGAATAAGTAACTGAAACGGTTGATCTATTATCAAAGGAGTACACTTTTTCTGTCTGTGATGCTGTGAAGGTACCACACATTCACATCCGTTGAACTTTATGTCCTCCTTTGTCTGCATATTTCACATCTGCTTTTTATATCAAGTGACCAGTTGTACCCCCTGGCACCCACCAGAGTTCCCTGCTTTTCCATTTTCCCACACCAAACTTGAAGTGGTTTGCAAAACTAATTTCTTGGAATACCCAGTTTTTTCCCCCTCCTTCTCACTTCCTCCTTTTTTGGTCTTGTTCACCGCCCTCCTGTCTGTCTCTACTTTTTTCTCCTCCTGCCCTGAAGCTATGAAAGGCAAGGCAGGTTGCGTCACAGTCCGGCCGGCAGACAGCAGTCAGTACACTTGACTTTGTTAGAGCAGAAAGAGAGAGACCAGCTGCTGGTGAGTGGTGCTTTTTACCTCCAGAAGTTGTGTTGATCACCTTAAGCTGAGCCTGGTGTTTAGTTCTTTAGCGCTAAGAGGATTTAGGGGTGTTCCTATCTTATTTACAAGCAGCTTGAGTGGGTTGTTTTGCTCCTGTGACGACACTGTGACAGTGGCATGTGTCATTAGGGTGTCGTGTAAATATTTGACTCTGCTGCGGGGGTCAGATGTCTGCTGAAAACATCTCCAGAAAACGTCATTTCTGCTTCTAAATACAATCTTTAAAGACACTCCAAAACAATATCCTGTTGGTGGTTGTTGCAGTTTACATTTTTCCCTAATTGTGGTTGAAAGAATGCAACCATTGTAGTTATCTAAAAGGAAAACAAGTTGGGGAAGGAGGTAATATTCTCCGTGGGCTGCATGTTGAAACATACCTTTCGCAGGAATGCTTAGTGTACAATGAGGAGTTACAGTGTTTCCTGTGAGCGTGTTTGCTCTTGAGTTTGTTGTTTTCTGTGGCAAAGACTCAAACCTGGAGTGCTGACCTTTTTGAACAGTGTCTGATTTCACCTTCAAAATGTTTGTGGCGTTAAAGATAACGGATATTGTGTTGATGCACATTTAGGACGGTAATTCAGTTGAGAGTTGACACGTATTTTCAAGCAGAAAGGGAAATGCTTGTTTTCCCTAGTGGATTTCGAGGGAGTACTTTACTTTCCCGTGTTGCTCGATGATACATTACTTATAAATGTCTATAATGTGAAATCTGGGGAAAACCAGCGCTCTTCTATCATGTGTCACTGTGCAGAGGAGGGTAACGTTAAGGAATGATGTGTACTATTACACAGATTGTAATCTACCTGCTGCTTAGATTACAAACAAGCAAATGAGTCATACACTGATCTGGAGACTGATATTCATTTAGGGGTAATCCTTTTATTTCTGAGCAAAGTAACTGGTAAAGGGCAACACATGTGATCAAAAGGCCAATTATTACCAAAACAGTTGACAGAAACAAATTCATGACTTCATTTACAGTACTTGTTGTAGATGTGTGTTCGCTTCTTAGCACAATTACAGTTGTATTCAGTTTTAACCCCACATATATTTTGTCACAGTTAATATACCTAGCTTTGGATTTCCCTCCATGTTTTTAAATCCCTCTAACAACAAAAATCGCTTCATAAAAAACTGTGTTTATCTACCCTTACTAAAGCCACACATTTTAAAATGTCCCCCTATCTAGCTTACTACCTACAATACCATGTAGTTCCTCAACCAAACATCCAGACAAAGTGGAGGTAGAACATAAGAATAAAACCAGTAAATGAATATATAAAAAACAGTACTGTACTGTATGAGTAAGGCTAACTATCAACAAACACAACGCTGCTTTATATTACTAAATATACTATATTTTCTAGATGTATCATCAACTAATCAACTGAAATATAAAATAAAATAGCATTTACGTTTTTTTTAAATAATGTTTTACTTTCTTTTGAAATGCTATTTTATTTTATTGTAATTAATTAAAAAAAAGTTCCCAAATTGGGATCAATAAAGTACATTTATCTATCTATCCTTCTATCTATCAAGATACAGGTTTGTATTCCCATGGAAAGGCAATAAACGCCTTTTAGAAATGCATATATGTGTCCTCTAAGTGTCGACTATAGCTCATGAATTGCAGCTAATCAAATAAGCTAATTTGAAGCTAATGAAACGGACCAAACCCTGCTTATTGGTTTCTAAAACGACTACTTATATTCAGTGTTTAATATCTAAGTTATCATTGTAAACAACATTATGGTCCATAGTGGAGTTGGCGAGCTTGACATGCATAGCAACGGTAACCAGGGGGCGGGGCTTAGTGAATGGTTAACAGTCTGACTTCTTTTTCGAACTCTGTATTTTTACGTTATCCAATTTCAGGTATCAGTCTACATGCGGTTAAACGTACAGCACTCCTTATGGGGATCATTTTATATACACCTGCTGTTTCTCTGTTTTATTGTCACTCTGAGCAGCTCTGAATGACATCATCCTGTTTAACAACCCTCCTCTCATCCTACATTTGATGTCGGTTAGTGAATGAGCGCTCGCCACAATTTAACCAGCGCGGGTCCTTTTGATGAACATACTGAACATGTGTCTGGTTAAACCCCCCCCCCCAAACACACACACACACACACACACACACACACACATGCACATTTGGCTGGGAGGATGAAACACAACAAGTGCCTCCGTTTGAGTAAATCCATATGTGTGCAAAGGCGGTGCGGTACGGTACCAGAGTGAAGGGGAGATGGATAATAGGGAACAGGCAGGCAGTGTTGTTGCATAACGGCCGCAGTTTTTTTTAAAGTCGGCCCTGGCTCTCCTCTTCCAACTCCTCGGACAGATGGCAGCAGAAGAAAGCAGCCGCTCTCCGCTGTGCCACTCCTCAACAGATGCATCGCTTATTTATTGAAAAATAAATCAGACTCCGGGGCCAGGCCTGCCTAGAATCCCACCCCCTTTGATCTTCCGCAGCCTTACTGGATGCTGTTTTCAATCCCACCTACTGGGTCACAGCTAATGGCAACTCTGTGCAATGTTTAGGAAAGCAGGCCCTCTGCAGAGGCCATATGGGGTCGGGTGCTCTGCTTCCAAAAGGGCGATAAAAGTTGGAGAAAGGTAGCTAGAAAAGTTACATGTAGCAGAGTCTGACCCTGCTCTGTCGGTTTAAGAGAAAACAACTTATGTAACATCACTCATGCTTATTGCGGCAGCAGATATGGGATTGTTTACTGCGTTTTAAAACAAATCAACTATAAGACAGCGTGGATTCGTGCATGAAGGTGAGCGTTGGAGAGAAAGTTAATGCCAGCAACTGAGAAAACTCAAATGTTGCAAATTCCGATTTAATACCGATATAATTTATGAAAGCTGTTGGCCTTTCTTCATCTTGAAAGCTGCTAAAAAGATAAGTTATATCATTTCCAAACTTTAAATCAATTCCAGTCTTTCAGCAGCTGATAAAAACACCAAACAACTGTATGGTCTTACTTCTCCGATGTCAGGATTTGTAACTTTTACAAATAGTGGTCTTGAATCGTTACAAAATGAGTTAAATAGAACCAGTTTAAAGACGATATATTGAGGGATTTTACGTTTGCAGTAATAAGTGCTCTTTTTTAATAAATTCATGAAGAATTTACCCATTGAAAAACAGCTCCTAGATTAACCAATGCTCATGTTCACCACCCTATAATGAGTATTTAAAAAAAAGTCTCATATGCAAATATCGGGAAACACCCAGTAGTTATCCTCAACATGGTCTATCATTATGGATAATGAGGGATCAGGGACGGATTTATTCGTCAGTCTTTCTAAGATTAGTCAATATTATTTAGATACATTTTGCAATCTACAGTCAATGACATAAGTCCTTCTGT
Source organism: Eleginops maclovinus (assembly GCF_036324505.1). Taxonomy (NCBI): domain Eukaryota; kingdom Metazoa; phylum Chordata; class Actinopteri; order Perciformes; family Eleginopidae; genus Eleginops; species Eleginops maclovinus. The sequence goes on along the minus strand of NC_086349.1, from coordinate 24,244,049 downwards.
TTTTGTGGGTTTTAATCTATTTCTCCAAAGGATAATGACGTGTTTTGTACTCGTGATCTTGAGAAATATGGTATTTGATTTGGTTTTGTACACCAGTGTTTCTTTAGTCCCTGCGCTGTGTATTGTTTTGATGCACGCACAGGTGAAAGGTCATCACGAGTGTATTTGTTTGAGAAAATCAGACAGCAGACACCTTTTTCTCATTCTTAGACTATGAACAACTGATGATGTGTACATGCGTCTGACTTTTATCTTGGATTAGTTTGGTTTTATAGACGGTGTGTGTGTGAGCTGTTCTGACCAAAGTCTGTCTGGATGTTTGGCTGACTTCACTGCAGTCTTACTTATTTGAACATGACCGTGCATGACTTTGCCTCAGCAGGTGTTAACCGATTATTTGGGTGCGTTGGTATGTTTATTGGGATGTGTTTTCCTGAAAGGACAGAGCAAAATGAAGAGGGCCAGGGTGTGTTTTTAAGTACAAGATCCCACTAGCCGTCATCTCCGGCCCCTCGTGACGGATGAGGAGCGACACTAGCATAGCTTTCTGCTGAGGATATTATCCACACCAGTTGCCAAATCAGTGATGACTTTCGTGTCAGGACAAGACCTTTTAAAGCTTAGTTTTCTGTGGGAGTGGAGTGATAGTAAGCATTAAAGTTGGCCCGTGTAATTAAACACAGCGTACCTGGACGGCGGTCGCAGTCTCAACAAAAGACTGGAGTGCCGTGTTGGACGGACGGACGGCCAAACACAGCGCTTTGAGCTCCGATAAACCAAACAGAAATCCTCCATTGTCCCCGATATGAAGCATTAATCTCATTGTTGTGAATTGTGTTGGTTCAGGTTCGCTTTGATTTCGGGTTTTCTATAGTGAGTGGGTATTTTTAGTGGGGGGGGGGGGGGGTGATTATGGCTACTTGGAACAATTACAGGGAATTGAGTTTGCTCTATGGGTGTGGGCACCACAATGAAAGACAGCTGTGCTTGCGTGTGTGATTATGTATGTGTGGTATACAGCAATACACATGTGGGAAACTCCTGGTTTCACAATATGTCAATAAAAGATAAGATTTTTTTATACTTTATGCCGTAAACCCAGCCTCATCCTCCCACACTGAACTAGAGAGTGTTTCTCTCAGTTCATTCCCACCTATCAGTATTGACATATATTTGGGTAGTGGTTATCTTGTGTTGACATTACTTCAGCCATTTAAAAGTTGGTCTCCATTAACCAGTACTTAATTAATACCCAATTGAGACGCCAGATTTTTTTTTAATAAGAAATATGCAACATGCACTTCTCATTTGAAGCATTTGCTGTCAGTTGCTTTGATTTAGCAGATTATGTTAATTGCAGAATGGTTAAAAAGTGTGTGTGTCAGTACGAGGTCTAGTTGGAGCGATGGCTCCCATTGAAAAGCGTCTGTGTGCTGCTCTTTAATTGAGATAAGGTAGTTAACCAGATCTGCATTTGCCAAACAGACCACTTATTCCTCATCCTTGAAGTGTTTGCTCTTGTAAAAGTATAGAAAATCACTTCCATTAAAGCCTAAATCTCAGCTTTTTTTGAGCTTTTCCTTGAGAACCATTCAGACTCTTTCAGATGCCTGAATGGGGCTACACTAAGCCAACATTAGTGAGTGAAAATAAACCGCTATTATAAACTGTTTGTTTCTTTTAGTTAAAAAACCCCAAACATAAAGCTTCCTCTTCCCTTGGCAAATAATGTAATTGGCTGCATCATGTAAATATCCGGAAATTATATCATACCAGTATTTCAGGATGATCAACTCGACAGTTTTGCATCGGCATCCCCGGTATTTGGAGCAAGCGAGGATCATGCGGTGACGAAGTCAGTAGGATACAGCTGTTATTTCACTGTGTCCCAATACATTTAATCAGTACTCAAAAGGTTGTGCTGCTCATCTTTTTGAGGTTAAAAACCAAAGCGTTATTGGTTTGCAGCCAAGACACCGTGATAACGATCTTAATAAAATCTTTGAGTTTTAGTCCCTTAACCCAATAAGATTTGATAAGAAATCTAAATTTGATCAAATACAATTCCGTCTCTTATCGACAGCAAAACAAGGAAATCCTATTATCCCTCAAATAAAAAACCTTGACACTTGGGATGTAAGACAAACTCCAGGCTCACGTATCCTCTTCTTGCTATTCAATTACGTGCATGCACGCAGTGATGCATGCTGTTGCATAATGCTAGGTGTGCTCTGGCAGGACAAGGTGTTTCTGAGGGGGCCGAGTGTGAGGTGACGTAGTGAGGTTGCAAACCCACAGGAAGTTCATCAGGTATAGTTCTAGCAACAGACATATCATTACTGGGCCTTTGTCTTTCCTCATAGCAACCACGAGAATCTCACTGAGCCAGACGTAAAGTCTTGGTCTGAATTTATCTGCATCCTTTCCCCCTCTTTGCGTCATTTAACTCCTTTTACACCAAGACTGATTACCCCTCCATTTTCCATTTTCCATTAGAAAAAATCATCCTCTGGAGACAGAATTGTGACGTCGCTGATGAAGACGTTGCAGCCAAATTGAACTGCCAGGCTTTTTGCTCTAAACCCTAATGTTCCATCCTTATTTATAAATCATGTTTAAGACATTTAGGCCTAAAACACCTGGAAAAAATGCCTGGAAAACGTATGGGCGATTTTAGAAGAACCCTCTAAAACCTGAAGTTTTTCTGGAAATTCAGCAATTGTGTCAACGCCTACTAAATAATTGATTTCTCAGCCTCTGCAGCAGATACAAACAAAATTCAAAAAGTATTTGAGAGCTTACAGCGGTGGCTTTCATGAGTGGCCTCTGCAGGTAAATCGACTTTCACCCCTGGGGATTCTCCCTCCTCCACTCAGTTTCAAAACCTTTGAACTCATGGTCAAATTCATCGTTGTCTTCAAACATATGTCTTAACCATAAATCCCGGTCGATTGGTTCGACGGGTTCAAAGTCGTCAGCAACAATGTCTTCAGCGCTGTGCAGATCGTCAATATCACTACCTTCACTGATTTCAGAATTCCCTCCGCAGTAGTCTAAGTCTGCCATGATTGCTCGAAAAAATCCAAACAATACCACGTGTATATTCTGATGCATTTCGTTGGCTAAGAGGCCGATAATTAATGCAAAGAAATACCATAGAGATCTTGTACCAGAAAAAAGACGTATCCGCTTTCCCGGCTTCAATGGTAGAAATACGGCAACGCTTTCCCGGCTGAAAGGGGTTAAGACATTTGAACCTGAAGTTAATATACCTGTTCCCCTTGTTAAATCGCATTGTCTGCAGCACAGGCAGAGGAAAAATAAAGACCTTTTGGATGGGAACAATACAAATTTGGATCTGAAAAGGAGCAAAACAGAACCCATTTAAGGCTACTGATATAATTTCCAAACTTGTATTGACCATGTCGCTCTTACGACAGCTGATGCTTGCCCTCGTATGTTGCGTGCAAGTGTTGCAAGGATTAATGTTTAACAATCCTGATTCACCTCGGAAGACTGCAGTCATCTCCTCCAAACAAGAAGAGCTTTATTACAGCTGAGCGACTGACTGATGACACACTCCTCTAGCAGGCATGCCCGTGTTTGCAAGTTGTGTGTCGGCGTGTCTGCAGGATGTGTGGAAACACGGGGTGCAGAAGCAGGTGCCACGTGGCGCTGAATGTGCTTAGCCAAGACGAGGGGGCCGCTGTGTGATCTCAGCTGTTGGGGAATGGGATGAAGGTTGGGGCTTGCAGTGTTTCATCTACAGTCACTCATGCTAACCCCACTCCCCCGAAACCCCCCGTCTAATCCAGCCAGATCTGAGAGCAGGCATGCGGAGAGGGGACAGACACACGCGACACACTCTCATGACAAAAGAGGCATGTATCCTGTCAGCTGTTTTCCACGGACACATTCTCTTACAGTCGGCTTCACTTACACACTCCTCCTCCTCCTCCTCATTGTTGTGTCAGGACTCCAGATCCAGAAACAGCCGGATAATGAAAGTCGGCTCGTGGCTGTACCCGAGTATCAATCATCCCTCTCATTGATAGGAATGTTGAGTATTGCAAAAATCCTTGTTGTCCTGGGTGAAGTTATTTTAGGATTACATCTTCATTTATCTGTCATGGTTACAAGCTGTTCTTGGTTTTGTTTGAGGGTTGTTTTTTTTTCCTGTGATGCACTTGTTTGTCTTGGCTAAAGCATCAGATGTTTTCAGCTGGAATGTGAACGCCCCCAACCTGATAGAGGGGAAGGGCTATACCTATCTGGTGCTATTGTCTAAATATGGCATCTGATTTCTCTGGCCCGGCCGTTCTCGTGGAACACACACCACCTCGGTCTGAAGGTGACATTTGACCCCGCTGCATGAAAATGTGCATTGATGTTGGCTTCAGAGGGCTCTGAGGAGGTGGTGTTGTAACAGATTCGTGCGACTTGTTCGCGTCTGCCAAGAAGCTGTCTCGTTGGCAGTGTGGTCTGTGGAGGTCAGTGACTCAGTCCGAGGTGAGACACTTTACTTTAGCTACTCTGCAACGATTGAGAAAGGACCTGAGATTTCACACTGTTCTACCACGATAACTATGCAGAGAGCACAAGACTCAACAGGCCCTCTAATTGTTTGGAAAACACTCATGGTCTGTCTAGGATGAATCTATGGTGGTGTTTTGCCAATATCATGACACGTGTCCAATATGTTACCACTTACTCTCTGCAGACTATTCCCAATGGCCTCAGCTGTGGTGTTTTTTATAACCAGACGTTAGCATGAGAATTGGGGAGTATCTACTTTTTTGTATCTTACTGACATCTCACTGTAGGTTAACAAATTGGTACCACTTCACAATCAGACTACCCTTATGAAGGATTCATAGAGGGTTTATAATTAAGTTATTAATTAGGTTGTAAACACTTCATCATGAAGAACCATTTTTAAACCAGTTCTAACATAGTTTTCATACATCAACACGGGCTCACTATTTGGCAAGTTGACTAAGCCTTATATTGGCTACCTAGCTTACTTCGTCTTCTTCATCAGCCAGCATCCTCTGTATCTGTTGTTCACTGAGTTGATCCCCCCCCCCCCCCCTCTTGATGTGTTTTGGCCATATAAGGTTTAGCAGTACAGATAAATGTGAGATCACTATTTGGCAAGCAACCGGTCACAGTTGCCCTGTTTATCTCTTGTCTTGTAAAAACGTATTAAGGATTTATAAAGTGTTCACAACCTAATGAATGAATGAATTACAAACTATTGGTTAACCCTTTATAGGGTAGTATTATTGTAAAGTGGTTCCCAAAAATTGAATTAGAATAGTTGGTCCCATTGAAAGGTTTATCCATATTATCTTGAATCCAACTTATGAAAGCAAGATGAGGCAACCCTTTGCGTTGCAGCATGCTGTTCATGCTACGTTCACAGGTAACCTTCGTAATGAACCCTAACCTTAACCCTTGTATTCGCCGTCTTGTTGAACTCAGTTGACACCACAGCTTCATAGAAAGCCACCGGTATTGATTTATAGCTTCCCATAATACCAACCAAGCCTAATCGGCATGCCACACACACCAACTGAAATTGGGAATATTTAACATCATATCTGATAAACACCAGCATGTCATTATGTGTTAGCATGGGACGCTAGCATTTAGCTTAGAGCCCGGGTACAGTCTGTCTAGAGTCCATAGCAACAGGCTGTAGATTAACCTTTGGGAGTTAAAGGTAATACTAGTTTATAACCACTCGGGGTCTAGATTAATGGATGAGGCAGTTATTCCTATCAGTAATAATAACATTTGAATGGTCTAAATGCTCTATTTCTTGCTGCCTGTCACTTTGTGGTATTGGTCCAAAGATGAGCAATTACTCTCGGTGTATTAAACTGGAATAAGCCTGGTGGTGGTGCCTATTGAAGGAGAGCATGTCATGATCACAGTGAACAGGCCCGTTCTCTGAGCCTCTTGTCCCTCAGTCTCTTTCTATTTAAAACCTCTCTCTAGTTGGGGGCTCTGCCTGGGTATATTGACCCTCGGTGCATGAGAGGAAGGGAGGAGTCTGGGCTGGAAGTGGCAGACGACAGAGAAGAAAGGGAGAGAGGGAGAGAGAGAGGAAAAGAGTAGAAGACCCTGGTTTGCGGGGCTCGTGGTGAGGCTGTTTAATCTCTGCAGGACCGTCAGATGGCTTTGACAGAGCACAGGCACCAATTAGGCTGCACGATTAGGGGGGCTTTGTACTTCTGAAAAGCTTCTGGATGGACCTTTTTTTTTCTTCCATCCCGTCTTGGGTTTATATCTTCACTGGGACTCTTCACCCACCCATAACCTTACCCCTCCTCCCTCCGCCCTCCTTCTGTCCCCCCCGTGCCTTGCGACCTGCTCCTTGAAATCTGCGATTATACCTGGCTAGACATTGAGAGGAGTGGATTAACGAGGCGGTGTGTCTGACGGGGGGCGCAGTGAATTAGCCGGCCAACAAGGTAGCGAGGTTGGATGTTTCTTGGGGTCCTGGCTCGGTGCCTTCTGGCATGGATATGGAGCGAATTGCAGGAGTTTGGGAGACTCCGGCTCCGATCTGCAGAATATTACGGTAGAGTGGGGACGAAGGAGAGTTCATTTCCTATTGAAATCTGAGTTCCCAGATACCCACTGGTTTGGGTAGCTTCAGCATGTTGCAGAGCAGAGCAAATGTTACAGCAGAATCAGAAGTCCTTTACGGTCCAACAGGGTGGACATTTACATGTTTACAGAGAAGGGGACAGGGCAGAATAAGAACCTATTAAACATTAACAATCAAATCAAGTGCTTGCCGTATTAATAGTACCAAAAAAAAGTTAGGTCAGAAAAAATTGCATATAAAAAAAGAAGTCTAAATGACGTTACTCTTGCATTACATATATTATTCTTGTTCGCAGTATCGTATTAAATAGTACAAAATATATAATAATTAAACAAGACATTTTTTTTTATATTTTTGTTACTTGACCTCCCCTTTTAACCCGTTGTTACACACACACACACACACACACACACACACACGCTTAGACACACTGCTCCTCCTGCGTACATGGAAACAATGCCAGGAAGTACGTTAGCTGGACCTCCATTGTATCTCCTCATACATCCTTGCTTCCTGAGCCGGGTTGTGGGTGATCTCGGAGTGAGGAGGTGTAGAGGAGTCCTGTGGAGCTCTTAAGGTGAAGGAAAGAGCATCGGGGGGGGGGGGGGGGGGGGGGATCTGTCTGGTCCTAGACAGAGACATCCTTAATCCTGCTGCCTTCTGCTCACGACCTGGCTGCCTCCCAGTTGCTGACCTGCGGTCGGTTTTATTGTCCCACTGCTCGGGATAGGGTTTGAGATTACGTAAGGGGGTAAGTTGCACACGAGGTGGAAAACTAACTTTAATTAAATTAGCCGTCATCCCACAGAGGGGGCAGACGGTGTAAAGATGGGAGTCACCAAACCTCAGGAATGCCAGCGGCAGCCTCCGCGGTCATTTAACTGCGGCATGAACAATAGTCAGGCCGGGGATGTTTATTTTAAATGCGTGCAAGTGTTTCACCATTTTCACTTTGGCCCAGTCTTTTTAAAATGTTTGTACAGCGAGGACCTTGTGTGCTTGGCAGTTATGTGATCTGACTTTCTCTTGTCCTCTCCCACCCCCCCCCCCCCCCCCCCCACCCCCTTCCTTCTCTTTCCGCTTTTAGGTTTGCCACCACCCAGACTGCCAAGACCTGAATAACAAAAGCCCCCTTCACCTGTGCGAGTCATGTGACTCACGCAGCCACTCGGAGAACACAGACAACATGCACTTTGACCGGCACCCCCGCTTTGACTTACAACCTCAAGGTAGACGACGTTCGCTGTTTCTTTATTTGGTAATCCCTCTCTCACGATGATGTCATGCCCATTGCCTCATCACAGGACTGTGTAAATATCACACCGGGGTTTTATTGGTGTCTAAAAAAGGCAAAAACTACAAATCCAGTTCTACCTTCCCATATATTAAACACCTGAGGTTTAACTTTTATGATTTGGGTAATTATTCAATATACGTCTGAAGAGTCTTGAAAGGATGGTTAAACTTTGACTGTTATTTTAGGGTTGCTTTATTTTAAACATGGTTGTCTCACTTACCTTGAGTCCTAACTAGGTCCCATTTGGATTTACTTTTATTTAACCTAAGAGTGTACTCAAGTTTGCCAGTTTCTTGTGTCAGAAGCGGCTCACATATCCATCCTGTTGATGTCATTTTCAGTGGAAACGGAGTATGAATAAGGCTTTGCTATGGGCAATTTACTTGAGATTTTCCAGGAGAAGAAGAATGCATTTTGCTGTTTAGGAGATAATACTCAACTCGTAAAAACCTCTACAACTTGAAGCCATCTCTCACTTTATTTTCATGGATATAGCAGGGAGATGTCATTCCTAATCCTTCCTGCAAATCTCTGATTGGTCGACCGTTTGTTTTCCCCTCAGTTTGCTCAATCCCAGACACATTGTAATTGCTGTTTAAATCCTAGATGTGGACACATAATCAGGGGTAGTTTTAACTAACCTTGCACAGTATGTCCCGGAGATTACAGCATCCCCCGCAGCATAATGAGGGTCGATTGAATTTCATTAGCTGTGCTCACCACATCAAAAGTAATCTGGTTACTCGGGATAATGTACAGACCTTACTGTGAACGTTTTTTATTGGAAACATGTTCTTCCAAGAAAAAGTCCTTGAGGAAACTATTCAGAGCAGAACAGTTTGGGTACAACTTGAACCCTCTGTTTAAACTCATTTTTCTATATTAATTAGGCAAACTGGAACAGCTAAATGTTCTAACAGTTCTTGTTTGCAAAGTACCCTTGCATGTGGAGTGCATTTGTCTCTGGTTTACTTTGATACTGAACAAAACATGGAGATTCTCAGGAATTATTTTCGAGATTTCCAAGCAGATTTAAGGATGTTTATTTGTGATGGACACTATCAATTTACCAACGGTGACCAGGTGCCAACAAGCCACATGTGGGACAGAGACTTTATTTGTGTGGGACATTACTGCGATGCCAAGCGTTTCCTGTAAGCTTCAAATTGTTTTCATCTCCATGCACGATTGGGAAAAAACCCTCAAAATGAACAAACCCTCTCTGGGAACGATCCTGCACCACATTTCTTTGTTGATTGATTGACTCCTGATACAGCTAATGGTGATAGCCCTCTCTTGTTTTCTAAACAGCCATTGGATGAAAGCCAAGTTTTAATCAGGCAACTGTCAATCAAATGTGGGACACTTGGTCTACCTAAGTGGACAGCCAATGATCACGACACAAGAAAACGAGGACACTTTTTAAATGTAATGTAAAGACCACAATCAAAATGCAAATATCCCTCATGGAAACAAACAGATCAAAGTCTGGCAGAAATGAAGGACAACTATTTGCTTTGCTAGATAGCACAAGAGGCAGGGAAGCAAGTACAGTTTGTTCAACATTTGCGTGGATCCTTTTTAAAGCCTGATTTTTAAATGTTGTTGTAGTTTTGTTCCAACAGAGGGACTGACCGCTGTGTTTTCTTGACTCTTAGCCTCCATTCTGGCCCGGAACGTGTCGACGCGCTCCTGTCCCCCCCGCACCAGCCCCCCCTCCGACCTCGAGGAAGAGGATGATGGGAGTAATGACCGCGGGTCGGTAACCCCTCTGTTACGTACTGCCTGTGTCTATCACAGCCATGACATGTGTGTCTCCGGACAGATTGATCGCTTGTTTTAAGTCACATTAAGCCGTTCCTCAGATGCTGGGAGTATAAACGGTTTGATAACATGCGTGTAACTGTTTTGCAGGGAGCGTAAAACAGGGGGAATGAAGTTGAAAAAGAAGCCGCGGAGGCGACACACTGACGTAAGTAATCATACACAGGAAGCAGGCTGCAACATTTGGTTCCCCCCCCATGAAAGCCTGTTCCTGGAATGGGTCTACAGATTCTCCTGAAAGACTATCTTGATCGGGTGGGGTTACGGTATCTGTCACTTGTTTTGTGACTCAGAATAAACACAATTTCTTATAAACGGTGAGAGAGAGTCGAGCATATGAACGCAGCCACCTTTATTCTTATATGGCGTGATGCCATTTGCTGTGTTTTGGGTGGTGTAGTGAAAAGGAGCCCCCCTGTGGACACATGCATCACCCCACCTATGCAAACTAACAGTGTGTCTGTTCCCCCTGCAGGACCCCAGTAAGGAGTGCTTCAGCCTCAAGTTTGATCTCAACGTGGACATAAACACGGAAATCGTACCTGCGATGAAAAAGAAAACCCTGAGGTAAGAGAGGAAGATGATCAGACGCATAAAAAATATTGCAAAAGTTTGATTTCAGTCATTATTAAAAGCTTCTTTTTGTGTTATCAGAGAGGTGTTGGGCCCAGTGTTTGAGAGGAATGGCATTGAGCTGTCCCGGGTCGACCTGTTCCTGGATCAGTCCAACACGCCGCTCTCCCTCAACTTTGAGGCGTACCGTTTTGGAGGACACTACCTCAAAGTGAAAGGTAAAAACACCATCCATAATCATATTTCAGCTTATATAACACCCTATCCTTAACACGTTCAGCATCAGATTTGTCTTCATTTAGTTTTTGAATGCTCTGACCATACTGTATTTGGGCTCATCCAACATCTATTTTAAGGCATTCCTGTTTAGAGGCATAAAATATGTGAGTAGATTCTCACAAGCAGCCGCTAAGCCTGATTTATAACTGCAGATTGACGACTGTGTCTGAAATCTAACTTCTGAGAAAAGCAGATTTGCGGCGGTGGTTTTATTGGACTCGAATTCAGGGAGAGAGACGAGTCAGATCAAAGCGGAGAGACTTCAGTGACAGCAGTAAAAGATATTGGAGCAAATTAGAAGATTAGATTTAAAAAATGACTGTAAAGAAGCTCCCCATTCAAAGAACAGCAGCAATGTGATATTTTCCCATGTTTTTTCTGACCTTAAATGACTCCATTTTTTAAAGTAGGCTTTTCAAATCTATATTTTCTTATATTTTCACAACAGTAGTAAAGTCAAAGGAGTTTAAAAGTGTTAGTAAAGATTCCCCATGATTGGCTTTGAACTCCTCCAATCACTGATGTTGTTTTTGATCCTCACATGTATTTTTAATTAATATTAATAATAGTAACAACAGTTTTACATGCAGCAAAAACATGATACAACAGTTTTACACTTTAAGAGACACAGCAGTTAAAGGTATGATAATAAAAAACTAAATACACATTCAATGGTTATCCTTCTGGGTAACATAAAGGACGAGAAACATAACCCTAAAAAACCTATAACATAAATAAAACAATATAGAAAGAACCAAATATTAAAGGAATTAAAGACCATAATATCCCCCTCATGTCTTTGTCCTTTTTACTGTTGTAACATATTTTGATTTCATGATTATATCAGTTACCAAAATAGTTTCAGTAGAAGTGTGTTGTGAGATTTTCCCAAATGTCAAAGAAATTCGGCCAAAACAAATGATTAACACTTTTCGTTAGTAGTTTTTTTTTTGGATACCTATTGCGATGTTCCCGCACTATCAACAAGATCTTTTTCCTTGTAAATGACTCACGACATCGAAAGCAAATGAATCATTATTGCCTTTCTATCTTATTTCTAATTCATTAAAGATGGTCCTTGAGTTGTTGGATATTTGAAAAAGTACAGAGGACAAACAGATGCACTTTAAGCCGGTATAATACATTACAATATCAGCTATACAAAGCGTTAGTTCATAGAAAGTAGGCAGCCTTTCCGTCGGTGTATTTTAGACACACCATTCTTATCTGTGGCCTTTAACAATGATTGAGCAGGACAGATGGCGGAGGCCGGTTTCCTCTCACACCCAAGTTTCTGAGTCGGAGGAAAAAGGAGTGAACTGTGAAGTTATCAGAAAAACTGCCACTGTTCGGCTCAATCCTCTCCACAAGTGTCATTTATTCCCTATGAGTCTTAATAATGCAGAAGCAGCACTACTCGGCCAGCTTTCTTTTCCCATGATGCTGCAGTGGAAATTGGGAACGGGGCCTCAGCTCTGCGATCGCAGCAGTTACACTTGCTGCAGTTTCGGGATCAAAAGCCTCATTTAAGCTCCCCGTAAAAGGGATCCCATGCCATGACTAATTGTTTTCTTTTGAAATTGTCACCCTCCCACATGCAGTCTGGAGTTACATGCAGTCGAAGTCAAACTGTCCACAGCTGTTAAGTCACATGGTCAGGTTCAGAGGTTTTCAGTAGACCATGACTAAGAATTGTATTGTTCCATATTAAAACTCAATCAGATCTACATTATGTCCCCTAGCTTTAACAGATATACAGTGGGAAATAATCAGTGTTAACAAAGGGTTAAATAACAACCTGCTTGTAGTGTTAAAGCCACAGAAAGTAAATGGAGCGTTTTATGCTGTTTCAGCTCATTGCCTTTGTTTTTTTAGCCTGCACCTTTATTGTTTTGATTCACTCTTACCACTTTTATAGTGCTGTTTCTCAAGGGGAAAGCTCTTAAACCATGTATGATTGCTACCTGTCCAGCACACAACAGCAGGCAGACAAAATAAGTGACTAGCTTGTGAAATTAGAGGAGCAGTTAGCAGCTTAACAGACAGAAATTTCCCCAGAAGCAGAGAAGAATATTTGACTGAATGTGCCAGAATCAAATATAAGGATGCTCTGTATCTGCTCGATGTGTTGACAGTTAGATAACAAGTGAGGCATATCAATCAGCTTGTTTCTAAAAATGTGCTTGATTACAGGTTTAAATGTAGTCTGAATGTGTCCTATGCCTTCTGCATTATTTAAAGAACTTGTCAAAGAATTAAAGTTCATGAAAAAACTGTGACTCCAATAGTTTGGGTTCGAAAATCAACTTGAAATGACGAAAACTGAGTAGAAAAGCAAACATTTAAAGAAAAGAAATCCTCTGAGATTACTGTTTTAGAGGAGACCATTAAACCTTGTATTTTCTGTTTCATTCAGCACGGGTAGGTGATGAACTGAAGGTGGAGCAGGGGGTTAAGGACTTGCGGTCGCTCAGCCTGCCCAACATGAAGCCCTCTGGAGGTCAGAGCCCTTACATCCTCACCCCGGGCAGCGAGAGGGTGGAGCACGGCTCCCTGGGACGCAAAGAAAACGTGGATCTGTTGGTGAGTTTTAACAAGACAGTAGTGTCACATAACGCTGATGATTTTTAACATGACTCCTCCATCTAATAACTGTCTCTCAGACTCATCAAACCAAAATAAACCACTCCCTAAAAAAACACACACACCCAGTGACTCACACTGTTTTGCCACACCCTTTACGCTTTTCCATAACCTCTACTTTCCCTCCCATGTGCGAGTGTAGTATCTCAATGTAAGCCCACCATGACCTCATCGTGTTAACATTAACTTTATCTGCGTGGCAAAACCCTGGGAATGTATTTTGGGATTTCCTCCTCATTCCCGCTGTGTGTTTCTTCTGTTTGCACATTGGTGTGTGTGTGCATGCTGCCGAGAGAACCCCTCGAGTCTGATATGACAACAAGTTCACTCAGGAAGTCTCTGTGCCACTTCACCACTTCCCGCCGCTACAGGAAGTGGGCGTTTTGCTACCGATGAGAGACGCAGGGAGGCACACTGTGTACCGCACGGTCCATATCTGCCATGCTGCCAGACGTGGAGCATGGAAACAGAGCAGACGGTCATCGGGTTCATGTCGTGGCACAAAACGTCTGTGGGACATGGGAAGCAGTTTTAGCTCCTAAAGAGGATGAAGCTGTCTTTCAGCGTGCCACTTTAGATTAGTTTTAGCTCTGAGACACATTGGCTTTTCTTCAGCTGCAACTAACAATTATTTTCACAAGCACCCAGAGCCTAAGTTGACAAATTGACTGATCCCCAGGCCGCTTAGTTGCTAAATGTGTAAAGCTTTCCATTCTCGTGTAGCACTTACTTTGTTTACAATAATAGTACTTGCAGACTTAAAATCCAAGCTTTTAAGGCATTTCTGACAAATACAATTTCATACAAAAGTAAGTTTCTCTTTTCTAGTTGGCAGCAGTACATTTTGCTAGCTGAAATAATGACTCTTGCCATTTTATTAGCTGTAGCTTAATAGCTAATTAAGCTAACGCTAGCATCATGAAAAGTGTTTCCTCTTTCTTAGTTTACAAAAGAAGCCTCTTACAGGTATTCTTAAATATTCACTTGCAATTCACAATGGCTATATACATGATATTTGGCTAAAGGAATGACACTAATATGTTTTAACAAACACAGCTAATAGCTAACATAGCTAATAGGTAACCTGGCTAACGTTGTGAGTGGGGTTTGTGATGTGTAAAGTTCCCCTCATTGAATAAAGAGCTGCACGCAACCATTGATGTTACCATAAACTCTGACAGCATGCAGGACCAACTGACACATCAAAATGGAAAAATACTGTTAGATTAATCTGCTAGTCATAATTGGGGCCTTTTTTTCAACAAAAGCAGACTTTTTTTATAGGACTTGTCAAGCGATGTTGGGTAGAGCTCATTATCAACAGTGGAAATATATTTAATGTACATAGAAAGGTAGGAAATCCTCTCATTTGAGTAGGAGTAACCCACTCACGATTTATAAGTTTGCTTTGTTAAAGTCTTAAAACCTTTGAGAATTGTTTCAGATTAAAGTTTTAGAGCTCCACGTTGATGGGCTCACAGTTTCTGGCTTGTTCTTCAAAGGTAGCATAATCCCCCGGTTGAGTATTCCATGAAAACATTACCCCCCAAAAAAAATCTACAATTGAAATGACTTCCTCTGCATTGTCACTGAAGAGGAGACGAACAACCCGGTTGCTTAGCAGCACTCGTTCCGGTAGAGGCAGTGATTTGTGTTTGGCACAATAATATTTACATGAAGATGTTTTATTGATGCCGTATAGTCGCCGGTGTTTATTATCGCCAGATGTTCAACAATTGCTCACATTTGAATCATCATAACGGCGTCATCCATGTGTGCCCTGCAGTAGCATGAGTGAGTGCATCTACTGTTTGAGAGGACACAGGAGTAGTAGTAAGTATTTTTGGGTACCAATAGAAGCATGAATTGTTTTGTTGGTGCGATACCAGGTGATACCAGAGCCAGATGTTGAATGCAGGTATTTTTAACCTCATTTAGAACAATTTTAAGCAAAGAATGACAATATACCCACTGTGTTGCCTGTGATTGTGGATAGAGAGGGTTGTCAGTGATGGGTTCAGTCCTCAAGGGGGCAGTGATGAGCTCCTTCTGATGAAAGCTGATGCCTGTGTTGGAGATCAGGCCAAACACATTGAGCTCTTCCTGACTGTGTCCTCTGTACTGTTGCATCCTGCTGTGTGGAGCTACTGTAGACTTGAGCTGTAGGGATAAGACAATCAATTTCAGTCCACTGAAGACTCAACTGCATTAATCATGTTTTAAACTTTAAAACCACCATTGATACTAGATGTTTTCCCACTTTTCTGCTGAAGTGGGAAGGTTTCTTGTGCTCAGAATAAAGCTGATTTTGTGACATCAACACTACTTTGAAAGCCACACAATTTGATCCTTTCTTATTTATTTATAGGGCTCCAAATCACAACAGGAATAATTGAAGGGCACTAAAGCAGGCCTAGACCGTGCTCGTTGTAATGTATGTAAAACGTTAGAGACATGCACACCTTTGCTTTCTAACAGATCCTGCAAGAGGGAAAAGGAAAATGGGAAATTCAGTAAAGAGTTTTGAAATGTTTTGGTGGAAAATCCAATCAGTTGACCATTTTTACTTGAAGCAGAAGGTTGGTTTATAACTTAAAATATGGCTGGATGGGATCAATAGGGAATCAAATATTTTTCTTTTATGCTCGTAAACTATATATATTTTTGTGTTTTTGACAAGCAGTTAGGCAAAACAAGCAATGCAAATATGTCCTCTTGGAAATGTGTTGCATTTTTCAGACCAAATACTTGATTCATTATCGAGAAAATGATCTAAAACTGAAAATAAATAGTGGAGTTGAAGCCCCGTGTTTCTTATTTCTCTGTCTTTGTAAAACTATTTGGTAAATACGACTCATAAATTATTTGACTCCCGGACCCAGACGAGTGTCTCCTGCCAAAGAAACAAAGCTTGTTGAAGTCTATTGGATACTTTTGTGTTTACCAGACTCGACAGCAGAAACCCTGTGATCCATGTTGGGTGCCAGCCCATATTTTATGAAAGCTATTTGGAGGACAAAAGCTTTACTTGGACATGTGGGCAGCGAGTGCGGTCTCTGAGTTTCTATGGCAGCAGCTTCGGCACTCGCCATTAAACTCATGCGTTCCTGCTTTTTATGGAAACGAGAACTTTGCCCAAAGATATTTGCCTAGTGACCGGATTCATGGTGTTGAGCGCTTGAGAGGAAACACAGCCAGCTCCTGTACTCTTTTCGTTTAAATGGAGGTATTTCAAGTTTATTATGGCGTGCATGTTACATTTTATAGCTTCTGGCAGCCGTGTGATAGGCTGCGTAGAGCTTTGATCATCCAGATTGATTATTTTACAACAGGGAGCCTCGGCCAAGCTCTCTGATTGGTCGAAAGATAAATTCCGACGATGCCACAAGACACTGCTAAGCCTTTACAATATCAACTGATCTAAAACAAGTTTAACTTTTAACCTGCATGGCTTAGTTTGAGATAACAAAAACAATTCATCGTCCTTTATTTTTTCATTTTTCAATTAATTATTTTTGGCTGCAGCAATAGTTTGTCTAAATAAACGAGAGTAAAACTGAAATTTTGCTTTTTAAAGTTTTATCCTTGTTGACATCACAATGTGCTTCTATTCTATTGGCTGTGTGAGAAAAATACAGAGCTTTTTGAACATTAAAGCATATAAACATGTCACAGTAGAGGCTTAAAATACAAATATGGTCCTGGAAATGAGCCGAATAGGACCCCTTTTTAGAGGTGGCTCCACCCTGTATACATTGGAGTAGCTGTGACTGTTCATTCTTCCCCAGAGTCAGGGCTCAGGATGTTTTTGGTCCTTATACGGAGCAATGTGACGTCAACTTAGTGCAAAAACAAAACTTTATGCACAGGAGACTTATTAAATATCTGCATTACTATTACAGTGACACTGCAGCTTTTGGGAACACACACACACACACACACACACACACACACACACACACACACACACACACACACACAGACTTGACTGTCTTTCCTTTTCCTGAGAACAGAAACTAAAGGTTTTACGGTCATCATAAAGATAACTCCGTTGCCACAACAGGCTGATTAAACACTCAGGTGGCAGGCAAACTTCACCGACCTGTCTCTGAAATAAAGGAAACACATAAAACCAATGCAACAGTGTACAGTATTTCAACTTATTGCAGGCTCTTTTGATCCCGACCAGGATCACATTACAGTTTGAGTTTTAGGGTGGTAATGTCAGGTAATGGATCCTCCATGTGTGTGTCAGGGCTCTGGCGTCCCATAATGCACTGCTTCATCACAGCAGGGGCAAACTCACTCAGTTCTAGAGAGCAGACCTCAATGCTGGGGTCAACTTAACATGAGGTGCAGGGATTAGGGGGCTATTGCATTTCAATCGAGTGCTTCAGATACTACAAGGGGGATGGAAAATGTAAATGCATGTACTTAAAACAAGGATGTGTTTACAGTCAGGTTTTACATAGTGTTGGCATACAAGCCTGCTAGTTTGATCATTTTAGTTCGGAATATTACCAAAAAACGAACATTTGTTTGTGTTTTTTATTACAATTTGGTACGTACTTAATCTACCAACTATGTCACTCAATTTCTGCTCAAATTTGTAATACGTTTGACATTTTATTCAGGAAGAATGATTGTACAGCATTTGACATTTGAGAAATGCATCTTCTACAAAAATGTACACATTTTAAGGAAGGATTTTCTAGAAATACTGTATTTTTAATGTATTTTATTGAAAGAGAGCCATCACAAAAAAGCACTATATTGTTATGTTACTGAGACTCGGATGTCATATCTTTACTAATGTTAAATTATGATTCACTATCTAGTGTCTTTAGCTCTTAATTGTTGCTTAAATGATTCATTAATAGTCCATTAACGGAAAAATATATCTGCTACTATTGATTTGCCAATAATTGTTCCTTTTTTAAACAAAAATGCCCACTTACCCATTTCTAGTTTCTAAAAAGTGATGATTTGCTGCTTTTCTTTTGTCTTAAATGAACGTAAAATGAATGCTTTGGGGTTTTTTGATTGCTTGAACAAAGCAAGACCTTTTTGTTTAAGGGATTTGCGTTAATGCAGGATTTCTTCCTCACTTATTTTGCACAGTTATAGGTCTAAAGATGAATCGATGCGCCCATGAATAAATCCTACTGTAGTTCAAACCCTCCGAACATAAGCAGAGACTCCTTTGTTTCCTCGGGGGTGTAAGAGTTTGTTGTGTAATAGACAGGAGCCGTAGATAGTGTTATTTGATTATACTATGCAGGACTCTGGAAAATACCGTCGCCTTCAGGGCAGAAAACACAGCGATGACGGAGGAAACCCTCAGCTGCTGAGACTAACGGCAGACTAGACATGTGCCACTCCTTTTACCGGTAGTGTACTGAGCCTGTGACACATGCATGAGTTTCCAATGAGGGATTAAAGTGTGTTTTTGAATTATATTGTATGCATGTAGTCAAACAGTGCTCTCAGTGTGGTTTGTTTAGGAAGGCGGAAAACGTTTACAGGAACAATTGTCATTATTTATTTCCTCTTTCTCATACTCAATGTATTTCCCACCCCCCCATCTTCATTACACAACTGTGGATGGTAATGTGTTCCTCAGACGTCCAGCAGCCTGCTCGCTCTCTGCAGTGTCTCTCTGATGGCTCACAATAGGCGGACAATTGGCCATTACCATAGGGCCACTTTGAATGACAATGGCTGAATCAGCGGCGGTCACACGGGGGCTTCATTGAGCTGAAACATGAGGCGTCCCGTACAACAGACAGTATAGTTTGTTAATAGAGTGAGAAGTGTCGCTCGTTTGGTTGATAAGGTCTTTGGCATAAATACTAGACTGGAGAGTTTCCTTTCAAGTGTGCACGCAGTTTGAATGAACATCAGTGGTAGTTTGTAGAGCCATAACTGACAGGACATCTAAATAAAGCAGGTTTACATGTGAGATAATACAATACATATTATGCATATGCTTTACGAATTGGATTTAATTAGTGTACCGCTGTCACAATTACTACTTTTGTTAGGGCATGTATTTTGTCATTTTCAAAGCACTTAATGCCACTGAAACAACGACAGTATTGTTGCGTAATAATGTAATAAAGCAATAGACTTTCATTTTTTAAGAATATTGGTAATATAATTAGAAGAAATGGTGGGAGCTGCAACTATTTTCAATCAATTTATGGTTATTGTTCATGCAAAAAAATCCAAATATTAACAGTTTCCAGCTTCTCATATCTGAGGATTTGCTGAACTTATCAATTTCTCTGTATGATTTTAAACTGAATAATTTATTTTCTCGATTCTTTGACAGACAAGAAGGTTTGAAGACATTTCATTTGGTCCCTGGGAAACTGTGTACTTTACTATTTGCCTGATGAGAATAAAAAGGATTACAGATGAATTGATACATCTGCTCCTAATCCCTCAATTTAGGGAAATGTGATATATTTTTTGCCACATTTTACACATACCTTTATGATTCTTTTCAATGAAACTCACTGGGAAGATCTAATTATAGAATCCTTTTCAACCTTTCTTATTTCTAAAAACCAGTTGGTCCAATCTGTGTGTGACAACTGAACATGACTCATTATTTTTTAGCCCTTTCTTTAATTAAACCAATTATATGAGGCGCTTGGAGTCTATAATTTATTCCCCATATGGGGTGGGAGGAGCTACCTGCTGAGGAGCTGTGTGTGGCTGGAAAGGTGTGTGTGTGTGTGTGTCTGGTAAGAAACAAAGAGCTTCCCCTGGAGCCTGAAGGTGGGGATTAGTGCTGAACACACACCTTTTTATGATTGTTATTAGTGTGACCATTGGCCCGCAGAGCTCAGTGTCTGGCAGAGAAGAAGCAGCGATGCACTTTCTGGATTGAGATTTCCTGGAAATGGATTCTTCCTGAGTTTGGAAATTACCCATTTTGCATTTTCTTTTGTTTAGTCAGACTAAGGGGGATATTTTTGTTGTACCATTTGTGGAGAAATGGTTCGTTTCGCTCGCCTGACGTCCTGGCACAGCTGGGACCTGCTGCACGGGGACTCTGACATTCCTGAGTCACCTGAGGATGACGTTAAATCAAAGCTAACTTACTGTGAGGTGAGACTGTTGTTTACACATGTGTGTTCTCTGCTATCACTGATGTTGAGATGCATTTCCTGCTGCTTCTGTTGGGTAGAAATCGTGTGAGAGCTGCAAAGATAAGTCATTCGTAATTGGGAAATACATTTGCAACAATTTGACAGATGCTTTTGTGAAATCTTGGTTTGTAGCATCCTGAAAAATAGATATTCTTTGTCGTGCTAAATATTTGGTTTTGGAGCATTGGTGGTGGGAAAATACATTTAAAAAAGTCACACGCTGTTGGAAATCATAAGACATTTTCCACTACTGTTTTATTACCAGAAACACCCAAATGAAGCGTTAAATCCATAATGAAAATATCTGCTTTCTGTAGCGCCAAAAAAGCAAAAAGATTAAGAAATTATTAATAAAAATAGACCTTATTTTTGGTCGTAAAGATTAAGATTTGTCAAGATTTGACAGCTGAAAAGTCATGCTAATTGCAAAACAAAAATCAATCATCCTCTTCTTATTTCCTTTTCTTTGGATCAGTTTCATCTGCTCTGCTGAAACACCAGTGTGTGTGTGTGTGTGTGTGTGTGTTAGTGAGGGGGAGTTGTGTATTGGGCAAAGTGCAAAGGTTGCTTGGGACCCTCACTGCAGAAATGATGGGGGAGGTTCCGGTAGAAGTTGCATTGTTTTTGACAACTCTCCTCTCCCCTCAGGCTCACAGGTTCTGTCAGTGTGGTGCGGTCATCAGGTTTTCCTTATTGGAACTGAAAAGGCCTTGAACCACGAAGCAAGTGTTGACCACCAACTACGGGTTTTAGTTTCTATTTCCTGGTTGTGTCAGTGTGTGTGAGCGTGCCTTTTGTCGGTGTGTGTGTCCAGGAAGGTCAGTGTCACGCTGTTTTCCCATCGTTAATCAAGCCACCTGATCAAGGGGAGCTGTTATCAGTTGAGAGGCAGTAGCAGAGGGCAGGAAAATAAAGTTTCTCTTTGCTCTACCTCCTATTTTAATACAGTCCCTTCCCATTTAAAGATTTTCTCCTTTCCAGGCCAAGGTTAATGCCACAAACCCGTGGTGATAAGATAAGGCCGTGGGGGGGGGGGGGGGGGGGGCAGGGTTGATGTCGTTAACGGCACATGCTGCAGTCCCCACAGCCAGAGGGTTTTTAACAAAGAGAGCTCGGGATCTGGCTGCCCTCGGTGCTGACTGACAGGTTTACACAGGAGGCACAGGGGGAACCTTGTAAACCCAATTAGTTAACCAGACTTTACTATGAGCGGCTTTGTGTTTACTAGGACGGTGTGTTTGCTCTAAGTCAAATGTGTGTAGTATTATTACCTGCTGCAGTCTGAGTGACATTACTCGGTGTTTGAGAGCTTCAACAACACATTTCTCTTCTTTAAAAGATGAATTGTTGTGAGAAATCCCCATCACAAGGAGACATTGTGAAATGGCTTGTTATCTAACCATCCAGAGCTTCACAATTTGAAAAAACAACGTATTTATATTATTTTAACTTATTTACACTGCTAATATTTGCCATATGATTTACAGTATTTGAGGGATTGATCATTTTGTGACTTATTTATGTACCAAAAAAGATACTTTATTAAGTCTGTAGAATACAACTTGTATGCCTTGACCACAATCCCTTATTAAGACTAATTATTACACGTAATTATCCTTTAAAGTCAAACACATCAAAACCCAAAGATATTCAATGAAACCAGGTATTTAACAGATAAAAAGAGCAGATCTGCTTATTCTAAAGGCTGTAGATGAAGATTAAAGAATTAAAACCATTGTTTTCTTATCAAAATCACTGTGATAGTGTCAGGTTTTGCTGTGCTTGTGCTTATCTGCTGGGGATAAGAAGCTTATTGAATGTGCTCAAACATGCAAGTAAACAAAGGGGATTTCCTGTTCGGCCATTATCGGGGCATTTCTTGTTCCTTGTTTTGGCCAGCTAGCTTGGCATTGTTCAAAGATCTCTGGACTAAACACAGATTTTTAGATAGCACAAAGAATAGTGGAGCAACTTCAAATGAAAGTAAAAATAATGAATTGTTTACAATCATTTTCAGGGGTTTTATTCAACGTAATTGCTTGGAATGGCACTAATCTTGGATACATTGGATCAGTGTGCCTGTAGAGACTGATTTTAAGAAGACCTGTGTGTGTGTGTGTGTGTGTGTGTGTGTGTGTGTGTGTGTGTGTGTGTGTGTGTGTGTGTTTGGACCAGGGGACTCCCTACAAGCTGTCACCCTGAATCCGCCTCCAAATATTTAAATCAGCCGCTTTTTTTTTTTTGCCCCAGCCCTGCCCACTCTTTCCTGCCCGACACAATGAGGCAGGATCCTCCTTGTTGCTATGACTTCAGTCCAGAGTCTGTATGAAATGCAACCACAGACTGTTTGGACAGCAGGACAGAGACAGAGCCACATCCCCATTTTCAAAGAGACGGCTCGGCAGGACGCAGCCTCCAGAGACCCCACCAACCAGGACCCTGTCAGCTGGAACGGGACGCTTTAAAAAAAACCACCAAAAAAAAACCGTATGACGTTCAAAAACTGCTCTCTGGAATTATAACACAGCGTTGTCACTCCGCTTCTGGGACTGGTTCTGCGACATAGCACGGCTTGGATGTGTGTGTGCGCTTTCACGGTGGATGTGAGGAGAGAGAGAGAGAGAGAGGAGGCTAGAAGTTGAGCGAGCGCAGCAGCTGGTTCCAGAATGGGCTGCGATCCATGAATCCAATTGAAGGATTAGGATGGTTTTTGTTACTTTTGACATGCCTCTGGCTTCAATGGTGAGCACTGTTAATGTGGTGGGAAACTGTCGGGAGCTTCTATCCGTGTGTTAATTACAACTTCCTGGCCTTGTGTGTCTGAGAAACTAGTTTTTCTATATGCGTTCTTACATTATATTTAAAGTTGGTCAGGTTGTTTTCATCATACAGCTCCGGGAAAAATGATGAGACCACTGCAAAGTTTCCTTAAATCTTTATCTCTACATGTATGGCAGCCATTCCAGTGTTTGTTGAATTTCAACACAGAGAAAACATTGTCAGTAGTTTATAGAAATAATAATTGAACTCAAAGACATGTCGATAAATAGCAAAACAAGAGAAAATGATAATGCTGAAGTGGTCTCTTAATGCTGTATATGCTAAACACCTTTTGTTTTGCAAATCTGAAATAGGTAAAAGCAAGCTCTTTGCTGAGACTGTTTCGAAACTCAAACAAACCAAGTTTCAGTTGCGCTGTCAGGAGCACAGGGTCCAGATTTTCCCCTGTTTGTCCACAGAGACTGAACACTTCCTGACACCTGTGTCCTTGCCCAGTTGGCCCAGATTTCCCCCCTAAAAAAAACCCCTTAAATTATTAGTTTTCCTTTCGCTTATACAAATTTGAATGTGTCCCTTTCCCCTTTCACACTTTTAGTTTTGAAGCCAACTTTTCTATTTGCAGCCAGGTCACTCTCCTCTTTGGACCTCATGATTTAAAAAAGGACTAAAAGCAGTTTGAAGACCTTTAAGACCCCCCACTCAGATTTATTATCTTGTTATGCAGCTGAATGGGCCACTCGTATGCCTTTACTCAAGTTAAGTGGTTTAACAAAGGCCTGGCCCTGCTCTTCCTAAAATGGGAACCTATGCAATGCTGAACGAATTGACTCGAGCTGTTCATAATATTTACATTTCTGTTTGTTGAATATACATGCCGCACACTTTACACTTGGATAAGTCTGTCTCTGAAGTGTAATGGAAGGTGTTTACTTTGAGTAACTGGGATGCACAACCTCAGTAAGATCTTTATCCAGTCGGTTTGTTGGTGCAGTTTGTCTCCATTTAGTCAAAGCTTTCTTGTTTTTGTTTATGTTACCATGGTAGTTTTAGATTTTGTAGATTTTCTCACTTAAAGCTCTATAAACAGAGTCTATCCAACCACCAACTCTCTGATATTTGAAGTGGTAAGGTTGATCAAAATGTGTCATAAAACCAGATGCTTACAGCACTCATTTTGCATTACATTTTACCAGCAGCAGTGAGTGATGGCAGACTTTATTTTGCCCCGGGTTTTGCCTCCCAGACTCTGAAGATTCTACTAGGCCGCCCTCTGATTGGTGGAGATGGCACCTGTAGTCTGAGAGCAGCAGGGCTGGAAAATTACAGCAAACTCTTCCCCTGCATGTTTTGGGGGTTTGGAAATAATACGTTTGTTTTAATTTGTTTACCGTCAATATTCGGGCTCAAGGCTACGATGGCTGCTATTAGCATAACACACCTGAATCTCAGATAAATCTTTCCGTGTTTGAGTGTTGTTGAGGGAAATGTAGGGGCCAGGCTTTTCGTAAAGAGTGTGTTGAGTAAAAAGAGACCATATGATATCCCGTGTGATCGATTTTAGACACGTGAGCCCTACAGTAACGCTTAATCCGTATTATATGGTGTTGGACTTTTAATAATACATCATGTAGAAGTTATTTCAAAATACTTTATGATAAGTATTCATTTAAAGTATACACATCTTCCGCAGTAGTCTGAAAACCCACCTGTTTCCGCTGCACGTTAGCAATTCAAACCTGAAAAAAGTTAAAGTACTTTTGGTTTGTTATTATTTAATTGAAGCTAATTTATTTGCAATATTTGTGCTATTCTGAATTGGTATCCTCATTGCTGATTGCACTTATTCTGCTTCGATAACAGCTAAATGAAATGGAAAGCCAATGGTGTCATGTGTTATTTGCTGCCTCTGCAGGAATGTCGTGTTGTTTCGGGGACACACCAACTTTGGACATAAGTGTTTTTCCTGCATTGTGTTTGTATGTGCGTCGAGGGGGGGGTGATCAGTGAAAGAATTTAGTAGGAATGGCCTCCAGTTTCAGTAACAGTGTCAGTGTCCTGGAATGTGAGTTCCTTGTCGCTGTCGTTTGAAGAGGGGGGTCAGCGGCCTGACTCCCCAGCAGCAGATTCCTCAGTCTAACGGCAAAAACAACTGCTTCCTCAGATACTGAGGTGGCCCCTGTTTGTTTGCTTTGCTGCTGCTCGTAAAGTGGACAGAGATTGCCTGGGAGGCTGTTCTGCAGAGCCCGCTGACATGGTAACAATGGAGGGGGGGAACAATGGCCAGACTCGGCGGCCTGTTCTTATGGAACAACCTCCTTGTGATGTAATGAGCTTTCACGGCGAGGAAGTGGCCGTCCTTCCCTCTCCTGTTTGTGTCTGATCATCAGGATAGCTTTAACGGTCCCGCTGATGTCATCCCTGCACAGAATTCCCCTCTGATTTCCTGTTGATCCTGTCCTTGTGTATTTCTCTCTTTCCGTCATTGTCTTTTTCCCTCCGTCTGACTGGAAACCTGTGTACTTCCCCTTAACAATTCCCGTCATGCCAAGTCCTTCGTTTTCTGTTTGTTTAAAATGTTCTTCTTGTCTGCAATCTTGCAGGGTCAGGGTCGACGGAGGAAGAACATGACCGAGTTCCTGGGAGAGACGAATATTCCCACCCCAGAAGCCCTGGGAGGGGTGGGCTCTCTGCCCGGCATCGGGGCCGGACCTGACAGCTGGAAGAACCGAGCCGCCAGCCGCTTCAGTGGCTTCTTCAGCTCCAACGCTGGAGCCGGGTCTTTCGGAAAGGTAATGCTGATTCTGCTGCTGCCACACTTTGAGTTATGCAATCTGAAACCATGAACAAATCAAGGGCGGATCTACAGTAGATCAATAACAAAAATGGAATGATGGACATGGATTATTGTTCATTCACAGATTCCCACAAGGATTGGCGTTTAATTTTACATCTCTATTGGAAAGCCTTTTTATTTTCAGCATCCCTTATCACAGTTACAGTCGAAACAGTCCAAAATATGTGTGTTTTAATAACTGTTTGGTCCATCAGGATGGCTTGAGGTACTTTCAGTGTATATTACATGTGTGCATAACAGAGAGTTTTACATCGAGGGGAAGCATAAACAGAAATTGGAAAAGTCGATAGGGCGGAAGGATTGTTTCCCAGACATCTTTCAGAATGAAAACCGACATTAAACAGTAGCAAGCAGCAGTGGGAGTGAGTGGGTGGGTGGGGGGTGGGGGGGTCGGAAGGCCGTATCCCTTGAGTTTCTGATGAGGTAATTTCCCCTGGAGGTCTCGTGTTGTTGGCTCACACACTTTCCTCTGGACGTGAGTAGGTGGAGGAAAAGCCTCGCTCAATTCATCCCATGGTCCGATTAAAAAAGAACGGACAGTAGTTGGATGCATTACATGCTTCTGTCGAAACATGTAGAAACAGCCTTACATCCAAAGTGACATAGCAGATAACAGGCTAGCAATAATAAAGTAGCTAGCGTTAAATAAAGAGTAAAAACGCACATTACTAATAAAAGAAATGTGGAAAAAAAGTCATACATTTCTGAAGAATGAGAGGCAGGAAGTTGAAACGTCCAACCTTTCCTTTTAATTCTCTATCAGACTTTTTAAACAATAATAATCACCTTCATTCTGATTAAGCACACCCGCCCGCCCTCACTCACACACACACACACACACACACACACACACACACACACACACACACACACACACACACACACACACACACACACACACACACACACACACACACACACGCACACACTCCGATTGTGTCCCCCGCCCTGAGGTCACATCCTGCACAGTAACAGATGTCAGGCAGAGACAGTATCTGTCAGTCACCTGTCACTTGCCTGCCTCATCTCTATTCACCCTCACCGTCCCCCTTAACCCCTCCAGGGCCACAGACCCTTCCCCAGGACCCGGACCCCCCTGCTCCATCCACATAGTCGGGATGAACCTCTGTCAGTGCGTCCTTTCACTAATAAACATTGAAAAGAAGTCTGATCACTGTTGTACAATTTCTCTCTATTAATAGTATTTCTTCCAAGGGTTTCATGACCTATAAACCTCTGGACCGTCCCCCCGCCCCTCTATGCTGTAGCTCCCCCCCCCCCCCCCCCCCCCTTTTTAGTCTCCTATTGTTAAAGTGGTCTCAATGCACAGAGCTCATTTTCATAACTACGTAAAGCCTGTCAGGCGGAACAAAGGGCTGAATAGCAGCCACTGTTGGATTTAAGAATTAAGGTGCCAGTAAAGGACCGGATTTGAATGCTAATGCACGGACTCATCTTTACTTACAGTTTGAGTGTAACAATAAATCCACACACAACGGACAGAAATGGACAGTAATTCTCACCGTCTCGCCATTATCCTCGCTCAAACTAAATTAGGCTTGTTTTTTTTTTCTTGTCTGGTTGCAGGAGGCGGACCGTCTGGAGCAGCTCCAGAGCAAACTGGACTCCTACATGCTGTTCGGGCTCCCCAAGGTGCCGCAGCTCTCCTTCCACCAGGACTCCTGGGAGGGGGTGGAGGAGGGGGAAGAGGAGCAGGAGGAGCAGGAGACCAGCCTGGTGCTGGAGGAAAGTTGGAAGATGCTGCTGGATGACTCGGAGGTAAAAAAAACACACACTAACCGGGGGCAGGTGTGTGGGGGTTCGTGTACACACACTGGAAACTGATTATGAAACAAACTCTAAATGGTTTGGAGAGGTTTTTTTCAATACTTTACACGTGGATTGTGTGTTTGGACAATTAGCTATTAGCTTCAAAATGCTACAATTCCACAGTTAGGGGTATTTCAATAATAAGGAACCTTTTTATTTCAACGTATTTCATTATTTTTTTTAGCAGGAAATAAGTAGAATAGCATGTTTTCCCTCATTGGTTTCAATCTGGTGAAAAAAAAGCGCATATTTGAATACATAAAATGTCACCTTTCCCCCTAATTATTGTCCTACAGTCCCGTATTCACACTGTCAGCTGCTCACCTGCAGTACAGGTATACTGACATCCTGTTTTCCGGTATGCAGCTCACTTCCCCATCATGTGTCTTTCCCACACCTGATGCATGTTTTCCCAGAATGATGCTTACAAAGCGATTTACAGTTTCGCTTAACTGTCAGTGAACCCGACATGTAATGATATAACCGCACACTGTCTCTGGCTTCCACCTGTTAATGGTTAATCAGGAAGACGCTCAGCTGCTGCCCGCTCCCATAATGCACATTCAGCTCATACAAGCCACGACGCGGACACGATAATGAGAGTTACTGGAAGGCATCAGAACCAGTTACTCTGGTGTCTGAGAGCGTGAATGAAGGACTGAATCCTTTTATTTATGTGACTAATCCTTCCGGGTGTGACTCAACAACAACAGCGTCTCACAGCACATTGAATCGACATCATACACATATGAAAAGCTTGCATACAAACAATGGAATTGAAATACATCGATACAGAAACACACAGGTGCAAACACAATATATACACACGCAATGTCAGTTCAGACATTGTCTATCTGGCTTTTAATATCTCATAGGTCATCGTACGTAAGAAAGCACACAGATTAAAGGGGCCCTATTATGATCATTCTCAGGGACATATTTGTATTGTTCTCCTGTACTGGGACATGTCTCCATGCTTTAATGTTCAAAAAGCTCTTTATGTTTCTCATACTGCCTGTGCTGCAGCACCTCTTTTCCCCCTCTGTCTGAAACCAGAGCCCAGTCTGCTCTGATTGGTTAGCTGGTCGGCTCTGTTGTGATTGGTCAAACCGCTTAGCGATGTCCCGCCCCTTAGCCTTCAATGTGCTGCAGTGTTAGCTATTAGAAGCGCAAGTGTTACATAGTGATGTCACTTTGTTAAGGAAGTAAACAAAGAAGAGGGAGAGAAATTTGGGATTTTAGCCTTTTGCAGCCCATTTACATGCACAGAAACCTACAACATACACTGCAGGAAAGGGAAAACCTAAAAGAAAAAAATAGGGTCTCTCAAATCACATCATCACTTAATAAAATAATAATATTTGTATCTTATTTTCCAGCCAAATGATGTGTGTTAAACCAATTATACATATTTGTAGTTGTAGTAGGTAAAGGGTATAAGGACGTTGCATTGGTGTGTAATGGTGCATACTCGAACACAGGGAGAGTGATTGAGTTGTAAAAATGAGGAGGCGTTTGTTCCACAGAGCACTCTTTATAGCATCCTGTATTTTAAAAGGCACATGAGACATCATTAGTGATAACAATGTAATATAAGTTGAACAATCATCTATTAATTTATCTAATATATCTCATAAAAATGTTTGCATGTGTGTTTTCAGACGTTGACCCGGCGGCAGTTCCACCAGCAGGAGGCGATCTGGGAGCTGCTGCAGACCGAGACGACCTACATCAAGAAACTCCGAGTCATCACTGATGTAAGAGACCTACTGTAAAGATCCCGCACTGATGCACGTATGGATGTGTTGTAAAATGAGCGGGCTTCTATACGGACAGAGATAAGACACACAGTGAGCCTCTTGTTAGGAACAGACTCGGCCTTTATCTCCACTCAGGAAGCCTTAGAAAAAGACTTTACTCCTGTGTGAAGAGATAACCTTCTGCTTTAAGGACTCTGTCGGCCTAACCTTCTTGATACACTTTAGAAAAGACGTTGCTGCAACTTATATTAAATAAATTAATGTATTTTCAAACATATTAACCAATTTAAATCCAATTTGTTTGCATAATGCATCTTCTTTTTCAGCATTATGCAAAACACCCAAACTATATTATTTTCAAATAGCTAAATGTCTAGCCTTTATTTAGAGTCTGGGATCTGTCAACGATTAGTAACAAAATGTATTTTAATGCTTTTTATCGAGCAGGAAACAAAATCATGTACTTAACCCTTAGGCCAACCATGAAAAGTATCTGGTGAAAAATACTAAAAATTACAATTTCAATCCATGGCTTTAGATTTATAACCCAGTATAATAGAGTGCATGCTTTTATGCTGTACTGGCCCCAAAATCATACACTTTGGTCTTAGTTTTAGTAGTTATCAGTGGTGTCATGTTCTTATCAAAGATTGAGTGTAATGTAACGGAGTATTTCTCCTTCCTTTTTTATATATTTTTTCCAACTAAATTGTGGATATTCTGAAATGCAAAAAAAGAAGCAACCATGAAAAGCATAATGGGAACCCAATTAAAAAACAATTTGAAACTCATTCTTCTGTGTGTCCTCCACAGCTGTTCCTGTGTGGGCTGCTGAACCTGCAGGACAGCGGGCTGCTGACGGAGGTGGAGCCCACCAAGCTGTTCAGCAACATCCAGGAGATCGTGTGCCTCCACACCGCCCTGTGGAACCAGGTCATGCTGCCCGTGCTGCAGAAAGCCAGGAAGGCGCGCGCTCTGCTCGACCCCACAGACCTCTACGACGGCTTCAGGACGGTCAGTAAAAGACGCTGTAATATATTAACATTTAAATTCCAATATCTACAAAAGCAAAGGGTTATCAGGACACCATGAACCCGTGTACTTTACCACAGAGCACTGATTAGTTCAGGGTAATCAGGTTAATGGGTCATTTAACAAGCTGATTCATTTCTGTACGAAAGGTCTCAGTTAAACCCAGGAAACCCGATCAAATCTACAGAATTTTTAGAGTTTTGTTTATTCTTTTCGCTTGGATATTATGGATTAAACTCCATACCATGAAACCATTAAAAGGCAACCAACGATTATCAAAAAAGTCAAAAATATGACTAAAAATACATCAATAAATATAGTCATTGCAACTTAATACTTCCCCTGAACCTTCCATTATTTGTGAATGCATTTCATTTCGAGTTATTGTACCTTTTTATTCATCCCTCAGTAGCTAATCTAGTTTTTGATATATATAAATCATTTGTACGTTGTATATATTATCCGTGACTTTCTGTAGTGTTGTGAAAGTCGAGAATTATTTCCCAAGAAAAGTGTTTGCTTTATCAGCTTTATCCCCCCCCCCCCCCTTTCTCAACCAGCTGATTGAAGGTTACGGGAAAAGAGTACTTTAGTTTAACTGAAAACTTCTCTTCACATTCCCTTCTGATTATTCAAGCTGATGTTTATCACACTTTTTATTGCAGCCGTGTAAATAAGATATGAAACAGGAAGTACCTTTAATACCCAGTATATTTAAACACACTGTTCACAGCTTCATCTTCTGTTCCTTTTTTATGACGTGTTTCTATAAAAAACAAAACGAGGTGGTGCTATTAGACTGAGCATGTGTCCCTCAGGAGGATGTGGCGAATATTTCTCATGCATGTTTTTGTTTGTGTGTGTTCA
The DNA here is from genome assembly GCF_036324505.1 of Eleginops maclovinus. Lineage (NCBI taxonomy): Eukaryota > Metazoa > Chordata > Actinopteri > Perciformes > Eleginopidae > Eleginops > Eleginops maclovinus. Next base: position 24,212,530 of record NC_086349.1, on the reverse strand, counting down.
GTTTGGCTCCCGGTTCCAGCCGTACATCCGCTACTGCATGGAGGAGGAGGGCTGCATGGAGAACATGCGCACGCTGCACAGGGACAATGAGCTCTTCAGGACCTACGTCACGGTCAGTCCTCTCTGCTTACGTCTTTAAAATAATCCCAGATACTCACAGTTCAATCCTCAGCACGCACTCGATATTTCTGGCTCGTTAAACGTCTGATTTCCTGTCTTTGTCGGCTCTCTTCAGTGGGGAGAGACTAACAAGCAGTGTAACCGCCTGAAGCTGGCCGACATGTTGGCCAAGCCGCACCAGAGGCTGACCAAATACCCTCTGCTGCTGAAGAGCGTCCTGAAGAAGACGGACGAGCCGTCGGCACGAGACAAAGTCAACAGCATGGTGAGGACATTGTTGACATGCAGCAAAGTTTATTTAACAATTATTGAAGTACAAGCACCTCAAAATGGTACCTGAGTACGTTGTATTTTCAACTACGGTATGCTTTTTGTTCTTTTTATTACATTTATATGATCACTTTAGCTATTAGTAACCTAAGATTTATGGCATAAACAATGATTTATTTGAAGTGTCTTAATTTGTCTTGAATAATCTGAGGTTTTTAGGTTGGTGTCAGTTTATCTCACTATATTCAGATTAATCCTGTATTCAAATAGATGCAGTTTTTTACAAAATACTTAAAAATGAGCTCCACATCCTACAACTTCAACGATAAAATTCCAATGAAATAATGTATAATAGTATTTTCTTTTACGTTTAAATACTTTAGATGCATTATCCTTATTAAACGTACATACTTTTACCTAACTACTCTTTGGATAAAGGATTTAAAGTACTTTTACAGTGTATATGATTGTTTTTACTGAAGTATGGGATGTGATACATTATCACTGTATCACAGCAGAACTCCTGAGAAACATCTGAACATGTATTTGGGATTCTTCCTCCTCTAGGTGGCTGCAGTCGAGGGCTTCATCAACAGCGTGGAGTCCAAGATGAGACAGCGTCAGGAACAACAGAAGCTGGCCACCATTTCTGCCCGGATAGACTCCTACGAGGCAGTAGAGGGCAGCAGTGAGGAGGTGGAGAAGGTAGGAAACGATTCACACTGAGGACCTCCTGGCTTTCTCACGTCTCCTTCAGAAAAGCTCTGAGAATTTTTCTGAGACGTTCTGCAAAGATTGACCTCATGCTTTTGTATTTTCTCTGTCAGATCCTCAAGGAATTCAACCGCTTCGACCTCATGGCTCCCATGAGAGGAGTTTCCCCGGAGGAGACCCGACAGCTGCATCTGGAGGGGGCGCTGAAGATGAAAGAGGGCAAAGACAGCCGAGTAAGTCTGACTCTTGTAAACACAAGAAGAGCTCCTCTTATCTTTTTATATTCTCCACATCTGGCCTCATTAAACGGCCGATCTGTAGAACAGAGTGTGTTTCTCTCAGACCTGACCTGAGTTTGTCTCCCCCTGCAGATGGACGTCCACTGTGTCCTATTCACCGACCTGCTGCTGATCACCAAGCCGGTGAAGAGAGCGGAGAAAGTGAAGATCATCCGGCAGCCTCTGCTCATTCACAACGTCATCTGCAAGGAGCTCAAAGACCCTGGTGAGTAGAGGGATGCAACTCGGGATCTTATTCATTATTTTGACACTTTTTACTTCTTCAGATGACTAAATTTGATATTTTCCCCCATTTTTGTTCCCTGTCATTTTTTGATTTTATGCTAATTTGAACTCATTTTTATACTGTTGGGTAGCTTAACCTACAGCAATGCATCACACTCTGTACGATCTTTATATGTTTGCATCAACCCTGTCCTGTGAGAACCCTGTTTTTAGGTTTGTGGGGCTTTATTTTCAGCCGGTCCCAGCGGGTTTTTAGATAGTTTATTTAGTTTAAGAGGTAGAACCATTTTTATTCAATATTTAAGATCGGAAAATCCCACTTTTAGATGCGTGGTTGTCCTTAAACAGGCAGGTCATGTGTAAAATAGTAGAATAATAAAGTGACATAAGATAGAAATACTCCAATAAAGTAAACGTACCTTCCTCTTTGACTCAACGGCATTACTTGTCTGAAGTTCTTTGTATGATTTCACTTCTGGGGGGGAGTCATTTTTCCATGTTATGCTCATTTGTGTGTGCTTTCTGTCCCTGCAGGCTCATTCATCCTCATCTACCTCAATGAGTTTAAGAGTGCAGTGGCAGCTTACACTTTACAAGCCAACAGCGCCACCCAGGGGCGGAGCTGGATCGATGCGATCTGTAATGTCCAGGTTAGAGAGACGCCTCATATTTTACTAAATGTTGAAGACACAGAGCTGGGGAGTCAGATTCAGAGACTTCATGATGTTATTGGAAACTCAATATGGTTTTCTCTCCCCCCCCCCCCTGCAGAATCAGCTCCAGAGGCTGCGCACTGAGGAGGTCCTCCGGCAGCAGAGCAGTCTGAAGAGATGCACGGGTGAGGAAGAGGATGAGGAAGAAGATGAGAGCAGCAACTCAAGCTCCCCCTGCCTGGGGCACAAAAACCAGCAGAACTCAAGGTATGAGAGATGACTAAACAACTGGAAGGAATACACATCTCACAAAAATACCTCTCAACTAATACTTTTTTTAACTAGAAATGAATTTGTCGTTTGAGGAATACCAAATATTACTCTGCATTATCTTGCAAAAGTTTACATATAATTGGAATCATGTTTTGATGATCTGAAAACGATTAAAATCCAGTTGCTGTTTTTGTTGTCGTCCTGTTAATTAAATCCATCTTCTAAGTGATTTATTTACTATCTGTTATTACTGACTGATATGTGTCTCTTTTAGCCATTTTATATAAGTTTACTTCTTGTTATGGTTTATTTTGTGCAACAAATATTTCACTTAGTAGCCTAGCCTTCCAGTTATCTAACCAAGTCTCTCCTCTCAGCCAATCAGACGGCTCCACGGAGACCCTGTCAGTGATGGAGATTGATGACCCGAGCGACCAGCAGGAGCCCGCTAACAGGAACCTGGAGGGATCCAGTGAGAAAGACTTGGACGTGGAACCCCTGTCAGAACGGTCTGAGGTGGAGCAGTCCACGGGCCCCCACAGGGTTCACTCCGGTGTTTACTCTGATCAGGAGACGGGGGCCCGGCGGGGAGGAGCTGGACCCCCAGTGCCGCTCCCTCTCCATGGACAGCGCCTACGGTACCCTCTCCCCTGTATCCCTCCTGAGAGAACTCCAGCCTCAGCCCGGCCAGACTGAAGGAGAGGAGGAAGAGGGGGAGCTGGAGGAGGCAGATATAGATGAGATAGAAGAGGAGGAGGAAGAGGAGGAGGAGGATGCGGCCTCTCTGGGGTCCCAGGTGTCAGTCATCCAGTCGTCCAGACCTCGCCGGCGGCCTCACGTTCAGCCCCGACTCCACTGCCTCCAGAGGCTCTCCACTCTGAACTTATCCCGCTCGGAGGACAACCTGCTGCAGCGCCTCTATGGGATAACCCAAACATCGGACAAACACAGCTCTCAGGGACAGGACCAATCACAGTGCAGAGACGCATCGCAGCTGGCTCACAGCAGGAGCCTGACGGAGCTCGGACAAAACTGCATGGAGCTGTTCTGCAGCGACCTCGACCGGTCCGAAGACAGCGTGACCTCGAATAAACTCTCTGCCACCCTGAGGAGGGCCGAGGCCAGGCAGGGCCACACGACGCCCGCCGGTGAGCCTGACGAGTCCCAGAACAACAGCTCAGACGGGGAAGCGGCGCCACCTGCCTGCGTAGAGAGGAAAAACGAGACAGCAGCCACCAGTGGTTCGGGGGAAACGTCGCCTAAGAAGAGGAAATCTCCGGTCCAGCAGCACAAGAAGCTGACACTCGCTCAGCTGTACAGGATACGCACCACTCTGGTCCTCAACTCCACACTCACTGCATCGTAAGTCATTACTTATGCTATATCAATGTATGGATTTATGGAAATCATTAAAAAGCTCCCTAATCAATACAGGAGGAAACATGAAACAAACAAAAGATACATAAATAGAAATGCATCATTTTGACACGTTCCTTTGTACTTCAAAAACAATAAACAATATTGAAGATTATATAATATGTGGGTAAAGTTTGAACCTCCAGTTTTGGGGCAACATGGACAAGAAAGTACAATACAAAATCAAGGGGAAAGAGCGGAAATAAAAGAAGAATAATAGACCCTGTGGTTTCCCTTTATCAGGATGTGCTTCTTGGTTGAAAATGGAACTAAAATGATATGTGACTGTGAGAAAAATCGCTACTAAGAACCTCAACACATTGTCTGATGCAGATGTTTGAGAAAAGTTAGAAAATTGATAGCAAGCTTTTCTTTTACCTGATTTGTTCCTCTAATTTGTGCCAATTTGACTGATGTTACTTCTACATTTAGCCCTTTTCTTGGTGGATCTGTGTTTTAATGTTGTTTTCTCTTTCTTTTATTTCCAGGGAGGTATAACCACTCTTCCAATCAGCTGATCAGCGACACGTGGAGATAATAAGGAACACTTCTTTTTTGCTTCGATGGACTGAATTTCTTGAGACACAAATGCACTCTCTCTTGCTGCCCTCTCCCTTCTGGTTGCTTTTTTTTTGGACACTGACCGTACCATTGTTGCATTTCGTTGAACTTTTCTTTGCTGTTGCATTGGTTCCCGAATTATTCGAGTGGAAGGGAGAGGCGGAGAGACATTAACTGCTTGCACTTTGCAACGGAAGTAGCATTATAGGGGCTGGGACCTTAAGGCTGAGTGTGGAGTGGGGGTGGGTTTAAATCCTGCACCGTCTCCGTCAACAGAGTCAAAGAGAGGAACAATACATCTTGAAAATGCTCTGGCTAAAAAATAAAAAAAACAGCACCTAGGACGTCCGCCTAATATTTATACTACTCCTGGTTTGCTTAAAAAAAAGAGAATTGCACAGTTATCTATGTTAAGTAGAAGAATCACTAAGGAGTGAATTTACCTTACAGTCACACAATGGATTAGACTTTATTGTTAGCTGTTTGTGTACAAGTGTGTGTGAGTGTGTGTGTGTGTGTGTGAATGATATAACATGGTCCTCGATTCCTGACTGAACCAAAACTGATTCCCAATCTCCTGTGATTACGCTAACACATCCCAAACTATGAATGGAAAGGTGTACCCAGAAAGGTACAACCACGCAGACGGGCTTCCTTCTTTATTGTTTATCTTGGTTGTACTAATGCCATTTGGTATGTTGAACTAATGAGAGTTGATTTCCCTAAAAAGCAACGACTGAATATGAGGTGATTAAAACCGTTTTGAGGAGTTTCCTGCACTATATACATCAGCTTGAGTTATGTGTTAAAACCACACACACACACACACACACACACACAGGGACGAGTATTAACGTGGTCATAGGAAAAGTTGAGTAACGCATGTGTATGTTATTCGAGAGATTGAACATGAATAACTTTGGGTTGGATGTTCTGTAATGAGTTGAACTTTTCCCAGGAGATTTACTTAACTGATGTTCAGCTTTTCAGTGATTTATTCCAAACTTCTGTTTACTTTTAGTTTCTTTTGTTTATGTGTAATATTTATTATGCCTGCTATGTTTTATATATATAAGATATTGTTTATATTGTGTTTGCTTCCATGATTTGTAAAAAAAAGAACTGTGTTGATGTAGTCTTAATATTTTTTTTCTTGCCAGGCATGAATGTGCTACGAACCAAAATCATGCGTTTCCTCTTTCAGGAACGACGTTTAAGTGTCTTACAGAATAAAAATGCTAAAATACTTGATCCCTATTTGTTTTAATCTGTTGTAATGGAGTGACTTTAGGGGATAGTTGCAACTGAATGGTATTAAGCATTAAAAAAAACATGAACTGGTCCCACTGCTCTCGTCTCTCGTGTTTTAACAGCAGTTTGCAAACCGATGTGTTCAGGGAGGTGAAGAGGAATTACAACAGACAGGTCTTCAGGATCGAGGGGTTTTATCGTCATGTGCACAGCAGCTTCGGTGCAGTTATGGCAATGAAAATATTTGGTCCTGAGCTCCTCCAACAAGGCAACATATTATATCCAAATAAAAAAATCAATACCTTTGCTAATTAAACGGAGTAGGATGAATAAAATAGGGCAGATGAAGTTAACTACATACATGTCAGAAAAATAAATATATTAATAATAGATGATGCAGAAAATGTTGAAAGTGACCAATTAAATGCATTTACAATATGTCAAATGTTTTTAAAAAAAGACATCTTTAACTTCAGTATGCAAAGAGAAAAATATGTAGAAAAAAAAACTAATGTTGAATTATGTAAAAGGGTTAGTATAGTAAGAAAGAAAAGGTCATAGTGTATTATGTCAAAGAAAAAAGTCATACAAGTTTAAGAAAGTCACACAGAAGTTGAATTAAGTCGCACAAAAGTTTTAAGAAGTCATACAAATGTTGAGTAAAGTCACACAAATGGCAGGAAAAGTCACACAAATGTTGAGTAAAGTCACACAAATGGCAGGAAAAGTCATACAAATGTTGAGTAAAGTCACACAAATGTTGAGTAAAGTCACACAAATGTTGAGTAAAGTCATACAAATGTTGAGTAAAGTCCTACACTTTAAAAGAAATCATACAAAAGTTTTAAAAGGTCCTGTAAAAAAGGAAAAGAATATGTATTTTATGTTGGTCATTGTATCGAGTGTCAAGGAAGGAACTAGTAATGTACAGTTTGACTTTAAAGTAAATGGAGTAATATGTTGAAAAGGTCATACATATATTTCCATAAAAGGGTCATGATGTACAGTACCAGTCAAACGTTTGGACACTCTTCATTCAATGGTTTTATTTTAATATGTTTCCACATTTTGGATTAATACTGAAGACTTCAAAACTATGAAAGAACACACATGGAATTATGTAGTCAACAAACCAGAATATGATTTATATTTTAGATTCTTCAAAAGCGGCGTCCTTTCGCTTTGACGACAGCTCTTCACACTTCTCTAAATCAGCTCTGTGAGGGACTCACCTGGAACGGGTTTCAATTAACAGGTGAGCCTTGCCAAGAGTCAACTGGTGGATACAAATAATATAAGACATTCAATCCAGAATACGTAAACTCATAGTTTGTCATAAAAGCTCATTTGAAGGTACATTAATCATCTGTTCAGATTCTGGGAACTCATTCAGATAACATATCTCGTCCAGCTGTCTGTCTGGTCCAAGCGTCTGCCTGTGGTTCCCAGAAAGTTTAAAAACTGACCCGTCTCCAACACGCATGTGGGGCGTAATGCAGGTTCAGAGCGGGGGCCCGACGGCACGCAGCAACATCATGGCCAAGGTGTATTTACAGGTGATTATATCAGCTAATCGGTGGATTACAGCATGTTGAATCCTCACAAGCCTCTAAGCTGCGGGGAAAAGACAGCGCAGTCCTGTGGGATTTTCTGTTTAATCTGGTCCCAGAATGCAAGAGCCCCTCCCGCCCTCCCAACATCTGGCCCCGACTGGATTTACTGTTGTAATCCTCGATTTTAAAACAATTTTATCATGCTTTATCGCTGATACGCTGGACTTTAATTATAAAAATGCAGCTTTCTGTTTTAGCAATGAAGTAATTACACATCCGTGCTCTATTAGCCTTTCAGTAAGTAAGTAATGGGGTTGTGCCATGGTCAGCTGTGGCCGCATTATGGCTGCATACCATATATTACTTTCAGGTACGTGTCGTTTAATCGCTATCTGTGACATTGTTTGAATTCTGGATTTCAAAACTATTCTTTTGACTTTAAATTGGATGAACTTATACTTCCTAAATGCAATGCTTGACGCTCACACTCTGCATACTCTGCCTGTTTGTTTGTGTTGTGTGGACTTCTCTGCATGTCTGGTGCAAACTGCATACAGATGGGGCAGAGATGAGGTTAACACCACCTGCTGTGGCAGATGTCAAAAACCATGCTGTAAAAAATGTCCGATTAACACAAAGGGGCACTTTGACAAATCCTGATTATACGAGCACTTTCATTTATTAAACTCTACCAATCCCCTGTACTCTTTTTGAGCGGGGATTAAAACCAGGTAGACACCATTGTCTATCCAAACAATCCCTCTCTAAGCTCTGGCTGTTTCCTGGAGCCCCGGCCAGGCCTGGCTGCCTGCCTGTAATCTCAGTAGGGGCTTATAGGTCACTACAACCACTACACATTCCCATTCATCAACATCATCCCCTTTACAGGGACTAGGTGATTGGATTTAGGACATGTTTTACAGGGGCAGAAAAAAAGAGAACAGCAAACTAAAGCGTGTTTACAAGAGCCGTGCTGTGAAAAGGCCCGTGGACGAGTGGCGGCCATATGGAGTGGATAACCCGGCAAACATCTGCCCTCCATCAGAGCCATGCACTGCCATTAGACCGGAGGCTTTGACCTTCACATGATGGCGCACAAGAACATCTGGTCCCTCTTTCCGTTCTCATGGAACCCTGGAAACAGTATTAAACAGACAGAGAAATCCATATGGGATGTTTAGACCGCGCTGAGCAGCACAGGGATGGTGGACAGCTCAGTTTTACAACCAGATCAAAAAGATGTACTTAATGGTAAACTCCAGGCTTATGATTAGTGACTTTGTTTTACTTATACTTAGAACTTACGCTAAACTCCATTCTTCTGATGTTTACAAATCCTATTTCAAATCTTATAACTCACTTGTATTTGGCCTTTTTGGATAGCATTAAATGTACTCGGATTGTCTTTGTTTGTAATTAACGTTTTGGTTTTCATGTACCTTCATTAGTTTTTAGGACAGGCGTCTAACAAATAAAGTAATGATTGATATTAGGAGATGAGGGTGGGTTAGCAGGCCAGATGTTTGGTCTGTCGCCACTGAATGGGTATGAATAATCCCACGAGGAACAGGTCGTATAAATGACCCCGATACATTACACATTATTTATCCATTCACTTCATTATTATAGAACATAATCAACGTAAAAATGCCAAACATCTTTACTACAAGCTCAAACCAAAATAAGGTACATATACAATAGTTATTACCACTGGAAAGTCATTTGAATATTCAAATGAACACATTAAATACATAAAAATCCTCTTAAAACAGATTCATAATGGAGGTTGTTTTGTTTGTTTTTTTCTTCTCTCCTGACAACTCGATCATCTTTCGACGCTTCAGAATTATTGTGTGTCTCGTTTAAGTGTTGCTGATTTCCTAGGTTAACAAACAATGAACTAAACCCCTTAAAAAAAGGTAAACTGGTTCTACTTTGATCAGCAATGGTCCAATTATATATGCATGAGTATTTAGGATCTAATACCTCAGTCACAATCAGCAACGTGTCCTTTAAAGACTCAAATTAATGTTATTTAAAGAGGATTCTAAATTGCAAAAACGTTTCTGTGAAATAAAGAAGCTGCTGTTTGGTTCCCTTGACAGATTAAAGCCCCCCCCCCCACTTGTTTGGTTTGTTTCCCCTGACAGTAATATCAAGGTGATAATGTATTGCCAGCTGCTCTCTGGAATAAACTCATTCCACAAAGACGGGGCATATGCTCCGGGATCAAATGTCTTGATCCTGGTAAAAGTTGTGTTGTTTTCTAAATTGAAAGAGCATAAGGTCCCACTTTCAAGGGACAATGTAAAGTCCTCACCTCAATAATTGTATCAGCCTATAAGGAGCTTACTGTAATTACAATATTGTCGTCTTAGAGCGGCGGCAACCTAAAACATGAAATGCAAATCGCCCATTTCTAAATTAAAGCGGAAACTCGTTCAAAGAGGAGCTCTGCTGGAGGAGGACAGAGGGATTAACGTGTGAGGCTGGCACATTTAATATTTACAGCACAAACACAATTAATGGTGAGGGGAGGCGGAGTGAGGTTTTCAATGATTCTTGATGATAAAATGTACAATTCAAATTCAAATTTAGGGGTTTAATGTCATATGCACACTAGATACGGTGGAGATATGGCAATGCAAATCCCGAGCTCCTCTAACAATGCAACAACATCTAGATAAGACAGAAAACAATAATGCAGATTATGTTGCAAGACCAATGTCCAACCATTATATTCTGCTAGCTGTAATTTCATTCAGCCCTTCAATAGTGTTGTATTTGTCAGATAGTTGACATGTTTCTTCGTCACAGTCAACACTCTTTTAGCTCTGCTTTATCAGCTACCTTTTAGATATTTAGATTGTGTAATTGTTTATTTTCTACTCTGTTTTATTTTGAATTATGTGCAATACTTGTTTCACATGCTGCTGCAATGAAAAAACGTCCCAATTTGGAATCAATAAAGTATATCTTATCTTACATGTGCATTATATTTATTTAATATTCCATTTCACTGCATTGTTTGTACATTTGTATATTTCTATTTTTAGTTCTAATTACTTGTAATTTGTTATGCTTCTTCTTTTTGTATTTCGCTGCTGCAATCAAAAAATGTCCCAGTTTGGGATAAATAAAGTATTTCTGATGAAGTCAACTATATACATGTCAGTATAAAATAAATACAATACGCTAAATGTTGCAGAGAGTGTTGTAATTGACCAAGTAATGCAGGATATACATGCACACAGAATATGATATATACAAGAACAGAATGTAAAATACTGTTTGTCGTAGCAACAAATGATTCAATACATGTTTGAGCTTAATGCACTCAGCCAAAATGCACGTCATTGTGCATCCCTTTCTTGCAAAATGACAATAATCTATCCTTCAATCCTTAATCTGACAATATGTTTTGTGTTTAATACCTGATATGACTGGCCTCAAACCCCCTGGTGTGCACAGCCAGGTCGGGGGGAGGGAGAAGCAGGGAATGGGGGCTCGGTGGGGGGGGCTGTGTTTACAACTTGTGATCCAAATGTACGGAGGCCCTGAGAACGACAAACTACAAATGTGAAAAAGAAATGAAGACACAACTTTTGAACATATACTCAAACATCAACTTGAAGACAGAGCAGTTAGGAAAAGGGATGCCTGAAGCCACAACACAACGGGAACTGTTTTCAGGGGGAAATCAAAAGGATGCACAGAGCTGGGACAATAATGAAGTAGAATCGGAGGATGAAACCCTCTTTATTAGTCACATACATGCACACAGCAGAGCACACACAGTGAAATGTGTCCTCTGCATTTAACCCATCCTAGTACTAGGAGCAGTGGGCAGCTATTGTGCAGCGCCCAGGGAGCGAGGGCACCACAGCAGGGCCTAGGACAGGGGTGCCCAAACTTTTTTCACCGCGGGCCATATACAGAAGAACATACGGAGAGCTGGGCCACTTATAGAGGTGAATATTGCCTCATAAGTTAAGTTATAAGTGAGCAAAACAAATCAAATGTAGGTGAATAATGCGCGATACTTGAAAACGCTTTCAGAAAAGAACAGCCTACATCCCGTCTGTCTTTAGGGCTTCATTTATTTTGTTTGCAGCTCATTCCTTAAAACAGGAGCCTCAGATTGAAATAAGTTGGGCTTTTTTTTTTATCAAATAAGATTTGTTAGAAAATGTTTTAAATTCTAAATGACTGAAATTATTTGAAAATTAGGCTCATTAATATATTTTAACATATACATTTGAGAAGTACAATATAAGACAAGCAAAGTTTAATTTGTGGGTCATATTGCATTATACTTTTAGAATTTGCAGAGAGCCGATTCAAAATGGTCTGCGGGTCGCATTTGGCCGCAGTTTGGACACCCCTGGCCTAGGAGGTGAACTGGGACCTCTCCAAGTAGCAGTCCACTTTTCATATTTCAAGTCTGTTCGAGGACTTGAACCGGCGACCCTACGATTCCCAGTCCAAGTCCCTGCTTACTGAGCCACTGCTGGACAATGCCGTTGACATGAAGCAATTGAGGTCTGTGATCCATCAGTCGTCTTTGAAATGAAAGATTTTGGGCCTTTTTGATTCAATTGTGATGGGGGAAAATAGATGTTATTGCAGATGCAGTTCACCTTTAGCATTAGCCTTCTGTAAAGCCATGTTTAAGCTTTGTAGAAGCATCCCTGCTGTGTCAGCTCACACAGTGGACAATATTGGTCTGAACCCACCTGACAAATATAAACAGGATTCACCCAAATACTGAAGACCTGGACATCCTAACAAATACTTCCATCGTATGTGACAACCATAACATATCAGCAACAAACAAATATGTAAAGAAGAAGAGTGACAATTAGCTAAAGACTTGTATTAACGTTAAGTTTTACAAAAATATGTACTTTATTTTCTCCGTAGGCATACTACACTACACTTTTGAGACAGATATTGTACATGTTACTTTATTGGACAGCTTACAGTACTACTTACTTGCAGATAGTTAGATATGTATGAACTATAACATGCTGTATAGTTAATAAAAACCCATCATTGGTACACTACTTTAAACAGTTTAATGCAAATCCTTTTTGAATGCAGTTGAACCTTTTCTTTTACCCGACTATGTCTGTACTGTGACGTTAGTTTTTTCCTAATAAATAAAAGTGACTGTATAAATAACTATGCTAACTAGCCTACCATTAAAAAAAGCTATTTTTGAACAGTGCTTAATTATGAGACCTCCACGATCCCCTGCAAAAAGGAGTACAAGAGCACAGTTTAATGCTTAAGTGTTGTAAACTGAGAGGGGGGAAACAAACAAAGACTTAACCACGGCTGAGGGTGAAGTGTGAGAATAAAGTGGAGCCCTTAAAGGGTTAACAGGAGGAGGCGAGGCAGCGGTCAGCTCGTTTGGGTGGAGTGAACTTTAGATATGTACTACAACAAATTAGCCAAAAGGACTCGGCATTATGGCTGAGTGAAAAAACACCAAGACCAAACAGAAAACTGCTGTATTTGAAACAGGAACTCATCCGCAACACAGATAAGTGAAGATGAGTGGAGTGAGTGACGAGTCGCTGCTGGATTACTTCTACTCCACCGGAGGCGTCTCAGGCAGGGTGAAAAATGCAGATATTCTGAAGACATTTAAGCCCTTTATTGGCCACAGTGACGTGCATTTACGCGGTAAGTAGCGAGTTATTGTCTCGTGGGTTCAGATGGATGGAATAATAACCGGAAAAAGAGGGAAACGTGGGGCTGCGGCGCGGTACCACTGTCATCGGTTACTGTGCGATGACACACTCGTCAATCCACTCCTCTTTAATTCATTGGTGAAGAATGTATTTGAGCGCAGCATCCATTAGTCCTCTTTAACATGTTGGGTTTGTGTGTTTTCATTGTTCCTCTGTTGTAAAGCACACATCTGGTTTGCATTAAAAGCCCCTCTTACAGCTTCAGCAGGATTGTGTCATTTCCTCCCACACAAAACCATCCCCATCCAGCGGTGGGAAGTAACGAAGTACATGTACTCAAGTACTGTAGTCAAGTATAATTAATTTGGAGGTACTTGTGCTTTACTTGATTATTTCAATGTTGTCCTACTTCTACCCCTCTACAATTCAGAGCAATACCTTTACTCCATTATATTTATCGCATGTCAGGTTACTTTGCAGATTTGGACAACCCTTAAATCAGACTTTAGTCCACCTGGAGTAAATCCAGCAGCTACCCTGCAGTATACAAAGCCATTCAAACTAGCTGCACCTTTACCAGCCCTGAGAACACTTTAATGATCAATCATTATAAAACATATCAGAGATATTATTCTGAAATGGACCAATCAAACAATGACTACTTTTTTTTGATGAGAATACTTTTCTACTTTTACTCAAGTAACATTTTGAATGCAGGACTTTTACTTGTACCAGAGTGTTCCTATACTCTGTTACTTGTACTTTTACTCAAGTACAAGATCTGAGTACTTCTCCCACCTCTGTCCCCATCAGTAAATGACACCATGCAGTGTGAAGGCCCAGCTGTTGTCGTTCAGCTTAACGATTAGTAATTATTAATTCACGTTTTTCCACTGTTGTGCAGATTATCTCAGTTATATTTACTGAGTGGCTCTCTGCTGCTCTCCACCACCCACTGTGTGTGGGTCTACACATGCTTATGCAACTGTTATGAAACACTTCCATTGCGTACAGCAACATTTCGTTTTTTTGGGGGGGGTTTGTTACAAAAATCTTCCTTGTGTGTACAGTCAGCCGATGCAGTCTGGAAGGAACCGGGTTCCTCCCACTACATTTCAAAACCACAAATGACACAATCTGCCCGCTACAAATGGAAAGTTGAATTAAAAAGCTATAACACGCAGTATTGCTCAGCTAATACACTAATAGTGTTACTGACTCACTTTGTCGTTGTTGTCTTTTTTGTTGCTGAATGTCTATGAGTTAGAGTTATCACTAGCGATGGATAGTCAATTAATCAATTAGTCGATAGATAGAAGATCAATTGGCAGCTATTTTGTTAATTGATTGAATGTTTCAGACATTTTTTCAAAGCAAGTAAGCTGTATGTATACAGGTTCTCAAATTCAGATTTTCTGATATCACATTTGGTTTTGGACTGGGGTTAAAAAAAAACACCATTGTATACGACTGTTTTCTGCACCAATCAATCGATTCATAGAACAACTATCAGATTAATCTACCATTAAAACTGTTTGCTAACTCACTCTTTATTTAAACTCTTTATTTAAATGATTTTTATCACTAAAGTAAAACTAAACATAAACACACTGTAGTAGCTTTATGCTAATGTTAGCCACCGCAAGCTTTCGGTCGCACCAGACCAAGAGAGGCTGTGAGAGCAACATGGATTTTTCACTTATAAATTAAACTTTTGTTTCAGGAAGTCAATTATTCCTTCACATGTGAGTCCTGCGAGATGGACCTGATTAATTGCAGTGCTATTATAGTAGCTTGTATTAGTTTTAGCAAGTGGTGTGAACGCTTAAAAGACACATCACTGACTAATAAGTGAATATCTGCAGTTTAATTGCAAAACATATTTAGCCAACAAGACAAATAACATGTTGTAATGAATCATTATCTGTCCATTGAGCTGTACCTTTACCTTTGGCACATGCAAATGATCTTTCGACCTCTGAATGATTATGCAGAGTGACCTTGTGTTGCTGCAGAAGTCCAGATGCTCTGTCAGCACTGCTGCTGTTGACAGAGGTTTAGAGAGCGGCCATCTGACGGGTCGGTCCAATTACAAAAGTGCTTCCCAGACATTTGAAGTCTGTCGTAGCATGTGGTTGCAGATTTCCATGTGCTAATTGTGATGATAGTGTTTTAATCATAATTAAGTCCACATGCATGACTGGATGTGGACCTCTAATGGGGTTGCTTTTTCATCCGATGGGAAAACTGGGGCAGTGTAGCAGGGCAGGGAGGAGGGGGGGTTGGCTTGTGTTTGTGGAGACCTTTAGCTAATAAATAACTGGCATGTTTCTCACTTTGGTTAGCGAGGAATTCTTGTGTGGAGGCAGATGTAAGTGTTCGCTTCCTTTGGATTTCCTGTTGTTGAAGCGGGTCCACTGTCTCACTACAAATGTTCTCTCCGTCCACATCAGGAAGAGGAAACACTTCAATTGTCCCCGAGCTGCATGCTGGGAGGGGATCTGTCAGCTGTCATTTGTTTGGTTCCTGAGGGAAAGCCTTACTGTAGAGTGACTCAGGTTCTAGCCTTCAGGGATGCACTGTGATCTGTTTGGATCTCTGCACTGCTCTAATCGAGTCAAATGTCTCTCTGCAACGTGAGCTGCTTCTTGCTCTCGTCAGCTTGGTGTTAATGTGAGCAGTTCCTCCTCTTACTGCCTCAGAAATACAAATCAGCAACTCGTCCTGCAGACAGAAGCTCAACATACACACATCAGTCGTAAACACACACCATAACACTCTGTCTGTATCTGGAAATACACACTGTGCAGTAAATCAAACTTAATTCAAGCTCCTTCTTTTGCAGGCTATTTCTGTCGCCCACATGAAACATCTGAGCCCTTATTTATTGTTTGTTGTGGGAACCACTTGTGTTTGACTGCATGTGAGAAATAATAAGCTATATTTACACTGTAGTTTGAACCCCGATATGTTTCCCTGCAGCTAAATACAGAGAGGAATTCAAGCTCATCATTGACCGAATCGCTGTGGTGAAGTCAGAGAGTGTGAGTAAACCATTTCAATACTATCCTATATCTGCTCCCATGTATTCTGTATTACTCGGTCAACACAGGGGCATAAACACACACATATTTTGCTGCTATTAAGAGTTTCCTGTTAACCATGATGACTTAACAAGGAGTTGTCCAATCTTTGTTTTTGAAAAAGAAACTCCTTGTACCCACTGGTTCCCCCCCAAGGGACTGCAGCTGCAGTTTTTCAGTTTCCTTGAAACTATTTTGATGACGTATAAACAGATCAATGCAATGTTTATTCCATGGAAGCCTAAACCTGGTCTTGCAACAATCTATGTGCAGTTAAAATACCCAGACGTGGATCTGGCTCCTCAAAAATGTGGTTTAAAGAGAATTACAGATGTGAAGTACAGCAGTTTCTTTGCATTTTAAAAAGTACGATGTTTTTCCTCCAAGAAAGTTCTTTCACCTCCTTAGAAATTCTATAAAATACATCTTTTTCTTTCTCCTCCTTACAGAAAAACATAAAATATGCATATGTGGACATGTGGATGTTTAACCAACACATAAACGACAACATATTTCAGAAAAAGCCAGTAGAACCAGCATGAATGTTTCTTTACTGTGCACTTCTTTTCTTTTATCTGTCCTAATTGACTCTGTTTGTTTCAGGGTGAGAAGTATCTTGTCCTAAAGAAGAAATACCGGCAGATGCTGCAGGATCGAGACGCTAAACTTCACGGGTCGGACGAGGACGCACAGAGAGGTTCGAGCCCGGCCCGAGCTCCGGCGTCTGCTCAGTGGGACGCAACGGATGCCTCGACTTCATCTCAGAACCCGAAGGAACCGCAGGATGATCCGATGCTGTGTGGAGAGCCGGACGAGGCTGCAGAGGTGAATTTAAAACCGACTCTCTATTCTTTCACATGTCTAAAAACAAAATACAGCAGCTGATAGGATTCACAAACAACATTGGGAGCTAAAATGCTAATTGCTCACTACACTGCGTTTACTCTTCTTCTGAAAGACGCGTTTATTTCTAAACAAGGCCATCGTTGTGTCCTCAGCCTTTGCTCTGCACTGCCATGGGTCTGTGTTTCACACAGAGGAACACTGCTACTGCATATCTAAGTTAGCCACTGTGAAAGCAAGGGAAGGTCAGAGGGCTTATGTCTTTACATAAAGGGCAGAGCTGTTTAAAACTAATGCACAGAAGCACTTCACTGTTGTGAGACAAAACACTTTACGGCGGTTTAATGCACCATAATCCTCTGGCAGTACTTCTACATATTGTTCCTGCTGTAAACTTAAGCATTTAATCATAGATTTGAAAGATGAAATGTATTCTGTGCTGCTGGTTTAATGTGCTGCCACATTATTTGCTATAACAGGCATTAAATAAACATGTATCCCCGCCCAGATGGTGCGGGCAGATTGTCTGTTTGCACGGCTAAATGTTTGTCCTCAGATCACAAGTCCTTTGGATCTGAGAGAGTTTGAGTTTATGGTCTGCTCTTGTGTAGGAACAGCAGACAGGAACAGCCTCCATGCAGCACGCTCTACTGCAACTTCCTGTTATCCGAATCCAGGAGCCCTCTGCACAGAGCAAGGAGGATGATGAGCTGGACAAAGATTCAGGGTCAAAGGTGACAATATGGCACAGTGAGAGGCAAAGCTTGAACAGTTAGCTAATCATTGCTTGAGTGTGTATCATATACTGTAACGTCTGTGCACCACCACTCACATGACCACTGAATGCAGCTGTGCAGGTTGTGTTTTGTCTAAGTCTGAAGCTTTTTGGATACTTTATCACCTCGAAATGTGCAGAAATATGACGCTTAGCTGCAGAAATGAGTCCATTCGGTTGAGTGCAATTCAGTATATAAAGAAAGCAGATAAGGTCTATACACACATCATGTGTAACATTAATCCATAGCATGCTGCGTTTGGGATCTTATCTTGAATAGTTATTGTAAAGTTTTTCAGGTCATTTCAGGTTTTTAGACCCAAAAAAAGCAGCTCAACTATTTAAAAAAAGTCAGAAAAACTAAGGATTTGAGAAATATCCCCAATAATTACAAATGACTTGTTGACTGATCTTAAGTTTATTTATCGTCACAATAAGCTATGAAAACACAACACAACTCCAAGCCAAAAGAATATTCAAAATAAAGGAAAAAAGTGGTGAATAAATGCTTTAAATGTCCAGCTACTGTCACTCAAATACATAACAATACAAACTTGGCCAAACCAGTTAAAAAGAAGAGGAAAAATAAGCTCAAGATACTCAATGATCTAATCTCATGTGTTAAATTGCACTTTTAGTTTGATATAATAGTGTTAAGTAACATCCACTTCAAATTCCTTTCAAAAGAACATATTAGGAGTGTTGTTGTTGCAGTATCTGAGGTTATCTGACTGAGACGTGGGGGTACGTTAAGCAAATGACCTACTTTCACAAACATCATATTTCACAACTAGTTAAAGTTTCATTCCTGGCCGGATCTGCAAAGCTCTGAAACAGAGTACAAGCTGTTGGACTTGTGAGGACTTCAGTTTATTTAAAACAAATGTATTTGTTTATTTCACACTTTGCATTACACTTAACACACATTGTATAGCACATGCTGGAAAGGAGCAAGGAGAAGGAAGTCTTATTTTACCTGCCCCTTCTTAAAATGATTAACAACAAAATAGGAAATAATCATAAAAAAAATAAAAGAAATGTCTGCAATATTCTGAGTCACAGAAACACAAAACCAGAACACACAAAATCTTACTAAAATTAACATTTACACGACGTATGGTAAGATATAGTTTTAGTGAACCGTGACAAAACAAACGACACACAGTTTGAGGGTCTGGTCGCTGTTCAATCACCCGATGCTATTTATTATATTCCTCTCCATACTGCAGAATATAGGCCTCAAATATTGTGGTTTAAATGGTTTTATGCAGCTTTGTTTGCACTGTTTATTAACCATTAACACTAAAGAGATGAACTATAGCTCTAAGCTAGCGAAATCGTAAAACAAATCATTAAATTCACTTAAACAATTTAAATGTGTTTGTATTAAATATCACTGAACATGCTCAGAGGACGAGCAACAACCTGGATTGACATGACGTTAAAAACACTGAGGAATCCCCCCATTGCTTCCCTCCTTCCCCCACCAGGTGGAGCTAGGGAAATTCCCCAGATTTGTAACCTGCAGTCTGCTGAGTTTGAGTGGGAGGAGCACCCATTGGGAGGGAGGGGGGGGGGGGAGAGAGACACAGGGGGGGGGGACTCTGCATTTAAATGAAGCTCTGTGTTATTATGCTAAGCAGCAACATGTTGGAACTCATTAGAAAGATAATAATCATTCATGGCCATTAAAGAGCTTCAGATTCATCCCAGAGGAAGAGGCGTGGCGCTCCTTGAAGGCCGACGCAACTGACGGAGGAAATATGTTGGAGTGTGTTAGCTTTAGGTATTATTCACACCACTGGACTCTGTATTTGGGACATAAAGTGCATATTACAGAGGCGACCTGGCTATTTCTTAATCACACACCTGAGGCCGAAACTCTGAAAAGTAAACTCTGGAAATAGAATAGAGACAATTACATCCAATGCTCAACTGATGGAGCTACATGAGCATTAATTAAAATGCCAAAGAGATTTCAAAGTAAGTTTTAAAATCCATTTAATCATTTGCACTCCAGTAAGAGGGAGTCTATTTGTAGACTGAACAATGTCTCACGCTCTGTCCGAGTTCTTCAAAGATCACATTTAATGGAACTTATCAGTAAGAGCAAAAACTGGATATCGAGCTGATGCATTTTTAAAACTACGTGAAAGAAAAGGAACCGTTTCTTTGGATTATTTGGGACTTTTTTCCCCCAGATGTTACCATAGGAATCCAGCTTCACTGAGACACATTTATCTACAGCTTCAGTAAGGACACAACTGCATCCCTTTCAGCCGGACAACAATATCTACACACGTTTTGCATGAATTGTTATGACATTCATGACAACAAATCCCACTGACTTCTCTCAGAAGCTACTCTATTACCGGCTAAACATCTGTATCGTAGCATTAGCATTTAGCTCAGTCCAGACAAAGTTTGCACACACACCAATTATGTACTGTACTTGACCTAAATTGTGTGAGGACCAAGAAAGATCCTCTGTATGTGAAGATAGATAGATAGAATCGGAGGATGAAACCCTCTTTATTTGTCACATACACGCACACAGCAGAGCACACACAGTGAAATTGGTCCTCTGCATTTAACCCATCCTAGTACTAGGAGCAGTGGGCAGCTATTGTGCAGCGCCCGGGGAGCAATGTGGAGGGGGGGATTGGAGGTGTCCGGTGCTTTGCTCAAGGGCACCACAGCAGGGCCTAGGAGGTGAACTGGGACCTCTCCAAGTAGCAGTCCACTTTCCATATTTCAAGTCTGTTCGGGGACTTGAACCGGCGACCCTACGATTCCCAGTCCAAGCCCCTACTGACTGAGCCACTGCTGGACTGTGAAATGTCATTAGTGACTTCTTTAAAACATTAAAACACTTTCTTCAAATTAGTTTTGGCTTTAAAACATACATACTTCAATTAGCTGCTCCTCAGGCTCCACAACGTCCACTACAAGACAACAATAAAGGATGTGCCAACTAGTCCATTAATCAATAAGTGACTGATATTGATTCATGGTTTGATTTGTATTGTAAACATGTTGCATTTGTTGGTTTCTCAGTTTAAAGTCAATATAAATGGACTGTATAGGAGTCACCTTGAACTGTGTAAAGTTGGTTAGTTTTTAAATGTTTTCTGACATTTTATTTTTATTTATTTATTGAATTTTCTCAGGGTAACACAATCAAGACGGAGCAAGATGTCAATATGTACCCCCTTTTTTCCACTTATCCCAAACACAGAACACATTCTCCACACATGCAATAAAAAAATAAAAAGTCTAAATAAACAAATAAGGTCAAAGAAAAAAACCCCGATACAAATAATAATAATAATAATAATAATCATAATAATAATAATACTAATAATAATAATAATAATAATAATAATAATCATAAATAAGTTAAAAAATCCCCAAAATAAATAAATTAGATACAAAAATTACAAAGGCAGCACAACAGTAGAAGGAATATACAGTCGTGTGCACAGAGGGGGATAAGACACAACGACTTGTTAGACATTGTAAACTATAGAGAGTCTTCAGTCCCACCCTTTCCGGTGGACCACCATGGGACCTTATTTCGGAAAAAATATGTATGGTAGTAAATGGAGAGAGAGAAATGATTTTTTGACCCCGAGGACCCCGTGCCATGAATTATACACATGATGTTTGTCAATCTCAAAAAATAATTTCCAAGTCAGGAAAGTCATATAAGACTGAAAATACGCAACTAGAAATGTTACAAATCCAAGAGTTGCGTAAGTGATGTCATAACTGCTGTCATAATTGTTTCCCTCCACTAAATATAAGAGACATGAAGATAACTTCAACAAGGGTTGTGCTTTTTACCGAGCTGTAGGCGTACCAGCAGTGGGTCTCGCTCGTTCTTTCGCTTGTGGTGTTGGTGACATGTTTTGCAATCTTCGGAGGGCCCCTTCATCTCCAATACAGTCCAGACAGTTTTCTGACATTTTAAAGACCAGAGGAATAGTCTAAAAAAGAAATCCACAGATGAATGAGAAATGAAAATAATAGTCGCAGCCCTGAAACATAATTAATGAAAAAAAATCAAAGTGCTGGAAGAGCTTTCCCATGCCCAACAGTGTTTTGTTTCTGGCTGTTTCCACCCGAAACCTGCTGGATAAATACCATCCTGCACTTTCCATGCTCAGCCCGCTGACGTGTGACAGTTTGGGAAGGAGACTTGAAAGACCCGAGTGTTTTAACATCGTGTCCGTGTAAGATCTGAGAACAATTTCATGTCAAGTAGACGGAAAAAAACTCCCCTCTCATAAATCAGCCGCAGTGACACTCTTACACACGGCTGTTTCTATATTCCCTTTCTCTTGGCCCCTTGATACTGACATGGTGACGCGGCCCGGCTGTAGGCGTGTTGTTTTTTTGGGTTAATTGTTAATTGGATTGTTATTCATTACCCCTTATGTGTGAAAGCGGCACCTTTGTCTCGCTGCCTCATTACCCCTCTATCTGTCTCACACCCTTTGGTCACGTCTCGTCAGCTGGGAGACATCACAGCAGTGTGACCGCTGTCTGGGAGTGGATGTAGAGTGTGTGTGTGTGTGTGTGTGTGTGTGTGTATCCTGTGATGATGCTGTGTGACCAATATGTCTGATACGGTACAGTTTAGTTTTTGTCACTGCTGAGTAACCGTCCTTCTGTCTTTCAGTCAGAGTCGGAGCAAGACGAGGAGAGTACGGGCAGCATGGGGTCAGCTGCCGTCGCTGTGAGTCCCTTTCCTTCCTCTTTTGATGGTTTTCGAATGGTTTTATTATTATGAAATGGTTAGAGAAGTTAAAAGAACATATTTGAAGATGATTGTAAAGATTTGGTCCCTGCAATCAACTCTCCCCGGGGTGTTTCTACTCCTTCCTTTCTGTGGATTTGACAAGCCTCACGGTCGATTAGAAACAAAAAAAGAGAGAAAATCAAAAGAGAGACTTGGACTTTAACCACAATGACTCATGACTTCACATTTGACCTGAAAATATTCTATAACTTCCCCTAAATACAGAGATTATAATGTATGTTATTCCTGAACCGACGTCAACGCTAGTCCTTCCCAGCAGGGAGTCCACACCTCCTCAAATCCACGTGGTTTAAACCAATCCAATCACCATCCAAAGGTGCGGAGAGATCCATGAAAACTAAGTTACTGACTGACTGCTGTTAAAATATGATGAAGAGTGACTTGTTTGGGACTCAGAACTTAAGGTTTAGGACTTGGGACTTGCCTCTCTTGACTTGGGTTTTGAGTGGAAAGACTTGAGACTTAAAACCAACTTGCAAAACAATGACTTGGTCCCAGCTCTGCTTTAAACCCACAGCAGAAGTACGAGTATGAACTGCTGTTGCATCATGGGAGTCTGTCTCTGTGTCAGTTGGCTGTGACTCAGTCGTTTGTAGGAAATGGATTAGAGGCTTCAGCACAATCCATAGAGCCCACAACAGGATGTGGACAGTAGGGTGGGTGAGTGGGTGGGGGTGTGTGTGTGTGTGTGTGTGTGTGTGTCTGACACGCTCCTCTCTCTCTATGATAGCTGGATCCTATAGAGAAGGAGTGGATCTACTCGGCTGCAGGTGCTCGAGTCCCTGACCTCTCCCAGCTGCTCAGACAGGACCCCTCGCTGGCTAACAAGAAGGTAACGCCGCTCTGGACTGGACCTCATGGCCATCTGTCTATGATAATCCACATCTATAACACAAAGTCTGCCGGGGCAAGAAACAAGAGCTGTTCAATAATAAGAAACACAGAGATTCAGCCAAAGTATTTGGAGCAAACAACAATTAAGTGATCACAAATAAGTAACCCGTGTCTCTCGAGGGACTGCAATGACCTGCATGGTGAGGGTCTGAGACACGAGGCTAATTCTCTGTGACCATGCTAGCTTGCCATATTGAATTGTTAGAAGGAAATCAGTGATAAAAACATCAAATTATCAGCGACATACATGGAAAACTCGAACAAATCACTAGTGTCTAGGATTTGTAATCAGCCTGATGTATTTCTTGGCTCCTTTGTCTCTATTTGACAACACTTCTGATTATTTAGTTGTAATAAAGGAATGACTTGCACCCATTTCAAACAGTGGAAACAACTTGTATTAGTCATTTTCTACCAAAATATATTCATGGTAATACTGTTTTTGCGTATAAAACAACAATGTAAAACCACATCCTCGCCCTGTCCATGATGTGACACATATTTTTTGCGTTCCCACCAGTCCTGATCATCCATCACAGTTCACAGACCGACTTCATAACACAACCTTTGCCCAGAATACCACCCATACTTACAGGCGCACTCCCAACCAACAAGTGATGTTTTACTGACATGTCAGGTGGATTCACTTTCAATATAACCTCCAAATAAACCGGTTTGGATTAGCCTGATGTTTCCAAGTTAAGGCCATTTTCTACAGAAGAACCAAAAGACAATTTAACTTCTGCGTCTGCTTCAAGTGCCAAACTAGTGGGATTTTACTTTACAAATACTTCAAGAACTATTGAGGTGGAGTTCCCCGTGCTAAGAGCTATCTGAGTACAGCTCAAGTACAGCTTTATCCAATATATATGAAAGTGATCGGTGTCTCTCGTGTCAGAATCATATTTTTTACGATGTTCATTGACATTAAAAAACACAGTGAAGTGGTTTCCACCCAAACAGACAGACAGACAGAAAGAGAATAAGATAAGGCCGAGTACGAGATAAGCAGGAGGAAAAGAAACGTTCAGCTTATCATATTGTGTCGGTACACTGAGTCAAATAAGCATCAAACACTCACAGGTCGTCGCTACCGTGTGGAGAGGAGCTTTCAGTGTCCTTTCAGTGTCCTTTCATTTCTTCCATTCAAACAGCAGCGTCATGCAACAGTTCCTACAGGGAACGACCAGCGCTGAGTCGTGTGGAAATTAAATGTGTCCACAGTGGGTTTGTTTCTAAAGTTTGTCATTGCTCTGATTTGCCTAATCTTTGTGTAAACAGGCTTTTAAAGGGATGCTCTGCAGGTTTTCAATCAGCTCTCTGTGTCCCATAGTGTGTTGTACTGCGTTATGGTGATGTCACCCTGTTAACAGTTCTCAGCCAGCACTTTGGTGGGTGCAAAGCATTCAAAAACGGTCATAATAATAACAACCAAAACCATGCACATGAGAACTGAACCGTTATAAACTGTTCTTCTTTGGGTTGCGGCAGTGGCTTAGTCTGTAAGGGCTTGGACTGGCGACCAAAGGGTCGCCGGTTCACGTCCCGATTGGACCAGAAAAATGGAGTTGGTAGCTGGAGAACTGCCAGTTCTCCTCTGGAGCTACTGCTGAGGTGCCCTTGAGCAAGGCACCAAAGCCTGGGTGCCACCTCCCTGTATGTGTGTGGTTGCTTGTGCATGTATATCCTCCCTGTGTGTAAACACTACAGAGTGGGGAAAGAAATGTCCCTGTAAGGGATCAATAAAGTATATCTTCTATTACTTTTCTTCAACATAACCCAAATAAAAGGGATGGAAATAACTCATAAAAAGACATTATAAAAACGCTATAATGTCTAAAAAAAACAACCCAATGTGTTTCCTGTGTTTGTTACCTGGTTTAACTAACACAATGCTTTTTTTTCTGTCTTTTTTTGGGGTGTCGCTCCAGGACTTCACCTCTGTGAGTACTCAATATGGCACACAAATAGCTAAAGGCTGTTTTAAGCATGTTGATGTTTCGGTGGTTGTTATTATCATCTAATCATATTCTGATGGAGGTCGTTTTGTGCTTCTTATTTTCTCATTTTGAACCCGACACCCCGTTACCATGACCATCCTTCTCAGGGGGTAAGTTTCGGTATTGTGCAATAACTCTAAACTCCTACGGTGACCTGCTGCAAATCTCATTAAACGTGCATTAAATCTGATTATCTTTGCGTGTCTTAACCCTCCATCTGTGGTTGTGTAGTCCAGAAAGCGACACTTGTATAACTTTCACAAGCTCCTTGTGCGGGGTCTTCTCCCCTTCACAGCGCTCTGAGAACCCTGTGATAAAACATCCAGATCATGCATTTCAAAGGTCCACTATCAAACGGATTATGAAAGATAGCTTTTTAGCTCCTGTGCCCCCCTGACAACCCAAATCCCTTTATTTGTCTCCCTGTGCGCTTAAGAGATTTGAGCTCATGTTTGTTGTCCCTCCCCTTGTGTCACAGTTCTCACACTGTCCTGTGGCCCGGGCAGACCACCTTCTAAGAGCGGCCCTAAGCCTCTGCCATCCCCACCCGGACAAGATAGCATGGCCGCCATTGAAGTGTAGGGAGATTAAGGAGAGTCTTAATGCCCCACAAAGACTTCACCCACTTAAAGATAATCTGAAAGTAATAGAGCAGGCTGGGATTAATTGTAGAACAATGCTGGTTGTGTCCCTGGGAAGGTGCTAAGTCCCCCTCGGGCGTCTTTGATGTTCCCTTCAGCCCTCAGCCTTTCCCTGTTCTGCAGAGGTAGATCCAGAGATAGCGTACCTACACTCATGAGAACCAAGTCTTAAAAACCCTCAAGTTGTTCATTTTTATCTGCATGTCGTCACATGTCCCCGTGGATGGCTGCCATGTCTCCAGCTCCTCTCCAAATTGCAATTCAGCAGTTTTATTCCACATAAATAGTTCTTTTTAAATGTGTTTTATCTCTTATATATTATGATGCATTGTCGGAGGAGCCTGGGTTTTAGGATGCTCATGGCAATATCTACACTGTCGCTACTGTGCATGAGACAAAAAAGCCTTTGAATCTTCAGAAGTGAAGAGTACCAAACACTAGCCCCCAAAAAATCACATGTTTGACCAGGACTGAAGGGATTAGTCTTCATCCTGGGAGGACTTAAGTGTTTCCTGTTCGGACCAAATGTTTGTTGGGATCAGGTGCTTCAAACAGCCGTTCAGAAAGGTTCCTTAAAAGTGAACACAGGTCCGAAAGCATAGCACAAAAACTGCCTTTTTTCACCTAAAGAACATCGCCCGTACCCGACCCTCCCTCTCCCTCATGCCTTCATTACATCCCGACTTCATTTCTGCAAAAGCGTTCTTTAAAGTTCACCTGCAAACTGCAAAAGTTTGGGGAGAGCGACAGAGGAGGATCCCTCTCCCAGGACGGACAGACGAGCAATAGATGTTGTGTGTAAATTAAAAAGATAATTAACATTAATTAACAACGACTCTCTCACAACCTTCAAAAAAGCCCTAAAAACTCACCTGTTCTCTCCTGCATTCAACCCATAATCCTCTACCCCACCTCCCCCCATTTTCAACTTAGCTCAGGACTGTTTTTGTTGTTCTTATTGTGTCTCTTATTTTCTTGTAAAGAGTCTTAAAGCACTGGATGCATTATTATTAGAACACCCACGTCTCACCTAAACCTCTTCCTCTGTCTTCCTTCCCTCCTCGTGACGCTGGCCTCCGTTTCCCGCTGTGACTGACTTCCTCTGCCACACAGTTTGTAAGTACATCATTCACCCATCACTCCTCTCTGCCATTGTTGATGTGATCCCCCTCTCTGGCCACCACTTCCCTCACTGGGGACTGGCGGCGGAGGACAGGGGCCTCGCTGAGTGATTAGACAGGTGGAGGCACCCCAGTGGGCAGGAAGAGGAACGAGCAGCGCAGGAAGGGAAGACGCTGCATCCTGTCCGGCCTCGTCCATCACCCCCGCCCACCGGGAGACCCGCCGAGCCGCCTGTCAAACGGCCCTTCGGCCAATCTGTCTTAACGTGTGACAGGGGACAGACAAAGGAGATGGAGATACTACAGCCAGACAGCATCCATCACAATCTGTCTCTCAGACGCCTGATAGGCAGAGGTGCAGCTACCTCTCGCTGCCTTCAGGGGATCCAGGCAGACATTTTTCCTCTGTCCAGCTGTTGGACAGGCTTGTTGTGCAACGATTAGCACAATTAGCGTGGTAGCCTCTAAACACAAGAGGACCTGTGTGCTGTTCACGCAGCGGCGGGTTGTCCCCCTCGTATTATCACCCTCTCATTCGAGTCACAGAGCGTAACATCTGTTTCTCTGCTAAATGAACGCCCGCTGATGTCGTTTCAGAACTCTTACAGCTGCTGTGAGGGAATGTGCAGACTGCTTAAAGACTTTCCCAAGCTTCGGGATGAAAAAAGTAGTCTTCTGTCCCAGGGAAAATAATACTTTTAACCCAGGTCAACCTTAAATGACAAAAAAACCCATTATTTTGTGAGAAAATTCAACATCAATACAGACATTTATAGCTTAAAGAGAAATATTCAAATTGACATTAATACTAACTGAATTAAAGCAAGGACAGAGTCATCCACAAGTGCGTTGTTAGTTTGCGTATGAGATTAGAAAAAGGGCGCAAGTCTGAAAACAAGGTTTACTTTGCCTCCATGTGGTTTGAAGAGCCTTTGAGTCTTCTGGATAAACTTTTAGAAGTTTGGTTCTATGACTCTAAGCATTTTTTAAAGATAGTTTTAAAAAGTTTTTGCAGAGACATTGTTCTGTGACTCAGATGTTATTTTGACACAGAAAAAACTGAGGCTATCCATGTATAATTTGTGTCAGAAAACACTCTAAATCAAACCGCTTTGATGAGAAAGCGTTGTCTGTTTTTAGCGCTGATACCGGCAGCAGATTTCATTTTGAGTTGGCAGTGATGAAGTCTGAAACTAAGACCCAAGCAGACAGATTTTTGGTGAGGAAATAAAACAAAATGAGATTCTATGTGCATAACATATAAGATTTAAAACAAATATTATATATAAATTATATGTATTTTACAATTTCAATTTTCCCAACTTTTTAGAAGCTAAAAAAGTCGCTTTAATCTCTATCAGTCGATAAAAGAAAGGACATAGAATAACCTGAATGGCTAATATAAGGTTTGCATCCACCCACCGTCAGTGTGTGATTCAGTGTGTTCAGGGTCAGACTCACAAACAGTGGATGTAGTAACTCAGCCCACATCTGCACCGACGCCCTGCCTCACCTGCTGATAGCCCGTAATTACAGCCTGGAGATCACAGCTCCAGCCCAACAGGTGGATGTGGTTTGTGTGTGTGTGTGTGTGTGTTCAGTGTGTGTTCATATATACATCTGTCTATTATTTCTACACACATCTGAGCTGAGGGTGTATCTCTGAGTGTGGGGGCCCGTGTTCCCCTGCTTGATGTGTGCTGACAGCGCTGATGTCTGGGTGGGTCTCCGCTCCGCAGGTCACACTAACATCATCAATCTTCCCCCCGCTGACAGGCGGCCGGGCCCCCCAACCGTGGGCACAGGGCTGTGTTGTTTTGTAATTAGGCTCTGTTAGATGGCAGGAAACCATCTCTCCATCCCTCCTCCTCACCATCCCTCCCTCCGTCCACTCCCCTCTGTGCACAGCTGGCCCGCTGCACTCTCACGGCCAATAGGAGGCTGCGCTGCTCAGACAACTTGTACTGACGCTACAGCGATCACCCTGCAGGATAGCGTAGTAGAAGAAGAAGAAGTGTATTTATGATTTACGAATGACTGTTCTTTCTGTGCACACAGACCGCTCTGCACTGGGCCGCCAAACATGGCAACCAGGACATGGCCACTCTGGTGGCTAACGCAGGCGCTGACGTCAACACCAAATCAGTGAGTCTAACTTTAGGTATTTGTTTTAGTTTAAAGGGGCCCTCCAGAAATTTGGCATAAGACATTGAAGGCAACATTTACATTTAAATTGCAATGACTGAAGTTACCTTACTGCGCTTTAATAAATCAGGTCAAAATTCAAGCCAAGATATCCGAACATTTAGTACAAGCTTCAAAAAACCTAGATCCTACATTTCCCACAATGCAACTCGGTATCTTTCAAATAGAGCCATTCTGTCTCATACCTGCCTCTGTTCCTCTAGCTTTTGCAATCTCTCATTAAGCATTTCCTCTATAACTTGTGAGCTTATAATAAACTACCATACTATCCCGTGAACATGTAGGAGCACAGGCACGATTAACTTCCTCTTTTAAAATTCAACAATTCACTTTTGAAGTCTTTCTGTTTGCTTTCCAAAAACTCTCACAGCGTTCAGTCATCTCATACAGCTAAAATACTTGTCTCTTTTGTTGACATTTAACACACATTAAGCTAGGGTTCATGGGAAACGGAGTCCATTAAAGGCTGCAAAAATATTAAATGAACTGCATTTTTGGGGGGTCTATAGGCTCATTTTCACACTTAATGTCCCTACTTTTTTGCACATTCTTGTATCCTATATTTCAGAACTTTAGCACCTTGTGTGATAAGTTAACTGAGCTCAAATCAGTGGAGAGCCCCTTTAAATATAAGGTCAAATGACTGAACGATCACTGATTTATTCCTGGTTTTCTTCTCCTTTGCAGCATGTGAGTACCCGGGTTATAATCAGAAGTGGGGGTTTGTACAGTAAGTTGTTTGGCTTCAATGGAAGACAACAGGAGAGCACCATGCTCAGTTCCTCGGAGCCCTCAGTGATGTAACGCTCAAAGCTCCAGCTGTGTAAATGTATCGGAGCGGCTCGTGTTGTCGGGCCGCGGGAGTACTCCGCTAATAAATCAAGTCGTGTCATGGTAATTGTTTCCCAAAACAGTGCGTCTATGTGCCTGCATGCACAACCCTGCAACTACGCAATTTTCAGCGAATTACCAGGCAATTATGTTTTTATCATTATCTTATGTTTCCATAACCTTTGCTAATTTGTGTATTTTTTTCCACGCTGTTTTCATTGGCTGCCTTCGGGCCTGGGAAACTCTAGGGGGTAGGTACTAAACTCTTCCAGCACTTTGCCACAGTAATGCCCCTGAACTCCACAAGTTAAAATGTCAACTTTAAACTTCCTTTTATGTGAAAGCGACATCACTGTTTGTTTGCATCACTACCAACATAATAAATACTTTGCACGTTTGTCTTTAGTTTTACTCTGGTTTTTGTTCTGCAGGGATACACGCCTTTACACATTGCAGCGTTACACGGCCATCGGCATATTCTAGACCTGCTCATCGTGACATACGGTAAGAAAACATATTTCATTTTGACTCAAGGAGCACAGCCATTAATAGCAGTGTTGCAGAAACCCGTCAGTACTTCAAACTAATATAGCTGAATTAATTTGACCTCATTTGAATATAAAACAATCCTTGTTTTGCATCATAAAACGGCATGATTTCACAAGAGTTAACCAGATAAATAGTGACAGTAGGTCGCTGCGTTAACCTGTGCCTCATGTGTTGTTTCTTAAAGCTTTAGGTGGTCAGTAAATGAGTCTCCATGACTAATCAGAGATTTATTTTCCTCTAATCAGGAGCCAAAGAAAACTTAAGGGACTACAGCGGCCATCTTGCCGGCCATTATCTGAACATCAAAGAACCCGAGGGTCCGGAGGAAGAGTGCGAGCTGCGTGAGTGCCTGCTGAATTTGTATTTGACTTATTTAAAGGATAATAGCTTTCAATCTTATAAATGCTGCAGGTATCACTCTTATTTTACTTTATACTTCCTTACTTTTCTGGGATTCTGTTGCCCTTTTTAAAAATACATTTGGTTGCATTTTCTGTCAATCAACTAAAGCATCTTGTACCTCGAGTTTCTAAAAGGAGGGAGAGCATCAGGAACACAGTGTTATCAGACATTGTACTCTAAATAGGACGATCATTTATAAAGTGACTTGAAATTAGATATCTTTTACCCAAAGTAAGAGAAAAAGGGTCATTTTTTCATAGACTTCTATAAAACTCACTGCTGTCAGAGATAAAACCACTTTCTGTTGGACTTTTCTTGGGGGTTGCCACTTTTCCCTAACCTTTAATCCTTTTCTCTCTTACCATCTCAGAGTTTCAGGTCATTCAGGCCAGGGAGCGGAACAGGAACAGGAAGCTGGCGTCGTTGTTTCACTCCAAGAAGAAGTGGGGCTCGGCGGAGGAGCTGGCTCCGATAGAGGAGGAGAGGCCGACCTCGCATCAGCTCATCGTCCCGGCCTTCAGACCCAGGAAGTTCTCCCGCTGAGAGAAAAACCACACGATGTCTGCTAGCTCTCCTCTACACACACCTACCTAACACTTACACACATGCTGTAAAGCCACATGTATATACCTGTGTGAACATGTGGGTTTTGTTGTGTACACACGCAACAAGTAAACAGGTGTTGATGTTACAGACGCGGCTGCACACGCTGCAGCCTCACAGTACCGATGATGCTATGCTTATACGTGTATTTTAAATATTTATGCCGACCTTAAAAAGTATTTTTTGATGCCTTAACTTTAAACCAATGTTGCTAAATGTTACTCATGCCTTAAAATGTCTAATGAGCAAGTTCGTTTTTTAAGCTCCTCCTTGACTTTTGATGTTAAAAGGGAGAAACTCTTGACAAGTAGACACCAGGATTACTGAATAATTCCGTACCTTTTGTATGTTCCTGACGCTATGCTAAACATCCAAAACTATCCACAAGTTTTTAAACTGATTCCCTGACTTCTACTTATTTGGATTCACAGCAGTAATAAAGAGGAGGAGACGTGGGGACATTTCTAGTGGAAGCAGCAAGACTTATACAATATGTATTTAATGTGTGAATAGCATTATGCTTTATTATTATAGTATATGACCCCAACAACTGAACTAAAATATACATTTGTGGGTTGAAAAAATACAAAGATTATCCCGCTTTCCCAAAAAAATGAACACCACCCTCACTTGACCAATAAGACAAATAAGGAACATAATCCGCCCTGATTTCTGACACATCGTCCACAGCAGTGAAAATCTGTACTGGAGCCGGACGCTTCTTGGTAGGAAGCGTGTGAGTCTCAAAGGTTACACCTCGCTCTGCAGAATGTTTGGCACTGGTGTTTAAAGTTGGAGTAAATTAGGAGTAGTTAGTGGGCTTAAACATACAACAACTTTAAATCAGAGCCACTGAGAACCACCAAGAGAACCAGAAGAGGAAAAGCTTTTTGTTTTTCCCCCCTCACTATTGCTCACGCTAAAAGAGTTTGCAGTTTGATTCGGTTTTGTCCGCTACCTTCAGTCTGTTTTATCCCAGCTGTGTGTCCCGATGCAGGATACCGATGTGTGTGTGTGTGTGTGTGCCATTTGTTGTGATCGTTGAAGAGGTTTTCCCCTGATAAGAAGAGTGTTTTTCCTGTTGCAGTTTGAGCACAGATAATCTGATAAACTCTTTTGTCAAGAGAGGTGATTGTTCTTTATTGATGCCCCCCCCCCCCACCTCCTGCATTTAAAGTGCTGCATTAACTTTTGGTTAAGACATTTGCACTATTGCATTTTGAGTCTTCTGCTCATCGGTTTCTTTTTATTTGTTGTAAAAGATTTATTCGACTCTAATTTGGTGCCTTTTTTCCCCCTCATCGTGTAATCCAAACTGCCTCCATCACATCTTTTGCACAATATTTATATAATGAAGATACTTTGAAATAAACTGTATTTTATATCAAATGTGTGAGTTTACTTTTATATTGACCCTGATAAT
Organism: Eleginops maclovinus; assembly: GCF_036324505.1. Taxonomy (NCBI): domain Eukaryota; kingdom Metazoa; phylum Chordata; class Actinopteri; order Perciformes; family Eleginopidae; genus Eleginops; species Eleginops maclovinus. The sequence goes on along the minus strand of NC_086349.1, from coordinate 24,179,301 downwards.
ACTGAGTGACTGGGCTGCTCATACGAAGTGGAGGAGAAGAACGACTCGTGATAATGCGTGTCTCTTCTTTCTCTCGACACAATCACCCGGCTTTCTTAAGCTGCCTTTGATCTTACTTTAACTACCTGACTTTGCGGGGCTGCAGATGGAGTAAATATGGCTCCTGCTAACTCTCCATACGGCTTGAGACCTTAATTCCTGATTAGCTGAAAAGGGCAGCACTTGCTTTCGGGTCTTGGATATCAGACGACACAGAGGGGAACAGAGGCGAGTGTTTTTGTGTTTCATTTTTGAAGCGAGGATGTTTGGGGGATAAGAGGGAGTTTCTGTAATAGATACTTATCTTACTGCCCTCAAGCCCCTCAAACAAAGTCCCCCTCTGAAGAGATTATAACCCAGGGAGGGCACATTAACTCTAATCCCATGCTTTGAGGCCTCGCACCCCCATACCACCCTCTGCCCCACTTATTCCAACCCCTTCTGTTGTTGGGGGGCTACCTTGTATCTGGTGCATGTATGAGTAGGGCCTGTGGCTACACACGAGGGCTGTGTGTGTGTGTGTGTGTGTGTGTGTGTGTGTGTGTGTGTGTGTATGTGTGTGTGTGTGTGTGTGTGTGTGTGTGTGTGTGTGTGTGTCAGGGGGGTGGAGTGACTGCTTCAATAGCACGCTGACTCTAATGAAAAGCATTGAGGGGTGCATACTGCTGTGTAACTGATTCCTCTCTCTGAAGAGATTAGGCCCTACATTGTTGGTTCAGTTGCTCATTTCCATGAGAGCACAGCCTCCCACCAGCGGCTGCTCGCCTTTGTTATTTTGAGTTGGAAAACACAGAGCCCAATGTCCCGGGCTTCCTTGTTACCATTGTTTCACAAATAGGCCAAAATGTAGATGTCACGTCACAGATGCCCAATAACCTCATTAGCTGCTCTCTGTGAGGCTTTAGAGGCCGAATAATGGAGGCATGAACTTCAGTTTGTAGCACTGTGTGCAGAATAAAATTGGAATAATAACATGACTCTTAAGTCCATTTGTGGGGAATGTAGCCGTGTTAATAGGCTAACGATTCTGGATAACACACAGGTATAGACGTACTGTAAATGCGGGGGAAGCTCTCAACTGAGGACCAGCGTCATGTTAGGGTACAAAGGCAACACTTTACTCTAAGTTCTCCTGTTAAGACTTCCTAGCAGCATATAAACGTGTAAGATAAAGTATATAACATATTATAATGTAGCTATAAGTGTTTATAAATGCATTCGTCAACAACTACAACTCCTCCTGTGGGCACCAACATCTCAAGCCTCAGATAATAAAGGACAGCATAATAAAACTGAGCGCTAATACACCAATGTTCCGTCACTGACTGAAAACCCTCCCGTTTCACTGCACCGTGGCCATTGAAAATACATAAAAATAAAGAAAATTCATACCATTGTTGTATTTAAAGGGCTCCAGCTTATTTGGAACTAATGCACCATCACTTTAAATGGTTTGGCGTATTTAAAACTAATATACCTGCATGTTTCTTTGGCTTTGTAGCTTCATGGTTTATTGAACTTATTGGAAGTCACTTTGGATTCAAGCTAAATAAAATGTCAGTTATGTTATCACAGAAGTTATAATTGTTGTTGTAAGCTACACCTTCATTGCAGTGTGCTGTAACATTTGCATTAATTGTCTCTACACTGCAACTGTCCACTCAAGAAAAGTGTGAAAAAGGTAGAAAATTAAACAGTTTATTACGTCTTACATCATCTCAAAAAGAGACGTAGCTGTAATCTACAGTATAATCGTGTATTCAGTCGACAGGGGGACATGTCATACCTTTTTAAATGTATACAGCCTGTAACTGAGCTGGAGAAAGGGGCTGATAATGATGCGAGTAATGTAATAAACCAAACCGCCCTGTGGGACGCCCTCCGCGTGTGCATGGACTCGGCAGATGTGTAGGAACGGGTGCAGCGAGCTAACGAGCTGATCTGCAACGACGAGCCCACCGGGGAGGCTGCTCCAACCGGGCTCCAGCTAACTGGGCCGGGGCTCTAGCTGAGGGATCCTGGGGGCCCACCGGGTCCCCAACACAGGGAGACAACCGGCAGCTGTCACACAGGCCAATCGAGGCCCTCACCAACGCCGCCTGTCACTCACCCAGCGGAGGGCCGTCAATCAAGCTGCACCCAGGAGGGAGCTGGGAGGCGGGCCCCGGTCCGGCCCTAAACAAAGACATACTTACATTTGCAAGCGGTTTGAGCGCCACTACCGTTTTGAGAGAATGATAGAGTGGTCCTGATAAGAGTAATGACAAAAGACTAACAGGGGAAGGGGGTCTGGGGGGAGAGGGGGTCAGATAGTGAGGAGGTGGGAGAGCTTGATAACATTCACACTCTGATACATCTCTCCATTTGTGCCGCGGCCCCAGGAAATCTCATTAGGGACTGCTGCAGGGATTCGCTGGTCATCGGTGCGCCCCACTATGTAAATGCAGCAGCTTCAGCTTAGTGTTATCTTTTTCGGGATTTTTATTTGTGGTATTATTTTACGGGTATTTGGATTCCACATTACAGTATTTCATCTTACCTTTAGGTTTTATTTAGCTTACTCCATCTGCATTTTACTTGCACCATTCTAAAATGAAATAAATTGTAATTATTGGGCTCTTTTTTTTGGCTGGTATTTATATTTTATACACCTATACTATAATCTGTTTTACAATCATCAGTGATATAACAGCTATTTATTGTTTATTAATGTCTGTTGATTGTTATGTGTGTACCTGCCCAACAACTGCAGATGGAAATAAGCTTATAGCTAAAAATCTGGCATAAATCCTTTTTTAATAAAGACATTATATATTATTATTGCACTATTTTATTCCTATCTATATTATCTCTTAAGTATTGTGCATGTTGCATTGCTGGAGAAGTTTTGTATTACCAAAAGAAGTGTGCAAATTACAATAACGCTTTAAAATCCACTTTTTTTAATCCTCTCATTTAGCCTCTGTACATCCAAGCACATTTCTTTACATACTTAAACTCCTTCCCCTCCTCTGGTTCTGTTTCACCGTGCCTCTGCCAACTTTCCCCTCTCTGAGTATCTGCTGCAGTAAAAAATAAACTAACAAGTGATAGGTGTGGAAGACTGTGGATTCCCTCCAGGCTTTTGTTGTCCCGTTCACATCTACCTATGAGCCCTCCTTGCTGCATGTTTAGTCCCTTTGTCGGCCCGCAGGTAGGGGATTGCCTGTAATTGAGGTCACACCTAAGCCTTTTGTCCCAACCTGCTCATTAGCCCGTTGCATCGTCGTTCTGCATCTCTTTTAAACTAGGCCTGCGTACCTAAGCTGTCTGTGTTGTGAGTCGAAATGTGGAATATGCAGAGGATCTGGAGATAAAGGAATGTCTACAGGACTATTTCAATACAGAGGAATGTTATCAGAGAGGGAGATAACTCCATCCTCTCTGCTATCTCGTATCTCTCTGAGCACTGAGGACAATCGTCTTCCATTTGGTCACTTCTCCTGTAAACGACTGACATCCTAACGGCAAACAGCACAAACTGGACCTGTCAGAGCAGGACCAACGCCTGCATTGTGGCCGAGCTGCCGAAAGAGGAAGAGGTTGAAAAGGAGTCCTACGAGAAGGACAAAGGCCGCTGCCCTGAGCTGTTTGTGTTGTGAGATGTAGACTCCTGATGCCATAAGCCTCCTTCTCTTTGCACTCCATTGTTGCTCTTCTTCAAATTTGCTTTAGGTTCTTTGGACCCCACCCAAATAAATTCCTCCTCTCCCTCCTCCTTTACCCCTCTTTATCGGAGGATGCTCCAGTTTCAACAGCTACTTCAATATCTGTATAAGATCCCTTTCTTTAACCGTGGTGTACTTATCTGTGGTTTGTTTTTACTTATTATTTTATAATCAAGAACGTGTGCCAGCATTTTTATATAAGATGTACGTCTGCTAGTTTCCCTTTAATCTGCAATCTACATATTCTGTTGTAATGGTGTGAAATTCCCCGTTTTGGGACAAATAAAGGATTTCTGATTCTGATTTCTCCCTCTCTCCCTTGTCACATTTGGGCACATCATTAAACACTAGGGTACCCTTAATTATATGACGTGATATTATTATTACTTTTTGGATAACGTGATGCTAAAGGGCCTAATTTAGGATAAATGAAATACTAGTGCTCAGCAGTATGAACGGTTATATTCATTATTAATTAATCTGCAGGTTCTTCTTTTTTTAATTTCATTGTGATTTTTTAAAACAAATATATTTATGTCATTATTTTTTAATGTATTTTAATTATTTATTTAATGTTATTATTATTATCAATATTTGATGCATGAAAACCATCCTGATGTTTTCATTATTATAAAGCCTTTTTAAACATAGACCATTTAATTCAAAATAGCTTCATATCGTTTCCCTGCTGGTCGGCTAATGAAAGCCTAATCGTTGTTAGTCTGCAGCTTTTCCTGCAGAGCCGCTCTGAATGTCTCTGATGTTGCATTTAAGTACATGATAGAATTCACACCGATAGAAATCACATCGTGTGACGTTACATGGCTCTAATTGACGGCCGCTAAGGTTTCAAATAAACAAATCACTTCAAAGAGATCAAGTCAATAAAACCTGCTGCGGAAAGACCCCCAATATACATCCCATATCGAGACTGTTCTCCCCTGAGATATTTGTAGCTCATTTTTTTGCAACAGTTTAAAGTAATTGTTTAAAATCCTGGTGTAACACATATATAAAGCCAGACTCATGCTTGGATGTATTAATGATAAACGTTATGTAAATAAGGCTAATGTGAGGCCTAAATATTACAAACATAAATCATTTTGTTAGAAGGAAATTTCCTTACACATGCATGTGCTATATCCGACACTGAGGCCAATACCTTTCTTTAAAATCAGTAACAAGGTATGTGAGACAAGATAGTGGAGACATTAAAAGCATGCCCATGTTACTGTTCGGCTTTAAAAATGATCAGATATTATATCAGTTTCATCAATTAGAAATAAAGCAACTTATTGAGGATAATCGAACAGAGTTACAGTAAATCAAAACTGTGAAATGAGCCACATATAAAGAGAGTTACAGCTGGCTTTTGGGAAACCACAGATGGTACTTGAAAATGCAAAACTGCAACATCAGTCAGGACCAGTGTTATAAAGTCCTTTACTTAAGTACAAGTTTTAGACACTTGAGTATTTCCATTTTATGCAACTTTGTACTTTTACTCCACTACAATTCAGAGGTAAACTGTGTACTTTTCTGTCATATAATCAGCCCTTAAATCAGACTGTAGTTCACCTGGAGTAAATCCAGCAGCTTCCCTGCAGTATACAAAGCCATTCAAACTAGCTGCACCTTTACCAGCTCTGAGAACACTTTAATGATCAATCATTATAAAACATAACAGAGATATTATTCTGAAGTGGACCAATCAAACAAGGACTACTTTTACTGTCGCTACTTTAAGTACATTTTGATGCCTTTACTTTTACTTGAGTATCTCTGGTACTTCTCCTACCTCTGGTGGGGACCATGAATTAAAAACATAAAGATTTAAAACGGAATATGAGTAAGCGAGCTGGGGTACCATGAAAGGCGCTATATAAGTTTAAGTTATTATTACAAGTATCTTCAGGTTTCACTACTGCATGTTAAGATGCCCCCCCCCCCCCCCAGCTCTACTCCTCCTAAAACAGTTAATATAATAATCACAATTATGCAAGATAAGAGAGGTGAGTCCCTTGAACCCAAACACTGAGCTTAGCTGAGGCTCTTTGAAGGAGGGGGGGGGGCAGTCGAATAAGAAGTGTAATCTTCTCCTCTTATCTCTCTCACACACACACACACACACACACACACACACACACACACACACACACACACACACACACACACACACACACACACACACACACACACACACACACACACACACACACACACACACACACACACAATTAGCATCTGTTATCTCACAATTATCATATACATTAGTCAACACCTGTTTCACTTAACCTGCTTTAATTAGGACCATTGAAACGTCGCGCTGCACTCAAAACAAAACCATCCGACACGTAAAGGGCAGCTTGTTATGGTTCACCCACTAAAATTAACAAATAAAAAAGCTACAGCTGCGAGGCTTGATGGTAGTTGTTATTGTTTAAATTGATCGTGTTAAATATTCAGTGAAATAAGTGAGGGAAGTTTGGGAGAATGCAACACATTTTACGCGCACATGACACGTATTTTATTTGGTTATTCCCGTACTTCATAGTTATTGGGATGGTTAATTTGATTCACAATAAGTACAGATCTGTAGCTGATGAAGTGTGAGAGGCAGCAGCAGAGACTGGCGGGGTGTTGTTAACTGGATTCATTTGATTTTCTGAGCTCTGTAAATTGGTGCTACATGGAAAAGTGTTAAATTCGTCATAAAAACGACATCAAACTGGTGTGAGCTACCATGTCCCAAAAACTAAACATATACAATAGAAAATATTTAAACATACACAAGCAAAACCTAACAATCCCTATAAAAAAATCGGCATGTAAAATTAAAAATGTAAAAAAATGTGGTGCCGTTTTCCAAATTAACGTAACGATGCAAACCTGAATACTTTGTCTATGATAAACTTGGGATGTTTGATAATTTCATGAAGTTTGATGGTTGACTTTCCTTCTTTATTTCCTTAGAAAAGCTTGCATTTGAATTGAAACTCCTTCTAAAAAAAGTCTCTGTGGTGCGATAAGTAGCACATGTTTAGCCTCTCGGAGAAAACGCTAAAAGGAACAGCGGAGGGCTGCTTTGATGGGATTTGTTGCCAGTGAAAGCTGTGGGTCTTTTGAACGGAGCTGTCAGTCACTACCAGTGGGACCTCCCCCCTTCCTCCCCCCCCCTGCAAACACACGCTGGCAGCTGGCTGGATATAAATAGATCCAGGAGGCTGGTTGCCACTCAAACTCACATAGCAGGGACGCAGTAAAGATGCCCGCATCGCAAAGTGGAATTGGTAGCTTTTTCTTGGAGAGGAACATCAGCATGCCGACTGGATATCAGATCCTGGGACTGCAGCAGCAGCAGCAGCAGCAGCAGCAGGCTCAACACCTGGCCGCGATGGCAGCTGGGATTCCTCTAACTTACTCAGGACTACAGGGATACAACTTCATCCCCTATCCGCACCACAGGCACATCACACACATGGTGAGTTGAGAAACTATTTGAAAAAAAAAAAAGTGCGTAAAGTCTGATTTTCAGAAGCTAAAACAGCATTTTCCCTTGAAAATAACTTAAAGATGTGTTTGTTTCAAATTGAGTTGTGGAGTTTTGTAAGCCTACAAAGCAAATCAACTTCTTTATAAAAACGCATGATCATGCATTCCCTGTATTATGGTGTTAAACGTCACTCGTTAAAGTCAATAGACGCCATATCCGTGCGTAATTGCGCACAATCAAGACTCCTTTCCTCGTCCTTACGTTCCTTCTCTCTTTCTCCAGAACAACGGTTTCGACTTGAAGGCCGCTTCTCCATACCATCCTGCACTCCTGGCTCGTGGGGGGGCTTTCTACTCTCCGTACCGCCCCGGAGCAGCAGAGGATCCCAGTAGAGTCGCCAAAGTGGCCACAAGAGAGAGCACCGGGGCGCTGAAGGCCTGGCTGAACGAGCACCTGAAGAACCCGTACCCTACGAAAGGCGAGAAGATCATGCTCGCCATCATCACCAAGATGAGCCTCACGCAGGTCTCCACCTGGTTCGCTAACGCAAGGCGACGCCTGAAGAAGGAGAACCGGGTGAGCTGGGCGTGTAATAAGGGGAAATCAGACGAGGAGGATGAGGATGATGAGCAGGAAGGGGAGAGCGACGATGCAGATAGTTCAATGCAGAACCTGGATGAGGAAGAGGCTCAGGTCGACCCTACCGACACCGAGGAGAAGCTGTTGGAGAGCTCTGCTTCTGTGGATGCACGTCTGGACATGCAGCCAAGCAGCGAGCAGGAAGACAGAAGAGAACTTGCACTTGTCAAGAAAGTTGAGAAAAGTGACTCTGACCACACGATATCCGCTTTGGAGAGTAAAGAAAGCAGCCAGAAACCCAAAATCTGGTCTTTGGCTGAGACTGCCACATCAGAGATTGTGAAGAAACCCCTGGACAGTATTTACAACCCGGCAGGAAAGCTGTGGGCAGAGTGGGCTTCAAGAAACGGGCTGTTTGTCCCCTCGTGCTACACCACTCATGAAATCGTCTAAGTATTTAGACTCACATTAAGAGACTTTTTTCCACCTCCTTTTGCACTTTAAACTTTCAAACCTCAGGGATCCGCTCGCTTATTCCTGATGTTTGCAGTGAGATGAAATAAATCTGCTCTGAGACCAAAGATTAAACATGTTATTGTAAATAAACCTAGATGTATTTTTCCACAACGAACATGTAAATTAAGTTCCCTTTGTCTATTCATGAAGAAATATTTTTGTTTAAATAAAATTCAGCTTCCAGCGAAATTCTGACGTGTGTTTCTGGTGACTTTGCAATGACGCAGTTATATGAACAACTCTCATGCAGTTTTCTTTTACATAAAAAGTGATTATCAATATGAAACTACATTTTTTTACACGTAGTTTTTGTTAATGGTTCTGAACAGAAGGCAGCATTTTCTTTTAAGATCAATTTAAATTCGCATGTAAAATTAAAATAACACTGAGTCGGATTATTTATGTTAATTGGAAAGAGGTTTTTGCCCTAATATGCACATCAAACCATAGCCTTTTTAGTCTTCTCAAATAGGTTTAAGTCCCTGCCATTACACTTTGAAAATGTTCAGACCTCACATTTTATTTAAATTCATGTTACCCATATATTTATTTCAGTTATTCTACAATTGACTTTAGATTACGCAGCAGGTTCACAGGTCTTTTAAAGTCTTTGTAAGTCTTGGCAGAGCTATTCTTCACTATCAATCGCACAGGTTTTCATGTAAATTCAAAGGGCTGTACCTCCATTAATCCGGGGATAATGAGAAAGCCCCTGGGAGCGCTGCTGCACCTCTCCATGCAAATCCCTACAAACAGGAACACACAGAGGGCAGATTAGCTCTCATTTGAGCCTCTTCTCTCCCAGGAAACAGATGAATATAATAGAATATCATGTAATGAAAGCTCAACATGTTAAGAGTTAGGCCTACTGATACAACGTTTTCCTTTCAAGTTTGGCTTTTACAATTTTAGCTTAATTAATTACCCTTTTCTACTCCATATATTTCCATTTCAATTTATAGAATATAATTGTGGGGCAGAGGTATAACGTAGATTTACATAGTACTATACTTAAGTAACAGTTTGAGGTACTTGTGCTTTACTTTTGAGTATTTCCATGTTATGCTTCCGTGTACTTTTCCTCCACTACAGGTATTTTAACACTTTAGTTGCTAGGCAGATTTGGATTACTGATGTGAAATATAATGAACACTTAAATCAGACTTTAGTTCCACCTGGAGTAAATTCACAAGCTACCCTGCAGTATACAAAGCCATTCAAACTAGCTGCACCTTTACCAGCTCTGAGAACACTTTAATGATCAATCATTATAAAACATATTTGGAAATGGACCAATCTGCAAAATGAGCACTTTTGGTACTTTGCGTTTATTTTGAAGCCAATGCTTTTATACTTTGACTTTATTGCAGACTTCTAGTATTTGAACACTCTGGTACTTCTACTTTTACTACAAGAGCTACTTCTTCCACCTCTGTCGAGTGAAGGAGTACGGTTGAGTTGAGTTAAACTTTAATGAAGTGAAGCTGTAGCACCACCCAGAGGACATTAGGTGCAACTACATCACGATTTATTCAAAAGCACTAGGCCTTTGTAAAATACAGTCCAAAGTGTTATAATTAAGTCAAAATAGGAAGCACATATATAAAGTAAACACATGCTAAGTTTCAGCGTGACTTACCGTTTCCGAGGATGTCATTCTCCCCATGTCCATCACGAATAAGCATCACGAAATCCGGTTAGAAATCATGGACGCTGATTACAACTCAAACACCTGCCTGATAATCTTTACATTGTCAATTTAATTCTAAAGTAATCCAGTAATAGTTGTCCATAAATAAATGAGTTCAGTGCTTACAGGAACATTCACAATTCACCATACTTTTAATGTACCATTTTTTCACACTTGACAAACAATTCGGATATAGGGGTTAGGCTCAAGATGCATTAGCTTGGCCCGCTAATTGCATGGTTGCCATTACACTTCCATACCGCAAAGCATTATGGGACATTTGACCCCTACTCACAAGACAATATCTAGCTGTACGAAAAGTACATTGTTAAAATGTCAGTCAGACATTTATAATGCAAGTAAAAAAAGCTCAAAATAAAAATTAAATTCACAATTAATAATACACAAGAACTTCTGCAACTCAGATGTGAAAGTGTGACTTCACGAAAAAGCAGATGACTGCAAAATACAACATAGACACAGAGAAAAATAAGCACACACTTACAAAATTGCTACTTTGTCAATTAAAATAGTGTAGTGTGCCACACTTATAGTATCTTTACACTATAACGTCATATTTTCAACACGTTACCTTGTTTTTAACACTTAAGGAAAATATACACATTAAAGGAAATATGTACAAACACGGGGCAACGATACTCAACATTCCTCATTTCAAATCATCAACCATTATCTTAGTCCAGCGGCTGTATTTCGCCTATCAATGCGTGTGGTTGTGATTCCTGTCGGGACAGTTTTGACGAGACCCCATTGTCCTGAGTCACAAAGTTTCCATTATCAGAGAAAATGACATCGGTTGAATTCTCCTCGCTCGGTTGATCCTCGTTTTCCTCCGGTGCTCCCGCTCCGGCTTTTTCCGGTACGGACAGCAGCTCCTCTTTTTGAGTTGGGTGTGTTATGTCAACTATGGTGTCTCTCAGCGGATCCTTCTGTTCTCCGAAACACGATTGAAAACAGCCCTGCAAGAGCAACACGTTGTTTAATAAAGGATATTACACTTTCAGTTGTAGCAACAGAGAAAATGTTCATATGTCTTTGTTTATCTCAGTGTGTATGAATGCTCTTTAATGATGACATTACTCCAATTTCACATGAAAAGAAAACCTGCTTTTCTTTTTCAGGTTGATTGATTAAAAATAGCTGTACATTTTCAGCTGGATCCGTTCTGGAGACCCTTTGTACCCTAAATCAAAATAATAGTTGACTACTTTGGACTGATTAGCTTTCTTTTTGAGAGATGTATGAGACAAATCCTACCCCTCTCATGTCTGTGTGCAAAATATGAAGCTAGTAAATAATCTTAGCTCAGTATTAAGATGTAAAACAGAAAGCCTGGCTCTGTCTAAAGTTAGAAAGAGCACAACCTTTCTAGAGATTAAACAAATTACCCATCACATTTTAAGAAGTGAGGCTCCTGTTCCCCCTGTTTTATGTCTTTGTGCTAAGCTAAACTATGCTAAGAGCTTCACATTTAGCATACAGATATTAAAGTAGTGTTAATCTTCCAATTTAACCATCTTCAAGAAGACAAACTGGCATACTTCCCAAAATGCCAAACTGTCTCTTAAATGGAGCAAATCAAGAGACACTGAAGTGTGAAAGTAACATGATATACATAAAACCAAGACAATTGTTGGGGAAGAATGACAGCAATGAACAGTCAATTGTCTTTTTGAGACTGCAATAAATTGGACTCTTAGATAATATTTCTTGTTTCTTCGGTAACTACTAAGATAAAATTCACATTTACCTTTACCTTTCCTCTTGCATCGCCTCGTGTACCTATCAGAAGGGAGACAAAATGAGCCAAGTGAGCATTTTCAATGTACAGAAACTCCTTAAACTAGAGAACATTTAGTGCCTTACGTACCTTTGATACACATTGCGACTCCAATTATAGCAGAAATCAAAAAGACGACAATAAGACCGATCATAATGTTATGCCTCCTGTTTACGTCTGAAATACAAACACAGAGAGAACCATTAACCAGATATCAGGTCTTTCACACAGAATTCACAATGTATCATAGCATAATACATGATAATTAGATATTTGAGAAGGATATGGGCATTTATAAAGAAGAATACAGTCAATGCATCTCCTCCACAACAGGAAATGTGTTACTTTCATGTAAACCAAATTTGCATTTCATCAGAGGAAGCGATTTCAGAGATTCAACACCTACGTTTTCTATTCTATAACAATACAACTACAGTAGCGTCTACACAGGTAACGTAGTGTAAACATTGTGTAGGTGAAATGTGTTATTCCCACACTTAAAGCCTCAGACCAACACAGATGAAATCTAACATCTCCTTGCCTACGTGGTTTCGTTTTGAGCGAGGCACCGCTAACCACACAGCTGCAGATAGTGAGACAGCTGAAAGAGAGATGCTATAACAGTTCATCAACCTACTCAAAAACTCACCGCAGAGGATGTCAGACACGTCCGTTCCGCTTTTTTCAATATGGTATCCACTCTCACATCTGTGAAGAACGTCAACATGTTAAATGATAATTCCTGGTCATTATCACTTCCATATTTTCACCGTAACACTGAAAACTATAGTGAATTATGAACTCCTATCGTGAGAACAACTTATAAAAGGTGCTAGCAACATCTCAAGCCAATGTCAATACATATGGCCCAAGTTTACATACTACAGAAACCCCCCACAAAAGCACCATGTATCTTCTCAGAAGAATTACGGGTATACATTTACACAAAATGGAGTCTCTTCTTGCAGAACATTTTGAGAAATATGTGTTCTTAGAGAGAAAAGATCAGTACCCCTCTCATGTTCTGGCCCGTAAATGTATGGCTAGCAGCTCGTTAGCTTAGCTTAGCATTCAAACAGATGGAAGTACGGGGAAACAGCTACCCTGTTTCAGTCCGAAGTAACAAAATCCACCCTTTTTTAAACAAACTACCTCCTGTATTATATCTTCTTTGTTTAAACAATGATGACACATAGATGTATGTCCTGGTTTATTTTATCGTCTGTTACTTCCTGTAGATTAACAGACATTTTTAGAGGACATTACTCGTTTCATTAACACGTACTGTCGTATATTTCCTATAATAGCGACGTATGGAACAAACCATATTCAGTGTACAACATGAATTTGAGGAAGCCAATAACCAGACACAACTAAAAAGAGGTAAATTGACTTCCTGGTTTATGTTTATCGCTGAACGAAATGTGCTCTGATAAAAGGTGTGCTTGTCACACAAAGCCAAGAATGATTTCGCAAGTTGAGGTTTAAGCTGGGAGATTTGAATGTACTTACTCTGTCCATTTCTTACAGGCATCTTTCCAAGAGCTTTCATTGGAAAATGTGCCTTCTGGGCACTTCTCACACACTGTGTCCTGCGAATGGTTGCCTGAAAGCATAAAGTGAAACCTTTAGAACATAACAAAGCAGATCTTTCTATATATTCAATATACATGAATAAGGTGTACCTTTGTATCGAGCCCCATATCCAGGATTACAGATGGTGTGCGGCAAACAGGTCATGCATTGGATACTGGAGCAGTGAAACTCCTCTTTGCACATGCAAATGCTACGTTCCGTCTTGCTCTTATGGGTCATAATCTTAAAGTTTATATCTGAAAGAGGAATGAACACACGTTATAAGTTGTGCTTCATCAAACTAAAGTATATCAGTACGTTTCTGACAGGGTCTTACTTCGGTCACAGTAGGGCTGAAGAAGACACTGGGTTTCCTTCGTGTATTTATCCTGATATTCATTTTCCCTACAATCTTCACATTGAGGATCCTGACAATGTGTGTTGGAAGACATTCTGGTCCCTGAAACACAAAGTGTCGCTTCAATGTAAAAACAGGTATGTGTCTCAAGCGCATGTGGAAAATGTGGCGCTTTGACTCAAAAGGAAAGGGTGATATTTGGGGAAATGAGCCTTTTGGTGAGAATAAGATTGCCCACAATTTCCCTAATGATTCAAACACGTGAAAATTAGCACGTCATCTCATTTGAGAAGCTGGAGCCAGATATTGTATTTTTTCTTTTAACCATTTCTGCATTTAAAATATAACATAATACAATCAACTAATTGTCTCAGCTCCACCTCGAGGTTTTCCAGATAGGAGAATCGTATCGACCTTCTCCTCAAGTCTTTGCCAGTACATAAAGTGTTATTTGCATGGCACTAAATCAATACAGAAAGGATCTCAGGGCACTTTTTATTTAGCCAAACCAACAACCACTTGGGAAAAATGGTTGAGATGAGAGGGAAAACCAAAGAGAGAGGGGTAGAGAAAGCTGAAGAAAACAGAGTTTAACTTCTCCTTTCAAAGTGCTGAGGGGAGAGTGAAAGAAAAAACCCCAAATGAAAAAAATAAAGCTAAGTGAAAGTTAAATACATGTTCTTTTTCTTCTGTTAATCTAATGTGGAAGTGCCAAAAACTGTGCGGCCTCCTCCTCGTGCCATGTGCTGCTTTTTCACATATTTACTTCTAGCCTACTTCCATTTAACCCATTTAGCTGTTAGAAAAAGCTTGTCACTGAGATAAAAGTGGCTCACATTTCTTAATTGTGGTTGTAATAGCTTGTATCCTAGGTGAGTGTCTACATGACGGCAATAATAGAAATAACATGTCCTAGATTATTAGTAATACGTGAGGAAGTCAGCAGCGGAAATGTGTTTGTACATGTTGCTTCACCACTTTTTCATACTTCAATTTTTAGACATTTGTCATGTTGATGTTGTGTTTGTGTACGCCGGCTTTGCTTCAACTGCCTCTTAGAGGGTGAAGACAGTATTTAGAATAAAGTATCCATACCTGGACCACACATTTTGCAGCAAATGCCACGGTCATCCTCATACTGGGTCAGTGGGTCACACTGTTGCTGAGCAGATGTCATCCCCTGCAAATCAAAAATTGGTGATATGTAAAAATCAAATCCAATGTATTTATATTGCAACACATTAGTCTCAGGGGGCTTTTCAGTTAGTACGCCTTCAGATCAATAAAAGACAGACAATACAGTTGGCATTACGTTAATGTGAATGTAAAATACACATAAATAGAGCAAAATACAACAGAAACACTCTGAATAAAAGGTTTATTAAGGCTCTGTAGTTTTTGGTTACATTGACTATATGTTAACTTCCTCTTTGTGAAAACTGTAAGCGGAAAGTCCCAAGCATTCTATGTGGTATCTGCGAAACTGACAGCCACATGTCTTTGTCCATTCAGTGACATGTTTGCTATCAATATTTTTGACATTATGCATATTAAAATTCTGTTGAGGATTTTTTCTTTCGAACAAAGCCTCGTCTCCCTAATGCAGTGTCGAAAACGAAAGTGAAAGTAACTTTTATAAGATGTGCGCAATAGGGTGTAAACTGTATATAAACGGCGTAACATTGAAAAAACATGCACGATTTCGACCAGAATATCAGATTATAGTGTGCTTCTGAGGAAACGATGGTTATAATGAGCAAAAAGTCGCATACAGTATAGCCTCCAGTCACATGACTACGCGATCGAGCTACACCCAGTTATCTCTAGTCACAATCTTTCATATTCATAATAAAACATATCGATAATCTTACTCACCATGAAGCCCAGACTCAGTATGAGCAGCAGTAGATGCATTTTAGCTCCCAGCATGTTGTTTCTCTCCAAAGTCACAGTGCGTTGTCTGCTCTGTCCTCTCCCTCTTCAACTGCCAGACCTTTTGAAGGGTGGAGCTGCGCGAGGGGGTTTCCTTGTTGTCTTTATTTTTTATATCCTTGTGAAGCCTTCTCTGTAAATTGACAGATATTCCTGAGGGAATCCTAAGTCTGACACGTGATGAAACAGTTCTGGATAAAATAAAAGAGAAGTATTTTAAAGTTTAATCTGTTGTGTATCAGATATTTCTAATTTGCATTTAAAACACCAGATTGCGCAAATAGTCAATTACAAGTATATCATTGTATTCAAAATGTTAACGTGAATGAGTGTTATAAGCAAAGTGTACTTAACATAGCTAATTATGAGTTAAATTAAAGGCTACTTATAAGAAGAAGTCAGATGTATGTTATTGGATTATTTCACTGATGCATGGTGAAGGTGCAGCGGATTCTACTACTTGGTTTCTCAATAGTATAAACTAGTATAAATAAGTGCAAATAAGTAATGCAGCAAAATATACAATATGTACTGTACAAGTAATCTGTGAAGTCGCAGAAAAGGGGGAATACTATAAATAAGTACAATACATATAGTCCTGAAGTCAGCCCAGTGGCGTCTTAGGCCTGTTTTAGGGGGGCTGAGGGCCGCGCCCCCTAAAACATTCTTAAGCCCCCCTAAATAGTTTGGTGTTGTTTTATAAATATATATATATATATACATATTACAAAAAAAATGCAGACGAATCTCCTAACAGTGCCTGTAAGCAGCTGCTCATGTGAAAGGTCCTTTAGTGCACTGCGTCGGCTGCACTCCTGGCTGCATCAAACAATGGGTCAAAAACGACTTCACAGTCTTGCAGTCATGTCAATTGAAAAAGAAAGCCTTGTTAATGTTAATTGTTGTTGTACTGTTTATTAAAAAACAGACTGATAATAAATACTAATAAATAATTGCTCAGTCTTTGCTAGCTGTTTGTGAAATGTTGTGTTCGCGCGCTACGTTCGCTCACATCCGGTGCATCTCCTTTCCCCCCATGGTCTTAAAACCTAGTGACGCCTCTGAGTCAGCCTATACATCAGCTGTAACCAGGGTGCGAACTGGAGGGGAGCAGGGGGAGCTATAGAGCTCCTGCAGATGATGTCATATATGCTGGTCACGTGACGAGATACGACAGGGGCAGCCATTTTGGCAGTCATCGCGGCAGTAAATTGACAGGCACTGGCAGACTGTCAAGGATGGTGGATAACTGCTGTGCACCAGGTTGCACAAATAGGCGTGGGAAAAAGAAAGGTGTATCGTATTATCGCATTCCTAAAGACGCGGAGAGGAGGGAGAAGTGGATTGGAGCGATTAAAAGAGCCAGGAGCCTTCAGAAAAAGACTGAAAGATGGGACCCCCCGGCCGTTGGCTTTCGCTTATGCAGTGATCACTTCATATCAGGTGGGTGAAGGAATACAGTACAATGCTACAAAAAGTTTCTGGTCAGTTTAATTAAATTTAATTAGTTTAATTTAAGAAGTAGCACCCAGTTATTATAGCTAACGGACACTGTGATGTCCCTTTTTAACTCAACAAGTGTGGCTCTGGCGCAGCCTAGCCAGTTAGCAAGTTAGCTTGTAGCAAGCTAGTGGTAAACAAACCCGTGTTGAAACATTGGTTTAACAGTTGTTTATTAATTAATAAAATATTTACATTGCATCAGCTCATTCATATTCACACATTTCGTAAGTAAGTAAGACTAAGTAATTATGTTTTTTTTTTTTGAGCATTGATTAGTTTCCTACAACTAGGACACACCCACTGTTTCGGTACCCTTTTCATCCGAAGGCAGGTTTGGTGGAACCTCTTCACGGCACAGAACCCTGAGGCACAAACAAGCATATTCCCTGCCGCAGGTGCACGGCAGTAGCACCACTGTTGCTGGGGATCGGTGCTTGCAGTTGCTTGTTTTGGTGCAGAAAACCATTTGCCTAACAGCTCTGGGATGATGCATTTTAGGAAGAAGTCACGAGCAAGTTCAAGTTCTTTGAGAAAGAATTCTGGGTCAAATGTAATGCGTTCCACAAAGGGTGAATCACCTTCCTTTTCAGTCCACAGAATGAAATCACAGTATGCCAATTTGGTAACAAATAGCTGCATCTGCACTTGGTAGAAGTATGCATGGTCTCGCTTAAGTCTAATTTTTCCTAGGGAATCTTGTTCAAGGCAAAAGTGTGCAACAGAATTTACAGCTTCATTGACAGAAAGCTCCTTTGCAGAAAATGGGCACTTCATTTCTAAGACACCTGTACCACAGCAGCTACAGGACACATACCCATCAGGTGAGGCCCCGATAAATGGGTGCAGAGGTGAAATTCTAAATCCGGCTGGTCGCACCAGGACGTCTGTGTGTGATAGGCGATGCTGCATTTCGTAGTATTTTCTGGCCAGTTCTTCATTATTGCATCCCCATCTGAAGAAACAATGGAAATATGAGTTTTGGACAATAGTAATGCCACCCCACATTGCTACCTCCCTGCCCTTTACAAATGTTTAATGCTGTACTTGGTTTTACACTTCTTTTTAAAGAATAGCCTAGTACTTACTGCATTTACCCTCTCTGTTCATTCACCTCACACTAATTTTCTTGTACACCATATGTTGTACGTAAGTAAGTTAACACATACATAGAAGAGATTACACACTGCACACCCTATTTTAGTTTACAGGGAAATTCCAGCTGATTTCAACATGCAGTTGTAATGCTCACACACACTACCCTTGACTTGTCAGTACCTTCCTGAAGATGTGGCATATATCATCCCACATGATACAGCTGTATTGTAAGGTGTCTGCTGATGCACATGTCACAATGTTTCATACAATAAGTAATCAAATGCATATGCCCATTACTTTTGGGATGATGAACATCAGCTGACACCTTACAACAAGGCAGAAACTTTTGGGATGCTATTTGGAGTATGTTAGGATGTTCAACTGCATGTTGACATTGGCTGGAATTCTCTGCCCATGAATACCTGGTAGCCTCACTGCTGAAAACATGGGACTTTGGGTCACATATCTGTCTTATGAGAGACACGGCTGGCTTTCTGAGGTCTGTTCTTGTTGCTGCTCTGAAGGTAGATCCTGTCACCCTACCACTCCTTTGATCAAACCAAATTCTGGACTTGGACTGTGCTTGGGTCTCCTCCTCTACAATATCACTCTGAAAACATGGCAATCCAAACAGTTTCTCATTTACATTGCAAGATAGCGCACACACAGTACACGTGCACATAACATGGTAGATCTTAGATTTCAGTCATTAGTAAACAGAATATGTTATGTACCTGTTCTTCAGTGACAGTCAAGTCCTCAAATATTCCTTCTGCACGCTCTTGTAATTCAGCCAGGTTCAGGTCTCTTGCCTTCTTGTCATACAGACTGGTAAGGGGTTCAGGTAAATCTAGCTTGACAGCCTTGGGTACATAGGATGTGGCGTACCCGCGAACAACTGACAGGACTGCAGGTCTGCAGGACTTCCCATCTTGAGTCCGGCACTGTGAGAGATTTTGGTAGAACTGTGTTTGCTCAGCAGCAGTCAGGGGTGGGAAAGATGGGGGCGCAGAGGTACCCTTGGTGGAATTCCCCTTTTTATTTTGTTGAGTATGGTTGAATATGATGTCCTTGCCCTGCAGGTACTCCACATTCTTCGCAGCATCCTCACTGGGAGAGGCCCACTTGCATTTTTTGGATGTGCAGCTGATCTCCTCGTGCCTTGCGTTGTTTTTTCCCCACAGACTGAAGAGAACAGCTGACACATGAGAGCAGCTCTCCCCGAGTCCCGCTGTGCAGTTGCAGTGGGCTCCCAGCACAACACCGTCGTTCCTCACCACCACCCATGGCTTTAGTTGACTTTCATTAAGCCTTTGGGAGTGATTAACCTATATGAAATTCCAAAACAGATAAATAAAGGTAAAAAACGCCAGCCACTTTGGTTGAGTACGATCAAAAATACAAACTAGCAAGTTACAGATGCACTGCAGTAGCTATCCAAGCTAAAAAACATGCTAACGTGACACTTCCGTAGCTAGCCAAGCTAATAAACAAACAATGCTAACGTGACACTGCCTATCAAACTGGAATAATTTAATACTTACCCTTGCAGTGATGATGCCGAAGTTTTTGGATGTAAGACTCCACAGTTGAATGTTGTTTACGAAGCCGGACTGACACCATTTGTAAGCCTCCAAGCTTTTGTACGCTCTGAGGGAGTCTCCTGAGTACACTGATGGAAAGCTTACAAGATAGCTGTGGATGTCTGCGTAGCGCAAGTCGGGTACATCGTCTTCAGAGCAGGAGGTTATGCTCTTGAAAAGCACACCGGGTGAATTATATGGGTCGCTTATATTTAATCTCTCTAATTTTGTACTATAAAGCCGAATTTCACTTGAATTAAAATGAGAAGTATACTCGCTCGGTAAGAAAACACTGGCACCGGTGGTCATGTTGACTGCCAAAATGGTGGCTCCCAACCAAAAGTCACGTGACCGCAGGAGCTCTATAGCTCCCCTAGTGGTGACATGAGCTCCCCTGGGAACATGGTTTGCGAAATTTTAGGGGAGCTCTCTAAAATATTGATATGATGACCAAATAAATGCCATTTTGGGTAATGTTTTTTTCAAAGGTGTAAAATAAGTGAAATAAAATTCTATTCATAGTTGTCAGGCTGTATGACGTCAAAATGCCCAGTTGGCGGGCAAGAAAGGCATTCGATAGCTCTTCTAGTTCTACCACCGGAATTTACCTAGGATCACCGATTACCTTTCATTCAAAATCAATGAATATCTCTACCTTAATGTGTTCTGACTGAGTAATACAATGCAAGACAGTTGTTGTTCGGTTGGTTGTTCAAATCGGCGAGGAGACAAGCCAGGACTAGGCATATCAGCAGCAGAAAAAAAACCAGGTTGTGGTTACAGTCAATAAGACGTGACCCCTGCCTTCGGAGATGCCATCAAAGTTTGGCAGCCCTCAAAGTATACACGTGAATAGTTGAATTTGCAAATAATTATTTTCTTACAAATCAGCCCTCTGTCTCAAAACAAGCTTCAGCAGCTAACTGGTAAAGTGTAGGCTGAACTAGGTTAGCCTACTGTTATCCTGGGAAAGCATAGCATCCTCTGAGCTAGATAACTCTCACCCTCAATTTGCGATATTCAGCCAGTCTATGAAACTACACGATTCATAACACGGTGACGGTGGTTTAAGTATTAAGTTTGCGTAGCCCATACATGCTCGGTAAATCTGTTTCTGTTTCATGTAAATGTAGACCTTTGGCACCCCGTGTGCAACGGATTTTCTATTTAATAGGCCTATGTCACAGATCAGAATCCCCCCCCCCCCCCCTCGAAAAAAAAAATAAAAAAAAATCCGGCTCCCCCGGACACCGTGGTGTAGTTCGCACACTGGCTGTAACCATGATGCTTTTAAAAGAATAATAGGCTTGTATTAGGCCCTCTATCACAATACAACTTTATCTTTTAATGAAACAACCCAGTTTACATCGCCTCTTAAGAAGTGTCTGACAGAAAGGGTCGTATTGTTTTCACAGTTCTGGACCGCACCTGGTCTGGGATTCCCCAGAGTCCCCTGTTGAAGGGGGGATTCCCACAACATGTGGACTCACTGCTAGTAAATGTGCTTTTCTCTCCTTTTTCAGACATGCGTACTGAATATTCTGTGTAGTACCCCTGCCCAGATATGCATAATTTGTATATGTAAATATACATGCGAGTGAACCAGCTGCGTTCAGAAGTCGTTGCGCGTGTATTCGTGTAATTACGGCACGTGTTCCGGGAGCACTGAAAAACTCGCCCACTGAATTCTTCCAAACTTTCCCTAGCTGGAAATTCCAACGGATTCAGATTAAAGTCCTTCTCCTGCACACTTGTTGGAAATTAAACCATTTCAGGGGAATATTTATACCATTTCACTTCTAATATTAGTGTTATTCTTCTGCTTTTGTCCTGACAATGGTGTGCACACTGTTTATTGTTGACCAGGTCTGGAGAAAGGGTTGATAAAAGGGTGGGTGAATGGGTAAAATAGAGATTTTAGAATCTTTTTACTACTCACCATACATTTGCCTTGACTCAATTATGGACCTATTATTGTTGTACCACCTGTAGGGTCAGGACTGTGTTTTTGCACCAAGAAAAATAACCTACCCTCTGTAGATATAAAATCAAAGGCATCATGAGAAAAACCTTTCATAAGAATACATAAGAAGCGTTTACATTTGCTTTTCAGTTCACAGGTGACTTGACCTGGATTTGTATTGAAAACGGTAGAGTAAAAGTAATATTTTAAATCAGTATAGAAGGAGAAATCCTGAGTAGTAATCCACAAAAGATACACCTCCCCTTATTGTATTAAATTAAAAGAGCTATCTTAGTGGTGTTTCTTGGGTAAAACAGGGTGAGCAGCAGGTTATTCACATTGTTCTGCGAGTGCAGACATGTAAACTGACTTGCATTTTTTGTTGTTCTGCAGAGAAAGCATGTGCTGCTGTAGGTGTGGCCAAACAGTAAGTACCTGCCTTACAGAGAAGAGTTATATGATCTGAAAGAGGAAGGTGGTGTAGAAGTTTGAGAATGATCTACAGGTGGTAGAAAAAGAGTGATACAAATCACAGCCTTTGCCTTTCACATGTTCAAAGGAGCAGGAAACTATTTGGGACTTGCATGGGAAACACAAAACAAATCAACGTTCCTATCTTTGCTGTCCGAGAGGAGCCGTAAATGGACTGCGCCTTTGCATGGATTTGAATGTAATCTAAAGAAGTTGTAATGCCAAATTTAGGATCAAGGAAGAAAGACAATCCCTCCAGAATGGAGAGACGCTCTGAGGATTTGCCACAGGTACGATTTCAGCTCCTATACTTATTTAACCGCAAATGTGATGTGCTGTAATGTAATTCAATGCTCGTGAATGCTCACCCCCTCTCACTTTCATTAACGTCACGTCAGGGCGGTAAGATACAACCTTTCGGTTTATTGGAGTCCCTGGAGCATTTTTTACTTCCTCAATTCAATCTGACTTCCCAGATGACAAAATAATAACTATTACTCAGAACTACGACGGATAATGACTGACATTGTTCCTGTAAGTTTCATGATGAACAGATGCAGCTACTGATTGAACTTTGCCTTACAGTGCTTCCTCTTTACAGTTTCAGGCTGACACTGACTCTCTTATCAACTGTTATTATCTATAAAAACTTGAGTTGAGCAGTGCTTTGGGAAAATATTGAAGGGAGAAAATAGCTTTGTTCTGCTAGACTAGGATTTATGTGTTAGTTTACCAAATGCAACGCTAGATTTAGAATCACAATCATGAATATTGTGGGACATAGGAACCCGTTTACAATAGGGATACCTTCTTAAGTAAGCACAAAAAGGTAATTAACCTCACAATACTGTTTACTGGGTTGTTGTGCTTTCAGTTGAGCAATGAGGATCAGCTGAGCATCTTGAACAAGGTGAAGAACGGAGAGTGGTCCATCGAGGATGCTCTGAACGAGGCCAGGAAGGAAAAGAAGCTGCTGCGTAAACAGAAGAGCCAGACTGAAGAGGTGCTGGCATTTAAGACCAAGCTTCCCGAACATTACATTAGTCATCTTTCAGAAGTGTTTACATTGACCTGAGTTTGAATGTACAGTTTTCCCGGCATTATGAGACATAATGGATACCAACCGGACACTAATCTAACTGCTAAATGTTTCCACAGAGGAAAGAGGTAGAAAAGAGTTGCTGCAGCACAGGCAGTATGAGAAAAATAAAGAGCTTTTTGAACATTAAAGGATGGAGACATGTCACAGTAGATGCATTAAATACAAACCTGAAAATGAGTGTAATAGGACACCTTTAAACCAAGCTTTCCTCATCATTACATTGCCTGTGATTTAAAGTTCACAAAAAGTGTATAATACAATCATAATAGTCCCTATTCAAATACCCTAATACGAATCCTACCCTAACTACTAAATGTTCCCAACACCTTTATTACATCAGGCTAAACGTTGGTTTAAATATATAAGATATAAGACTCATTACATGGGAAGATAATGATGGAAAGAGCTGCTAAAATAAACATTAAAAGAGCTGTGAAACTGCACAAAGTCAGTGAGTTGCAGTACATATAATATATGTGAGTATACATTCATTATGTGCATCATCTGTTGCTTTGCAGGTGAGCCACTAGAGAACTCTGGAGGAAAACTGTCTTGTAAAATGGAAGAATTGACCTCTCCTCTTTAGACATTGTCATGTTAAGAAGCTGCTTAGCCTGCTGGTTAGCTTTTCAAAACACACCATTGTATGGCCAGTTTGAAATGCCCACAAGTAATCTATGAAGGAATGTGGAAGCGTTTTGCTAAACCTTCCAGGAAACAGTTTGGAGCCGATGATACCAAAATAGATATCTTGATACTTTCTGTAATCCATTAAAACGTGTTTTTCCTTCAGCTTACATGTCTGAAATGTTTTGTTGTTCCGCTTTTTGTTGCAGGAGCAGGAACCCTCACAGTACAACTTCAGTGTTCACAAGCACAACCGTTACAGGTGGCAGAAGCGGGTTCTTCAGGTGAGTTAAAAACAAACAAAACAAGAAAAGCGGGGAAGTCTGTGAGGCGGTAAGCTTTTTTACAAAGCAACTCAAACTAACACTGCTAACATTGCCCACATGCTGTTCAGCAGGTATGATGTGTACCATGTTTACCATCTTAGTTTAGCAAGGTAGCATGCTAGCATTTGCTCATTTGCAAGAGACTCGAAGTACATCTGATGCTAAGGGGGGAGTCATTGCTTTTACAGGTCTTTGGTCATAAAACAAAGATTTTCAGCAGGCCAACAAAGTGGATTCCTCCACAGGGGAACAACAATAAATTAAAAAGCTTCCTTGGCAATCCATCCCTAAGTTTTTGAGATGATTCAGTGTGTATCAGCCCCATAGCATTCACATAAAAACACTGGTACTGTGGTACTGTAAACAATATATTAATTCAAACCCTCCCAACACAGATTGACTTCAAGAACAAAATGCTGTGCAGCATCGAGAAAGGCATCATCAAGCGGCAACTTCCCTTTTCCATTGTCAAGAGTTGTGATGATGGAGTGGGTTCCAGGTTCTCCATTTCCTTTAAAGGATATCATGATTATGAATTGGAGGCCACTTCAGTGGAGGAAAAACACAAGGTACTTTTGTATTTGATGGAACTCTAAAAAACATGTTGGTCCAAACATTTCATTCCTTTGTTGCCAGGTGTTTTTCAGTTTTTTCACTTGTTCCCTGCTGGTGAATCACAGATAATGCAGCTTGTGAATCGGATCATTTATGGCAACATATACAGCGATCCTGAAGAGGACAATGCAGAAACCCCTGAGCAGCCTGAAGCCTCACAGAGTCTGCTTGAAGGCGTCTTGTTGCTGCACAGAGGGGGCCTGGCATCTTTCAGATGGGTGAAGTACGGATGTGTCTTTTGTTATTGTTAAGCTACTTCAGTAAAACAGATAAACACCATTTATGATAGGGAGGAGACATCTCAAGTTGGCTTTCAAACCCAAGTCCAAGTTGAGACAGGGAGGATTTAAAACCTACACATTGTGCCTAAACTGGACCCACCATGTGTTCATCTTAGCTTAGCATACAGAAAACAGGAAGCTAATCTGGCTCTGGCCAAAGATCACACAAATCATGCACCAATATATGAATTAAAAACTATACAAATGCCGTACACGTTATCTGGTCATTTAGAAAAAAGAGTCATTTTCTTAATCCTAAATATCAATATCAACATCGGAAATCCAGGATAGGTTAATGTGTTAATGCATATGTGTATTTCAGACCTAATATGTACCGTATTGACAGAGTAAAAACTGAGTTTCCCCCGGTGGGGTTAAGGAAAGCACAAACATTGGTTTCAAGTGTACTTCCTGCAAAACAGTTTGTGAAATACAGTATATCAAATATCCTGAATACAATTGTTATATAGTATATAGTTCCTCTTTCATTACCGTCTCCCTTTTGTTCCAGATATGACGTTCAGCTGCACCCAGGCCAGCTGATAATGGTCCCCTTCAGGCGACGGGGCCCGGCTGACGGTGAGGGGACATCCTCGGAGAGAGTGCCCATCGTGGTCCATCTGTCAGACGGAGACACCAGCGTCCAGAAACCTCACGGCTCCGACACGTTCACCCTGATCACACACAAGAATGAGTACCAGTGAGTAAGGATTATTGAGATGTGGAAACATGACAACCTTCTTGACTGCTGGCGTCGGGTCTGAGTTGTTGAAAGCTCCACTTTATGATGTCCTCTATACCAAGAAATCAGTCAAAGGGAGCCAACCAATACTTTTACTTTAATACTTATGAGAAACAGATGCTATAAACAGCAAGTCGGCCAACTTTGAAGGATAACAGCGACCACATCTAACCTCACGGCCAGCTCTTTAAGAAGTAACCCTTTCAATTAAAACCTGACAAACATGGTCGGGAGGCCCCGTTGTTGAGCTGGCTATGAAAGCCAATTCCACCACATGTCAACTTAACAAAAAAGACAACAGGATTCATTTTCATATGTCTCCAATATAGATATTTTATAAATGATAGGTAGACTAGCCAACATCAACAGGCGATGAAGCATGGTTTGGGTAGCAGCCAAATGATGACTGTTTACTATAAGTGTTGAAAGGAATCGCTCAACTAGAGAAACACAACAGAGGGAAAGAGATTACTTTGATGAAGTGACACAGTATTTATACATATTTTTTGATGTATGATAAGCCACTGTTTTGTTAGCATTCATTTAGCATAACACTTGCTATCCCATCTTTGTCTGTCAGAGCTTTACTCGAGCATATTTAAAGGTTGGGCGTACTTTGTTTGACTGAAAGAAAACGGTCAAAAGATAATAGACATTAAGGGCTATTGTTGCCATCCTTCAAAGCTGGCTGCCCTTCAACCCCTGAATAATTTGAGTCTCTTCTGCCATTCATTTAAAACACATTAGATTGATTTATGTAGAAGTATGTATTACGATGCAGCTTCGTTTGAGTCATATGTCATAAATATAGGCCTACCAGATCTATATCAAATAAAAGGGAAGTTGTGTTAAGTGTTGTTGATCTATTGCAGGTTTCGGGTGCCTGTGCTAGAACACACCTCCGTCCCTGGTGGTGTGCAGGGTGAGCGAGACGCCTGGGTTCACGCCATTGACAAACTGTGCTCAGAGTGGAAGAGGAAGTCAATGGGCGAAAACATGTTTGTGGGAAAACCGGCTCTACGACATGTCAGCATAGCAGAGGAGCCAGAGGACGCAGATGTCGAGTTGAATGTAACCACTTGTCCTCCAGTTGATTGTAAAAACGCAAATCCTGGTGGTGAAGATCAGTCATCAGCTGAAGACATGAGTCAAACTGATCCCACAGCTGACGTGACAAAGCCTGTTCCTAAAGCTCACATCAGTAAAGCCCCTGATGTTATCGGGCCTGATATTCTGCCTACCGTGTCCTCACCCACATACCCTGGTGGGTTTGCCTTATCTTCCCCAACCTCCACTGACCCCTCACCCTTCCCCAGTGCCCTCACATCCTCCTCCACAGTCCCAGAGTCTCCTAACCCCGAGCCGGTTGTGAAAAGGCCTCCACTCCCGAGCATCCCGCCGCCTCCACCTTTACCCTTCCAATTCATGACTTTTAAAAAGCCACGCACCAAGGCCTTCCACTGGGACGTAGTTGGCACAGATAAGGTAACACTGTCACTCGTCAGTTTAAACTCCATCCATCAGAAGACACTTTATTACCATATTTGAAGTATAAAGCCTACAAAGTGACTCATGAGTGTGAATTATTCATATATAAATGCACTGTTTTTAACACTGTGGCACTGAAAGGTCAGTTTCATATTGGTTCCACTTCAATAGAACCTCATATTGAATCATTGTTGGGAATTATTCTCCGTATTATCTGTCATTTATTGCTTCCCCTCTTCTGTAATGTTAACATTGATTTCTTCCCTATAATAGAGTTGTCTCACTCCTGAATTAATTTGCTTCTTGCAGATTGCAAAATCATTTTGGAAACAGAACGCACCGGGAGGATTGAAATCGACACATCGCGTTTATATGAGCAATTTGCCGTTAAAGACGTGGGGACAGTCAGTGCGTCTGAGCCGAGCCACACGCAGCACATCATGCTCAACCAGAAGATTGCACACAACTTCAGTGAGTAGCTTAATAACGAATGTCTGAGGTGATTGTGTGAAGCTGCAATGTGACGTTGAAATGAAAGTGAATCCTTCTGGAATAAATCAGAAAAATAAGCTTTAAAGGGGCCCTATTATGCTCATGTTCAGGTTCAGATAAACTCCCTCTGTTGGGAACTTTGGGATTTTAGCCTTTGCAGACCATTAACATGCACAATATAACTGAGAAAACCCAATAAGCACAAAAGGGCCTCTTTAAATTTCAGTAAATCAAAAGTTGTGGTGTGTAATACATCCAGCAGAGGGAAGCACCACATAGAAAGAGGGACCAGGAACTCTGCAGAATCAGTGTTAATGTCAGTATTCATCTTCACAAATGAGACTAAAACCGCCCATTAGGAGGAATCTGACCTGGATCTATTAGGGGAGGGCCTTTAAATGTTGCCAATCTGCTCTTGTTAAAATGCTAAATGAGACTGTAATGACAGCACAGGTGGCTGTTCCTCCTCTGTGTCTGCAGGGGGCAGTGTATCCCCTATCCTGCAGTGACACAACTGTCCATGCAATCTGCATAGCTTTTGTAAAGTAGAACATATTCTGTATCTCATCTAATGGCTTTTCACTTTTGATTAACTCAGTGTACGTGGCTTGTATATTTCAAGACACAAGCCAGGGGAAAACATCTCAGAAGCTTCCTCTCTCAGACTCTGCGCAACGATACAGATGTGGTGGTGGTGGTGGGCGTCTAAATGGAATCAGTGAAAGTGTACAGACTGGAAACATAATTAGAAATAGCATGTTCATAAAATATGGAAAGGGGATCTGAGCGACAAAGGCAGCGATTTCCTGTCCTGGCGCAGAATACAGGCTTTCAGAGTTTGTGCTCCTGCCTGACCTGGAAACTTTGGATGTGTCAGGAGCAGGAGCTGAGTGATGA
The DNA here is from genome assembly GCF_036324505.1 of Eleginops maclovinus. NCBI lineage: Eukaryota > Metazoa > Chordata > Actinopteri > Perciformes > Eleginopidae > Eleginops > Eleginops maclovinus. Next base: position 24,150,426 of record NC_086349.1, on the reverse strand, counting down.
CAGCCTGCAGGCAACCTGAGGCCATGCACATTTCTACTGAAAGCTTTGGAAAGATTTAGACTTTTGAAGAACAAGGTGATCTGTCTGTCTCTCCTACTTTGGTCTTATTACAACTGAAAGAAAAAGTGACACTTCAGCAGTATGGACACTTTTGAAAAGAAAATTAGCAAAAGTATAAAGTAAGTCCTGCTTTGTAAGTGTCTGATTGCTTTCAGGGTTGGGAAAGTTGCGTTAAAATTGCAATCTGTTACAATTAATAGTTATCAGTAACCAAAACTAAGCATCACAATATAAAAGTAACTTGATTACTTTCCGTTACTTTTGGATTACCTCAATGTCTAATGCAACTGAGCAACTTGCATTATATTTTGCGTAATCAGGAAGTAGCCTATAGAACAGTGAAAATGCACATGAGCACAAAATCTAAATGTACTGTAACATTATAATCCTGATAGTAATCCCACTTCTTTAGTAATGTGACAGTAATCAGATTACACTTTTTCTTATGTAACTGTATGGGTTACCTTTTTGTGTATCCTGATTATGTAATCCCTACCCTAAAGTTTTAATAGTACAGAATATATAAAAGAAAGGCACATTTTATAGTTTACTATTGGATATTTATAACTGTAAAAAGAGATAATGGTGAAGCTACTTTTGTTTAGGGTACAAAGCCCTGTATATTTTATGAGGCCAAAGTAACTTACATTTCTTGAAAAATTGAAAGACAATCAACTGGTCTTTTTATTTAAGTAATACAAACTGATTTAGACCATTATAAAACAAGAACTTCGTCAGGATTCCGATCTGAAATGAAGCCATTTATTTATTCAAAAATAAATAAATAATAGGACTTCTATTCTCTCTCTATCTACTAGCACCCCCCCCACACACACACACACACACACCCTCCTCCCTGCATTTGTTTGCATGTTTATCACCACAAACCTGTCTAAAACTGTGCTGTTTATTCAGCTCATATCTCGGTGTTTTTTGACACACTATTTAATCATCTGATCCCATTTGACTGTGAGTCAGTATGCATGTGAAATCTCTGATGCAAAGATAGCAACAGCTCAGCAGAGTGTCAGACTGCACCTCCATCAGATGATATCTCAGGTGATCAATAATGAAACAAATCAAAGTCAGAACTGTTGATTGGTGTCAGACATAAAGCCGGATCTCTTACTGTGTCCACGGCGCCTTTAACAACAATATGTTTGTTGCCATTACACACCGAGGCAGATTGGGTTGGACAGTTTGAGCAGGTGTTTGTATAACTGTAGTACTGTGGTGCGAGTTATTTCTTCTGGTAATAAACTCTTTCCTTTGTGGGCAAGTACAAAAACAGCTGCGTTAAGAATCAAAGGCTTAAAGGATTCATGTACTTTAAGTGCTCGACAGGAATCCAAAGGACTTCTGACAACGGGATTGTTGCTTTTATTGGTTGTTTTTATTGCATTCTTTTGGGTAAATACCTGCCGAGCGACAGTACTATAAAGTTTGCCTGTGGCTGTGAATGATTATGACATGGGATCCTGTAACATTAATATCCATGACTGGCTTTTCAAAACGTTCAAATCTGTTTTTGGTTAAGATTCAATTCTGAAGAATTATCCCGGGCAGGTGGGATCAGTGGTGAAACAAGTACAAGACCACAAGGTCATAAATACTCCATTACAGGTACAAATACTGCATTCAAATATGCACATATGATCTGAAGCAAGAATCAAAGAGAGTGAGTCATTACACTTATATTGTTCGGTGAACAGCAGGAGTTTAGTGTTGTAGCTGGTTCATGTAGAGCTAATTTTACAAAACATCATTTAGGTTTATGTGCAAAATATAGGATATTTGTTTACCGTATGAGCCTCAAAGTTATCTGAAAACATTAGAAAACTTCAGACAGAGGGCAAGTGATTGGTAAAACTGCTTAGAAATGTAACAAGGGACCTTGATTATATGTCTTGCCAAAATAATCTATGCGGTACTTTTCTTTTTGGTACTTCTTTTTGAATTGGGAAGAAACAGAGGGGGATGACATTGCCTGATAATTCCCCAGGCTGGAGTTGAACCAGCGTACTTGATGGCCGCCAGCTCTTACCACTAAACCATCCAGCAACCCTTCTTTTCTAACCATGATCTAAAAAGTAACTGGTATATATATATATATGTGTGTGTTATTCAATTGAATTGGATTGAAAGAAGAGCTATATTTTCATCTCGAAAGCCGTCTGAGTAGAAGTATAGTAGCGTGAAATGTAAAAAGGCTTCAGTGAATCTTTCTACCTCCGGATGAAATCCATTGTGAGGCATTCCTATTTCGTATTCATTTCCAACTAATGTGGTTATTTACCTTGAGAGTCCCCATGCACACGGCCTATCTAATGACTGGAAATGTCGCACTGCTAATTAAAAGTACACCTGTGGCTTCCTGCGCGCAGTGGGACACACTCTCCATTTCCATAGTCTAATTTGCCGGGGCAACGGCCAGTTTGTCTGAGTGCCAATCAACAAAGGGCTTGATTTGCACTGTGTGTTATTTCAGGCCAGAAGCCTAGCCATTGCTTTGGGGGCCACAGGTAGTGCTCAAATTGGCATGTTTTTGATATTTTAGAATTAAAACCTAATTTAAAAATGTGACATAAGCCTGTTGTTGATCCTGGTGAGGGAATTATCGTCTCCAGACTTTAATGTCAAGGATTTAGAGACGTGTTGATTTCTGCATTCAAAATGCTTAACATCTAATATGATTATTTGATTTATTTTATGTGTCCATCAACTACTGAACATAGAAAGTAAATGTTTGGGCAACATGCCTATCCTTTTTTATGTTAAAAGTTAGATAAGAAAATAGAAACCTTGTTCATTGAAGCTACAGCCAGCAGCTGCTTAGCCTAGCTTAGTTTAGCTTAGCTTAACCAAGAGTAGAAAGAGGGGGTAACAGTGTCGCAAGATAACAAAATCTATCTAAAAAGCATCCTCAGAAGCTCACTCATTATGTTTTAACCTATAGCCTATTTGGTTTGTCTTGATTTTAGCAAGAAAATACAAAATTGCGAATCCAAAGGAGCTAAGAGCTAGAAATACATAGATTTCTTAGCTTGTCCAGCAACTGTTGTTTTTAGATTTTGGTCTTTGAGTGGATTAAATAAACATGATGTAACATGTTAATAAGTGAGTTTAATGAGGGTGGTAGAATAATGGTGTTACTTTTAGACAGGGCCAGGCTAGCTGTAAGCATTTTCAGTCATCACGCTAAGCTAACTGGCTAGCTACATAGACAGCTTAATTCACACATTGTTTAAGTCGTCTTTTTATATGTCTTACAAAGGATTTGAAGCACATGAAATACGGGGCAAATGTTTGGTGTTCCGAATATACAGAGCTCTATTTCAGGAAAAGTTTTAACCACAAAGTCAGTTAGTTACAAAGCTCACAGCTTATTAAGTGAAAATTGGACAAGTGTCTGGCTCTGGCTCAAGCTTCTCTGCTCTGTGAATGTGGTTTACATATATGTCTAAAATTCCTTCAGTCGTCTCCTAATGAACGCTTCTCACAGCTCCTGAATTATGCAGAGACCTTTTCTGTAATATACAAAAATCAGCTTTGACTTGATAGAATGCAAATGTGTGCATTTCCCCTAAGACATTTGGGGGAAAGTAATTAAGCAAAGGACCCCTTTTGAGTCATTTCATCGCAGGATGAGAAGACTATCTGTCAAGAGGAGAGCTTTCATGAACATTGAGTGTGTTGACTTTTTTTAACCAAATCTACTGTTCTTCTAGACATTTTCCTCAAAAGTTTTCCCGTGCTACCGGGAGAGCTGAAGGACAAACTGTTCGTGGTTAACGAGGAAGATGGAGGCCTGTCTGATGGGCACATCACGTCTCTGAGGAGGTATGACTTTGTGCCAAAAAAGCGCTGATTGGTATTCATTCCTGACAACTGGAGCCGAGAGGGGAATGGCTTTTTTAGCGCCCTGGGTTAACGTGCGGTCGATGTGTGAGGGACAACAGCTTTGAAAAACTAGCAAATCAACGAGTGATGTGTGGAAGTCAGGAAAGTGAGAAACCACTGCAGGTCATGGGATGAGGCACATGGTTTGCACAGCAGTCGTCCCAATGTTCTAATACTAAAGAGCAGATGCCAGAACCTTTTACCAAAGCATCTTACTAATACATTTTTTATCTCCGGTTATTTGCGGAGACGGAAACTATTGACATGCCCGCGGGAATATATCAGTGGAAGTGGGTAAAATGCTTCCTGACTGTAACCTGTGGTTTACGCAGCGTCTCTTGGTGCTGACCTCCTGGAAGACGAGAGTGATCTAATGTACTGTGTGGAGTGCTTCATTTATTCTATGAAAACATAATATATATTTTAATGCGCTTTGGCGTAGGCCCGAGGAATACAATTTTGAAAGAACCACTCCCAACAGGTGCTGCAATATTAATGGCCGTTGCTCTTCCAGTGGCTCATGAAAAAGTGAACGCCTTTGTTTTGAGGTCAGAACGCACAGAAGTGACAGAAGGAGGAAGTCCAATTTGAGCGAGTTTCAATGGCCGTTCCCAGCGTCTTCTTATTTTATAGAACTACTTGGCTTTTAATCACTCGCCCCTCTCCGGGCCACTGGAAATAAATGTAATGGCATCAGTTTAAGAACATGTGATGACAGAAAGATGCAAAAGGTGAAAAGGGGAAGGTATATGCAACAACTGTCGCATGCATTTTAAAAATGTACCTGTTTATTTTTTACTTTTGGATATACGAGGAGCACTATCTTGCAAATGGACTTAAGAAACACATATATACACAATATATTAATCAGCCTAAAATAGCAAGCAGATACATAACTAAACGTCACTGATAAATACTAAATTAGCTTCATTTATAAAACCGCTAAACTTTTTATGCTGAGGTTATCATTGGAGCAAAGCCAATTATTAGGGAGACGTTTCCTGTATTTTGTACACGGGTTGTAGTACTTTAACTCAATACATTACATAAAATAAATATTATATATAATTTTACAGCTTATTAAATGTATTCAAGCAGTAGAAATCTATTACCTATTCACAGAAGACCCGTACTCATTTTAGGAATGCACTTCCTAGCATTAAAATATACATCAGCTCGCTTTGTTTTTTGCATATGTGATTTTTTTGTGTTTATTCTTCACCATGTGACTACGTTGCATGTGTTTTTTTGTCTCATGTAGACCCTTAAAGTGGTTTTAATCAATATTATTATAAGTATAAGGGATAAAATGACTGTGTGTTGGGATCATTCGCAGTGTTCACAGTACACAAAAATGTGTTTCACTACTTATTTGGGGTGTATCTTTACTGTTACTGCTCTCAACAGAATTTAAATCAGAAAGGTTATGATAAACAGGCAATTAGAGACTAGGTGATACACAAAATGGATCAATTAGATATTTGAAGTAGATAGGAGAAAACATTTCGAGGAATAGTAATATTTTGATGTCAATTTTTTGTTTCAAGGTACGTCCCCACGTTGGAGGACGTGGAAATGTACAAATCCCACAAAGGACCTGTGACAGAGCTGCACATTGTGGACCAGTACATGATGAGGTAGAGTTCATTGCTCCTAATATTAACAAGGCTCAAGATTAACAATGTAGGATTATCTGGATTTGATATGATTGATATCTACAGCAGCTCCTTCTCTTGTAGCACTTTCCTATAAAAAAAACAGTTGTTGAGTTGACATGCACCTGCCTCTTCTTTCTCACACTGTGGGTGTCGTGACAAGCTCTTAGCGATCATGTGGTTATCATCTGCCAGCATGCCTACGAGCTTCCTGACCGTGTGGTTGGATGGAGGCTGCAGGAGGGAAGCAGATGAACAGCAGGATCAGCCCACAGTGCCTCAGGAATATTTGACACTTGTCACGAGGCATGGCCTATAGAAACCTCATGTAAGGCCGGAGGCAAAAGGATTTTGTGCTAGACTGCAGTCAGCCTGAATTACACTAAATAGACAAAATAATCAATAATCTTCACCTCAGGTATTCAAAGATTGCACTCAAAAGTAACAAATTGGTAGCCATTTGAAACTCCTATAATTGTAGGTGATTACTTACTCCTTTAGGGGTTTTTCTTTCCAAATGATATGTTATTGTCAGTCACGTTTTATGAATCATCACAGATTGAGATGTGTTAGCATCTTCATCACTTGGAGTGAGTCAGTCCATCACATCCTCAGCGGCTCTCTGCATCGCACTGCATAGGATAGTACTTCATATTAACAACATACATTTAGCATCATCATGAACCCCTACTCTCTACAGACAATTGTTACCCCCACAAAATAGCCTTTTTCCAACACGCAGTCTTTACTTTTAAGTGAAAAGTCTCAATAACTGAATGGATTTCTATTAATATGTGTACACAATGTCAGGTCCCACTCGATCTGTTGCTATCCTGAGAGCCACATGTGTCCAAGTTTATGACCCAACAATGATAAGCCAATGTTAGTGACTAGACTAGAAAGCTAACCTATGATGGTAAAAAGAACACCTGCTAAACTCAGCACATAAGCATTGGCAGTATAACGCTATTGGCATGCTGCAATAATACAAAATAGATTAAATGCAGTATATATAGAAGGACTCAAAATAAGGACATGAGGTCTGTGATAAACACACTTTTTCTTGTGGCTAAATGAAACTACAGAGGCTGTCGGGGACATTACACATCATTATTAACTTGTCTGCTGTCTTTACAGTCTTGTTGGGTTTTAATGAACGTTACCCTTCACCTTAAGATGATTGCATTGATGCTTCAACAACAATAAATAAAGTGAATTTGTAAAGATTGTCTTGCTGAACAAAACTTGTAAGTAAACTAAAACATTCCCTTGACAAAATCCCTTTGGATTTCTATAAAAAATCACTCTCCTCTCTGGATGTCTGCTGGGGACACAACTGTAGCATCTCAGGACAAATGTCGTAGCCTTAAAGAAGCACTGACCTTTTCCCTGAGATAAATCTAATCCTAATAATGCTTTGCAGGCTTCTCTGAGAGTATTGTACTCCACTGTATATTAGGTTTTTGCTTGTTCTTTAATCATGCCTGTCATGCTTTCTCTGGGAACTTGAATCTGTACAGAAATCCCACAAGACAGTATTCTTTTTAAATCGAAACCTACAGGAGTCTCAAAACGTCTCTTAATACCTGAGAAACACACACTTATATTCAAGGGGCAATTAAACTCTACATGTACCTTAGCATGGAGTCAATGTGAACAGTTAATGTGGAATTAGAAATGTGTCAGAAATGTGACCAGACAATAGCATTGTGTTTGGAATAGCGCCAAAGGATTACTTGATTCCTTACACTAATCCTAATATCTCTCCTTAATAATCTGTCAAACAAAAGTGCCCTTTAGCTTTTAGGAGAGGCTACCTGAGCTTGGGCGGGATGCTCTTGACATCGTGGAATGATTTATTAGAGGTTAGCGCTGACTCAAAGGTCAACTAGGCAGCTCAGCCAATCGCTTCGAGGTGTCAGGCCTTCAGTTTCTCTGTTAAATCAGCCTTTCGACAGGCCTGCAGCTCTCCACTTTTGCCCGAGGTAATCCCACCAAAGAGTGTGTGAAAAGAATCCGCAGCGACTTCATCCCCCCACAGCATCTCCCCGCAGCGCTGCTTTTTAGATGAATAATCACATGGAAATAAGTTGTGTGATGATGTGATAATTGCACCCTGTTCTGCATGCACACAGTTCATTACACTCACTTCTTCTTCCCCGCTGCAGATGTGCAACATCCCGTGCCTGAGCACACAGCTCGACCTGCTGCTGACTCTGAGAGAGCTTCCGCTCAGCATGAACGACCTGCAGCCAGTGAGTTTACTCCCTCACCTACGGAGAGAATCAAAAGGTTGAATCAGAGGTTGAGCTGTTTTAGAGTCTGCCTTGTTTCCTACGAGCTGAAACAGGGTGAAACTGCACGGCACAGGAGGAAAACAACATGCAAATGTATTCTAATGTTCGGATACATCGTGGCTTTAGACATAAATGAAAGGAACAACTGGGCAGAAAGTGACATTACTACATGAAAGCTTTTCTCCCTCCTGTTTGAAGTGGTGGATGAAGTGCTTTCTATTCTATTTTCTGGATCGTAAAAGTGTCTTGAAAACGGAAAGGCAGAGAGGCACTTTAAGACACCTCTCCTTGTCAAAAAGAAAAGATGGATCTTAATCAAATCAGGTCTCATCTTTCTGTAGGTGGTGTAAATCATACATCGTTTTTTTTAAGCATTATCCGAAAACCAATAAAAAGCCACTTTGGAGTTTCCACAGGGGAGAGCTGTGGATATATTCATTCATTTAACTTGATTCAACAAACTTCTGGACACTATTTAAAGCCCTCAAGCATGTTTACAGATACAACAAATACACACCAAGTTATAATTTAAATCTATCTCTTAAACTTGGAACAATGTTTAAAACGGGCTCTATTTTTAGTTTCATATTTATATTTCATCCCTCTCCTGGGACATGTCTCCATGCTTTAATGTTCAGAAAGCTCTTTATTTCTCTCATACTGCCTGTGCTGCGGCACCACTTTTCACCCTCTGTCTGAAACCAGAGCCCAGTCTGCTGTGATTGGTTAGCTGACCGGCTCTGTTGTGATTGGTCAACCACTAAGAGATGTCCCGCCCCTTAGCCTATCACATACAATATGTTGGAAGCGCTATCCAGTTGAAAGCGTTACATAGTGATGTAATTTTGTTTTACGGAAGTAAACAAAGAAGTCCAATGGAGGCGTTTGGGAACTCTGGGATTTTAGCCTTTGCAGACCATTTACATGCACTAAAACCTATATAGCACACTACAGGAAAGGGAAACCCCCAACACAACCGTAACAGAGTCACTCTAAGCTTGTGCAGTGTGTCTAGACATTTCCAGTTGAACATTAGTCAGACTAAACGTTAACACTCGTACAGAGGATTGTTTATTGGCGTTGAGGACTGCAGGCTGTGAAGATATTGCAGTCAGACAAGAGAGAGTACCTCCCACCTCCTCTGCTGTCTCTCTTTTTTCCGGGGATTCTCTCAAGCCTCTGTTCCTTTCTGCATCAGTGCTTCAGTCCTAATCTCTTGTCTGCTGACTGTTTGAGAATAAGAGGAACACAGGATAAGAATGATGGCGCTGTAATCCGTTGACGGTGGCAGTCATTTCTCTTTGTCTTAAACACAACATATTGTGAGCAGGCAAGATGACTTGACAAAAAAGATTAGCTTTTTCATTAAGTCTCAATTTACGCTTGGCTTTTTCTTCCTGATGTAGTTGCTCTTTCTGCTCTGTTGTGATTTGGATACATCTTTAATAAGGTTGCTCTTTTAATTAAACCATAGTTATTGTGTGCAGGAACAAAGTATCTTTCTTTCTAGCGCATCACAATACAATATCAGACATGAAAAAATGAGGGTCCTTTGTTGCAGAATACTCTAAATCCGTCAATTCTCCGACAGCAGACTTCTTAAGGCCCTAACATTAAGGAGGATTTACTCGCCACCTGGCAGACATGAGGGCTTTAGGAGACAAAATAGAGAAGTCCCCATCTGGGGGGATGTTTCTCACCTGTGATGTACTCGTCGGTACTTCGCTTCACTGTCAGGATGTCGTGTTTTTCGTCTGCGTTGTGGATCTGGCTTCTTCTTTGAACTGTGCTCTGTGTGAACGTATTTCCAAACATTATTCAGAGGCACAAATCAAAGCAAGTGGTGCTTGGACAAGGAGATGTCTTGACAGGGGGGTTTGAGAACAAAGTATAACTTCATCAGCACATAGGTATAAAGCACTCAGGTAAAAGTTGCACGTTTTTGTCAAGAGATAAATAAATACAGAAGATGTATTTAATGTGTCCTTAAAGTAAAGACCTGCATAGAATATAAAGATGGCAATTTGTTCTCTCATAATTTACTTTTTTTTAAACCTAAAATTTAGCCTCAAAACCATATATATTGTATATGGTTACATAACATAATGGGTTTTGAACAACCTACAGTAGTTGGCTTGATTGTACAGATGGTTCTCCACAAAGCCAGTAGATATGAAGAAGCTGGATATCCATTTTTGTCTCCTGTGTTATTCTTTGTGTAAGTTTTGGGAAGTTATTCTTAAAACAGGAGCATATGGCGGGAGCATTTAGAAATGCTGACTCATTGTCAAGGACTGTGATTCCCATAGCATCAACTCCCTTTTCTTCTCCACACACCATTGGCAGAACCTACGATACCAGCTTAATTTCTTTTCAGCTTTTTAGAATCATTTGCATCCATATTCAGCAGAATCTGTTCAGCGCTGGTTAAGCAGGGAAATTGTGTGATATTCTACAGGGATATTTGTACTTGACACAATTGCATACCAAATAATGATCCCGCCAAACAACAAGGCTCTGATTATTCATGGTATGGGGTCAAATGAGGTGGCTGTGAGATTGATGTTTATCCTTGTAATGTAAAATACTAAAGCCTCAAGTTATTTTTGTCTACACTGTGAGCACAAGGAGCCCGACAAAAAACAAGCTCCGGGCTAACACCTCTTTAAATTTCACAAAGAAGGAAATGAATGCGGCTGGAATACAGAACAAAATGACTCTGTCTGCGTTTGTCTTTCAGCTGATTAACCAGAAGATCAGAATGTGCACGCAGCTGAACAACTGCAGGTCATTTGTTTCCGTGCTGGAGTACCTCCTCACCATTGGCAATTACCTCAACGAGAACGCCAGGAAGGGAAAGGCCAAGGGATTTCGCCTCTCCTCCTTAGCTAAAGTATGACTCCACTACTGTTGACTGACCTTTGATGGAGCTGCAGCACAAGGCTAATAAGACTACTCATTGATATACACAGCAGGGCTTCTCTACATCTTCTATCATCTTCCTCTTTTGCTCAGGTTCACTCAGGACTTCGACAGTGCCACAACCTGGCATCACAGGAGAAATTAAACTAGGAACAAAGTGTGGCCGCTTGGGCTGAATCTCTTAGAAGTGAATCATCATTAACTGCATCCAGTCAGTGGGTCTTTTGTTAGCACAGCATTTCTGAGCCAATTTCAGCACCAAGAATAACAAAATCCTCCTTCTAGTTTTTCTAAAGCAATCCAATTAAAACATTGTCCGGTTTCTTTTTATTCACATTGACCTTTTCTTAGCCATGGAGCAGTGACTTCCTCATGTGTGGCAACCTCTGAATCATTAGACAAAATGCCCAACCAAGAAAAAGTCCAGCACATAATCTTAGTAAAATCCCAACGTGTTTAGGGTTAGGTTTTGTTTAGGGTTAGAGTTAAAAAAAAATACATCAATGTGAATTAGTCAGATCGAGAGGTGCTGGTAGCGTGAGCTTGGTACTTACAGAAAGAGTCATGCTAGCTTAGTAGTCTTTAAACTAAGCTAGGCTAAGCTAAGCTAACCTTGGCCTGGCTGTAGCTACAAATGTACCATACAGATAAGAAGATTGGTTTCAATCTTCTTATCTAACTATAAAAATAGCAAATAAGCATTTCTCCAAAACTTCAAACTTTCCCTTTTAAGGTTCAGTAGTTGTTGGATGTACAGTTTTAAAGGAAAGTTTAGTTTGAGCCACTGTTTTGTGTTTGCACGTCTCACTACTGGGAAGGTTTAAGGGCAGCGCTCTTGACACAGAAGTAAAAAGTCCTCCGCTCCTTTTAATGAAGCAGAAGCCTTGTGTTCCCTCAGAGGTGTTGCCAGGTCTAATTGAGAATAGTAAACTGTGGCTGCTTGAGACAGGCTCGCATCAAATTAATAGCCGAATGCTTCCAAGAAAAATGGATCAAGGTTATCTAAGATCTTTCTTATTGGTGCTTTTCTTTTTTTTTTAACTTGTGAGCAGTAATGCTTCCTGTATCTGTTCCCTTCAGAGATTGGCCATGGCCTTAAACCGGCAATAAACAACATAACCTAGAAAAAGAACACAAGTACCTATCTCAAGGTTAGAGAGGAACATCACTTATTAGTTACTGCTGCTACTACTTTCAGTGGTCGGACATTTAGCCTACTCAAGAATTATATTTAAGCCATCTTAGTTGGCTATTTATATTTCAAACTCCTTTATACTTCTTATCCACAACATTTTACAGGCCAATATTTGCTATTTTCTAGCATGGACACGTTAATGCAAATTCATTCAATATATGGTATTGTGAAATAGGTCATGAGTTTTGGTAGCTACTTTAGGTATAGTTGAATTGCCAATACATTACTTCTACTTCAGATTTTAAATGCACAACTTGTAACAGAGTATTTTCACAATTTGGTATTGTTACTTTAGCTTAAAGTCAAAGACCTGAGCTAAACTCAGCCCTTGGCACTACATTTAGAAACTTAATTACTGATGGACGCAACAGTCATGCGATATATCCTTGTTCTGTGTGGCAGGGATCTATAGGTTTGTATGCCTTGAACTTTTTTTTTCACTCCGTGTTTCCTCCATCCACAGCTCTCTCAGCTCCGGGGGAAAGACAGGAAGTTCACCTTGCTTCATGCCCTTGTGGAGCAGATCATGTTGCAGGAACCTTCCCTGGCCGCTTTTACCCAGGAGTTGGCAGAATTTGAAACTGTCCCGGGAGGTATTCGCTAATGAAGATTTCATCAAAGCTTGAAAAGATTCTGTGTCTTACATTTCCAATTGAGGTCTGTTAAGTCAAACGTGTACTTACCGTTTGTGTCACTGCTTTCTTTTTCCCCCTCCCTCTGCTGGACAGCTTCCATTAAAGGCTTGACCGCAGAGGTTGACGGTGAGTAGATCACATTTTACTACCGTGTCCAAAGACTGTTGTTCTCAAATTTGCTGAGATTACTGTAATACTGGCTCTACTTTTTTGTGCTGACTCAAGTTGTTTGCAAGGAAGTGTGATAGTAACATTTACTATAAATTCCTGTAATACTAGTTTCAGTATACTTTGTGGAAACACCATAATCTCACTGTGCTCAAACCCATATGTTGACTATATGATGACTTTTAAGCATTTGCCACAAGCACAAATACATCACTTGACAGGATCCCTCAGGAGACAGCGTCTGATTTAAAGCAGCTATTTGCTTCAGTGTTCAAATATGATGGATGGTAACCTGTGTGTGTGTGTGTGTGTGTGTGTGGTGTGTGTGTGTTGCTACAGTGCTGAAGAATGAACTGCAGAAAGTCATTCAGTATGAAAAAACTTTCAAGAACAAAAATGCTGGAGGTCAACACCCACAATTCTACAAAGACTTGAAGGTGAGGCAGTAAATCCTGCGTTCATTATTCATTCACGCGTTCATTTCAAAAGTCATTTTTGTCTCGTTGTCAACTAATATGGGATTGATTATATTCATTGTTTCATGCGCAAATCAATTGCTTGCTATCGGCTTTGTTTCTATCTAAAAAGTAGTGTTCTTCCTCTCTTCTTTTTTTGTGGCACATTTCCATTTCCACTACTAGGGATTTAATCTACGGCACTTGACTTATGACTTCAAAATATAATTGGCCAATGTTGAAACATTTTAACCTTGAATCAAAAGATTTCCAGACATCTTAATCTTGCTATTTCTCTCACTAAATATAACTCTCAATGTCATCCTTCATACCAAAAACTCTTCTTAAGTTAAAACATTAGTAATATAGTGTTTAAAAATGAAATTACCTTGGTTCTTTTGGGCAGCATTTCAGCTAAAACCACTGGATATTTAGAATCGGAGGATGAAACCCTCAGTATTGGCCACATACATGCACACAGCAGAGCACACACAGTGAAATGTGTCCTCTGCATTTAACCCATCCTAGTATTAGGAGCAGCGGGCAGTTATTGTGCAGCGCTCGGGGAGCAAGGGCACCACAGCAGGGCCCAGGAGGTGAACTGGGACCTCTCCAAGTAGCAGTCCACTTCCATATTTTCAAGTCTGTTCGGGGACTTGAAACGGCAACCCTACGATTCCCAGTCTGTGTTTGTGTTTATTCACTTGTGTTACTTTTTGACCAGTTTTCATATGCTGGAAATACATTCTCTAAACACACATCAAGTCTTGCCAAACCAAAGCTATTTGTGGGCTATTCAGAGGGAGAAAAGGGAGCAAAGAAGTTGAAGGTTTTCCAAACAATTCAGATCATAAATGAACAACTCAACTGATGCTCTTTCTTCTTTTTCTCTTTTCCCTAGATGGCGATTGAAAAACATAAAACCAATCTGTCAGCGCTGACGAAGACGCGTGATGAAATGAAGAAACTCTACTCTGTCATACTGGTAATCCATGAGCTATTATTCGATATCTATCTGGTACAGCCTCACACACGGATAGTGCTCTATTAGCAGTGTCTACATGGCCTTACTCAATTATTTGTCACCTAACAGGAACCCCCCCCCGCCCAACACACTGGGAGAAAATGCATATTTCACAAGGAAAACATCCCCAAGGTTACTCCTTTTTCACTAGGTGTCTCTCAGAGCTCACACCGGGTTATAACGCTCCTGATGTAGCGGTTAGCCGTGGCTTCCACATCATTTAACAGCGAGCACCACTGATTCTTCAGCCTTGGACGCCACACTTAGTCTTTTGCATATTTTCTCTTCAGGGTGATTGAACAAGTGCTACTCTCTGTTGTAGCCAGAGAGAGGGGACAAGTTCACCCTGACCCTTCATGTGCACAGCGATGAATGGTTTGTATAAGCCTACAAGGACACATACCTCAAAGTTATTTGGTTTATTGCTTTTTGTGAATTTGCTCTTTTTTGGAGTATAATTGACTGTAGGATATTGGAAATAACTGACAATACTTTTGCTGCAATATATGAAAGAATACAGTAATATTTACCCCACGTTTTGGAGGCTACAAAAGCAGAATGCATCACTCTTGTGCACTCAATTATTATGCAGCACTTTAGTATATTAGATATTAAAAAACACATCACAATGGATTCCAGGGTTTTGTGTAAACCGGGGAACAGGGGCGCCGCACCTTCTTACTGTCGCCCTCAAACCAAAATGCTGATTTTCCCCTTAAAATGTTAAAGCGATTCCAGAAAACAATATTTCCGTTTGTCGTAAACAGTATAAAGAGTCCAAAAATATGAAAATCAAAATGTCAAATGTCTGTTCAGACGTCAGAGACAGCTTTGTTTTTACGGGGAATAAATAGGGGATGGATGTCCGGGTGATGCTGGCAGCAGGCTGACCCTGAAACAGTGATTTCTGAATCACATCCTTTCTTTTACTCTCCTTTTTTCTGGAGAGGAAGTAAAGAAACCATAACTCTGGATTTATTTGTTGTTTGAGGTGCAATATATGACTCAGCAGCTTTAAGACTTCCCTTCGCTCTAATGCAGGATTTTCACTGGAAAAGGGGCGGCTCCCTCATACTATACCTTACTAGAAAAATTCCTTCAAAATCCCTGATTTATTTCTGGAGTCTGAGATTTAAAATGATTCTTTACTAAGTTTGTCTGAGAACTAGGCGCCTTTAAGCGTGTGTGTGGACATCAGATCTCTCATAAAGTGAACGTCTCTGTCACATATCAGCTTTAGTGAACAATGTTTTTCACAGCCTATAAAGAAGGACATCTTCTTTGCTCACTAACGTAGTTAGATTAGGTTTATGGAGCTCCAGCCTACCATTGACATTTTAACAGGTGCTATGTCTTCCTTTTACACAGTCCCCACCAAAAACAATCAATACCAAAGTGATGCCTATTTTCTCAGCTTTCCCATATCTCTGAGGACAATCCATCATCGTACAGAGTCCACTTACCCCTCTGTGTTCCAGCACTCAGATATTACATGAGCTCTGGGCTTTAGGACGGGTTCAGAATTGTGTTAGATTAGGACCACAATTAGATTCCTGTGCACTGCAAACTTTTTTCATAACTCACACACCAGTGAGCGAAGGGGAAGACACCTGAAAACAGTCGATGCTTTATAGCAACTACACAAAATATAAAGGGATATTTTTCTGATGGTCAATTTGTGCATTTTCACATCCAAACCTTAAGAATCTCTTACTCACTTTCAGCTAGGGCTATACAGACATATTATTTGGACTGATATTGCATTTGCGATATGTTTTGTGATGTTGATGCTGATTTCTGAATTGCGATCTTTCAAACATTTTGATTAACTGTGCAGCTTTACGGACAGCTCTTCCTGTTTAAGTACAAATATGTAGCTACAGCCAGTGGCTGGTTAGCCTAGCTTAGCATAAAGGCTGGGACATGCGGGTAACAGCTAGCCTAAGTGACTTCCTGGAGTGTTAAATCAACCCCACTGATAAAGATAGTTTGGTATGTAATTCCCGTAGATTCCTCATCTGTCATTTTGCCTTTTGTGCAGGACAAACAAGATATATGTGTTACTTAGTGAGCTTGAGAAATGCCTTGGACACTGCAGGGCTGTTTCCTAATTGTTCCAGTCATCAGTATATTGATTCTCTCGTGCAATCCTTGGCACGAAAGCAAATATGGGGTAAGACGGGAGAAGATGACCAAACACATTTTCAGTAGTGTACTGTAACCTGTAGAGTGAGCCAAACAAATGCCAGTAACGCTGATGTTTACGTTTTACCTGCATTTTTATTCCTGTTAAGGTTGTGTGTGTAATAAGAACGACAGAAAAAAAGATTCCAGTGTGGATCTATCGTTTAGTGTTGTATATTTGAACTGATACGCCTAAAAATGTTTTAAAAATCCCATCTAAAAACATCTTGTGGGTTTACTGAAAAAGGTCATCCTTGAAAGTGAAGCATTCTCACAGTAAAACCCTAAAGATTTCATTATTCCCTATTATTCAACATAAATCACTCCTCTATGTTTAATTGAAAATGGTCTGGTGGTGAATGGTCGTGGCCTTTTAAAATTCAACAATTTGACCTTTAACTGTCCTCTTGCCTTCTGGCCAGGAGTTGTTTTTAATGATCCGGTTGCTGTGCCAAAAAACACCATTATTCCTGCATGTTTAAATTAAATTTGCACCAGTGGATATATTTACCAGTCACGACCTTGTGTGTGTGTGTGTGTGTGTGTGTGTGTGTGTGTGTGTGTGTGTGTGTGTGTGTGTGTGTGTGTGTGTGTGTGTGTGTGTGTGTGTGTGTGTGTGTGTGTGTCATAAACATACACAAATGTGGTCTTTGAGGAACAAGAGTAGCATGGCAAATAAGAGTTGCTGTTTATTGATAGATAGATATTCATACGTCTTCACACGGGATTGACTCGGGCTGACTTTGAGACTAGGGACGGTGAATGCAGCTCTCACTGAACTGTGTGTGTCTCCACATGAATTTGTAATGGTGTTTGGCATCCCGGTGTATCTGTGACTTCTACACTGTGTACAAGGCAGCAAAAGTGTTGATTTCGGTCATGGCTCATCAAATATTGTTGGTAACTACATGGAGATATGCACCGCCTCCTCAACGACACCTCTTGCACAAGGTTATTATTCCCAGCCTTCCGTTGTGAACGCAACCATTATACCGTTAAAGGTCTCCTAGTATGCTATATTTCAACAATATATTGTAGGGCCATATCTATACAAACATGTCTGTGAAGTGTTTTGCTCAAAATACCAAACGGATCACCCACTGTAGCATGCCTCATACCCCTCTATTTCAGTCCTGTTCCTGAAGTGCTGATTCTGTGACTGTCGCTTTAAATGTGAGCTGAGCTGAAGCTGACCACGCCCCTTTGGAGCGTCATGATCTCTCTGTCTGAGGAGAGAAGTTTCTAACGGAGAAACTCAGATAAACGCTGCCGTGATTAAACCCCATATTATGTTCCAAACCACATCCAGCATTATTTCTGAAACACTGCTCAGTGTTTACCACTAGAACAGAGACATTATATAAACAACAACTCTAAGTCGCTCCTGCAGACATCCTGCTGAATACACAGACACACAGAGGTGCTACGGAGGGGATTCAGCTCGCTACTGTACTATGGGGGACGATAGGTCGGGACGTGTCACTTGGGCGGGAAGTTGCCAGGAGTTCAAAGTAAAGCCAGCCCACATTTTCGATATGACGTCATATCGGCAGCAAATCTGGATCAGCTCGTTTGTACCCCCGTTTTTAGAGATGTGGGTAAGGAGGAAAAGAGAGAGGGTTGTATTTTCTGACATTTTGTGAGTCTCCTTACACACCGGGGACACATATTTATGTATAAAAGACAGCAAAAAGTGCATTTTGCATCATAGAGGACCTTTAAGTTCAAATTAAAGGCTGTGTTTGGTGGAGAAAAAGGGATCAGTGTCATTGGTTCCCACACTTTGAGCCCCTGTTTCCATTCAGCGTCACAACTAGTGTGATCCCATGGCAGTATGGCATCACTGTGGGGACCCTGTTCTAATATTGTTGGTGGTCCCTCCTGCATCACTGGAGAATATGACTGAGACTGATGGGGTGATAGTTTTGAGTGCCAGAGCAGCATGTTTGGAAAAAGGTGTCATATCGAGTCAGATCCTGTCACTGGGGGGATTCATAATGATGCCCTTGAACAACCAAACATGCAAATGTGTTAATCACAGAAGAAGCTCATCGAAATTTTGAAGGGTTTGAATTGAGAGGGGTTCGGGTTTTTGGAGTTGTTATTCCGGAGACATCATTTTAAAACGGAAGTATCAAGTAAAAGACATGTTATATAACATGCTTGGCTGTAAAGCAGCTTCTCTACTCTGATGGAGGCAGATCAACAGCTGAGAGAGGATTACTTTCCTAAACTGAGTAAAAAATATTGTGATAAAAGTATGCAATTAGATGAATTTGCGTATCTGATGCGACGGAGTAATGTATTACAGAGAGAACAGGTGTTACTAAGTGACTGACATCTGCCTCTTGCTATTAGAGACTTTGTTGAAAGCAGTTGTCTCACACCTGTCTGAATATCAGTAGGCTGACACACACTCAGTGACTGTGTTTATATGCACCAACACTCAGCTGTCTGCCTTTATTCTAAAAATATTCCTAAGTTTTTAAACATCAACTGAACTGCAGCTGATCTTACATTAGATGTACATCCTACTAACATACCTATGATAACTTAAAGGTGCCTCCCTTTCTATCTGCAGTCATGGTGTGACTATCTTTTTGAGATGTTGTATAATTGTTTATTTTCCACTTTCCGCTTTTTCATTTCTAATTAAGTGCAATACTTATTTTACAAGCTGCTGCAATGAAAAGATGTTCCAATTTGGGATTAATAAAGTATATCTCATCTGTATTTATCGTATTTAACCTCATAGTTCTGCTAAACTTATTTCCTTAAACTTGTGTTTCATCTCAACGCAAACCTTGCAAACTATTAATTGGCTGAATTGTCTACAACACACAGAGCTGGCCAAACACAGACAAGAGGCAGTGTGTGGAAAATTGCAGTATTATGTAGACGCATATTCAAAATTCAGTGTATGCATGTCCAAAGTATGCTCCTGCTGTATGTGCCGAGTTTTATCGCTGAATCCCTTAATGGAAAATGCAACATCTGGCCAAATATGGACCTAATTTCTGAATAATCGATGAACTTGGCATGTATTATTACATTGTGTATGAAAGCAGCATATACAGAGGCGTGCATGTAAACAGAGTCACTGTCAGAGGTCACGTTTTGAGATTTTGGAAGAGCTTAAGGATGTTTTAGACAATGTGAGTGTATTGACTGGTTCATTTACTCGCTATATAGATTTTCAATTATGGTGTTTAGACTTCAAATGTCAGAAGTCTATCCTTAAGGGGATTCTGTTGCAGGAATTGGGTTGGATGCAGTTTGTTGCTTCCATTTTTCCATCTTTTAATAAAGTTATTCTTAGCTGCATGCCAAGGAATTCACCATTTAGATCCAATTGTTGTTTCTTAGTTAGATTTGTTGGAAGATTGTCTGCTTTTGAGAGAGCCTCTTGAATAAATAAATGCAGGGAGGAAGAAGGAGACTGCCATGAGGACGAATTCCAACTTAATAAATAAAAGGTTGAATCTACAATATAAAATATATGACACATAAGCCGTTGCGTTGGAAGAGGTGTTAAAGTGATTTGTCAGTAATCAAGTTAACAAAAGAGGGAAATATATCCCCGTTTAAAAAAAAAAATCAATTTAACGTAATTAAAGAATTTGAAAGATTGACAGCAGCACATCTTGAACCTGACCTTTATCCCGCACATGTAACAGCATGCAATACGCCTATTAGCACACTTAGCCTCTGTGACCCTTTCTGATAAAGTTTGACTTCATTTTTTAATCCTGCGACCTTAATCACCCAAGTGAACGTATTAATTCAACAGTGCACATCCGCCTCATTGTACGAGTGCACCCAAGGAATTCACAGCATGCTGAGGCAGTATAAGAAGTAATTATATGTAAGAAGAATCAGCTCAGGCATCATTTCCCTTCGGAAAGTAAAAGCAGTTGTTTGTTGTAAACTATTTTCTTTAAAAGCTCATAACGTCTCAGGAAGCCCAATTTCCAAGCAACTAATCCTGTTTTCTCTCCTGTCAAGGTGAAATTCGGAGAGCCGGCGGACCAAGACTCTCAGGAGCTCTTTGGGCTGATCTGTCAGTTTGTCCACGACTTCAAGGAGGCCCACGCTGAAGTGATATGAGTATAGAGAAACCGCTGAGACTGCAGCGATGCTTATTAAACAAACCAAAGAGAGGTCTGATTGTCTTAGTCACACTCCAGCGAGACGACTCCAAACGCTCTAACTTTCAATGCAGTGTTTGGTATAAGTAGACTGTGCTTGGATTTATATTTGTTCAACATGTTTGTATTCTTTTCCCGTGATGCTGCACAGATGTATTATAAAGGCCATTGTGAGTGATGTATTGTAAAGATGTACAGTATGTGTATAGCTCATGCACCTGGAGGATGACTCTGTGAAATATAAAACGGATCTATGTCACATTTATATTCGGTTTGATTTGGGATGAATTGATGTTTACTGATGTTTCCAGACGAATCAGGAATGCATTTTGATAATCCAGTGCTGTGTATGCCGAAGAGTGCTGCTAACACCCACAGCTGTCTGCTGGCGGGAGAACAAAACACACTTCCCTTCAGACGGGAGCTGTGGCTGGCGTACTCCGGCTGTGTGATTATTCCGAACATGCAATCTCTCTGTGATCGGGGACGTTCCCTGTCCCGATGATCCAGGAGGAGCTCCAAGGCCGCCTCTGATTTAGAAAAACGCATCTGCACTGTGGAATGATGAGAAAGACTAAATTCACCTTCAAAAAAGGCAGAAAGATACTCTGAGCTCGGTTTGGAACTGATTTATGTGCTGGACAGCTTTGTGTGTGTGACATTTAATCTGTTTTAACAACAACAACAACACTGATTCTTACTGTGCACTGTTGTATAATAAACTAGACCCCTTACTGAGCAGAGAAAGCTGCTCATTTTCTTGTAAAAGGGAGAAACTCCTCATTTAAATGAAACATCTGCAGTGGTAATTCATCAGAAGGAAACACATTGCCTTTAAATGTTTCCTTCACAGTGGTTTCTTTTTTTAATCAAAATTGGAGCTGAAATTAAAAGGAGATTAGTGGCCTAATTCATGGTTCCAGCTTCACAAATGTTAAGATTTCCTGCTTAATATTAATCAATTCGTTTTGAGGTATTCATTTGATGTAAAATCCAATCATTCAGACCATTTCAGAGTTAAATAGACCAATTTCTCCTCTATTTAGGGGGAGAGAGATGTCAACAGTGTATGTATGCCACATGCAAACAAATTGAAGGCTAAAGGGGCAGGGTCATCTTTAAGCAGCTGACCAATCACAACAGAGCCGGCCAGCTAACCAATCAGAGCAGACTGGGCTCTGGTTTCAGGCAGAGGGTGAAAAGAGGTGCTGCAGCACAGGCAGTATGAGAAAAATAAAGAGCTCTTTGAACATTAAAGCATGGAGACATGTCCCAGTAGAGGCATTAAATACTAATGTGAACCTGAAAATGAGCCGAATAGGTTCCTTTTTTTAGCGTGAGCTGTTGTGGCTGCTAGCTAGAGGCTAACCAAAGATGTAAAGGACTGAAATAATTCCTTAGTAAAAAGTAGATAGTAGAATGAAATGGTGGAGTTCATTAACCTGAACAGGGTGTAAGATTCCTCACCTGCATGTGCATGTGGGAGGGTTCCTATTTCCTCTTCATTCCTACCATTGCATTACAACATATCCAACCTGCCTCGTGGCTTCATGTAGCGGTCAAAAAATGTAGTCAGAGGGTCACCTCTTCAAAACCTGTGAATGCCCAGAGACATCCCTTTTAAAGGAAGGGGCTTAGAGTTACTGCAGATGTATTATTTTGTGTCATGTTGGAGTTTGTTGTGAGTGTACTGCCTGCGTAATTGGCAGCTGAGGGAAGAAAACAAGTTCACAAACACATCGCAACAGCTTCGATGTGCCTGCCTTATATTTTTATGCACAATGTTTTTCTGAACAATGGCTGGATCCATCGACTGTAGTATTGTCTATCATTGTCTGCAGTTCACCTCAGCTTTACAGAGAGTTCTTAGCATCTTTAGGCTTCTTGTTTGTTTACAATTTACTATTTTTGTTCCCCCGTCAACGCAGATTCAAGCAGGAGCAGACGGTTGTTTCCACCAAAAGAAATTCTGATAAACTCCCGTACAGGACTAGCTCTGCTCTAAAAAAAACAAACAGTCAGCAGCCAGCCAGTGGAAATAGTCGTGGTTTTAGCAGCTCAAAATTTTAATATTTTCCTCAGGATTTTGTGGAGACTTAATAGAGAAGGACGGATGGTGAATATTGGACTTACATTTATCAGATCGGCTGGAACAAGCCTCTGAATGAATGCTAATGTCGCTACGTGTCTGCTGCTTATTTAAATAGGCAAGCTGTCTCTGGCATGTCAACGTTAAGTGAGGATAATATGTTTATGTTTACAGCTTATTGTGATGCCCTCAAGAGGAAAAGAAATCAAGACTATTTCCACCCAGATTCTACGTAAACCTCCCCTCAAATAACAGGTTCAAATATCACAGTGGGGGAGAGCAACTTCCTCTGCCAGGGTGTGACAACACATATCTGAGATTGCCTCTAGCATTTAGCAGACTTTATTGCTTTGGAAAGTGGAAAATGCACAACTTTAGTTAAAAAAGTCCACACGATGACTTTGTAAAAACGAGTGTTTACCAAGATTACCAAAGCTGTCATTATGTGCTACAGGGCTTGTCGACGCTGCTCAGTGTGTAATACGCAGAGAACATACGACTCCTTTTGACCACTAATTAATTTCCTTAGAGACATGTGCTTTTTATCAACCCCCAGTGGAGGGTTTCTTTTCTTCCTCTTTCATTTGTCCTATTCAGGTGATAAAGCGCTCTGGGCCCCCCTATAGTCTGCATTAGTTTCAAAGCACATAATTGCTCGAGGAAGGAGGTAAAAACTAATTTCATTTGTTCACTATCTGATGATGAGTTTGAGCATTTTTAGAGATGCCGTCTCGCCTGGCAGCATCAAAGATTGCAGCACACAGAAAGCGATGAAAGGACTTTTTGCTTTAACTGATTTGCTAGTCATTTCTGAAATTTGCAGAATTTTGAATATTTTCAGAATTTCTCAGAGTTTTGAATATTTGGAGTATTGTTCAATAAATCATTAAATTAACTCAGATTTTTTTCTACCTGTTTTAATAGTATGTTTGAATATTTCCTCAGAATCAGAATCAGGTTTAATGTAGTACTGCAGGTAAACACAAACCAGCCTTGGTGTGCACGGTGCAGAGACACAGTTGCACACAGAACACACCTTCAGAAATGGATATACTAAACACCTACGTACAGTATCTGCTGCGGAGTACTCAGTTTAGTTAAAGTGGACGAGAGGCAGCTTTGTGTACAGATGTGGGGACTGCTGATACTGCGCTGACATAAATAACAACAATAGGTTCTGTTTTACTGCTGCTTTCTTTGTCTTTATGTTACTGGTTATTAGGGGTGAGGGAAATAATCGATACAGCATAGTATCGTGAGTTTGACCACTAATTAAATTCCTTAGAGAAGTGGAGGCTCTGGATTTCCTTTCTTCCTCTTTTATTTGTCCTATTCAGGTGATAAAGCGCTCTGGGCCCCCCTATAGTCTGCATTAGTTTCAAAGCAAATAATTGCTCGAGGAAGGAAGTAAAAACTAATTTCATTTGTTCACTATCTGATGACGAGTTTAAGCATTTTTAGAGATGTCGTCTCGCCTGGCAGCATCAAAGATTGCAGCACACAGAAAGGGATGAAAGGACTTTTTGCTTGTACTGATATTCTTGTCATTGAACTTCCACTCAGCGTGACACACGAGGGCTTGAGATAATTGATTTCGTGGACCATGGTGAAGTCGTTTAAGCTTAAGGAGCGCAAAGATCACGGCCGTCACCAACAATGAAGACAATGAGGTCATTTCCAACAATACTTTACAACATCGAGTCTGTGTCACTGTCCTTGTTTTTTACACCAAGGACACTGACTACAGACAACACAAAGAGAGCTGTGGTATTACCTCAAATTAGAGCTTTTGATAATCGTTTCCAAGAGAATTTAAAAAAGGCCATGAGTGTCTTGACTTTGGAGGTCCTGTTTGTGCAGCCGCTGCCTCGGGCCCTCCAAAGGGTTTTGTAGTGTCTCTGCAGCACTTATATTCTCACAACCAATTTATGCATCATCATTACCCTCCATTCTTGCCACAGTGGTTTTGTGCTGCACTTACAATACAGTATACTTCAATACTGAATCAATGACACAGATATTTCCAGGATTTATCCATTTTCTAGCTATATTTGCTTTTTAGCTTTCTTGCTTGAAGTAAGATTAATGCCACTCTTGATAGTATGCTGTATGTGCCACAATCAGTGTAAATAACGCAGGTATTTCCTTTTAAATGAATCTGTAACACACATTTATAACTTACAGCTTTCAGGAATGAAGTATGTTATGTGGTACTCAAATATAGTGTTGTGTTGAGCTTTAAAGCGGTCTTTGACCTCCAGAGCAATTTCATCCTATTACTGCTCCAGTTAATATAAAAACAAAAAGGCATATACTTTACATACAGCTTTCCTTTTTCAAGTATGTTGATTCAACGCTCACCTCCAGTCTAAAATCTATGACTCACTTTATTAATTAAGGGTACTAACTAAACCTGCTTCTTGTTTATGAATAATACGGGCTGAAGGTGAAGGGTTATGATATCCAACTTTTTAAGGGATTTACAGACCCGTAAAATAAAGTCCCAAAACCTCCAAGTTCATGTCAATTATTTTCTTGAAAATAAAACACTAATATAATTCATGAGACCTTGCAAAAACCTCTCTATCGCCGAATGCTTTTTAGGAATGAATCTTAGAAGGTTGTGTAGACTAAGCTTAACCAACGGCATGGATATTTCAGCAATTGGAGGAATATAAAACCTTTGGATTTTGTATATATGTTCCTTCCGTTTGGAGGAATTAAAATAATGTATCTTAGGAAAAAACCTTTAAATATGTTTTAAAATGTGTGAAAATTAGGGAACCTATTCTTCAAAATCAAGAGAACTTTTACATGTATTATTTTAATTACTGTTAAAACATTCGGCAACAGCTATTCCCATTAATACATATCACAAACTTTCCTTAGGGTTTATTGGAGGTTCAGAACACATTTAAACCCAATTCTGTTTTAAAAAATGGTAAGAATTCACAATACTATATATTAAAACAAAACCATAGCTTGGATAGGGATAGGATTTTGCAATTTCCCATGTATTAAAAATACGTTTTCACAAGTAACCTTGACATAACTAAGATGTCTCTGGGGGAGTCTGCAAGAAACAGGTGCAGAGGAGAAGAAGTAGAAGTAGCAGAGAGTAAGAATATCCCGTTAAAGTACAAGTCCTCCACTCATTATGCAGATTGATCCATTTCAAGTTTGGTGATAATTATTGATCATTAAAGTGTTATCAAAGCTGGTAAAGGCGCGGCTAATTTTAATGTGTGAATTTACTCCAGGTGTAACTAAAGTCTGATTGAAGTGTTGATTACAGTTCACGTCATTAATCCAAATCTGCCTAGCAACTAAAGGTATTAAATAAATGTAGTGCATTAGATTAGATAGATAGGATTTCAGTTTACCTCTGAATTGTACTGGAGAACAAGTACAAGTAGCACATAATGGAAATACTAAAGTAAAGTACAAGTATCTCAAAATGGTTCTTAAGTAAAGTACTTGAGAAAATGTACTCAGTCACTTCCCACCGCTGAACAGGTGCAGCTAACGTATCCTAGCAACAACATATGACTACGGTTAGTTAGGTACGTTATGCTAGTTTAGTTTAGCTTAAACATTTTACTCACCGGGATGTTTCAGAAAGGTTGCTGAATCCCCTCGGCCAATGCTCGTTTCTGTTGTCCTCCATACTGCCAGGTTTCACGTAAAACTCCATCACGTCTTTTCTTGTTTACTTTTCACTGTAGTGTCAAATGTGCTACCTACATGGGGGCGGGACTTCACGTAGTTCCACCAACAGGTGACGTTCACTCCGCCTTCTAACCAATCAGAGGTGGTGGAATGTTTACTCACGTTGGCTACTGTTCTGGGAGGGGGTTACACATTTGAGGAATTCGCATTTACATCTCATCGGGGAATATTGTACTTTTTTTTTTACTCCATTACCTTTATCTCACAGCTACAGTTAGTATACTAGTTAAGTTGTATCACCAAATGTAGTGAGTGTCATTGTGTGTGATAAATTGAAGGGTGAAGGGTTGGGGAAAGTATATTTATTCCAATTTAAATATGTTGAACCCAGGTTGGATTGGTTGGAAAATACATTGTCTCAAAGCTGAAAACATGTCTGTCTTTGAGCTAATACATGGTTTTCATGAGACTGCTAAGCTGTAAACTTATGATGAATTTACAGAATATGATATTGCTGATTAAATTACCAAATAGTATTAAAATTAGTTCAATCTTGCACCTGCAAATGATTGAATAACAAGCTGTTGTTAAACACATGCTCTCATCATGTTTTTGTTTTTAACATTTAAAAGTTTAACCATTTTCCTCACATCATGAGCTGGCATGGGCTGCTTTTTTTTTTTTGTTGCTCTGGGTTCAGATCCCTTTTGGTTGTCAGCTGTTTAAAACTCAACAATATTATCCCTTTCAACAGAGTAACCTATAATGACTTGTTGTTCAGCTACAAAGATCAAAAAGCTGCATTCATAAGCATGGATTTAATGAGAAAAGCCAATGAATCCCAGACACCAAATGCGCTTTTCAGGATTCAGGCTTATTTCAGTTTAATAACACAAAGCACACCATACCATAATTACCACTTCTGAGGTCTGTCTACCTTTAATTTTGCACACTTTATATTTATTTCCAAACGAACCTCAAGAGCATTTCACTTTTGGTGCTTGTTTATGTGACAATCAAACCTTTGCATTATTTTATGAATAGCTCCCAACACACTATGATGTAAGCAGAAGAAGGAAGTCATTGTGTGTGAGTATTTATGTAAGAAATTGAAGACATACATACAAACATATACAGTACAGACGTCACTGTCAGTAGAAGAAATCCCATCAGCAGATGAATGTTGGGTCAATTTGCAGCTGAAAGTTAACCTTGAGTTATGATTTCAAAGAATTTGTATCATGCCTATTTTTTGAGGTTATGAATTTACCTTGAAGTTCAACATGTTTTGTGAGTGTTCAACCAATTGAGAAACCCACTGTGGTGATGTGCACATATATATAATAACAACAACAACAACAACAACAACAACAATAATAATAATAATATATATAACTACTATTATTAGTAGTATTATATAAAAACCAATAATTATATATAAAAATAATATAAAAACGATAATATATTTTAAATAAATATAAAAATAATCATAATAATATAAAATTATATATATATATATAATTGATTTTTAAAAAATGATAGTATAAAAATAATAATACAAAAATAATAATATTAAAACTATAATAATAATAATAATAATAATAATAATACATAATACATAATCATAATAAAACAAAGGGCTTTACTCAGACATTAAAAACTAGAGAAATTAAAGCAAGATATGAGTGACTATAAAAAGGATAAAAAGTACAAGAGGACACTTTGATTAAATGCAGTATAAGGTGGCAAACAAATGCATTCTACAGTGGTTAGAGCTTAGAAATAACATCATCAATGACATTAAAATCTACATCATATTTATTATCATATAGCATCAAATACATTATGAAATTCATTAATTTGAATATAAGTTTGTTTCATACGTTTTTGTTTTTTTTTCTGGCTGAAAACGGTTTCCCCTCACTGACTTCTGTTGAGCACCACAGGAATGTGCAGCTGTAAATTAAACCTGAAACATTTTCTGCCCACCTGTGCAATGAGATTATGATGAGTCACTGCATAACCTGCAGCCACAGTGGACAGGAAGCTGTGGTGGAAAACACTCAAACTCTTGCTCGAGGGCATTTTCAGTTCTATACCTCTACATTACAGTCAGGAAAACCATTAAAAATATATCTGGAGATAATTATTTTGTGGATGTGCTGCATCCGAGAAAAAAAGACAGTTAGAAATGAATATCCCGTGAATCATATCCGGTCTGAACACCAACATTTAATGAGTCTACACCCAAATTGGAAGTTTTAAAGGATAAATATAGGCTTTTATGGAATTACGCATAGCCAGTTAATGACAACTTCTACATGTGCGTGCGTAAAGTGGATGGCTATGCGCGCACACACGCATCACATCACTGCGGGGAACAGCTGCCTGTCAGACGCGTTATTCGGAGAGGGACTGAGGGCTATGGACGATTTATCGACACATTCCCCTCTCACACTGGAGCAGCCTTCTCAAAAACATTTCTCTACTTTTGTCACTAGCTTTAAATAAAGTCTACCTATTTAAAAAAATGAGACGTATAGACAACAATCGGTGATTTTTGATTCCATTTTTTCTGCAAAAGAAGTCTAAGAGTTATTATTTTTTGTCTCATTTGGATATGGCACACATTTGGATCCAATAGGAGAATTTCACAGCGTCAGACGCGTCTGCGGCGGGGGAAACCAGGCGGTGGGACTCGGAACTTTGCGTGGCACAGGAGACGCTCTCTTTTTTTCGGGATCAGGCGCAGAGGGAGCCATGGTGAACTATTTCATACTGGTGCTCAGCTGGACTGTGCTCTCTGAGGTGGCCAGAGCTCAGAATGACACGGAGCCTATCGTCCTGGAGGGGAAATGCCTCGTGGTGTGCGACTCTAACCCCACCGCGGACTGGAAGGCTTCGTCCTCTCCGCTTGGCATCTCTGTGCGCGCCGCCAACTCCAAGGTGGCTTTCTCTGCAGTCCGGAGCAACAACCACGAGCCGTCGGAGATGAGCAACAAAACCAGAATTATCTACTTCGACCAGGTCAGGACGATTTTATGAATATAATGTCAGAAAGTGCTTCTTAATTGTGGGGGTATACACTGCATTCAACATTTCAACGTGACACCAAATGTCAATTTCTCCCCCCCAAAAATAATAATATATATATATTTTTTTAAATGGATAAATAAATCAATAAAATACAAAAATAAAGTAAAACAAAAGTATTCATAAAATAAATGAAACACTGATAATAAATGCATAATTTAACGAACAGCAAGATTGATGTTGAAAAATGGCAGATAATATTGCATCCCCAATATCCCCCCACAAACCCAACTTCCCTAAAATTTACCATCTGTCCAAACCATTTTTCTTGTCTCCTGTTTTTTTTTGTCCTAAACCTTCATCCTTGAGCACAGTTTTGATTCATGCTGATGTAAGTGGCATATCTGCACCCCAGAGTTTGGTTTTAGGCTACTTGTAGTTTGCATGTTTGATAGTGACTGGATTATGTTGGAGAGCTGGCATCCTGCAGAGCCAGCACACACACACACACACACACACACACACACACACACACACACACACACACACACACACACACACACACACACACACACACACACACACACACACACACACACACACACACACACACACACACACACACACACACACACGATTTCACAGCATCACCTACAACCCTCCCTGCTCCCTCCCTCCCTCCCTCAAAAAATCAAGGCAGCACAACCAACAAGAATGTGGTTAGTCACACAGCGGTGGGCAGAGTACAATATCACTGCCTGATCCCCTGCCCTCTCATTTGTAGCCTAATAATATCTTGTGCTGTCGACACACTGCAAGTCATCTGATTGGTGCGGATCATTCTGTTGCTATGAAAGCAGCACCTGTAAAGGTTTAGGCTGCGGTGGTGACTTTAACAGGTGTGCTTCAGATGTACAGGTAGGGGAGTTCCTGCTGCCTCCATCAATCAGGACCCAAAGTAGTTCCTTTAAATTCTGTATGTCATCCAGGTGCTTAAACCCTTTTAGAGACACTCAGACAGCGTTTAATGCATACTGACTGACATTTTCCGAGTGGTTTTTCAAGCAAAAGTAAGAAACATTTATGTATTAAATATATTATAACACTCTAATATTCACATGAAAAAGCAGTAATCCAATAGCTTCTAAATCTTCCCAGGCTCTGTCTCCTCAGTGTCAAGTGTGGAAGAGAAATCCTCTCCTTGCACCAAACTGGAACGTTTGTATTAAATAATGTCATTGAGCATAATTTAGATTTTTTTGGTGTGAGTAAGTAGGAAAGTTGAAAGCGGGGTTTTGATCCATTGAGAAGAAAAATTGAATATCATTTGAAGTGTGTTGCATTCAGTGAGTGTGTGAGCAGCCTTGTGAAACCTGTGTGCATGAAGAAATTTAATCCTAAAGCCTCTTTTGATGAAACCCTTTGCTGAAGTGCGGGCTATATAAACACCTTTGTCATAATGTTTGATTTCCTCCTCTCTCTTCCTCATAGGTCCTGGTGAATATAGGAAACTACTTCACATTCGAGTCAGTATTTTTGTCCCCAAGAAAAGGAATCTACAGTTTTAACTTCCATGTTATCAAAGTGTACCAGAGCCAAACTATACAGGTAAAACATTTGTATTTGCTCACAAATATATGTTTGTTTACTTTGCTAACCGGTTTTAGCATTAAAGAGGGATGAAATGTATTTTTTATGGAATTCTTTGGTGTGTTTGGGGGTGGGTTAAACCTTACGTTCAATTTCAAAATAAAGTAAAGACCCCTACAAAAATTCAGGCCCAATCATACATCAACTTGCAGGTGCAAAAAGGATAGTGATTTCTTTCCAAAAGAGAAAAATAAACAATAAAATCCCTGCAGAAAAAGACAAATATGCAATTTCCTCCATCCCTTGTACTTCACATACAATCCTTAATATTGACTTTTTGTCTCATTGATAAAACCTTTGTATTTAAAAAACACAAAAGGACCTGAAACCCCTAATTTCTATCTGATATACCTTAAAGATGATATTATTCTGCTCATTTTCAGGTCCTTATTAGTATTTAATGCCTCTACTGAGAAATGTCTCCATGGATTAATGTTTAAAAAGCTCTTTATTTTTCTCATACTGCCTGTGCTGCAGAGTCCAGTCTGCTCTGATTGGTGAGCTGGCCGGCTCTGCTGTGATTGGTCAACGGCTTAGAGATGTCCCAACCAGTAGCCTATCATGTACAGTGTGTTAGAGCGCTAGCCAATAGAAGGGTGGGTGATTTAGCCTTCGCAGACCATGTACATGCACACACACCTACAAAACACACTACAGGAAAGGGAAAACCCCCAGAAAGCGTTATAGGGAACCTTTAAAGGTATAAGTTCTAATTAGTAGCGACATGGTGAGTTTTAAATAAGAGGTTAAGATGTTATAAATAAGACGTAAACTGTGCCAGAACATATATTTTAAACTATTCAGTATCTTAAAGTTTGAACTGTTATTTCTGTTATCCAGGTGAACCTGATGTTGAATGGGAAACCAGTCATCTCTGCCTTTGCGGGTGACAAAGATGTAACTCGCGAGGCGGCCACCAATGGAGTTCTGCTTTATCTAGAAAAAGAGGACAAAGTCTACTTAAAGCTGGAGAAGGGAAACCTCGTTGGTGGATGGCAGTACTCAACATTTTCTGGCTTTCTTGTGTTCCCGCTGTGAGAAAAAAAAGCAAAGGAAAGAAGATTGTAAGCTTCCTGACTTCTTCATAAAGTGTGGTCACTGTATAATCAAAACATTGCTGCTCCATCTTGCCAAAATGTTGAAAGGTGATAGATGGGAAAGGATCAAAACAGAGAGAAGATTTGGAAATCATTCACGTCCCCTGGATGTGAGTTCCCGTCCAGATGAAAGAGACTCGATGAGCTATTCAATGTTTCTGCCAATCAAGCATCCTCAGAGAGGAAGACTCACAAATCTAAAAAGTACTTTTCATAGTTCAACGTGGCAACTGTTGCATTCAAGTACATCTGCGTTCTGGGTGTAAACTGTATATGCTTGTGTTACTTGTGTGACGAATCATCAAAGTATTCACATTGTATGTATCTTTTTTTTTGGGGGGGGGGGTATCTACTCTGGAGCTAATTGATCCAGGTGAAGCGATGATGGTGGCGACAGCTTGATGGAACACGTTCATTTGAATTTGCTTTAAAAAGAATGATTAATGGATTACTTAGTAGGCCTACTGGGTACAAAAGCACAACTACAGAGATTAAAACCCTGAGGTGCCACAAAAGGCTACAAAGACACTCAAAGAGACATGAAACAAACTTAAAATCACACAAAAACCAATACAAAAATACCACAGAGAGACTCAAAACCACCAGAACGACTCATGATTAAGGTCTGCTTTTATTGTGGTTTTTGCTCACTCAACAGTCTTTGCACAGAAGCTCCCATTATATGCTAAAAGCTCCATTATCAGAGTCCAAATTCCATATTTTTAAGAATCACTGCTGTAACTGATAATTGGCTTTTGGTGAATAATGAATGAAGGTTGTTTGTTTACTTTACTAGTCAACCTAGTCCCCCAGAAATCACATTCATATTATATCAATTTCATTTTGCAAAGATGCTTCAAGGGGATTATTATCAGTGGCAATGTTATGTTCAATGACTGTTTTTGTAATGGATTGTAAATCTGGAGACTTGAGTTAGCATCCTGATCCCACGTATGGTAAGCTTTAAACAACAAAAGCTGCTGTAATCAATATTTACATCATAACAATTGATCAATGGATGTGAAATGTGTTGCTTCATAATGATCCCATAGGGAATAATCACCAACACTCTAGTTCCCTTTAGATATTTGGAATATTTTGGTTTTACGGCTCATAATTTTAGTATTTTGGTTCAGTCTTTCTGCTTTAATGAGCACTGTTTCCAGCCGGCAGATATGTTTCTACCTTAAAGGATATATAATCTCACTAAATGCAAATCTTTTAGCTGCCTCAAAGCACAAAGACGAAGTTAGGAACTAGCTGGTGAAAATACTCTGGCATACTGCTGCAAAAACAGCTGGATATTTTCCAAAAGTTGAAACCAAAACTAAAATATTGACCTAAAATTCAGGAACAGACACGACTCCAAAAATGTTTTCATACTGCTTCATATCTGATGTGCAAACTAACAAATGTGTGCTAACAAAACGAGCCACATTAACAGAACAATAGGTCAGTGTCAGGTTGTTTCTGCTGCCCCCATGTGCCCAACCCAGGTCATTGCAGGTCGAGGATTCGGCGCATTTTCATTTAAGCAATACCGCCATCTTTCCCTGACCTTAACCAAACGTGAGTGCCTAATCGTAACCATAGAAAGTGGTACTCCTGCTTCAGTTTCTACAGTAAAAGTGCATTTTGTTGGGAAAGCAAATAAAAATGATGCCATTGAAGAGTTTGTCGTTGATACTTAAAAAAAAAATATTGTCATTATATGGATAAAAATACATTTCCCCAAAATGTATCTGCTGTTGAGAACTAGTAAAGGAAACTTCTACCTGTCTATTTGTAATAAACCATGAGTCAACTTGTGGTTTATGGGTGTTAATAAAGTTTAATGGAGCTCTAAGGACCTTAATTAGTTGACATGCAGATAATAAATAGGTTCCCGTCACTGCCAGTGAGCATAAACAGCTTCCACTGGGTAGCCTGAATAAATGATGAATTAATAAACCCCTTAATAGCTGCTCTTGAGCTCAACGTGTGCTTACTCTGCATTTCCCTTCATGTCTACAGTGGAGTCTGCCTTTCTGCAGTGTGTGATGCTGGTGTAGCCTGGTAATACCAGCCTGTTTGCATACAGTCTGGAACAGCGTCATTGGATTTGGATTACTGCAACACACTGACAGTTTAACATCATTGGAGTTCCCTTAACCAATCACTAACGTTTGGTAATGCCGTATGTTATGCGCCGAAGGGCAGGCTCTCACCTGACGCTTCCTACTTCCGCTTTCACAGTAGTAGACAAATCGCTACCTGCGAGCGTGGCTGTCAACGAGATGTGTCGATGTTGTCGATGTAACCTGAGGATTCAGGGGACAATTCGTAACTCGAAGCAATTATTTGGGAAAAAAGGAAGAAATCCTTCAAGAGTTGAAACAACCGAGCGGATAGCTAGTAGCGTCTCTTCCTCCGTCGCCATTGTTGAACTACAGACTACAATTCAAACTCGGGCACCAACTTCGACGTAATCGCTCTCAACCCCTCCCCCTGTTCGCCGATTGGACCGATAGAATTCGGAGTTCCAGTAATCGTTCGTTATGAGTTCTTGCCCAGTCTCACTTACAGAGGCAAAATGAAATTGGGCGGAAGTACGTAGGCTG
The DNA here is from genome assembly GCF_036324505.1 of Eleginops maclovinus. Lineage (NCBI taxonomy): Eukaryota > Metazoa > Chordata > Actinopteri > Perciformes > Eleginopidae > Eleginops > Eleginops maclovinus. The sequence continues at coordinate 24,115,645 of NC_086349.1, read as the reverse complement.
GTATAGCCAGGCTAATGCAGGTGCACCACTGCTGGTAAAATCTAGCTTGCAGTTTGCGGAGGAGCTTATTCAAATGGTCATGTCACCCTGAAGTGATCATCTGCACCCTCGTTTACGTTTGCTGATCAAATGTATGTCATTTTCTAACATTTTTTGTTAGTCAGTGGGTGAATGTCATCCCTGGCATCAATGACATTTCCTTCTAGTAGCCGAGAAAAATGTTTGATGAAGGTTATTTTTCAGTTTCCTTTGAATAAAGAGGCAGAGGAAGGAATAAGTGTGCAGCTCAAAAGGCTCTCTGAAGTTTTACAGTCGTATCCATATTTATAAAGATCAAGGAAATGTACTCTGTGATGTAAAAGTGCAAACATATTCACTGACAGAACTGAAGGTACAAGAATGGTGACACTTATTAAATCACCCTGCTATTTTTTATGGAACCATTTATTTTTATCTCGCTGAACTGAAACGATCTCTATTTTTTACTTTCCGTTTGAGTCGCGTTGTTTTACTACATGTTGAGCGAGGAAGCTGGACTGATGTTTCAAAAGGTTATTCAATTATTGCTTAACTTAAATGATGCCGATGTAAATCCAAGGGTTAAAAGGTTTTACTGTGATCATTAAATGTTCTAATAACTCATGTACTGAAGAAATATGGTGACACATGATTAATAAAAACCGTGATTTTTATAAAGTATGGTTTTCAAAGGATTTAAAAAAGTTTCATTGCCAGTCATCATTTTACCAGAACATTTTACATTTCTTATTTGGCAACTCAGAGCTCCTGCTGCTGTTTTTGGATGGACCATCTTTTACTTGTCTGGTAGCACCAATTAGCTGAATTTCGGTTAGTTAACGAGTGAAAAACAAAACACACAAACATGTATGAAATAGCATATCTTGTGAATAGTTTTAAGATGAATTAATATATTCACCATCTAAGAACAAAACATTTGATTAATGATCATTTAAATCCTTAAAATGCTTCATGTGGTTTTCCCTTTCCTGTAGTGCGTTATATAGGTTTTTGTGCATTGTACGTGATAGGCTAAGGGGCGGGACATCTCTAAGCGGTTGACCAATCACAACAGAGCCAGCCAGCTAAGCAATCAGAGCAGACTGGGCTCTGGTTTCAGACAGAGGGTAAAAAGAGGTGCTACGTGAAGAATAAAGAGCTTTCTGAACATTAAAGCATGGAGACATGTCCCAGTGGAGACACAAAATACAAATATGAACCTGGAAATTAGCAGAGTAGAGGCATATAAAATGAATAAGCATCTATAGGCACTCCATATAAGGTATATAAGGTTGTTGCACAAGTAGACTCTATTTTCAAAGCCTCACTTTTAATGTTGCAGACGAGGTCTTCTGATGTGATGGTAGAACTCCAATTTTACAGCAACATCAAAAGGTTGAAACACAGCCAGGTTCTGTTGTGTGTTTTTTTGATTTGTCTCCTTGTTCTTTGTCTTCTTTGATTGTGTTTGTATAATCTTTCATAATTGGAATGGAAAAATGTTGTGGAAGGTAGAGAGGCTGTGACGACAGATTGGGATGGTTGAGGATTCAGATGGTGCCGCTGAACACAACAACCTCTCCTTGGTACAGTTTCATTTGTGACAGGATAACTCAGAACATATCGCTGCTGGAAACAAATTGCTTTACATTTGCATACAACATACCCTTTTGTGTCTTGTGATACATTGAGTATTTATTTCTTTGAAGGTACTACACACATTATATAATCTTGTGTGTGTGTGTTCAGTTTGGCTGTCAGAAAAGAAAGGATTTTCCTCTTTCTGTTTTTTTTTGCTCTCTAATTTCTGCCTCCTTTCAAATCAAGCTACAATAAGTCAAGGTGGGGCTCTGAAAAATGTCCTCAATCATTGCATTAAATTGAATTTAGTGAGTGAGTCCTCCAGCTCAGCCATTGTGGAAACAGAAGCAGTCCACATTACAGAGTACAAAGAGCCTTAAGAATCAGCTGAGAGTTGTTTATGAGTGTTTCCTTTGAGCAGGGTTCTCCTCTTGGAGAGGACGTGATGTTGTATTTCAAATGCACAGGATGGTGTAAATAAAAAGTGAACCGTAGATGTTTACAGTTGTTTGTTGTGATTCCTATGGACATTTACTTTTGAACGTACAATAATTATTTCAATGGAAATCATCAAAAGCATTGTTTTACTTATCACAAAAAAGAAGGCTCAAAATCATTCTTAGTCTGATGGGAAATTCAAAGCTACAGAGGACAATTAGGGTAAGGTGTGATTTTTTTTTTGGGGGGGGGGGGGGGGGTCTGACCAAAAGATCAGAATTCTGACTTTTTTTCTCAGAACTCCCAAAATAAAATCACATTTGGTAAGATCCCCCATAAAAATCAGTGCCTAATCGTCTTCCGTACAAAGAGGCTGAACTGATGATATATAACACGGACAACTGATGGTCATTTATGAAATTCTATCATCACTATAAAAACGAAAAGGCAAGTTTATTTATGTAGCTCCTTTCAACAGAAGGCACCAAATCAAATTCCTTGAATGTGTAAACATACCGGGCAATAAACCTGACTCTGATCCAGGTGGACGAAGTATTCAGATCTTTTACTTGAATAAAAGTATCAGTACTACAGTGTGAAAGTACTCAGTTACAAGTGAAAGTCCTGCATTCAAGTGAAAGTACAAAATTATTACCATTCAAACATCTACTTCAATGTTGTGTCTCGGTAGCTTGAATTCCCCTCCTTGGTTGTCCCTCCCCTTGACCTGATTAACTGCCCCGCCCTTATTGTTTACACCTGTGTTCACCTTGTATATTTAAGCTGTGTTCGTCTCTGTGCCCAGTGCCAGATCGTTTTGAGTTGTCACCACGCTAGTGTGCGTTATGCTTTGACTTTTGGGACTATGGAATATTACCTCTAGTAAAAACCTTCTTTGGAAACTCTTTTTGTGTCGAGTCGTGCCTTTGGGTTGTATCGTTTTATTGTGCCCCAGACGTAACATTCAAGTAACAAAAGTAAAACTACTCATGCAGTTTGATCCATTTCAGAAAAATGCATGATATGTTATTGTATCATTACCATAACTGCATTAAGGTGTTCATCTCTTTAATGTTGCAGCAGCAAAGGAGGTGTTTGTTTTAATGACTTCATAAACCTTTGGGTAGCTTCGCCTAAAATAACATGTCATAATGTATTCCTTTATTACTTCTACTACTGCTGTAAAATAAATGTAACGTACAACATCTCCTACCACATCTAAAGGAGCAAAGGTATAAATTAACTCAAATGCTAACTGGAGTAAATATATTTAAGCTCTTTCCACCACTGAAACAAACTTTGCTTCAATATTAGTACAGAAATAATACAACACCTACTTCTAATTGAATCATACCATGATGAATAATCAGTCACGTGGATTAGTGCAGGATTAACATCCATTAACAACTAATATTTAGAATAAAAACACATGCAATCCGTGTCACTAGTGGTTTCATGGCGCCTTTAATGGATAAACAGAGATTTCTAGTGATGTTTTATCTAAAATGTTGGATCTTTTTGGGATTAAAAAGGCAGTAAATGTGTTGGATCCTGATGTGTGTGTTGTATCTTGAAAAAGCAATAATACCCTCTGTTAATGAATCTGATCCTAAAATCATTTGCTGGCAGATTATCTGGCGCCGGAGCGTGATTTGTTCCCGTGTGTGTTCACGCTGTCAGACCGACTGTTTACGAGATAAGGAAGAAACAGAGAGAAAGTCATTTTAAGTAAAGTGCGTATCTCTCGACACTACATGAATTTCATTAGAGAACAAACACAAGGTCATCCTGAAGACATTACACTCTGTGGTTTTATGGGCGAGTAGCTGCTGGAGAAAAAAGAAACTGCTGCAGGAAAGAGGATTTTATGGACGAGTTCCTACAGTCCTCATAGCTTTATGATGGCCACGTTGAATTTCAAACTTAAATCTGACCTTTGTAGTGGCATTTCAGAGGAGAATATCAAAGCCTATTTGAATATATTTTCTCTAAACAGTGAAGCACTGATTGTTCCCGGCACTTGGTTTGAGATATTCAGAGCACTGTTCAATTTGACGGCATCTGGCGGGACGGGAACCCCTGAACTGAATTATATTTCTGCTTTAATCCAGGAAAAACAGAAAACAAGAGCCTCCTCTACACATACAAATCAATCATTCAAGGTCCCCACAATGACGACTGTTCTCTCAAACCCCTTGATATGTGTGTATACTACATATGCCAAGACAGTGTCAGTTTATTTTCTGTATAGCTACGTCTTAAAGCGGCCCTATTATGCTTTTTGGCTGTTTTCCCTTTCCTATAGTGCGTTATATAGGTTTGTGTGCACGTAAATGGTCTCCAAAGGTTAAAATCCTCCCACCAGAGGGAGTTTCTCTCCCACACAATCCCACCCCTGCCTGAAACACCTCCATTGGACTCCTTTGTTAATTCTGTTACATAGTGACATCACTATGAAACACTTTTCTATTGGCTAGTGTAAATATGCAGCAGTGTAATATGTCTTTGTAATTTATTTTATTATAAATCACAACAATTCTGTGTTCTGTATATACCAAAAGTTCATTCCTGACTTGTTAGGCCTCATATCCCTGGGCGGAACATCTGAAATTCAGTCCCTGTACCCAAACGATTTGAGGGGACTTCACCTCTTGATATTGTGTCCCTCACGTTTTCCTCGTCCCTTTTGTAAACGAGTTTCACGGGAGAGGTAAGCTTATCCTTCCTCAACACAAAGCAGACATCGCTAGTCAGAATCAGAATCAAAATCAGAAGTATTTATCCCAAACTGGGACATTTTGGGGTTGCAGCAGCGAAATACAAAGGGAAGCAAAACAAATACAAATAATTAGAACTAAAAACTAAAGGGAAAATAAAAAAGAATGAAACTGAAACTGAAATATGCAAATGTACAAAAAGGCAATAATGATATAGTGTAAATGTACAATGTTAAGTGTGAAGGAGTGCATGTTAAGTCGACACCGGCTACCCTAACGCTCCAACACATTCTACATAATAGGCTAAGGGGCGGGACATCTGTAAGAGGTTGACCAATCACAACAGAGCTGGCCAGCTAACCAATCAGAGCAGACTGGGCTCTGGTTTCAGACAGAGGGTGAAAAGAGGTGCTGCAGCACAGGCAGTATGAGAAAAATAAAGAGCTTTTTGAACATTAAAACATGGAGACATGTCCCAGGAGAGGCACTAAATACACATTTTAACCTGAAGATAAGCAGAATATATCCTCTTTAGACTGTGGCAGTTCACTTTCTGTCTTTTGAAACAACTGAATAAAATAAGGACAATGCCGACTGTTGTTCAAAAAGTGTTAATTCCTCATAATCCTCTCCTCTGTATGCCTGCAGGTGCAAGTCTGGGCTTGAATAAGTTAACATCTTAGCAGATAACACAGCTACGTGCTTAAGGTAACCAAAGAGGAAGTTGCATGCCTCTTGACTCGGATCTGAATTTTCCCATTCTCCCTGAATATTTTTTGCAGATGGACAAAATAGCAATACTTTTTATGATATGGGGAAATAGAAACATACTTTCTGCTCTGCAATAAACACTACTATTTGTGAGGCTCATATAATGCAGTTTGTCCGAGGCTGTTTGTGATGCATTTGATTACGAAGGTGTTCCTGTTAATATGTCCATCTGTCAATCTCCCCGCCCGTCTCAAAGAAAGCATTTGGAGCATAACAGAATTGACCTGTTTTCAAATAAACAAGCACAGCAGTCTCTCTGTGTGATAAACGCAGGGCTGCTTGTTAGCGAAGGGAGCCGGGCCAATTGTGAATTTTGAAGCCTTTGATTTCCTCCTTAGTGGAGTTAAGACGCGCCGCTACACAGCTGCTGCTGCTGCTGCTGCTGCTGCTGCTTCAACCTGCAGGATAACTCACTGGAAGACTCTGGAGGATAATCATGATAACTGAACCTTAAACTTTACATAGGTGCACGTTCATGTGTAGTCATAATTAACTTGTCGTCTTGTAAAGCCGTTAATAAAAAATGGCATTTAACAATGAGTTGTACAGAATATCAACTAGATAATTATAACCCTTCAGCTCTGATTCATTTTGGATTTCGGGACAACGATTCAAGTATTTTTGTTCACTCTCACCGCTTTCATCAGTGTTGTTTTCGGCTGCAAAGACTCAATGCACTGACAGACAAAGAAAGCAACAAGCTAATGAAGCATATACAAGCTAAAGAGCCAGATATTTTCCACTGGTTGAGACCAAAAACGGATATTTAATTTAATTCACGAGGTGTGCCGAGACTAAATGAATGCTAATGTTGCTAATATCTGCTAGATGTGCAAATAGGTAACTGTTAGCTCTAAAAGTTAGCCATATGACCCTAAAAGGAAATGATATGCTAGGTTTGCAGCTTGCCTTGCTGCCCACAAGTCGCCGAAACTATTCAAGTTCAAGATATTAAAGAAATACACAGCCTGGCCAAAAAAGAGGTCACAACCCTGTGGGGGGCAGTGCTATGATCTGGGGGTGCTGCAGTTGGTCTGGTCTAAGTTCAGCAGTGTGCCCAAAGAATGAGGTCAGCTGACTCCCTGAATATACTGAAGGACCAGGTTATTCCATCAATGGATTCTTTCTTCCCTGATGGCACGGGCATGGTCCAAGAGGACAATGCCAGGATCCATCAGGCTCAAATTGTGAAAGAGTGGTTCAGGGAGCATGAGACCTCATTTTCACACATGGATCGGCCCCCACAGAGTCCAGACCTGAACCCGATGGAGAATCTTTGGGATGTGCTGGAGAAGACTTTGCGCAGTGGTCTGAATCTCCCGTCATCAAGACAAGATGTTGGAGAACATTTAATGCAAGACAGAAATAAATGTTGTGACGTTGCAGAAGCTCGTGGAAACGATGCCACAGCGAATGTAATCAAAGCTAAAGGCGGTCCAACGAATATTAGAGTGTGTGACCTTTTTTTTTGGCCAGGCCGTGTATCTCAAACAAAAACTAGAGACTAAATCTTTTGAAGACTGATCATAGGGTTTCAAATCAAACAAAAGATTGTTTAATGCAGTAATCAAAGTCCGTCCTCTGTGGGCTTTGCTATGTGTTTTTGTACTTTATTCCTGGAGCTTCAGGGGATATTCTAAGCACAGACAACATGATTCAATTCTGTGTTAATTACACAGTTCCCTTGATCGTTGGATTCAGTTTAGAGGAATTAACTGCATAGTTTCCACTTGTATACAAACTGCAAACAAGATGGTACTCTATGCTCATGGGGATTCTCTTTCAGGGCGTTTATAATCAAAACATTTGACAATGTTTCCTTTTTTATCACAATTCTTATCATATCTGCTAAACTTGGCTTTAATACCGGTGCATTATACATCAGCCAGATCAAAGCACTGGCCATTAAATAATAACATGTTTTGCTTTCTCTGAAATCCAGATAAGAAATGCATGAAAGCATGACTCAACGTCTTCTGGGTTTCAAACTATTTAATGAGCATTAAACTGTGCGGCTGTGAGATTCATACTTCCATGCTGTGCGCAGAATATGTGAGTGCGAGCTTGGAACAGACTCGCTGATTTGTTGGACTTAAGCATTGCAAAAGCACGTTTGCACGCAGCGCGATTCTTTACAGCACCTCTGCGCCTGCAACATGTCTCCTGATTTGTGAATAGTAAATGAAAAGCTCCGCTGGCGAAGCACAGAGGCTGGAGTGAGGGTCAGAGGAGGCTGCTCGGGGTAACTCAAACCTTCTCTATATGATGAGGTTTCAATTACTCACGTTGCTGGCTTTGTGATGCAGGCAGCTGTCAGTCAGTGTCCAGAGGGACTGAGTGCTGGGGAGAGGACAATAGATATTTTGTTGGCAAAGCCTCCCTCAGGAAACTGAAAAAGCAAGGATAGAAATCACAATATACCCATCAATTCCAGGTGGAGGTAATACAAAGCCCTAGATATTTGTGTCTGTGGAGCTGTGTGATAACAGTGCAATTTAGCCTACCTGGTCACTGAACTCACAGAACAAGAAATTATCATACTGAGTAAAATCCAATCTTTAAATCAAATAAATACAATACTGAGCGGCATCTGAAATAGATTGCAGCCACAGACGGGGTTCCCCAAAGAATACATGTTGTGTTATTACCCTTTACACATGAGAGATTCGCTGCTCCTATAAACACTTCGATACTCTTCGGGTGTTTTTCGAAAAACACTTCCAAATCTTATTTTTTTGCAACAGAATTAAGATACAGCTTTTAATTTGTGGAGCAGCCCGTCAGTTTCCACTCGACTCTTCCTCGACCTCCTTAATGATATTAACCATGATTGACATGCCCGGCTCTCAGGATATTGTACTTTTCCTTTGACTGCATCCGTGAGCGAGATGCGCTGCATTACGTAAGGGGAGAGAGCCGAACGTTGGCGGTAATGCGGACGCCGTGATGAAGATGAATTGCCATTGTCTCGTCATCTGTCTGCCCTGAAACCCTGAAGCAAAGAAAGGGAGGTGGGGGGGGCGGGCTACTTAACTGGCAAGGAAGCTCAAAAATGACTCAAATCAAAAGTGCATTAGTGGTTTTGATGGACTGTAAGTATGTAGGTTTTGAAAGGGGTGAATATATAAAGAGACTCCCAGTCTGAAGAGACAGACGGTCTGACAGTGTGAGAGCAAAAAGCAACAGCGCTGACTGATGACCTTTAAGACTTTCCTAAAGGTAAACTGAGCTGAGCATGGTTCTCAAACAGCTTGAATCATCAAAAATAAAATAGAGCACGATTGAGCAGATTTCTGATCAATTGCGCAATAATTACAATACGAAATTTAGCTGAGCAACAACAACCCTTTTATTTAAAAAAGGAGAAGTACTGTCCGTCTCAACGTCTTGGCAAGGAAACCCATATGTTACTGTTTCTGCCTGTTCTGTTTGTTTAATCTTAATATAAAACATACAGATATATGACTTAAATTCACCTCTGCATCGTAATCTTTTACGCTGAGTCCAATGTATCTGTTAGGATCTCAGTTTCTGTCTTTATAGCTTACTGTTTTATTTTGAAATGTATCTTGTTGGTCACGTCCTGTCTTGTCTAGTTTACATCCTGTCTTTAGTTTCCCTCCTGTCTGATTGTGCTCACCTGTTGCCCCTGTGTTTCACCTCCCCTTCCCAGCTGTGTCTTGTCTTGTGATGACCCTCCTCTGTATTTAGCCTTGTCTTCCCTTTGTGTTCTTTGTCGCTTCGTCGTGGTTGTTTGCCTGTTCCCTGTGATGTCTTGGATCTCCCTTTTCAGTCCTCCCTTTCCCACCGGTATGTCTTAGTTTTCATTTGATACTTTTCCTGTGTTGTGACTTCCTGCGTTCCTAGTTTTGCGTTTTGATGATCAGCTTTTCTATGAATAAAAGCTCGCCTTTGGTTACACTTTTGTACCCCTGCCTCCTCTATTGCTTCTGCGCCTGGGTCCTTTCCCCCCCACCCGTGACAGTATCACCATAAAAAGTGAGGATAAGTTGTGTTTGCAGCTTGTTATGCCGCCCGTAGTGGGCAAAAAAGTATTCAGGGTTTAAAGAAATATCTAAAAACAAACATTTCAGACATAATCTGAGTCTGAATCAGTGCCAAACAAAACATGGTTTATTATAGTTATCATCCTCTGTCCTCTGTGGGCTTTACTGTACATTTCTGGACCTTTATTTTACAAAATTTAGCACATTTCTGTTCATAGCATTCTCTACATCCTAAATCTAGTGCCAAATGCAGACAGCAGTGTGATCATTATATTTAGAAAGGTTCAAATGAAGGGAGTAGAAGTCAGGGTGGTGGATGTCATTGTCATTGAACATAATTGCAACGATTATTATAAAGATCATATCTATAGTGCATTTTGAGGGCCTTCTAGTGAATTTGAATGTAGTTCTGATGCTTTATGACTATCCCATAATGCTTTCTGACGCAACCTCCAAAGCCATCAACATTTAAGATATGACTTATAATGAATTGAAGGTGTCTAATGGCGGCTTTTGACTAGTTTTATACTTCAAAGGATGACTGATGGTGCTTATAATACATTATGATGGTCCTGCTAACACCTTCTTTGTAGTGGAATTAACTCAAATTAAAACCATTAATGGATAAAAATCTAAAGCAGCATGTTTGTGCAAAAGGAAATTGGCAGTTCTGTGGTATAAAAAGCGCAATTATCAGAGTTGTTATGTGGCACTTTTCAGAGTGCAAACATCCGTTCTTATAAAGCCGGAGGTTTCGGGGGGTGTAATGAAAACTGTCAGTGTGATCTCACCTCGCAGGGTGGGCATTGTAGCAGCTGCACTTGTGACCATGTTTGTTGCTTGTTTAGGATAATACAATTCTGTTGTAATGATTTATTTAGATATCACACCCTAACATTTAGTTGGGAAACATAGGTGATGTTGTGAGGCACAAAGGATCTGAGCCAAACACAGAGAAGTCTTTACGTGCTAAACAAACGCATATTCAATGTACATGTGCGGTATATACCTTGGAGCGCTAGCCAATAGAAGCGCGGGTGTTAGTGAACTCACACTGTACATTTGACTTTTATGTTGAATGTAATATTCCACTCCTTACACACTTCATGTATATATAATATCCTGCTTTATATTTTGTTTCTATTGTGTGTACATTTTATTCCAACACGCATATTTTTCTACTTTTTTGATGCTATTTTATTTCTGTTGAGGGGTTTACATTTTGAAGCGTTTATCTCTAGTCTTTTATTTTGACTGTGTACAATGCCTTGTCTTTTTAGGGTGCTGCCACGCAAAAAGTACTTCTATCTATTTATCCATCTTTCCATCTTTCCATCCATCCATCCATCCATCCATCCATCCATCCATCGACCCATCCATTCATCCATCCATCCATCGACCCATCCATCATCCATCCATCCACCCACACACCCATCCATCATCCACCCATCCATCCATCCATATCCATCCATCCATCCACCCACCCACCCACCCATCATCCATCCATCCATCCATCCATCCATCCATCCATCCACCCACCCACCCATCCACCCATCCATCCATCCATCCACCCACCCACCCATCCATCCACCCACCCACCCATCCACCCATCAATCCATCCATCCACCCATCCATCCATCCATCCATCCATCCATCCATCCACCCACCCATCCAGCCATCCATCCATCCAGTGATGCCACTATTTAACGGAAGTAAATAAATGAGTTCAACGAAGGCTTTTCAGGCAAGGGCGTACAATGTTTTTTTTCTTATATACCGTAAGCTTTATGTACAGAACCCAGAATAGGGCCTCTTTAAAGTCCTTTATAGGGGCAGGCAATTGAAATTAGCAGTAACTATAATAACTGTGATGCAATGCATTTGGATATGTTTTGTGTTAATTAATTAAGAAAGTCATAAATGTATAAATTGAATATGTTCCTACTTGCTGCATATGCACAACACTGGTGTTGGACTCACGTGAGTGATGACCTGAAAATACTTAACTAAACAACCTTCTATTCAATGTATAAAATATGCTCCCATAAGTATGTAACGTTTGACTAAAAAAATATATTTTCTTTTCAATTCCCCCCCCCCTGCTTTCCACCTCTGTGCTTCTCTGAAAATCAATAGAGAAAGAAAAATCAAAAAGAAATTTCACAAGTGGATCGCTCTTACTGTGCCCTTTGTAACATCCAATTATTAATACAGTTTTCCTCAAAAAGAATTCTAGGATAAGTTGAAGAGCTCAGGTTGTTTGATCTGTTTGATCATTTATTTAGCGCAGGCTGTCAAAGTGTCTGATTGACAATGCCTTATCTGAGCAGTCCCTGTTGATGCTCACAGATACTCTCCTCCCTCATCAGGGTCTTTTGCTGACCCCATTTTATGAATGAAGGCATTATGTTTTCTCCATCTGTCCCATCAGTGTGAACGCCTGGAGGGAATTTCTCCAAATTTGCTCAGTGATGAACTGATTTGAATTTGGTGGTCAAAGGTCTTAAAGTGACCCTCCCTAATCCTGCTGCTAATATTACAATTGGGTTTAATTATTCTTTATTTTTGTGTAAGGAAATATAAGTGTAACAATTACACTGCCCGGCCAAAAAAAAGGTCACAACCCTGTGGGGGCAGTGCTATGATCTGGGGTTGCTGCAGTTGGTCTGGTCTAGGTTCAGCAGTGTGCCCAAAGAATGAGGTCAACTGACTGAATATCCTGAAGGACCAGTTTATTCCATCAGTGGATTTCTTCTTCGCTGATGGCACAGGCATGTTCCAAGAGGACAATGCCAGGATCCATCGGGCTCAAATTGTGAAAGAGTGGTTCAGGGAGCATGAGACACCATTTTCACACATGGATTGGCCCCCACAGAGTCCAGACCTGAACCCAATGGAGAATCTTTGGGATGTGCTGGAGAAGACTTTGCGCAGTGGTGCGAATCTCCCATCATCATTACAAGATGTTGGAGAAAAATGAATGCAAGACAGAAATAAATGTTGGGACGTTGCAGAAGCTCGTGGAAACGATGCCACAGCGAATGCGTGCCGTAATCAAAGCTAAAGGCGGTCCAACGAATATTAGAGTGTGTGACCTTTTTTTTGCCAGGCAGTGTATTTTTCAATTTGTCCAAAAAGGTTCAAAGTATTTCGGAATATATTTGTGGAAAAAAGTGTTGAAGCTTCAAGTGGACGCTGTGCTTTGAATAACAACACAAGAGAAATGTGACTGCTTAAAATGTGTATGAAGACAACACTAATCTTATCGTGGAATAAACTCACCTTGGAACCATAATTCAAAAGGTGAGTTTGAATCATAATCGCATCCCATCGCTCAAACAGAAACCTCCCTGGAAAGCCACCATGTGATTTGAAGTCAATTTTCCATCACTTATTATGTGACCGTTCAAATGAAAATTCACGCTCACCTTCTGTTCTCCCTCTTCTCTGGAATATAAACGACCGTCGGAGCGGGGTTTCAACCTTCACAGCAGAAATAAAAAGCTTGTGATGCAGCGGGTGGAGGAGGGGAGGTGGAGTACTGCGGCCGTATGTTTAGGTTTGTTAGATCTGAAGCTCAAATGGGAATGAATGACTGGACTCCCACAGGGTCTGATCTGTTGTTTGTGGATTATCTTGTTTGACAAAAGCTAAATGGTGATAAAGATCTACAAATTATTTGAGCTGTTTCTAAAACTGTATTTATTTAAGAAGGAGCAATACATCCTAATTAACATAAGCATCCATCCATCATGTCAATTTGCCAGAATTAGCCATAAAGTGTTAAGCTTTAAAAGAGGCCCTATCATGGTTATTGGGGTTTCCCTTTCCTGTAGTGTGTTGTATAGGTTTGGGTGGATGTAAATGGTCTGCAAAGACTAAAATCCCAAACTTCCCCCCATCTTCTCTACCCCTGCCTGAAACGTCTCCATTGGACTCCTTTGTTTACTTCCTGAACATAGTGACATCGTTATGTAACACTCACGCTTCTATTGGCTAGCGCTCCATCACATTGACCGTGACAAGGTTAAGGGGCGGGACATCCCTAAGCGGTTGACCAATCACAACAGAGCCGGCCAAATTACCAATCAGAGCAGACTGGGCTCTGGTTTCAGACAGAAGGTGGAAAGAGGCGCTGCAGCACAGGCAGTATGAGAAAGATAAAGAGCTGTTTGAACATTAAAGCATGGAGACATGTCACAAATATGAACCTGTAGGTGAACATAACAGGGCCCCTTTAAAACACAAATTCTATTCAATACAGCATCTCAATAAAACAAACTTTTTGTGGTTCATTTCCATCTGTGATTGACTTTGTCTTTCCCTCACCTGCTCAGAGTTACAGCAAACTTTCTGTTGGTAAATTCAGAAATAAAAGTGCAAAGGAACAAATTCTGCCGTTATTAGTGAAATAAACTTGAAAGACCAAAGCCCCTTATCTTTTAGAGTGCAGGAAACAGCACAATAACATCATTTATCCTCTATCGGTACACCACATCAAGATCAGTGGGTTATTTTATCGAGCAGGGAGCTTTATCGTCTCAAGGATCCGGGTTTATATTTCAGTATTAGCAATCATCTCCCTGCTGAAGTGTCTCTCTGCAGCACACTGCATCCTAAACCAGTAGCTCCCTGTAGAGTGTGCAAACAAAGACAGAACCTCCCCACTGGGACCAATAACACATCCTCACAACCTTAGTACAATAATCAGCAACCCAACTTGGATAGCTTTATTGTGGAGGCTACTTCACTCACAGCGCGCAGTGCAGAGGACTGAATATGTAAAAATAAAGGCTTTTAGGTCCGCCTGTGTGGGACTTTAACCTTACTTTGCATATCGGTGCAACTTTTACTCAGTAATCATGTTTATCATGCTCTTTAACTCCCTAAAGAGTATCAGGACAACAATTCAGTGCAACATGACAGCAAAAGCAGGTTGGAAATCGTAAGTAGAGATCCGTCAAGGTCAGTGTGCATGCAGCTCTGTATTCACTGAGCGTTGTTATTTACTGTTGAGAGTTCACTTCCCTTAGTCTCCTCTGCAGGGATATTTACGAGGTGGGATACAAATGTGTGTCGGTATCACTCTGTGACACAATGCTTCCAGGTATTTCCAGTGTCAAATGATAACTGAAACTCTGATCGAGATCAATTCAAAGTGCTGAAAAGCTTTAAGTGTCTATGTCTTACTTCTCCAAACCACTGAATGAGTTGGTAATAGGCCGCCTTTTAAATAGCATTCTAGCCCAACATGTTTTAGGCTTTTTCACAGTAATATAAAGGGTAGGGCAACACATCACTATTTTCATTCATCACTTTCTTTAACTGTTTGGTTTGTGAAATGTCTGATAAAAAATGCCCATCCCTGTTTTGTCAAAGTCCAATGATTTCAAAAAGACCAAAACCTAAATCAATATTTTCCTTCAAAATATTAAAACAGTACGCTACAACTTAAACAAAACTTCAATTAGCAAAATAAGCTTTAATACAACAACGTGATTATTCTTCGGATTTGACAAAAGGAATATTTATGCTTATGTGCTTTGCAATTACCAGCGCTTGTACTTCAGACCTCAAAGCGCCTTTTAATCACTCTGGAAATCAATTGAATACAAATCTAAACAAATCATTTGCGCATTAATCTTGGTGTACCATTAT
The DNA here is from genome assembly GCF_036324505.1 of Eleginops maclovinus. Lineage (NCBI taxonomy): Eukaryota > Metazoa > Chordata > Actinopteri > Perciformes > Eleginopidae > Eleginops > Eleginops maclovinus. Next base: position 24,100,455 of record NC_086349.1, on the reverse strand, counting down.
ACAAATCCAGTCATTCATTATTTCCCACCAACATTAATTAAAGGAGGAAAAATTCAGTTTAATACGATATAAAAACAGGCAATCTCCATTTTTGGAAGCTGAAAACATGCATCAAATGTGTGACTAATAAGCCTTAATATCTATTTCTATATACTTTATTCTTAATATAAAATGCTTTATTTACTAGCCATATCAGCTGCATTGCACGACAAAAGAAAATTGTGTTGATATATATATCAGTGTCATTGACATTAAAATGTCTTATTAAGAGCGACCTGGCCAACATGAACAATGTTCCATCCATCTTCTCCCGCTTTTCCGTCAGGGTCGCGGAGGTAACAGCTCCAGCAGAGAGCCCCAAACTTCTCTTTCCCTGGCCACATCAACCAGCTCTGACTGGGGGATTGCAAGGCGCTCCCAGGCCAGTGAAGAGATATAACCCCTCCACCTGGTCCTAGGTCTACCCCTCGGTCTCTTCCCAGCTGGACGTGCCTGGAACACCTCCCTAGGAGGCGTCCGAGGTGGCCATCCTCACTAGGTGCCCGAACCACCTCAACTGGCTCCTTTCAACGCGAAGGAGCAGCGGTTCTACTCCGAGTCCCTCCCGGATGACTGAACTTCTCACCTTATCCCTAAGGGAGATGCCAGCCACCCTGCGGAGAAATCCCATTTCGGCCGCTTGTATCCGCGATCTCGTTCTATCGGTCATGACCCAACCTTCATGACCATAGGTGAGGGTAGGAACGAAGATGGCCCGGTAGACAGAGAGCTCTGGCTCAGCTCTCTTTTCGTCACAACGGTGAACAATGTTACAACAAGTAAACACAAACAATACAGGCGGGGGAATACAGCTGTCATAAAACACACAAATGAAATGGCACATTATCCAGTCAATATGCAAATAAAATAAACTGTTTTAAAGCTTAAACACTGACAACATTTTGAAACAACTTCAATTAGGGAATACAGAGTAAGAGAGACCAATGTTTTTTGTTGTCTGTCCTTTAAAATGGACTTTCACTGTTCATTATTCCAGGCAGAAGGGGCAGCATATCAAAGCTATTTCCCCTAGTTCTCTTCTAACTTTGGGAACCAACAGCTAATATCATGGGAGCGCAGGCCATATAGATTTTGCTGATCTGTTTGACCATTGCGCGTTGTACCAAGTGGTTCAGATTGAAACATATAAAAAACGAGTAGATAAACTGCTATGAGAAAGGGCAAAGATATTCTTAGTTCTAAGGGATGAACGTCTTTTCCCATGAAGTGCCAAAACCAGGTCTACATTTGGCCACCTTCATAGGCATTCATTTTTAATATGGATACTTTTTAGTCAGTGTAGTCTGAATATTAAAAGATTAGCAAGAAATTATAGATAACAGATATAACACTTTTGCCAGTGTACGAACAGTGCTCTACATTATTCAGACCTACAGGGAAGCAGAGCAGATTTAATGGAGGAGCATTTTAGGACATCCTGGGTTGTGTGTTTGACCCTGAGGACGTCATGTGACATATAACGCCCCTCAGGTGAAGGTTATTTCGGTCCCATCAGCTTTTTCCATAGTCATGAATCTGATGATGAGAATAACAGAACCGGGACTGCTGTCTGGGGGCTACAAAAAGCTGCGAGAGAGAGAACCTTTTCTGGCAACTTGGCAGAAATCACAAATAATACCAACAACAATTAAGTCTCAGGAGACAACAGGAAGATGTGCTTATTCAGACCATCTTGGCTCGGACTGTCAGACATGGTACAACCAAGAAATCCAAAGCAGGCCCTATACACAGAACTAGTCTGTCTTTCCCCCTCTGTAGCGGGTCTCCAAGCTGCTGGGATACAGTATGTTGCCTTTTCTTAATAATCATGTATTTTCACCTCGAAGCCCCCAGGAGGCAGCTGTGTGGTGTGGCTAAGTCAAATTAGGGAGATATTGGTTGTAGAGGGGGCACAGACAGAAACGCTGCAAGTAAATGAAGGATGAAGGTTTCTCTAGGAGTGTGTGAGTGTGTGTGAGTGTGTTGACTGTGAGTCTGTGTGTGGGTGGACGGATGGGTGAGCTTTCACTCAGTTACAGATGAAGACATACTGCTGTGATTTGGAGACCGTGGTACATTTCTGAAAATCCTCATATGAGTCTTTCAGTGTCACGACAGCATATTTGCAAGTATACAGAAAAACTGGTGTGGGTGTAGCAGGGCAATATGATACGATACAATACGATATCATACGACACAATAAGACCATGTGACACAATACGATACCATATGACACAATACGATATGACGATACAATACGGTATTATACGACACAATAAGACCATGTGACACAATACGACATCATACAATACGATATGGTACAATGCGATGATACGATACAACACGTCCAGCAGTGGCTCAGTCAGTAGGGGCTTGGACTGGGAATCGTAAGGTCGCCGGTTCAAGTCCCCGAACAGACTTGAAATATGGAAAGTGGACTGTTACTTGGAGAGGTCCCAGTTCACGGCGCACCAACGGCTTGAAACTGCGACAACAACGACAACTTTGCGGCAGCACGTATCGAGCTTTTCTATAACTGTTCAAGTCTGTTCACAGTTTCTGATCCACTAACAAGTCCTTAAACACTGCAGAGCCCAAACTGTGTTCCTGTTGGTGTTTACTTCCTGTCTGTCTTCTTCTGGGGATTTATTTTAAGCACTCCATCTTTTAACATCTTTCTTGATCCTCCTTAACAACGATCAATAGGGTCCTTGCCAGCGGTCTACCCTACTGGATTAACAACGTGTCACGTGTTCTGCATCGACCAATCAGAATCGAGTATTCAACTAAACCATATAATAAAATACGATAAGACTTTTGCTGTTAGATCAAATCACAAAAACGTTGTACAGCAGTTCCATTACGAACTCCAACAAGGACTAATGTTTAAGAGGAGAAAACAGGAAGCAGACTTTAATCATAACATTGCAATCACTGAGGACAACACTCTTTAATGCTAAAATAAAATAATTATTGGACAAACAGGGTATCAGTGAGACGAAAATGAATGTGATTCTGATGCTATAAAGACTGATGATTATCACCTTGGTGTGTCTGTGTCATTTCATTTTCCTACAAGTGTTGTTATTTGCTCTTAGCCTTCTTAGTGGGGGTGGTAATCTCTGACGGCTGGGATAGAGAACAATCTGTTTCCTCACAAGCATATTCAAGTCTCCCCAGACCCATCACTGTCTATTGTTATTATTAGTTTAGGCATAAAAACTAATTTAAAAATCAGAGTCGGATAATTAAAAATCCAACTAAATCCCACTCCCCCAGGAGGGAGAGTGCATCGTATGGAAGCTGCTGCCAGAGATGCGAGTCTGCAGGCAAGCTTTTTATCTTCTGTGACAATAAACCTGTAACACCTGGTTGATCTTTGTCAATGGGAAATCAGCGACTAAGCTATCTACTATCTTTGGAATCTTAAATATTCAATATTAAAGATTCAAAGGGTTTATTTTCCAAGTAAAAGTAGCCATACTACAGTGTAAAAATACTCTGTTACAAGTAAAAGTCCAGTATAAAAGCATGTAAGTAAAGTAAAAGACTGAATATACTTCAAGTACAGACAATTAAAGCACTGATTATGAAGTATGGTGCCATTTCAGATTCAAATATATGTTGCATGATAATTATAAATGCATTAATGTCAATGTTGCACTTTGTAAAGGTGGAGGTCCTTAGAGTTACTTGAAATTCTGCTGGGTAGTTTAACCTATTACTACACACAGGTCTGAGGCCCCCCCCGCGATGCCCACATGCCCGACGTCAAGTGAGGGTTTGAGAGAGAACAAGGACGCATTACTGCAAATTGTAATGCTCAGCTTTTAAAGCTCTTGCACTCTTGACAATCAGGTTCACCTCGGGGGGCCTCATGACATATTTTCGCACAGGGCCCCAATTTCGCCAGAGTGACTACACGCAATGATTCATTAGTTGGCTTATGTTCTGAATTGTTGATATCTATCTACAACGTACCTAACTGAGGCTTTAAAATGATGAAGTTAAAGTATAAAATAGCCTAAAGGGAAAATATTTAAAGGTGCCATAAAATGGAAAACCTTGGCATAGTTAAATAAGGAGAGTTCGTTACATTGAACTGACATACCGTGAACGTCAAACACCATTGTTTCTTCCTTCACGTGCAAATCACGAATATGCATATCACAGCGGTAAAACGGGCGAACTACAACAACCCCTGTGTGTGAGGTAACACACGGTAGTCCAGCCCCAACATCTGCATACACCAGCTGCTGGAAACACTAACGCTAACACTTACCACTCCGTAACGTTGCTCTCCAATCTCCGACCAACTGGCTGTTCTTCAAATCCATCGGTTTCCTCCTCCGATAAAGGCTCAAACATGTAAGGTTGGATGCCAATAGCCTCCATGGTCTCACAGTTTCGAGAACTTCACTTACTTCTGTGGGCTCTGAGGCAGCCATGGATTGCTCCTTGTAAACCAGCCAATCAGAGCAGAGCTCGTCATCATTATGTAAATGAGCCCCAAATAAGGCCATTCAGCTTGTTTCATTCTAGGACCAAATCATAGGGCTGTAAATGGGCCTTTAAAACCGCATCTGGGCTTTTTTTGGATCAACCAAAGTTATATACCTTCTTTGTAGACACCAGAGAACAATTTAAAATACCAGATAGATGCTTTCTATGGCACCTCTAAGTGAAATACAAGCACGTCAAATGTGTACTTAAGTACATTATTGAGTAAATGTACTTTATAACCTTCCACTGATAGCTAGTCAGGTGACCGAGTGGCTCCTAATCAATTCAGGATTGCATTACTACACTTAGGACACACCCGTTTGGGGGTTTTAGTGCTTTTATCCATCCATCCCTCCATCAATTCTGTCCTGATGTTTAACTGAACCTTGCCTGATATGTACTGACACTTTCATTTGTCCTGTGGGGTCTTTATAACAAATTGTCCAAGAGGAAGTTATCCATATAGCTACATTGTGAAAGAACTGTACTGTCCTTTTTCACCAAGCAGGAATGTCTGTGAGTCATTTTGAGATAAATCCCTTTGCCTCTGCTCTTCAAGCAAGAATCAAACACAAAATGATCCTCAGAGACAGCTTTATTGCAGCAAACCAGAAGACAATCTTTATCAATATCTGGTAGCTCCTCCAAGCGCGAATACACCTGAGAAATTGCCTCATGAAACATGTAACTTGTTTCTCTGCCTGTGACTCTTACAGCTCCCATTAAGCTTCCACAGGCAGTCAATACCTGCCGACTGATTCCCTTTAGAGCTCACATCTCACCTTGCACACTCTCAGTCACGCTGGGTTTTGTCTGGTTGCTCCGTGCAGACTGTGACAACCGGCTGAGGAAAAACACAAAGCTTTCCGACAGAGCGATTTATACACAACGCATCTGTTCTCTCCCTCAGACATTAATTCATAAAACGTCAACATCCCAGACAATAATAAGTTTGATTTGACATGTTAATGGTCTCTTTTAAAATATGCAAGAGTTGTTCATACATGTAAATGGACAAAAATGAGACAGAGAGGTTTGGTTGAAGACACAGAGATGTCAAACAGTGGTTTTAGAGCGGCTAACAGAAACAGCATCACCGTTTAAGAATACATAATCTGTCTTGATATGACAGATGGCATGTATGGAGTTAGATAACAGACGGCAGTGAGCACTCCCTAACAGCGAGGCGGCTTCGTTTCCTCACAGTTGTTTCCTCGAGGATACATCGATGGCCATAGAAGGTCTATTTCTCTGTCTCCAAGCACAAATCTTATCACCCCCAGACTGAGACTTTATCCTGTCCTCACTTTAGTACTCTGACATGTGCCGGATATTCCCCCTGCAGCACAACTTAATCTATGACTCATTGAACGGGCACGAAAAAGCACTGTCTTCCCTCTTCCCAGTCAAATCATTTCAGAAGGTTTTTGGTTATTCAAGATCAATCAGAGCTGGATTTAAATGGGTGTTTTGCAGGCCATTTAAAATGGGGATTATTTTCTTCATTTCCTTAAATACCCTTGATTCTTACATCTGAGGAATTATATCAATAGAAATGGATGATTTCCCAAATATATTGGATCATGTCTGTGTGTCGTCAGTAAGGGAAATCATAAAAATGATTAAAGGCTAGAGGTGGGGATGAGGATTTATGTTTTATTTCAGCCCTTCCTTGTAAAGTTTACTTTATGTTTGTGTGCAGTGGGTAATAAAGGTATGTTTGGTCAAGGAAAACAACCCTGTCTTTGTTTCAGCACTTATTTTTCAAATAAAAATCAATGAGTAAAGAAAATATAGTATTGCTGGTCACCTAAAAAGTACCATCCCATACAACAAAGCACGTATTTGTTTTCACATCACATATCTGTTTCAAATCAGTCCAAGAGAAAATCAAATAGGAAGAGGAATGTCCCATGTGTCCGGTGTATTAATCCAGTGTTGCATTGGTTTGCAGTCACAAGGTCACATTGACATGGAGGCTTTTGAAGAATGTTCGATAAATAAACTGCTGAACTTTCATAATAGTAGTCAAATAAAACTGAAAAATACATAATTATAATAAACCGAGGTGCGTCGTTCTGTCCAATTTAGTAATACAATGCTCCATAAGATACTGAATTTATTTCTCCAAAAACTGCAGATTTCTTCTAAATGAAGTCCATATGAAATAGAAGGAGGACTTGAATCCAATCTGAACAGGTGTATCTTATCTGTCCAGTGTAGTAATACAATGGGGCATTGATTTGGAGTCACTGAGTCACATGACATGGACAATATTAAAGGATTTTCAATCAAAAGAAAACAGATTTTCCATAAAAATATTCACCTGAAATAGGAAAATAATACAATCCAATAAAAAGAGGTGTCTGTTCTTATTGTCAAGAGCAATAATAATATCTAGTATAGATTGTTGTGTCTCGTCAGAAATGATAGTCTTGTCAGGTTTCTTATTTGCCTCGTCATGCTCCAGGTCTACGGCTGGTCATGTTTTATGTTTTGTTAAGCCATTTCTATCTTGTCTTCCACTTCCACGTTTTATTTTGGTACTCACCTCCTGCGTCTCGTTCCAGGTCTCTTGACTCCCCGTTGTCACGGCCCTCGTCAGCGTCAGCCCCGCCTCTGATTGTTTCCACCTGTTCTGTTTCAGTAGTCCTGTCTCCCCTTGTCTTGTGCCAGTTCGTCTTGTTCTGTCCGTGAGTCAGTTACCAGCGTACCAGCATTTTGTTTCATGCATCAGGTCTGTTTCTTGGTCTTGAGTTGTTGTGCTTGAAAGTTTTTGTTCCTCATTCCGAGTTATTTTTAATGTTGAGACTTTTTGAGAACCTTTTTTTGTTGTACCTTTTTTTGGTATGAAATGTTGATCCTCTTACTGAGAGAGTTTCTGTTATTTATCCTCCTTGTGAGCGCCTTTAACTCTGTCTCTACGGCCTTGTGTCTAAATTTTGTGACAGATTTAAAGTCACTTGGGCACAGGACGTTAAAGCTACTGGAAACAAACCAAACAATCTTCTATTAAAATATTTTTGTGAAATCTATTAATGAGTAATCAAAACAGGTGTGCCACATAATACACATTTATTATAATGGTCTGCTTCCGCCAGAATTCTTACTATAAAAAGGAAGGTTAGCAAGGCGGTATAGAAAGCATTCATTTGTGTCATTTAAACCATCATTTATGGATGGTCCTGAAGTCAAACCATGTGGTTAAGAGTGAGGGCTCTGAATGCAGACAGTCTGGGAAACACAGCAAGAAGAAGAATGTCTTTTGAATATCAAACAAAAAACTGACTTCACCGTGGTGGTTTTGTGATGCAACTTCTGGGTCTTTTTTATGGGTTTAAATGATTAAATGACTTGCATTAAATTCAACTGCAGGCATGAGTTATTGTTGATGTATTGTCGGATGTAAATTAAACATCCCCAATGTTTGTTAAAGTTGGATGAGCTGCAGTTAAGTCGAGATGGTGCACGGGGGAGGACCTTGTAAAAGCCGCAGCCCCGGGTCCCGCGCTACTCTATTACGACCTTGATGGGAGCATAATTAAGTTGAAGACAAATAAAATAAACCTGGATCTCTATTAATGGTTGAACATAATCTCAGAAAAGCAGCTGCCACCTTTAATATTCTACATTATAAAAGTTAGCAGAGGTATTTCTGCATCACATGAAGTTGTTCTACTGATAAGTGAATTAAATTTAAACACGCCGACTGTGGAAGTGCACAATTTGGTCAGCTCATCGATGTAGTTCTTCAGTAATTAACGTGTGTTGTGATATTAAACGTCTCCAACACGCCTGGCTGTGTGACTCGGCGCCGTGTAATTACTTTGATTAGGGCGAACAGTCAGACATCTTATCTCAAACATATCAGGGCTACAACGTTAGTCAAACTTATTCGCATTTTATTTCATATTTGGAATATTTAGTGGGGTGTAGGAATGTGAAATTATTGAGTAAATCTGTAACCACAAAGCAGGGGCCTGTATCCTGTTCACATTAAGGGGCCTTATTATACTTTCCCCTTTCCTGTAGTGTGTTATACAGGTTTTGGTGCATGTAAATGGTCTGCAAAGACTAAAATCCCAAAGTTTCCTCCCAAGGGAACCTATGCCTGAAACGCATCCATTGCACTCCTTTGTTTCGTACCAGAACATACAGTAGTGACATCAATATGTAACACTTGCGCTTGTATTGGCTAGCGGTCCAACAGATTGTACATGGTTGGCTAAGGGGCGGGACATCTCTAAGCGGTTGACCAATCACAACAGAGCCGGCCAGCTAACCAATCAGAGCAGACTGGGCTCTGGTTTCAGACAGAGGGTGGAAAGAGGTGCTGCAGCACAGGCAGTATGAAAAAAATAAAGAGCTTTCTGAACATTAAAGCATGGAGACATGTAAACCTGGAAATTAGTATTATAGGGCCCCTTTAATAAATGTTTAGGGAGTTGTTTTTTCAGTAAATGTTTTGTTTGCCTTAAAAGTCCCAGGAGACATATTAATACCTCCTGGGAAGTTTCTTTCTGACTTCCTTCTTTAATAACTTTTATAAAGTCGATTTTATTTCCACTTTAATTCAGGTTGTCGAGCAGTTCTTAATTTATAATGTGAAAAATTGTGACGGAGATCCGAGTCTGTGGTTTATTATCCTAAAATATTGCAGAATTATGTAAATCACAGCTTACCATAGGCGGATCACACTGTAATAATTACACCCTGATCTTGTATTGGAATGTAGTTATTGTGGGTGACTCAGCGTCGAGCCTTTAAACATGAAAAAATTGATTGTTCCGTATTCCCCCTAATTACAACAGCTGTGATCAATTTTGCCTTTGTTGTTGTGTCCAATTACTTCCTTGACCAAATCCCAGCAGTCCTCCCGCCGCAGAGCTCAGCAAACGAGCTGCTGCCTAATATTGTCTGGAACATTTATCCATGAAGCGGAGGTTTTACCGTGGTGTAAACATATTTAATACCAACTCATTAGCAGCATTTAATCCCACATTTATCCCTATAATTTGGCTTCCAATGTTTAATGATAATAAGACATTGATTGTGGTTTTTACGCCGTTGTACTTTAAGCTGTTATTTAAAGCATCCAGTGAACACAACTCCCTCGTTCACCTGTTAAAATGTAAGAGTGTGCACTGCGGTGTAATACTCTGCTCTTATAGAAAACATATTTATCATTCTTGAACCACGGAGCGAATAATTGACCAATTATTCAGTAACAGGAAGTGCACATTCTGCATAATGTCAGGTTTCTAGAACACCATGCGGATTGACGGTGCAGTATGAGCTCTATTTGTGTTGTCTTCCTCGGTTGCTTGGGTTTGAATATTAAAGTAATTGGCCAGGTTGTTTTTCTGCAGTGAAATTCAGCGGCATGGGCCAAAAAGTAACTTCCTGTGGCGCAACGAAGAGGATGAGAAGTGATTCTGCAAGGCAGCGGTGAACAGTATTTGATGATGTATGATCCAAACAAATCTACCTCTGGCGCTTAGACAAACAGCGGCTAGTTCACTGGTGCAATTAATCTCCATAATCTTTGCCTTTTCAATAAGAGTGCTAATAAAGACAAAAGACACAGGTGCTGTTTTTAATTTTGATTACTTGCTTTGTTATTATTTTCAAAACTGTCGTCAAAGTTTGCCGTAATGTAAATTAGCTCTTTTCCTGTGATTAACTTGGCCCTCATCAGTCATGTTATTGAAAAGTCTCGAGAAATTCCTTATGGTGAGAATGCATAAACACACGACTGCTTGAGTTAATCTCCAAACACACACACACACACACACACACACACACACACACACACACGCAGGCACACACAAAGACGTTTTTCCAATTTGAATTTCAGATGAAAGTCTGCCTCTTTTATCGATCTCATCTCATCTCAAATCGGTAAGACCTCTAGTCCAAAATAAGAGACGGATGGAAGAAAAGCCTCTATGAGTTTTGTTATGTGTACCCTGAAAAAGATGGAAAGAATGACATCACTAACAAAAGAGAAAGTTCTATTTTCTTAACAGTTGAGCTCTGAAGTCAGTATCAGGACTCATAAATCCAGTTATCTCTCAGCTGTTGCGTTCATGACCCCATGCTCCAAAGTTTTCATCATCTTTAATTTGACAACATTGAATTTAAGGGGCCCTATTCTGCTCATTTTAGTATTTAGTGCCTCTACTGTGACATGTTGCTTTAATGTTCAAAAGCTATTTATTTTTCTCATACTGCACCTCTTTTCACCCTGTCTGAAACCAGAGCCCAGTGTGCTCTGATTGGTTAGCTGGCTGGCTCTGTTGTGATTGGCCAACCGCTTACAGATGTCCCGCCCCTTAGCCTATCACTTGCAATGTGTTGGAGCGCGAGCCGATACGAGCGCAAGTGTTTCATAGTGATATCATTTTTTTCCCGGGAGTAAACATGGAGTCCAATGGAGGTGTTTCAGGTGGTGGGGGGGAGAGAAAGTTCCTTTGGAGAGAACAGAGGGATTTGAGCCTTTGCAAACCATTTACATGCACTAAAACCTATATAATACAGTAAAGGCAGGGGAAACCCATAAGAAGATAATAGGTCCTCTTTAATAGTATTTGTTTCACAGTGATCAACAGAAAACAACATCTCTCAAGTCATCTTAAACAATTAAAGATATGAATTACAAATGCATGTTGACAAGTACTCTCCGGATGGAATATGGCACACCTGAATCAGTAATAAGGAGATCACCTGTGTGCAATTGTTTGTAGTGGCAATACACGTGTACCTGGAAGGTGTTTAAAAGCCAAGGCTTCACAGGAACTGCTGGAAAACAACAATATCAATGTCCTGACGGGACTGAGTCAGATCCGAGCCAGATCTGAGAATGAATCCAGCTGAGAATCATGGCTGGGCTCTAAACAGACTGCTTCTCACTGTTCCTCATCCTGACAGAGGCTGGGCAGCATTGCAGAGGACGGGGATATTGCAGTGCCAAGACAAGCTGCATGTGCGGCCAAACGTGCATCTATTAATTATCAACTTAGATAAGGTGCGGACTAGAGTCCAAAGAAGTGCTCAGATTGTATACTGAAGTACAAATACCAATACTAGACTGAAAAAAATACTCTGTTAGTCCTTAAGTGAAAGTACAACATATATTTAAAGTACCAAAAGTAAAATTAGTGTTTGCACAATGGCTAATTTCAAAGTCACATATTTTAAATTATTGGACTATGCTACACTTATGTTCATCACAGCTGGTACATTTCGAGAAAAATTGACTTACTTTAATAACTGCTGCTGAATACTTTGATCTATAGCATGCTAACTTGCTTTATTAATTGGTTTATATTTTGTATTTGCCAATAATTCTGAATCTGGAAAGTAACTAAAACATGCAGATACTGGTAGATGAGTAAAACGTACCATATTGGCTCCCAAAATGTAGTGGAGTATAACTATAAAGTTGCATTAATTTAATACTTATGTAAAGTACAAGTACCTCAATATTCTACTCATATACTACTGAATATTTATGCATGGAGAAGAAAACAAAATCAGTCTATTTTGTTCGTCAGTGTAAAAGAAAAGCCTCATTAAATGTACTCATCACGGGAGGCAGTAAACAGGAACATCTCTGAAGGGGGTAAATACTTTTTATGGACACTTCAGCTGCAGCAATTCTGACGGAGTGTTTGCGCAGCTTTATTCCTCCAACATACCCTCACGACGGCAACTGGCTCATCTCTGAAGCATGTGTATGAGAGGAATAACAATCGAGTGCTCATTACCTCGAGGCCAATTGTGCTGGTAATTGTGAGAGGATGACAACAGGTTGGCCAGCATTAAAGCTCATCTTCCTCTGGCTAGTTCAGCACCTGCCTGCTGGCCACCAGCCTAATTCTTTTCTGACGGCCTCAGCAGGAATGATTGATGCTCGAAGGCTTTTGACGGTGTGTGTTTGTGTGTGTTTCATTGCCAAGCTGCTCCATCCATACAGTGCTCCCCTCTTGAAACTCATTTACAGCCCACCTGTCACTGCACACACTGCTTGCTTGATGTTTCCCCCTCATAGGCTTACCAGGGACACACACTCCTGCCTGATAAGCTGGGACTGTGTGGTGCTGATAATATTTTGGAAAGTCCAATCACCTTTTGGGGGATTTCTGAGGGAAGAAAGAAATCTGTAAATCTCTATTATTTAGCTAATGCTGCACAAAGTGTGTTCCTGACAAAAGAGTGGTGCAATTATGAGTCATAAAACCCCGTAAAGCATTTCACCCCCTCTGGTTCCCCTTGTGTCAGTGTCAATGGTTTTCTGAAAGTGTTGTAGAGGCCTTAACTAAGGTGGTTAACACCAGCTTTTCACTTTTTGTCCTACAACATAAAATACATCAGTAATACCCCACTCGTGAATGCGGTCTATGTGATGCTAGAGTGACTAAATGAGGAGACTAAACGTCATGAGTCCACCTTTAGCTCAGCAGTGGTGATGCAGTGTAGTTTGTTTACAGCATTACGTTAGCTTTTTATGTCTGCAGACTGCATTTACACTTCAAAAATCACAAAGCGGTGTTAATATGTGGAGATTATCCTGCTGAACAGAACGTTTAAGCATCATAAACGTGTGCTGGCTGCAAATCTTATCCATGCTATATACCATAATCTAAATAGAGGGAGCCCGTGCGATGCTAACTTCCTGGTCGTCCTACAAAAATACGTCATCACTGTAAGTTCCCTGCTGGAATCAGGTGGTATAGTTGACAGGAAACGTGTGTTTACATTGCTGAAAATGTCTGTTTCTTTGCCATGAAAGAGTCGATCCCATTGCACTTTCACCTCTACTACGTCCAGACCCTCCTCACACCTATCATAAGACCGCTTAATTGGACACACTTAAGCTTTGTCTCCATTGTTCGGTGTCGATAATCTTTGCCTTGTGTATGATGACCTGAATTCATTGCGTTATACTGAACTCTTTATCCTCTCTTTATGACCCCCCCCCCCCCCCCCACACACACACACACACGGAGCTTATTCAGCCGCAAAGAATTTTAAACCTCCCAATGTCCTATTGCATTTTTCATCGGTATTTTAAGCAAAGAGTTGTGAGGTCTTACAAGTCAGCTGGCATTAATTCCTCTGAGGCGGAGGGATTCAGCTTCTCCCTGGAAAGAGGCTTAAAAGAAAAGTTCTCTTGCTTAATTTTGTCCTTCCTCACGTATATTTTTAGATTCCTTGGTGGACAGGACAACAATAGGTAATTGAATGTGAAGAAGGTTTGTTCCGTTTAACTTCCGATAATTGGACTGGTAAAATGCCTCATTGAGATGTATTGTTCCCCCATTTGCAAATAATCTGACTAACAAGAGATGGTGATTAATTCTTTCAATATTTCCCATGGTTGAGGGCAATGGACTGTCAGAGGTGCATAATACATCAAGGAAGGAAGAAATACTGAGATCATTGATGCTGCTTTGTGGAAAAAACATGAAATTTAATGCATCTTTTTCAAAGCTATCTGGAGGAATGAGTGATTGAATATCAAACAACTGAACGATTTGTGCTTTAAATGAAACCAGAAGCATAAATTAACTGAAATAATCTTATTTTACATCAGAGGTGCCGGGGGTCTAAAGTCCCGTTAGATAAGCTTCTCCATTCGCATCACATTTATTCGGGCCAGTTTGGAGATCCAGCGATTGGCATGTGTGTTACTGTGGGAGGAAGTTTGAACAAAACCAAGCTTTTGGTACAGGGCGATAGCGGCGGTCTGTGGCGAGCTGCCATCCAAAACCAGTCGGCCGTATCCTTGCTCTTTGCAGAAATCCAGGGCCTTCCTCAACAGCTGTGAACCGAGGTTTTTGCGGCGCCACGGGAACACCACGACCATGTGGGACAACTCGCCGAAACTCCCATCGCCGGCATCTTGAACAAACTCTGATCCCGCTCCCATCGCTCCTCCGTTCCAGTCATCAAACCTCTCCTCTTCCTCTACTCTTCTTTCCCCCTTCACCGCCACAATCCCCACCACCTTGGGCTGGCTGTCTACGTCTACCTCTGCCACCCAGAAGCCGCTATCTGGGTTTCCCAGGTAGTTGGCTTGAATGTCGGCCATATCTGTGCTCAGCCTCCGGGTCAGGTAGCCGTGGTAGATCTCGTGGCAGCAGTAATAGAGCAGGCCAGCCCACGCACTGCCAAAGAATAAAGCTTGGAAGTAGGAGCTGCCTCCCAATACATAGCCGGCCATGCAGATGCTCAGAGCGACACCAACATGGTCCGGGTGGCTCATGGCCTTGAAGAAAGCCGGGTACACGTGTTCAATAACCCCGTCGTGAAAGAGCGACATGACCACGTGTTCGTCGGAGGGTCCATACTCCCTGATGGAGAACTGAACTGAGGGAGAGAAAAAGAAAAGGGGAGCTCAGTGAGACTAATCTGCCTCTTGCTGCAATAACAAATTCCTGCAGGATTTCACAACAGCCTCAGTTACGCTCACGTAACTTCATTAGGAAAAGAAGAGAAATAACAATCAATACCGCTCTGGTAAAATCCAAGCCTTTTCATTTCTTATTCAACTCCATTCCACACGAGGCCTGGCACATAAAGGTGAAAAGCACACTCAACATTATTTATTACAAGCTTTGTTTCTGTTAAGATTTAAAGAGTGGTAATCATTGTAAGATGCATTATTATTAAGTCTCAAAAGCACAAAAGCAAGGTGAGAAAACTGAGGCAACAAACAAAAGCTCTTTGTTTCAGTGAAGTGTGTCATATAGGCATCTTAGTAGTGCAATTCATCTACTTACCAGCCGTCTAGTTTGTAATCAACTCAACTACTTAGGTATGAAATATTAAGATAATCAGAACATCAACTTACGGTTATTTTTCTGGGCCATGCTGACTCTCTCCCTGTCGTCTTTTGCTCACTGAAAGACTTAACGCTGCTGAAACTAAACTTAAGCTACAGATTGTGATAATCAGTCGTTCACAAAAGGGACTGAAATGAGTCTGAGCATGCTCCCCATTGAGTACACACACCCCACACACACACCACCCACACACACACACACACACACACACACACACGGGGGGGAAAACCAGTGGACCTTAAATGACTTTGAAGTAGAAGTGCTACTGATATAAAATATTGATTATATAATACATTTAAGAGTGAGATTAAGCTGACGGTGATTTGAGGAAGCATGCTTTCTATTTAATGGAAATCAACACTGTGTTGCTTTGAGTATGAAACTTAGCATACGTCTTAAAACTGAATTAGCTCAGTAAACAGAGGAGGGAACTACTTTATTGGATTTCTCAAAGAGGATGAGCACAAATGCCGAATAAATTAAGTCTCATTCGAGCAATTTATAGATTTTTCCAGGAATAAAAGGTTCTTATTAACCTCCTTTTTAGTGCTTTGGCTTTGGCTTTCTCTCAGGAAGCTGCTGTGGATCTCCACATGTCCTCTCTCCTGGAGTATAAGGTGAAAATCAAATTAATATCGCCTGGCCCCCTGACACTGAAGTGTCCTATGGCGGCGGTGACAGTGTCGTGTGCAATAACCCGGTAGCCCTCTGACATGATTACATTTCCTTGGCAGGAGAAGGGCCTTTACACCTGTTTAAATCAATAGCGCTGCCTCATGAATCTGTGAGCACTAGAAGGTCATGCAACCCTGGAAGTTTCTCACACCTACAACATGAATTCTGATCCTGCAACCTGCAACAACCAACCCTTTCAGAACCCCTCTAATCACAATTAAAACAGAAATGATTACGGCTATCAGCAATAACACCTCAACGGTTGAGATGGATCAGGAAACCTTACTGCGTTAGGACAAATGTAGGCAAATGAATCATATCACCAAATTTGAGCCAAACCTACACGCTTGATTCCAGCGGACAGTTTTGCCATGAATTGCACGGCAAAGAAAAGGCAAATAAAGCACAAGAATTGGAACTAAATAAATGTGTTGCACTGACAATTGGAGTCCATCACTATTTTGGTGTAACAGTACACCTAATCCATGACCAATGGCACAAACAGAGGAAAGGCATTTTGCTGAAGCATGTGCGTAAAATGTCGCTTCCCAGTAAGTCATGCATTTCTTTATTATAAACCCACCTGTGTTTTGGTTTTATATCCCCCAGAAATAAAAGTAAATACTGTTCTGTTCTGTCTTGCAAAGTTACAATGGCCTTTTTTCTTTTTATAAGGATGGACGATCTACATCTCTCTAACATGATTTAATTCTGAGTTGAAATGTTTCAAAAGCTTAAGCAGCTCAAGGTTGAATACAAAGACTTCAAATGCACAAAGAGGCCGGCGCACACTGATGGATCTGTAGACTTTAAGTGTGTGAAGGTTTCAACACTGTTGTGTCTTAGTCAGAGTCACAAAGTACCTTTCTTTTATCTGACCGTCCTTCAGCTGACAGGTGCCTGATTCAGCTGCATGATGCACAGAGGAGTGTACATTAGATTTAAAATGCACATCCTGATGGCCTGATTAAGATCAATGTAACACATTTCTCACGCGCGTCATTGTATGCGCTCATAGGAGAAAATCTGTTTAATTAAGTATGAGACACCGTGAACCGATTTTGGGTCGTCGGAGTCCTCTTATGACGCTCGATATTAAATTAGAGAAAAAAGCTTTTAAGAAACCTTTGTATAAACTCAATAGTCAATCCATCTGTCCAGCTCCTTTTACTTTCAGACTTCAAAAGAATACACAACAGAACGCTTTACATAAAGCATGTTGGCAAAAAGGACTCAACAAGCACAGAAAAACAACTTAATGGCTCTGTGCTTTTAAGGAATTATCAAACTAATAACTTTAAACAGAAGCTGGAGGAAGAACACTCGCAGCAGAAAACACATTTTAAAATGGTTAGTTTCTAAATCTTGAAGAAGAAATAGGCAAATAGAATCGGAGCTTCTCGTGAAGTTTCAGCAGTGTTTATTAATTCAATGATATGATAAGTCCACAAAAAGAAACACAGCGGTGGTCCTTCCCCATGTCACTGACCACAGTCCACATGTCATGATCCTTGTTTTGTTTGTTGTTTCCTGTTTTATTTTGAAATGTTTTCCCCTCTTGTGTCCTGTTTAGTTTCACTCCCTGTGTGAGTTTCCCTCCTGTGCCTGATTGTGTCATTGTGTTCACCTGTTGCCCCTGTGTTTCTCCTCCCCTCTCCAGCTGTGTCTGGTCTTGTGATTGTCGTTTCCCACCGGGTCTAGTCCATGTTACCTGCCTGTTCCTGTCCGTCCATCTGTCTGCTCCTGTTCCTGGTGTCCCTGTGTCCCCTGGTTTGTGTAGGTGAGGTTTTTCTTTGTTTAATAGTACAGCTTTAATTTGAATAAAGCTTGCCTTTTGTTTGGACCCATACCTGCCTCCCTTTGTTTTACTGCACTTGTCCTCTTCCCCAACCCTGACACCACATCTAAGTAGTTATCTGTCTACAGCTCATAGGAAAGACCTCGATCTCTCAATTCCAACAGCTTTTCTACCCTCACACTTTGAGGTATAGTCCTCTCCCATTGGTCAGATCTTCAGTCGCCCTCAAAGAGAGGTGTAACTAAATAACACAGACAATTAAGCACATAGTAGCATTTGATATATTGATTATTCTCACAAAATCCAATCTGTACCTTGTGAAAAAACTGGGTAAAAGTCACCTATGTCTTGTTTATGTTTCTTGCTAGCCGGGTTAAGCTGCATGAGTCTGATTGCTGCAACATGCTAGTTAGCTTTAAGCCTTTAGCTTGTTGTTGTAAGCTAGCATGTTGTTAGCTTGTGATTAAACACTGATTTGGACCAAACTCAACTGAACACCAGTTATAATATTATATTAGGAGAGTGACCTGCAGACTAACAGCACTCCTCAACACAACTTTATATTGAAACTGCGCTATTTTTCTTTGGTAAAATGCTATAACAGCAGGGTTGCTAATTAGTGTTCTCCGCTTAGACTGATTAAAGTTATAAACAGTGATGGAAGACTACTTAGCGGGCCGTGACATTCAGAGGAATCTGTCAGCCACGGTAGGTTAGCCTTGGGGGAAATTACAGTAGCATTAAAAGGTGTTTTAAGGTCAGTACTACAGGCAACAATTAAAAAATGTGCTGCATCCGGGAGGTGTCATTTTGGCTGCAGGGTTCTCTCGCAACAAGTGTTAGGGAATATTTTGTGTAAGCTTGTAAATCTTTAGCTCATTTGCATCTCTTCTCTCTGTCCTCCTCTGACCTGGCTCTACGGCCTTGCAGGTGCTGTTATCTTCATTAAGGAGGGGCAGCCTGGGCTTCCGAAGCCTTGTTGTTCCCACAGTGGGTACAAGCTCACGCTGACCTAAGATCGGCTTAATTGTTTAGGGACAGCTAGCTCCAGTTTATCTCGACCCAGATGCTCCGGTAAACACCTTATTTGTGACCTAGATGACAGTTTAAGTCAAACGTATTGTCTGAGCTTGTTTAGTCTGGCATTTGAAGAATGTTGATTACCCATTTGGAACTAGTTAAAACCTCTTCCTATTGTCGAGATCTTCAGAGTTGGTTTGGCAACCGCTGTGGCAACTCATGTCTACAGTCTTGTCAATTCTCCGGCCGTAACTCCGAATAAACCCAACAGTGTTTTGCCATCAAGTTCCTGCTCTCCAGTGTCTCGCTGAGTTTCGTCTCCATTGCTTCAGAAGTTCCCACCACAATAAGCAGACAAAAGTTGAAATATCTATAACTTTTTAACATTATGACATCACTATGTAACACTTGTGCTCCTAATGGCTAGCGGTCCAAGACATTGTGCGTGGTAGGCTAAGGGTCGGGACATCTCCCAAGAGGTTGACCAATCACAACAGAGCCGCCCAGATAACCAATCAGAGCAGACTGGGCTCTGGTTTCAGACAGAGGGTGAAAAGAGGTGCTGCAGCACAGGCAGTATGACAAACATAAAGAGCTTTCTGAACATTAAAGCAAATGCTTACTTGGATTGAATTTAAAGTAATGACCATTAATTGTAATTCACAAGCTGTTGCATTAATCAAGTCATCTTTGAACAACATGAATGTGTCATGGTATGAACTGCTTCACAACATAATACTTCATCATCACAGGCAATATTAACTTCCCTTGATACAATAAGCTAAGAGTACTTCAGAGCTGATTGCGACCTCGTCATGTAACAAAAAGTCTCCAGAGAAAAAGGTTAAAGTTGCCCTGGAAACTAACCACTGATGTGCACTGCATGCTCCACTTCTAATGGGGCCATGATTGCCCAATGAATCGCATTTTTATTCATGGACGTGTTGGATTGTGGAAGCAAAAGCCTCTTTGGTATGCTCTTCATAGACCTACAACCGTTACAACCTGAACGCACCTCAGACTACTTAAATTCAAACCCACTCCTCTCTCTATAAATCCCGAGTTGTATTTAAATGTACTTGTGGCTTTCCGTACATTAAATGTGCATATACGCAGAGTTAAAACACTCCTGAGTGATTTCCATTTAGATGCAGACATCTTTCATTGTTAAAGGAATGCATTTGCTTTTGTATAAAATTAAATGTATGAATATGCTTTGGCATGTTTGAGGTCTGAAAGTGCCAGAGTGAACATTAAATATGGAAATTGAGTTGGTCTTCTGAGTTTTCACCTATGAAGAACAAGAGAGTGGAAGCTTGTTATGTAACTCTACAACAAAACTCAAAGTTTCTAGAGATACAAAATCTCAAAGGTGCCCTCTTATCATTTTCCCTTTTCTCACGCTGCTATTGGCTAGCGCTCTAACTCTTTGTATGTGATAGGCTAAGGGGTGGGACATCTGTAAGCGGATGGCCAATCAAAACAGAGCCGTCCAGCTAACCAATCAGAGCAGACTGGGCTCTGGTTTCAGACAGAGGGTGAAAAGAGGTGCTGCAGCACAGGCAGTATGAGAAACATAAAGAGCTTTCTGAACATTAAAGCATGGAGACGGTGGAGGCACAAAATGCAGATATGAACCTGAAAATGAGCTGAATAGGGCCCCTTTAAACCAATCACAAACTTTTTGTGCAGCGATGAGCACATTTAAAAGTGATAAAATAGTAACCGATGAGTCAGACGACATGACAGCGTTTATAGACTCTCATGGCATCCATTTAATTATGTTTTGATTTCAGCCTGAGGGTGTTTCTGTATGATAGGTTATAATCGCACATCCTTTATGTTTCTTTTATATGATGGGACATGTAGGCATGGGATTCATAACAATATGTTGCAGAGAAAACGACAGGATCACAAGACAGACAAAACTGAAACAGATTCAAACTGAAATGATTCTTAAGAGAATGGTAGCCTTTATGTATATTATACAGTTCAGGGGAAGTTAGAAAGGGTTGGGGAAAGGAAGCAGTAGATGGGGATACACAAAGATAACCAATGCCCTGAAGATGGCTGTAAAACATTCATATGAAGCATCCTCTGGGGAGCTTGAGTGTACGGTAGTGGGAATAACAGAGCCATGCTATCAGTGTGATGGCATCTTAAAGTTTTCTATATATCGGCTAACAAAAGTCTCCTTCTTTGCTGTCGACGGACAAGCTACATCGCTCCTACAGTCGCCGCAGGGTTTTGTCAGTTGTGTAAACACATCATTTTGTGGGCATTGCTGCTATAACTGATGCTGTTTTTCTAGGGATGACACTCGCACCAATTGCTTTTTGACGTACACCTGCACACCGGAAGCTTCCTGACACACAAACCAGGTGTTGATTAAAATGAAGCTAATGTGACCTGAATTTCATCTTCTGGTGGAAAGTTTGAGACAAAGATGAAGGTTTTTCGAGTCTCTTGTTTGATATACAGGTCTGGATGCATATGTGATTCATACAGCAATTTACTCCTTAACTTATTGATAGGAACATTAAAATTCCACTTGAAGATATCTGGAGCAGCACGAAAAGCTCTTATTTAAAGGCATCCACATCAGATAAACAACAGATATTGGATCTCCACCCAGTCTTTTCTAAATTAATCAATAATTAACTAATTGAATCTAAATAAACTCGACAGAAAATACAAAAAAATCATCGATTAAAATGTGGCCGCTTGATCTTCTCCTGCATACAAATTGAGCAACAACAAAAAGCTTTTCAGCAGAATGAAATTGTGGCTCCGGCTCATCCCAGGCTCTCCGGGGACGGCTGGGTCAGACAGGGAAGCTGCAGCAGCAGCAGCCTGAAACTAAACTCCATCTATCACACTTAAAAAGCTGCCTCCCTCCACCTCCACCAATATGCCAGGTGATGTTGGGGGGCTTAAAGGGGGATTTTGCAGAAAGATAAAGCCGTGAATAACCATCGGCTTGTTTTTCATTAGGAGAGGCTGGTGTTGTTTAAGGTTAATTACTGACTTGGGGAAGGGGCAGGAAAGAACTGTAGTCCCTGCATAGCTGTAGGCTATACTATATGACTGATTTGACTCAGACAAGGCACTTCTTCAAGAGCAGGGTCTTAAAGATAGATACAAGACAAGAGATGGAGCACTGAAGACCGAATGAAGGACAGATGAATAACTAGTGAAACACTGAGTCACAGTTAGTGAGGTATAAAAATGATGAGAGAAGCACTATTACTATACTACTACTATACGACCTTTCTAACACTGAGATTCTGAAAACGAGATTTACTAGAAAACAGTGAAATAAAAAACCTTGAAGTCAAAAGCAGAATTTTTTTGTTGCAACATTTAATCTTTTATTTCTTGGTTAAAGTGACTGAGAAGGGGTGACCTGCACTTCACTAGCAGCAGGTGCACCCTTTACTGCTACTATCTTCAGCTATACCAATACAAAAATAAAGATGCACGGTCACATGCGGGAATTAAACCTTGAAACCTAAAAGGACAGTTCACCCCAAAATGTGTTTTTTAGAAGTCGGCCCAAGAGATGTGCTGGAAAATGAATTTCTATTTCTTAAAAAATCAATCTTATAATCTAATACAATTTTATTGACATTGTGCAGAGACTGTTTTTGATGCAGCTTCCATAGTTTCAAACAGATTCAACGATTATCACGAACTGTGGTTCACCCAAAATTGTGTTCGAGATATTGGCTTGAGACAGGTCTGCCTTTAGACTTCACTACCATACCGCAGGGAAAAGGGTTCCTCTTCGAGACACTGTCAGTAGGTTTTTGAAATGTAATTTTTTTGGCAGTGTTAGCCCCATTCAAGTCTGCCATCAAGTTAATAATAATAATAATAATAATAGTCTGGAGCCTGGTGCTAAGTAAAGAAAAATAACAACAAAATAAAAGCACTAAGCTAGGTGGAATAGGGGCGAGGGGTTAGAGGATTAGGAGTTGAAGCCAGGAGGGAAAAGGTGAGTTTTGAGGCTTTTTTTTAAATGACATGACTCGGGAGGGACTTCCATAAGTTCAATAACAATCAGGAAAACACAGGACCTATATCTCCAATATTTGTATAAATATGACTCGGTTAAGACGGAATATACGCATTTTTTGCTTTTGGGTCGAACTGTCCCTTGCACGTAAATATGTAATTAAGTTATAAAAAGTATCTTGCAAACATTTTAATTGGCAAAACAGGACTGCTGTGATATCACAGTAATTAAAAACAGCTGTGTGATACAGCTATTTATATTTATTTCTACTGCTGTGCACGCCTCAGCTTTATTCAATCTTCTAAAGATAACCAGGTTTATCTCTCGGGCTGATCACAAATTCAGATTGTATAGGTTTCGACTTTTAAAACCGTTTAATATCATTATTACTCTTGTGTTGTTTATACCCATAAAGATAACATATTGTCAGTTTCATTACTCCTCCATACCTGATGTTAATGCATGGCAATCTGTTTAATGTAGGTCTTGATTCTACGTGCCGACAGAGACGTAGAATCTGTTATTGGCACTCTCAGTTATTTATTTTCCCGTGCCCCGGCAGTGCTCAGTGTTCATTTAAAAGTAAACAGCATCCTATTTGAGAGCGATTCTTCTAATGGACTCTGCCAAACTCCATCCCAAAATTGGATTAGATGTAATAGAGGATGAAAGAGTAAGATTTTTATATGCATCCAATATTTTTTTCCTCATATAGCATATTACAGATGCAGATTCCATAATGCACTATGCATAAAAGCAGGACCCTCCTGTGTATTGACAAGGTGAAAGCACTATTTGAGAATGCAAATTGAACTCTGAGATTGAAAGGATGAATATAAAGAAACAGCAATTTACTGTATTTATTTTCAGAATACTATTAGCCGTGGCTGTTAGGGCGAGGCTCCAGAGACAGGGTGATTTTTTTTAAAGTAAACAAAACTAAATACGGCATCATCACCCTTACCGTCCTGCTCCTCATCACAGCTGTACAATAAAGTGGCCTCTGCTCCAGCCAACTTCTACACGGTACCTCCACCTCTGCTTGGAATTATAATTAATGAGACAGATGCAACAGCCACCGCAGCACCGAGCGGACAGATGGTCCGGATCGTCAGGGTCACGTGGTCATAGTTAGCGTCATTTTTAGAAATTCAATTAGACTGTCCCTGAAAGGACCTGCATTTTCAGCCCCGCATTTAGTGTTAGAGGGTTATTGAAGATCACATTCAGATCCTTCCTTCCATGTAGAAATACTCAGAAGTAAGTCCTGCATTCATAATCTTCATTTTCAGATTCCATATTTGTATTTTCTGCCTCTACTGGGACATGTCTCCATGCTTTCATGTTATTCTTCTCATACTGCCTGTGCTGCAGCGGCTCTTTTCACCCTCTGTCTGAAACCAGAGTCCAGTCTGCTCTGATTGGTTAGCTGGCCAGCTTTGTTGTGATTGGTCAACCGCTTAGAGATGTCCCGCCCCTTAGCCCATCACGTTGGAGCGCTAGCCAAAAGAAGTACAAGTGTTACACAGTGATGTCACTTCTTGTCAGTAAATAAACAGTCCAATGGAAGCAGGGGGGGGGGGGGGGGGTTGACGTTGTGATTTTAGCCTTTGTGGACCATTTACATGCACAAAAACATATAATAAACACACTACAGGAAAGGGAAACCCCTTTATTAGCATGAAGCAAGGCTAAGGATACATTTGCATGAGGATTTGAATTACTGTTGAATCCTTCAACCAGCACTTCAAAAGCTAGAAACCTCTAATTAATGTTAGGGAATATTTTGCTTAGGTGTTTAACCTTTGACCTAGCTCATCATTGTCTCCTTCCTCTGTCTGTATTCCCATGGCATAGTTTTTCAGCCTTGGAGGTGCTGTTATCTTCATTAAGGAGGGGCCGCCTGGGCTTCCACAGCCTTGTTGTTTCCATACTGGGTACGAGCTCATGCTGTCCTAAGATTGGTCTTATTGTTTTGGGACAGCTGGGCGCGTACTCTATTGACCTAGATGACAGTTTTAGTTAGACATAGGGTCCATATTTGTTTAGTCTGGGGACTGAAGAATGTTGATTACACACTCTGAACTGGTTAAAACCTCGTATTGTAGTAGAGATCCTCAGAATTGGTTGGGCGACCGCTCTGTCAACTCGTGGCTGCAGCAACTGTCTTGCCAATTCTCCGGCCGTTAACTTCAGAATAAACCTTCAGTGTTTGCTATCAAAGATCCAGCTCTCCCTGTGTCTCTTTGAGTTTCATCTCCATTGCTCCAGAGGTTTCCACCGCAATTAAAATCAGCAAAGGTAAGATTACCTGCCGTGGGTCTGGGGATTTTTGGGGCTCCTGGGGGTCTAGGGCCTCAGGGCGGTTGATCACAGGACTTGTAACAGTCTGACAGAAACGGAATGGAGGATCGACTGACTCAAAAATGAAACACATCCAACCTGGAAAAGTCCCAACACCTTAAATTGAGATAATACTTGAAACTCGTCCTTCATCATCACAACTTCTCGAACTCACAGGTCCCGGAAATTGCAGGAAAAAAAAAAAAATCTAGGTTGACTTTCTTCTCAGACTTTGCAAACACCACTCTCACCCAAACAGTCAGACAGGCAGACTCAGAGAGAGCCAAGGAGGCCGCTCACGACTCAGCAGGAGAGCGGATGAGGAAAACAGCCTTGTTTCGATACACAGAAATATTACCGTATCAGAAACAAGTTTATCTCTTCTAGCCCGGTGTCACACCTGCCCTGTGATAGACACTAGTTTTGAGATCCATGTGCAATGTAAGGCACTTGTTTTACGTGCCATATCTTCACAGAAACGGATCGCTGAGGATTTCAAAGCACTTATTTTCTCTGATGCCAGATTCTGCATTGGCAAAAAGAAAAAGGGATTTTCTGTTTCCACGATAAATCGTTTCAATTTTGTCCAAACATGTAAACACTTGATAAAATATTCATTGAATAACATCGTGCAACAATTATTTTCATGCAGCGACACTGCCAGTTTCAAAGAGACTCGAAGATGGATCACACAGCGTGGTTTACCGACTGGAAGGTGAAAGAGATATATCACGATGAAGGAGAGCATCTTTTCCATGGTGAGATACTTCTACAGAGCTTCTGTAGCCAGGAAACACCCATATCCTTAAAGGAGGTCAGTGTGTTTGTGTTGTGTGAAGGATGCAAAGCGCCAGGAGTGTCTTAACATCTGTAGATTTATCACAAAGCCTGAGCTGCGACACAAGCAGAGCTATCAACAAAGTGAATTAATTACAGTTATTCTCGTTACGTTCCTCATGTTGCATATGTTATACTTATACTGTTTCTAAGGAATATTCTTAGGCCTACTTTTTCAGTTCAAGTTGCATACTTTAAGGGTACAATTTAAAGCATTGTCATTCAATTCTAATACGCACAGACTGCTCTAGATGTGTACTGTACAACAAGTGCAACTTTTGGTAGCATTAACTATAACATCAACTATGATGTTTGCTGCCTTATCCAACCTACACAAACAGAAGCTTCATTATCACTGTCTTACCTGTGCGTGCATCGTTGTTGACGTGCATTATAGATCATGT
This sequence comes from Eleginops maclovinus, assembly GCF_036324505.1. Classification (NCBI taxonomy): domain Eukaryota; kingdom Metazoa; phylum Chordata; class Actinopteri; order Perciformes; family Eleginopidae; genus Eleginops; species Eleginops maclovinus. The sequence continues at coordinate 24,073,968 of NC_086349.1, read as the reverse complement.
CGTACACACTGTACAGCATACTGCTCCTTTACATTGAAGATGAGAGGGGGCTAAAGCAAGGTCCCAACGAGGCTTATCATCAGCACATGTGAAACCCATGTGTTGTTAAGGTCAAGCAAACCTTTAACATCCACGAAACATCTGTGAATGACCAGAAATGTGATGTGACTCTCGCTGCAGGAGCATGTGCACTTGTGTTGAATTAATGAAATATGAAATAGCTATGATTATCGTCTAATTGCCCATTTTTCCTAACCCCTCGCCATACAGCAATTACTCAATCATGGCATGTTCATAGGCACAGCAGGTCTCTAGATTACTCCACATGCTAAAGCCACATCACCACCATTATTATAAAGGCAATACACACTGAATCGTTCTATCATAGGCCTCAAAAAGAGGTATTTAACAATGAATAACTGGTTAAATGTAACACACTGCACTAGGACAACCTGGCTCTGGTCTGCAGTACAAGAAAAAGTATGCTCCTTATTTCTGATGATGTCTTCTATTTCATTTATTTAAAAACCAATTGGAATAAATGGTGATCTTCTACTGTACTCTAAATTGATTGAACACATTACAAAGTCAACGTTACTCTCACACACATATTCAAGGCTGTTGAGGTCCAAAAGCATTTAAAGAAATCTCCGTAACTACACACACACACGCACACACACACACACGCACACACACACGCACGCACGTCTGGCAGCTCCAATCCTTTTGCTGTTCCAGTGACAAAACTGGCCAGCATGGGAGATCGTGCTTTCTCCTCCCTGGGTCTTTGGAATCATCTCCCAGAGAATAAAAGCACCTCTGCATCACTCTTGGTTTTTAACAAAAGCCTCATCTGTTCTGCAACGTGTTTCACTGATTCTCCAAGTTTTCTTTTTGACCAGGTATGCTCCGTGTTTAAACTGAGCTCCTTAGTTTTTTTACATCCTGCTTTTTATTTTCAATTTGTTTCGCAGATCAGTTTTAACTCTACTATCACCAACTTGTGAAGCACCTTGAGATGACGTTGGTTTTAAAGTGTGCTATAAAAATGAAACGATTATTATAATAAACCATGCAATCATTCATCCTAAGATTTTCCAAAACACAACCTGTTTTGCAAGCGTTTAAATGCCAGCAAGTTCTATACACGTGTCAGGAAGTACGGGATGAACTAGAAATAAAGTACAACTATGTTCTTGAAATCTATAAAGTTATGAAGCTTAATTTATCCAGCATAATCAGCACCATCATAATTCTGACCTCTTTCCTTAAAAAACTTTAGAACTTTTACTTTTCAGTGCTTTTATGGCGAGTAAATCCGTCCTCACTGTGCTCTTGTTTCATTTGAAGAAGTCGAGATCATATTTAAATCTTGCACCGGCTCGTTTCAAAGCACACAAAAGAGCTCACGCTTAACTTCTCCAGCCTCGACCCGCGGCATAATGGGCCTCTCATGGTACTCATTCCAGACGGGATTAATATTAAATACTTTGTTTTTACATTCAGCAATGCCAGAAAGTTCACAGACATAACCCTCGTCACCTATGGTTTGCATTTTACATTCTTACATTGGGTAGGAAAGTCTCTTTTATTCAAAATATCTGATAAATATCTGATTATTTCACATTAAAGTTGTTATACCTGTAATGTATAATGCAGTTAAGGTCACAATCATAGTAATAGATCTACAGAACAACGTGCATTTAATCTACAATCCAACATATACACAACAAACATAACTTAAAACATCGTTATGTTCCTTATTACCGTCTTTATTGTCTGTGTGAAATGTCTTCATGACACAAACACAGACTGAACGATTGCCAGCCATGCATGAGACTTTAATCCATTTCCTTTCAAAGCAAAATACAAAAAAAGGAAGCAGAAGAAAAGAAAGAAGCCCGAGTACCCGAACAGTTCTCCTCTCGGTGCTGCAGGAAACACAGATAGCAGCAGAGCATCTTTTTTTAAACATAGTCAATAAAGTCCTATTCAACATTTAATACAGACTAACAGGCTGTCCTTGAAAAACAACAATAGACGCTTTCCTGAATTCAGCTAGTTCTCTTTCTGTTTGTGTTTACACGATTGTTTGGTTTACGTCAATCTTGCAGCTATATTGAGGTGCGGCAGCGAGATTGACATAAAGCTAAATATAAACAAATTGCAAAACACTGCGTAGAACTCAAGTTCTGAAGTACTGCTTTGAAGCACGCCAAATAGAGGCATATTTCATTTATTTGAAGGCTCTAACAACACTTTTTTCTCCATTTCTTAACATGAGCAAAGAGGTCTGACCTGATCTCAGGATTTTCTGCCGTTGTTTTGACTTTTTTTCCTCAGTTTTTGCTGATTAATGTTTAAAGAGGGAGGGACTAAGTTCTCCAAAAGTGATGTCATAAAGAATCAATAACTATAATGCACTTTTGTTTGTATTTTGACGGTTAAATTGTTAATAAATAATATATTTTAAATTGTTCATACTCGCTTTGAAGGGCTTCTATATAAATATTAACAAAAATACATTTCCTGTTAACCTGAATGCAAACAATGGTAACTCTTTCATTATTGGATCGCACTTTTTTAGGGATTCGATAAAGACAAAGGCCTCAAAATCTCAAGAAACATCTTACTGGCATATAGCATCTTTCCTCCTTTTGAGACTAATGTATATATATGCACGGTAATTGTTCATTAAAGGCATATAATATGTAATAATACCAAACATGCCGTGCAATTGGATGATAACATCCAGACGGTTATTGTTTCAGCCACTGACTTCCATCCTACGAGTCCACTTATAATCAGAATACACTAAACTGTGCAGCACTGTTAAGTATTCCTCTGATTGTCATTGGGTAGTATTTTCCTCCTCCTGGTCGAGGGGCCTGATTGAACATATTCAATTGACAATTCATCGGCAGGATGATATTAGCATACTGGAACGTGTCAAAGCCACAATTGCCAGTTGGAGCCGAGTGAAGTGTTGCAGCTAAAAGTGAAAGTGAAACAGCTCTGCACCTACGGAGGTGATATTAGAAAAGATCCAGTAGGTGGATGAAAGTGAGCAACGCCAACATAGATCACAGTGTGTGATTTATAATGGAATTCGGCTAATTAATGAGGGGGTATAGCCTTTACTGCTCAGCCACAAAGCAGATTGTGTTGCTTTCATTTTGAACGCTTTTGATCAATTAGATTGAATTGCAGACATTATTGATCCTCGTCTTCAGTGTGTAGTTTCAACCCAGTAATTAAGCTATAAGTATGTGTGAAAGAAGGCCAGAGATATGATTCTCAGTCAAATATCACAGCAAAACGTCACCTAAAGGAATGCGAAACCATATTCTGAGCTTTTATTTGCTGTTGTTGAGCCATAAATTGAAGCTAATTGGACGACCGGCTGCTGAGTCGGTGCAACACTAATATGACTGTAGGATCATTGGTTTAAATATCTACTTGGGGAAAATCCTGCTGGAGAGAATGTGAAGCATTCATCCTTCTTCCCGTAAATGCCATTAGAGAAACATTGTGCAATACACAGAACACTGGATTGGTCTGCTGGAGCTGCCCAGTGGTCATCAGCTCAGCGTACACTGGACCAACAAGGCTGTGATGCCCTGTGCTAAAATTACACTCACAAGGGGGAATGAAATATGACTCTTACACCTTGTTAGCAACAAAGTCTTTGAGCAGGTCTGTGAGGCTGCACTTAGACACAAAGGAGCTACATGCTAACGTCAGCGCTGCTCTAACAAGCTCACAATCGTGTTAACAGACTGAATTTAGCAGATATAAAGTGTGCCATTCTCCGCACCTTACTTTAGCCTGTTAGCATAGCTGTCAATTAGCACAAAGTACAGTTTTGTCATGATGGGAGTGTCATGACTTTTGCAGGTATTTAGTCACAGACCTAAGGTATCGGACACATTGAAGTGTTGATGTGTTAGATGAAAGGTCAGCGGATTATCAGAGTAATTACTGTTATCCTCTGGGGAGATGAATGTCTGCAACAAATGTCAAGGCAGTTCATCAAGTAGTTGATGTTAAGTGCTGGTGTTAGAGAAACGTCAGGGGATCAGTAGCTTGATACTCTGGGGAACATGAATGTCATGATGTCAAAATGATCAAGTAGTTGTTGAAATATTTGAGTAAAAATGCAAATATATCTACCTTGTGGTGGCAGTAGAGAAACGTTGGGGGATCAATAACACACTTGGTCCTTATCCTCTGGGGAACATACATGTCATGATGTCAAATTCATCAAATAGCTGTTGAAACATTACACTGGAGCACCAAATGTCGTTCTCATGGCGGCGTTAGAGGGAAAAGTCAGGATATGAACTAATTCGCTAGGATTCATCATCCTCGGACCATGATTTTCTGTATTAAATGACTTGGCAATCCTTCCAAAAGTTGCAACATCTCAGAAAAAACTTGAAATGTCAACGTAATAATAGGGTTGGAGGAACAAGGGAGAAAGTCACTGACATAAGGGCTAATCCACTGGGGAACACGAATGACGGTACGAAATGTCATACAAACCAAATCATTGTCGTCCTTATTACTGTGGCGATAGAGGAAAAGTCCGGAGTTCATCAAACTCACTAAGACTCATCATCTGGGGACCATGATTTTCTGTATCAAATTACTTCCAAAAGAGCAAACGTTTTAGTACAACAAGTCAACGTAATGCCAGCGTTAGAGGAACACGGCAGGAAGTCCCTGACATCATTAGATGTAATCCTCTGGAGAGCATGCACGTCTGTACACAACTTCATAGCAGTCCTTGCAGAAGATAATGAGATTTCTAAGTCTGGACCAAAGCAGAAGACTGTAACTTATTGATTCAGACCTCTGGTGTGTTGAAATGAACTCACCAGAGTTTTCAAATGTAACGGTTACATGAAATCCATGTAAGACGACTCAAATGCGCGGTAGAATTAAGGGTTTCTGTCAAGTCTTTGAACGGAGAGTTTAAAATATCCAGCAACAGCTTGGATATGTCATTTTTCTTCAAGGTCTCTGCGATGTAACTGAAATAAATCCAGACCTTGATAATGATATTCATTGAAATATTTGGAGGCGTTGTACTGTCTTTTATATGGTAAGTTATTTGGTCTATTGTTCCACGGTGGATATGGAAATGCGTGTCTAAAGTAATATTCTTTGCATATTACGGCCCGCTGATTAAAGTACATAACTGATGGAAAGTTACAAGCGAAGACTCCCACACATTTTGTGCTTTCTACACCGAGACTCGATGATACATGAATGAGTGTTTTAATTTCCAATTCAGCAATTCATAAACGAAAGACAAACACATCTTTAAATAAACCACTGGATGATGGTTGTGGGACATCAATTTGTTCACTTGTACATACACATACACACACACACACACACTCCTACGTGCTCACAGAGGGATCAGACCACACAAAGTCTTCATCATTCAGATGATTCATTTGCTGCCGCAGTGGAATTGCGCCTTTATTGTCTTGGCTGATCAACTTGACAGACAGTAATGAAATGAATGACAGAAGGTATCCCAGCCTCATCACACATCTCCAGAGTCGCGAGAAATATAGGGATGGAATTCATTATCAACTAATTAATGAGTCTTAAAAGTCCCACCAAATATAACTCTTTGAAAGTAGGCTGCCCTTTTGCACCATTTGCTCGGACACGTGCCTCTCAAAGTCACTCGTTCTTTCTTCGTGGTTTGAGGCACTTCTTCATAACCCCTCTGATACAGCACAGTCTCCCATAATGAGCCACACTACACGGCTGAAAACCCTCATATCCGCCGCCATCACTCAGACGCTTTGGTTTGGGAAGCCTAGATGACAGCAGCATCCTGGTGACTCAATGGTCTCTAAGGCACGATTCTGCATACAGACAGATAAGCAGATACATTTTCCCAATCAATTCATTTGTGTAGTCAAAGGGAATCATCATTTCCTAAATTCTAAAAGGGAAATAGACACGTCTTATTTTTGTTTCATCAACAGTACAAAACTAACCCAAATATATTCAATATACACACATAAGAAACAATAAAGCAGCGAATAGGGCGCCGCAGGGATGACGTTTTTTGTAGGCCAACCCGGAAGTAAGCTGCGCATGGCGTTCCCTCGACAAAAAAGCAACTCAATTTCTCCGTAGGATTTTGAAATATTGTAAAAAAAATCAGGTCTGTGGAAAACCTGTTGGTAATGCACGTTTTGTTCAGCCGGATAATCTCCACATGTGTACCCTACTTTTATAATTTTCGAATCCTAAATCTAATCGCCAGAAGCAAAATGCTAACGTTACGCTATCAACGAGTACAGCAGGGTCGCACAACTTGAACGTCACGCCAACTTAAGATCCTATTAACTGACTTTCTGTGCGCTTGCATATTTTAACAAAGCTTTTCCTTTTAGCCACACTGAGTTTAACTAGAAGTCATGGCTGTTTCAATTAACATTCTAATATCGTTAACAAAGTCAGTGGGAGTGCACTTAATGTCGTAGAACAAAACGTGATCCTTCTCTTAAACTATTTTCCACAATCCTACGGACGAGGGAACAGGAAGTGGTAAAATGCTAACTCACTCCAAGGTTTTAGAACTCGTTCCTGGTAAATCTACAACCGAAGTCGGAATATTAGCAGTTTCAGCTCAATTTAGGACGTATATTTCAATCCTGACAACGATTTGCTAATATTGCTTTTGCGTCTTTACAGTGAGCTGTTGATTAAAGACGGACAACAACAAAAGTAAATAGTACGGTTGCATAAAAAGCCAAAGTGTTGAAGAAGCAAGACCCTCCATGCTGATATCAAAATCACCTTATATAAATTGCATGGCCTTTGACAGCTAGCATTGTTCCATTTGTAATGACCACAAGCTGTGTGAGACAGAGGTTAGTGATGAGGAGCCGATGGATTTTCCCAACCTTCTGCAGAAACAAACAGCGTCATCTCTGTAGCACCGGTGCAGGAAGTGATGAAGAGTGCACAAAGTCTTTGAGGAAGACACCGGCTACAGGCAAAACCTGCACTGACTGGTGGACGGTACGTCACTGAGAAGGTAAAGACGACTGTAATCAAAAGAGAGTTGTTGTGGCATATCACAGTTTAAACCTAGAGGCCAAATCGTAAGTGTATGAGTCTTATTTACAAAGCATTCTCCAATTATTCCACTTAGGGATGGGTATCGGGAGGGTGTGGCTCAGTGCGTTTGTGTGTTGATCTTCGGATCAGGGGAGCACTGGTTCAATCCCCACTGCAGTCAGCATGTCGTTGTGTGCTTGGGCAAGACACTTCACCCTAATTAGCGCCTTTGGGGATTGTAAGTTTCTTTGAGTAAAAACATCTAACAAGGGACATGTAATGTATCGTTAGGATATTGATATTTATCAATACTTTAATCCATAATTCCGTTAAAAAAAATGAAGACATTGCATGTAAAGATGTATAAAGATTGAATAAATGCTATTAATAACTGAATAAGTATAGCTAGTCTTCCAGCTTCTCAGCTCTGCAAACCAAACTTAAAAACTACATTTAAAGAATCATAAACTTTACTTAATTTCTCAATTGAAACGTTTACTTTTCTTTCTTTTTTTTTATCCCTTGGAGAAATCCCTTTTCACTGATTGTACTTCGAGCAGCTGCTGAGGAGTCCTGATTCCCACTCCATATTTCTGTTACTCCCTCGGTATCCCACTCATAATATATCTATCTCCAGGAGCAAGGACACAAGCATGTTTGAGCTATTTCTTTAGATGTTCAATGCATATCTTAAGGAGCTCATCTTGATAGGACTGTGTAATTAATGGGGAGACAGAGACACCTGGTGGTCAGTTTGAGCATTACACCTTGAGCTTTATTAAACCTGTGTTTATTTTCCTTTAAATTAACATCAATTACATCCCAAAGAGGACAATGAATGTGTACTATCTCCCTATAGAGTTCATCAGAGTCAACAACGTACTTGCATCCTATTTTTGGACAAATTATTCCACGTTTTAAAGCTGGAATTTCAGAAAAACACTAATAAATGAGGCGTCTTATTGTGGCAGACTGCACACCAGCTTGAGCGGAAATCAAACCAATTTAAAATCTGTCAAAGAGTTTTAGAAGTTCACTCCAATATGTGTCATTAGAGAGGAAGCGGAGGACAGGTAGAATAACAGATAAAGACAGAGGGGACAGAGACAGTACACAAGGCCATCGGGGAAATAAGTCCAGTCATTTCCATGTGTGTGTTCCTCTGAGCCGCGGTTTAACAAGCTCTGTGTGTGTGGGGGGTGGGGGGGGGTGTGGAGGAGTTCCTCTTAATCATAGCTGTGAATGTTCAGCAGGAAACCGAGCGGGAGGAGAAACTTGTTAATTGAGATCTTGATCCTCCAGAGGTGTCTGCTATTACTTCAAACTCTTCATTTATTTTTCTTCACATATTAAGTCGGGCCGGGCTTCAGGGCACGATTTAATGAGGTTTGTGCATTGTTGTTGTTATTTGTGGGAGCTCCCAAAACCTCCAGCATGTTTAAAGAATTATCCCAACAATATTCAGACAGAACAATTTAGATTTCACCTGAATTCATCACTTAAATGTTGAGTAGTACTCTTGAAAGTTTTTGGACAGTGGTATTGAAATGAGTTGCATCTTCCAAGACCTTTAGACTAATCAGAGAGAGGGAAGTCTGTTAAGTTAAGGAACCCTTAATCATCCCACATTCTGCATGTGACCCATCCTAGCAGTGGGCTGCCATATTTACGGCACCTGGGGAGCAGTATCTTTAGGGGAACGCAACCTTACTCAGTACAACTCGGTAGCACTTGGTCTTTCGGGGATTTGAACCGGCGACCTTCCGGTTCCCAAACCAAGTCCCTACAGACCTCCCCACCAACGCCCTTTAAACTGTCCATAATAAACACTCATTTGCGTATTTTCATGTGTATATGCGGCGGACCGACAGGACAGGTCTCAGTTGGGTCTGGTTTCTCCTGCTTACTTTTTAATAATTGTAAATAAAACCTTTTGGCCAGTTATTTCATTTCCCCATTGTAGCGACCAGAGAGAGGAGAGGGAAATATATCCTGCCTCTGATAGTGTTACGTTATTATGAGAGTGCTCTGATATTTGATTGATCCTGAAATATTTATGAGAAAATAGTGGGACACTTTTAAAAGTCGAAATCACAACAAAAAAAGACGGAAAAAAGACAGAAATTTGGGGGGAAAAAAAGGAGAATTTTTAGGAAAAAGTCATAATTTAGAAAAACATTACAGGCCATTTTAAAAAGTTGACATTTAGAAAGATTTTCAGAATTGTATTTGGGGAAAAAGTGTGCTCCCCTCCCTTCGTTTTAGCAGTTAACCATTAAAAGAAGCCTTTATTTTTGCTAACTTCTATCTGACCATGTGAGGACGTGTAAAGAATATGTAAACAATAATTAACAAATGACATTACGTGGCTTTTCTGTAGTTCTACCCAACATCCTTTGGTTGGGTGCTGGTTTATAAAGCATTGAATGGTGTTGGGCCGAAAATACATTTCTCATCTGCTGCTACATTCTGAACCACCCAGAACTCTCAGGTCTTCTGCGACGGGTCAGCTTTCTGTCCCCAGAGTCAGAACTAAACGTGGAGAAGCAGCGATCCATTATTATACTCCAAATATCTGGATCAAACTACCAGAACTCGGCAGGTCCGCTGCAACTCTTTCCATTTTCAAATCCAGGCTGAAGACTTTTAGTTTTGCCGCTGCTTTTAATTGAATTATTAATATCTTACACTACACTTTAACCCTCATGCATGTATTTTACACCCGTGTTATTCTATATTAGCTTGTTTTGCGAATTGTATTGCTTTTTAATGTTGTGTTTCTGCTGCACTGTTTTAACGTTTTCATTTTTGCAAGGCACTTTGAATTGCCTTCTGTTGAAAGGTGCTATATAAATGAACTTGCCTTGCTAATTTATTTTTTCTGTACTATATTTATTTACAGTTCCAGCAAAGAGATTTTTTTAGATTAATCAAAATAACTGTATGAGGAACCGAGGCGATAAATGGGTTGAAATGTTCAATATTAAACACAAAAAAGAAATGCATAGATTAAAGAAGAGTCATTCTTTAAAAACGCACAGCGATTCAGTTTCTGGTTGAAGATCAATGACAATAAGTGTATTACAGAATTACATTTAATGCATTTTGGAAACAGACGACAAACGTGTTGATCAGTAACTGAACGTACTTATTTTATCACCTTAATTTATTGTGGCAGCACCGCAAAATTCTGAATAAGTGAAGCAGATTGGATACCCTTAAGGATTCCAGAAATTGTTGCATAAACAAAAATGTGTTAATTTGTTCTCCTTTGAGGGAGTCGAGCACAAAGTGAGTTCACATTGTTAATGTTCAGAAGGTTAAACACTACGCAGGTGTTTTGTTTATCATTGTTTACTTAAGTTTGATCAGCAGAGTAAAAAAAACATTAAATAAGGGACCAATTAAAATAAGTAACAAATGATGCATATTTATTTTATCTCCATACCGTAACTGTTGGTGTCCTTGTGACTTTGATTGCAAACTAAACACCACACCTGTGCGAACAAAAGCCAGAAGCTACACACATATAAGCCGTTCATGCGGAGTCCCACGGGAGGTTGTGTTTGGCTCTGTGGATGTGATACAGGAGCTGCATGAAAAAGTCCGATTTAGGGCAGCTGTCAGTGTCCGTCTCCCAGCTTAGCTTTCATCAGCCTCCAGGTTAATGTTGGTACCAAACTTGGCATAGAGCTGGATCTTCAGATCCCCCAAAACTTGCAGTATCGCAGCCACTCGGTCATCAAGGGCTTTGACCTCCTGCTCCAGTGTTTCCTGATTACAGAACATAAAATCCAAATTACAACTATTATAATTCCCCCACATGACGCAAGCTACAACAGATGAAAACACATTATGCAGGAAGAAGAAATTGTGATGAAAGAAAAAGCGTATGGAAATGTAGCCTAAATAAGAGCAAACTCATTCATAATCAGGACATAATAGGAGTTTTCTCAGCTGTTTGTCATTCTCAGATGTAGCAGACTGCTCTACATAAATCAGAAATGCCTGCGCTGTGTGTTTGTTTTGCGATAAAGCATCAGAAGATTAAAAAAAGGATAAAACCCTGGAAGTGACGGAGGGAAGGACAAGGACAATATCTTCCCTTCAGCAACCAAGAAGCACTGACACAGCCTAGCTTATCGCCATAAGATGCACCATGGAGGATTAAAGTGCCCCAAAGTTGGACTGTTTCTCACTGTTCCAATTCTCTAAACCAACTATCAGTGCACATAAAGGAATAGTTTTCAATTTGTTGGGAGTATGCGCTGCGTTTCTTGCCAAAAGTTAGATCAATATCACTGTCATGCCTGCAGTCCAAGTGACTGATAGTGTTGTGGATCTGAAACCTTATGCACTCACAACATTAATCAATAGTGTGCAAAAAAGAGGTTTTATTTGTCACATACACGCATGTATTGATCAAATATAAAAATATAGTCATGTGTAATTCTGTGTGCAAAACCTTTCCTGATTTGTGATGTTTTTATTGATCTAGTAGCAATCTCCCCGTGTGAAAACATCATGGAAATGAATGCATTTGATTGAACCGATGAAAAGGATGCAAATGTTTTTTATTACTTGGATTTTGTAGTGGTGAAGGACTACAGAAACCATAGAGACACACATGATGACATTCAAGGCCTTATTTCCTCTGGTAGTATATGCCAAGTAGTGGACTGCGTCATTCAAAAAAACCCACACACTTTTTGTCAGATTAACAGACCGTTCTTAGTATGTTTGTGATTCTCACACGTTATTCATTTTGTGCTAACATAAAATACTTTATTTCCAATGTAGTTCACACTTGTTTTGAACCACTATGACTCTCCATGGGAGCACAAGGTTAAGAGAGCACGGCAAAAATAAATGAATATGCCGTTTGAACAGGGTGCAAAGTATGGGAAAATTGGTTCACTATTAGAATGTTTCTAATCAGCATCTACTCAAGGATTTATAACACAGTTAATGGGCAACATTCAGAAATGTAAATGACTTTCAAAGGAAGCTTAGAAGAAAGTTAGACATATCTGTCGCTGGAAATCAGATTTTTGCTTAGAGGCAGGAATTGCGAAATAAACAAACCCATAATTTAATAGGAAGGATGTAGTTTGACTATTTTTTCCAATGCAATTGGGTTATGAAAAGAGCCTTCTTTATATTGAAATTAAACATTAGTAATACATACAAACTATATAGAATTCCCTAGCCACAATAACCACGAATGCAGTTTGTGTATTCTTTTTCCCTTTAAGAAAGATAAGTAAACCTTTTTTTATTAGGAGAAAACTAAAATAAAATAGGTGAACTGAGTTTAATGCTGCTGTATTTACTGTCTTTTAAAAATCATCAAATACCTTTCTACATCTGTCATCATCATGTTATATTTTCTTGTAGTCCCTTGACTTCATGACGCCAGCTTAATGAGGGTATTTTAACGATGATTACCATTTTAAGAAACCTACCTTAGCAGCCTCCAGCATCTCTTGAGTCTCCTCCTGGGTGTGACTGACAAAGACGTCACCAATTTGGTACGGGATCAAAATAGAGTCGTCTTCTAACATCATTAGGTCGTCGCTGGCATCCTGCATGTTCTGCAGCGATTTCTGCAGGGAGACATTAGCACACCATTACAGTCTCAATTAGGGCTGTTAACAAATTACTGTCAGTAATTCAGCAGCTGCACTTCCCTTAAAACCGTACTTAACTGTGACCCATATGAACAAATTTCATTGGAGCGGAATCTGTCATGATCAACTTTATGGTAATTTCACAAGCTGTAGCGAGTGCCTCTGATGTCTGGTATGTTAAACTTAAGAAGTGAACATGATTAGGGTGTGAAAGTAGATCAATTATTAGAAACCCTTTGCAGTATACCAAATTAGAAATAGCAGGACCACAAACTACAGCATTCAAAATGAACATTAAGTTTCAACAGCTCCTTATTTAATAAATGCTTTGATCCTTATGAAAAACAGGGCTGTTGCAAACGGACTGTGGACATTTTATCAAATTGTCTACACACAATAAACCTATATTATTGCCATTACACATGTTGGTCTACAATATTAGGTGTCATTGCAAACTCAGATGACCACACAGTGGATACCAAGTGTGTGAAATCCACATTACACGGTGCTTACTTTCTTCGCATCGATTTCATTTTTCAGCTCGTTCATCCGACTTGTGTTCCTGGCGAATTTATTGATCCTCTGCTGGTCTTCAAAAGTGACGTTCACATCTTCTACTGCCTGCAGACACGAGGAAAAGCTGTGGTTAAAGCCAGCACCGCCATCTACTTGCTTATTGCAGGTATTAAGTATATTTGAATGCCAATACTTATTTACTTACATTACTTGTACCAGAGTATTTTTACGCTGTGATAATGAGCCCAAAGACTGGACTTTGAATATTAAAAAGGGAAATTGGCATAGTATTCATCCAGATTAGTTTAACTGCAGGCATATGTTTCATATCCAACTTGCTATGATTCAGCGACACCAAATGTTGATTCTAATCTTTTAGTTTCTAAGATATAGTCCATTTCTTATCACGCTATATTTAGTCAGTTTGGCACTTGGGACTGTCATTTTCTTCCCTGAAATATAATCAAATACATATTTGTAAAGTAGTGCCATATACTAAACATTGTATGATGAAAGAACACTTTCCAGCAAAGCAGTTTCATTTTTGTTTTTTGATTTGTGGTCAATCAAGGCAATAAAGCACAAATAGGTTAAGTTAAATACACTACTTCTCCCAGACTCCCACCTTTGTTAAAGCTAACATGCCAAACCCTGTTGGTCCACTAGCATACATATGAATGGTCAACTTAGCTTCGGTTAGCTAGCAAGCTAAATAGGAAACTTTAACTTTATAATGTGTCCCGTCTGCTTTGCCAACTATCACATCCGTGGTTTAAGTAGATTTATTAGTAGTATCGTCACTATTAAGCTGGTCAATTGTTAAGAATCTCAGTTAAATAAAAAATGGGATAAATATAGCTTCTGTATTAACTAGCCTGCTAACGGTAGCTACATCCGTTGACATGAGCTGCACGAGGGCGTGACCACGATATTTAAAAATGCCAGGCATAAACAGTTGTGTCTTTTTCCCCACACAAACCTCTACTGCTTTATCTTAAACTACAAAAGAGACTCTAGCAAAGTGCCTTGAATAACATAAAGCCATTTATTTGTTTTAAATACTCACTACATTTGCCTTCATGGTGGCTGCCATCTTGGCTTCCTCGACTGCACAAAGACGCAGCTCAGTAGAACAACGAAGCTGTACCGCCACCTAGCAGCACAGGAGGTACCTTTACATACGGCAGTAAAGATGATAGAAAAAACCACTTTTTGTTCAGTTTTGTCCATTTACAGTGGGGTAATGTTACCAAGTATATTTACTCAAGTACTTTACTTGTGTAAAAAGATGAGGAACTTGAATTTTCCTTGAGTATTTTCGAATTACACTACTTTACACTTTCACTCCACTACATTTTGTTGGCAAATGTACATGTTACACCACTACAGATTGACTTACTAGTTACACAGATTTAGGTAAATACAAAATATAAATCGACACATACATTATAATAGGCTAAGCTCTCCAGTAGTGTATAAAGTAATTCAAATAAACCCCACCTTTACTAGCTGCAACAATGAAGTATGAAAAATAATAACACAAAAATATTCGGTGATTAAATGTACTTGTGTTTATTTTTGCTAAAGTACACATTTGAATGCAGTACTTTTACTTGTAACTGAGTACTTTTACACTGTACTATTACTACCTAGTACTTCTTCCACCTCTGCTTTTAACAGCATAATATTGTTGCCCTTTGAATACACACCTACTTTAAAAAAAGGTGTAATATAATGTGGCATCAAATGGGCTTTTAATTATGAATAAGTTATAATTTAAGAGAAAAGGTCTTATAAAAAAAACATTATTGTCTTACCACTATGATGGGTATGTATATTTAAATTTTAATTGTGTTTTTCGTCAGATGTTTTCCAGGTAGAACTCAACTCAAGCACAAATACTTGTTTAAGAGTTTTATGTATTACTGTCATTTTGAGTTGAGGGAAGGGACTGTGTACTTTCTGACATGTTACAATCATTAATGTTGATTATTAATGCTACTTGATATAGTTTTTGTATAAAGAATGTGTTAAATGTTTACTGTAAATCTTATTTGTTATTTTGTCTATTTTTTTTCCCCACATGTTCAAAATAAGTCAATAAATAAATACAAATTACAGCAAAAAACTCACTGAACAATTATTTGTTTGTCATCAGTTGGTTTAGTTATAAATATAATTACTAACTTAAAATAAATGAGCTAACGATATGTCAAACAAGTTATTTTATCAACCGGAACTACTTCTCTGTAAATATTTCCACAGCAAACAGTACTGCACCCATGCTCAAATATTTACTGAACACATCTGCAGAGCTAGAGCACCAATAATCCAATTTGGGCTGGCTGCAGAAGAATAATTAAGTGTACCACTTCAAAGATATCAATGTTGTTACATAACATGTGATCTAAATCTTCATATGCAAATGTCCCTTATATTTCAAACTAGCAGGCTGCCGTGCGTTAGGACATCAGGAAGAGTTTGCCCGAGGTCTCTCAGCTGTTGGTCTTGCATGAAGTCAAAAGTGCACAATCCAATCCAGGGGAATCCAACTCCCACCTCAATGTGCAGGCTATAAGCGACAATTGAGACATTGTGTGCATGGATTCCAAGCCCTGTCATAATAAATTAAATAAACACTGCACATTTGAAGTTTCCTCACAATTGATTTTTGCCGTTGTTTATTGTAAAACATATTCAAATTGTTTTAAGTTTGGCTGATTTGCATGAAAAGGCTTTTGTCAGCAGCGGCATGATCACAGCACATGATGCGAAAAGCGGCGAACAAATCAAAAAGATGGGAATAATAAAAGAAGACACATCACAGAGTGAACTCAAGTCAGTTTATTTTTGATCCCTGAGCACCCCTCATGCAGTGCTGTCTGTATTGATGCATTGACAGGCACTCAAAGACATTTAAATAGGACCGTGTGGAAGTCTTTTAAGACGGATGATTTAATTACAGAGCTCTTTGTTTGTCATGATAAGCTCTGATAAAACAACAGATAGTTCTTGTCAAATAAAGCTCTCTTTCAAATAAAATCATATCAAAGAAATACAGTAGATTTTGTAAGGCACTTGGATTAGTTCCTCTAAATTGTCCTATTATTAACAGTCCCTGTAAAATAGATCATAATAACCTCAAACATAACATGATTAAAGTCCTTCCTTTAAAATAAAAAGCAGGTTATTACAATACTAAGTTCATGCATATTATTTGGGGGGAATTAGAAAGTGTTACTAGCCAATATCCTTGACCTACATCCTGTTAGTTCACATATCATTTGTCAACAAAAGTGCACTGCACCGCCGTATTTCACTGTGATTGATAAGATTATTATCATTATGATCATGTCGGGGGGTTTTCAGAGGGTTCACAGAGAGATTACCATGAGCTAATCATGAGCTTTTTATTAAAAGAGCATCAGGACTCTAGTCAGCGAATAGTAGGAAATCCAATTCATTACTTAAAAACTGTCCCACCCATTTTTTTTAAAAGCACACCAACTGCGTATATAGGGTGTAAACAACAGTCCTGCACAGTTTGGTAGGAGCAGCAGAGTGACAGACTCCTTCCATCTTTTTTCTTAAGGCGGATATCACTTGTTTGACTTGCAGGGGTGTAACAAGGTAAGACATTTGATTGCAGTTCAGATAATGCTATATTCCTGAATGAACAGACTTACCAATTTCCATACAACTCAATCTTCTTGCAGCGTTTAGCTTTCTTGTTTATGCAACATAACAAAACTATCTATATTTTCTTTGGTTTCAGAATCGGAGTATCAAAGCCTGATTCTGGGAAAAACATGGGGAACGAAGCATCCAAGAACAAAGAGCTTACCAAGGTAGCCTTTTATTATGAGTAGCAAAAAACACAGTGATGTTCGTGCTATAACTGAAGTATCCTTAACTCATAATCAGTTTTAATTTGCACATGGAAAAGCACATGTTAATGGCTGTTAGGAACAAAGATGTAATACTCTATTTTTCAAAATTCACAATGTTTGATTGTCAGCAGTTAATTTAGATATAAAATCTGTTAAATTGTCACCCGTTGTAGATAATGTCTTGTTAACCGTGGACCAATCTATATGTTTTTGTTACTTCTTTTATAGAATGGGAGCATCTCTAAGAAGCATACAAATGGATCAATAAATGGCATCTCTTCAACCATTAAATTTAATGGGGTGGCAACTGTTGGTGAGTGAGATGTTTGATTTTTAATACATGATCATGATTCAACTTAAAAGTAGAAATATGTAATATATATAGACACATATGGACACAGTGTGACAAATACTTCTCTCCCTAAAATGTTGAGATTTGTACTGTTCTTATTTAAGCTGTATCTTGCTTCTTGGGAAAACATTTAGTCTCTGACACTTAAAATCAGCTGATCTATGTTGGATTAGTCTTTTGGACTTTTATAACACTCTGTAAACACAGTGACTCCCAGCTGGACTGTGTCTTGGGACTTTCAATGTAAACCCTAGGCGTAGTCTCGCACACTGACAAGGAGCGACTATTTATCCTGTCATGGTGTGGTTTGTGTCTGTGCAGAGGCAATAGAGCTGTAGGCTTCCCACTGTCACCTGAGTTTGTCTAAGAGCTATAATGTTGACGCTGGAGACAATTTCACTTTCTCACACATAGTCCGTGTTTACTTCATGGAGGCATGGAGCAATGCACAAGTAGATATCCTGCATGAGCTTGACATTGCATGCAAATAACTTAACATAAAATAAACACTGATGTGTAATATAAATGACAGCTGCAAAATAATTGAAAGTAATTATTAGATCAGATGCATTATTGCAACATGGACTTCACAAGTTTGGTTATTTCAGGTTCCAATGTTATGTTCCCAACCCTCTCTTTTAACCTTGCCACAGAAACAACGGAGCCGGACTACGTGATACTCGAATCGGACTCTAAATTGGCTGAAGCTCCGATTATTTCTGAACTCCTTGAAACCATCATCCAAAAGGAGGAGGTCAAGGAAATAAATGAGAATCAACCAGATGTAAGTTTCCCTGCCCCCGATCCACAGACAGTAAGTGCAGATTTCCTGTTTGTTTGAAATGTGATATTCTATTCTTTTTACCGTCAACAAATACCATGCAAAGACCTAAACAAACGTGTGTTGCTAATCATGTTTCTAATCCACAACGGAAAATAGTCTTTAACAATTCAGAATGTATCCCTGTTGGAGTGGTATTTGCTTAAGAACTACATTGCCCAGCTTTAAACAAAAAATAGAAATTAAACAATAATTTGTTGTGCAATTTTTTAAGTGGGTAGGGAAATTCAGAGAGCCCTGAAAAAAGAACCAATGCATTGTTGGTTTTGGTCTTTTGTCGGGTTTGTTGACCGTAAGGGAAATAAATAACAATGTCTTATGAAACGTTTTCTAATCCCCAAAACAATCTGCCTGCCAAATTAACTAATATCACTTCATAAGGTAAGCCAATTTTAGGGTTATATAATCCAATCCACTAACAAATACTCTCAATCAAATGTTATCAGGCACATGGTTGTCATATATGTCACGGAATCAAAGAATCAGCTCAATTTGATCTAAACACCAATGTTGATTTTCATGATAAAGGAGTCGGATACAAGGGAAGAGGAAGCCATCACTGTGATCATCGATGTGCACCAAGAGGACTTTGAACATCCACTTTGGAAAGCTGAAATATCAACACAAACAGACGGAAAAATTGAAGCACACATTTCAACGCAAACTGGTGAGGATAATGTTGATACAACCACCCATATTGATGGCCCAGTGGAAGTCATAATGGAGACGGATGCACAAGAAGATCCGCCAAAGGAGTCGGCATTCGTCACTGCAGAGGTTGTTGAAGGGACTTTGAATGAGGAGCACAACCGGACAGCTGGGAGCATCATTGAAGAACTTGTCATGGACAACAAAGCGTGTGAGAGTATAGTATGCAGAGCAGATACTGTCACCTACATTGATGGCCCAGTAGAAGACATAGTCATAATAGAGACAGCAGCAAGTGAAGAAGATCCATCGAATGAGCCTTCATTAATCATTGCTGAGGAGGTTGTTGAAGACACTTTGAGTGAAGAGCCATTAGACAACCAGGAATCTGGATTCATTAAAGAAGAACTTGTCATGGAGAACATTGTCTGTGAGAGCACAGTGTTCAGAGCAGAACGAGTGGAAGTTATCGACATCCTAAACGGCAGTGAATCTAATGCGGTCACTACAGAGAACCAGGAGCCAAATGGTGTCTCCTCCCCAGATGAAGAGCCAACCACTACGGTGATGGAAACAATCTCGGAGGCTGTTTGTGAGGAGCAAAATCCTACACCTGCAAACCAAGTCATGCCCGAACAGGAACTTCATGTCCCTCCTGTGACAGTACTGCTAGGAAATGTGGAATTTGCCCATGAAGAGGTCACGACGGATGATGCTGCTGCAGTTGAAGGTGAACCAGAAATATGTGAAAATGTGGAACCTGCCCATGAAGAGGAAACCGCAGATAATGGTGCTCAAGTTCAAGATGTACCAGAAATTTGCCAAGTAGAAGGACTTGCGGTAGAGGCACTATCTGTGCCTCCTGTGACAGTACTGCTTATAAATATGGAATCTGCCCATGAAGAAGTTACCGCAGATGAAGCTTGTGCAGTTGAAGATGCACCAGAAGCGTGTGAACAAGAAGTCCTTGCTGTAGAGGAACCTGTTGTCCTTCCTCTGACATGTCTTCTAATAAATGTGGAATCTGACCATGAAGAGGTCCCCGCAGATGATGCTCCTGCAGTTGAAGATGTACAAGAAATATGTGAACAAGAAGTACTTAGTGAAGAGGAAATTTCTTTCCCTCCTGTGACAGTTCTTCTAGTAAATGTGGAATCTGACCACGAAAAGTTCAACACAGACGATGTTGTTGTTGTGGATGAACCAGAAATATATGTTACCGTGGAATCTGCCGATGAAGAGGTCTCCTCCGATGATGATGTTGCAGTTAAGGACGTACAAGAAATATGTGAACAAGTAGCACTTGATGATGAGTGGGATAGATGTCCTGAGGAAGAAATGATCATTGTAGAGGCTCCTTCCTTTAAACGTATCGCCATTGAAGACATGTTATGCTCTCATGATGATGAAGTCATGGCTGGAGCTATTCCTGAAGTTATTGCTGCAGATGAGAATCCAGAGGTTGGTGAAGATGTGAGTACTGATCTGGGACCAGAAAAAGTTGAAGAAACAGAGCCAAGTCATGTCCAAGATTATGATGAGATGATAATGGCAGCAGCAATTGAAACCCTTTCACTAGAATTTGAAGGTTTTCCCATCCCCTCTCAGGAATCACTTGACACTTCTGCGGATCATGTCGAAGAAGAGGTGATCACAGCAACTAGTTATGCCCAATTATGTGGAGAACAAGTAGCAAGCCTAGCGATTCCAGAGGAGCCACTTACCGAAACAATATATGAAGAAGCAATAGAGGCTTTATCAAATGAAATGGAAGAAGTGCCAGAAAGTGTTGAAGAAGATAGCACAGGAACAGAAGTCATCGGGGAAGACAGTTCTGAGGAAATTATGGAACAAAGTGATGAGGTTTTAGATCAAGATGAAACACCAGAACAAATCCCAGTAGAACCGATAGAAGAAATCCCAAGCGCACTTGAAGAAGATGCAACCCAAGAGTTGTTGAGGAACATACTAGAAGCAGTTGTTGAAGATATTTTGGGGCCGCTTGAAGTTACTGAAAACATAGTTGAGGAACATGCAGATTTGCCGCCAATGGATGCCACAGAAGAGTCTTGCGTTTCAGCTCAAGAGGAACTCGTAGAGGAGAACATCGTCCTAGCTGAAATCCCAATTGATTCAACTCATGTTGTGTCTGAGATGTCTTTGGAGGAGAATGAGAGCCTTTCTGAGCAACAACCAAATGGCAATGTGTTGGTAGTCCTGCTCGAGACCATTGAAGATGAAGTTACAGTAGACATCATGCAAGAAACAAATGATTATGCTCATGATTTATTTGCTGAAGAGTTGAACGATGCTTTTCTTGAGACCATTGTAGAAGAAATCATCGCAGAAGACGATGATTCAGCTGAATGTGACTTTGTGACTTCAGAGGAGACAGAACAAGAAGTCATTGCAGAGGGAGAACCCGACGAGGATTCAGAGAATGAATCGAGTGTGACCTCCACAGATTCATCCCTGGACTCAGAAAGTGTCACAATGACAGACATAGAAGCTTTGGTTGTGCGGTTGCAGTCAGCTTGTGTGGCAGTTGTTGAAGAATCAGCCTATAGGCTTGGTCATTTCACGCTATCTTCATTGGGAAACAATATTACCGTTACTATGAATGTGGCTCCAAAGGAAGAAGGGCAGTAAAATGTTGAATGAATTGTCTGAACTTTTGTAATAAAAAATATTGGTTTACCTCTTAAGTGTTTAATGTTTTGCACCAGGTGTTATACATAGTGTTAGCTAGGTGGTGCTACTGAAAACTTTGAGGGTCAAGCCACAACTGAATTTCAAAAATGATGTTATGCTGTCGTCGTATCGGCTAGTAGTGAACTAAGTTAATTTGAGAGTAAGTTAACCAACTAAATACTTGATTAAAACAGTTGATTTGGTTAGTTATCTGAGTAAAAAGACTCATTTAAAGTAATGCCCCTTTACTTCAAGACACTTTAACTTAGTTTTCCCCAGTTGTAATGAACAAAAAAGGTACTACTGTGAACAAGCTTACCCTCCAATAAGTCCTAAGTCCTCCAATATTATGCAAATGAAACTTGCCAGCAGTGACCAGTGATTTTATTTGGGTGGCCTTGGCTCTCCCTGTCCACCCTTTTGTCACAACGCCTAAGATCTGTGGTAGTAATTGCAATTTCAGTGTAAAATGTTTTGTGTTTTATACTTATTAAAAGCAGCGTTTTTTATATATCATCAAGACAAGATCATATTGTGAAGTGCTGAAATATTTTCCAATAAAATGAAAAATGAAAACATCGTGTTCATTCATAATTTTGTAGTTTTTTCTTATGGTTCATATTTTATTCATCCTTTACATTCATGTTGAGTGACAAATAATACCTTCTTTCCCACTAGAAAGAGAAGGGTTTACAGACACAACATTTAATTTAAATCAGTCCATACTGAAAGAACATTTTCCTTAAATGCCAAACTATGTATTACAGTATATACCCACCATCATATCACAGCAAGGTATTTGAGTTTCCTCGCATTTTCCAGGGCATAACTCTCACACATTGTTGAATATCAATGAGTGAGGGGTGGGACACACACATTAATAAAAGGCTGATTGTTGACAATGCCTCGAGTAGGCAGAGGCATGGTTGGAATTGTGCTCCCTTCTCAATGCTGCGATTAAGACACTCACTGCTTGCATTATCAGCTGTGGGGCTCCGACATAATTCTCAAAGGCTAATTCTTTGTGATGCTGTATAGGAGACAACTAACCTAAAGCAAGAATCAGAATCACTACCGGAGCCGGAGAGCGTGACTCTAGACCCGAGTCCAGAAGAAGAGAAAGCTCCTGAAACGGTCAACGGAAACATTCATCCTGTGGAAACTAAGGCGCAAAGTAAACCAGAAGAGAATTCAGTTATGAACTTCTTCAAAACACTAGTAAGTGAAACGATTTCAGAATTTCAGGGCGGGTTATGCAATTGATATTTCAAACTGTTTGACAAAATAGACTGCTGGGGAAAAAATTAAGAATGTGCTGTTGTCTAAAGGAAGGAAACAAATCCACCATTCATTAATGTTATTATTACTCCTGTCAAACAGCTGATCAAAACACTTGAATCCACATTTCTCTTAAAGCTTTACTAAAACCAAATAATTTCATGATAATGTAGAGCAGTGCTAATTAATCCAACAGATGCCATGTTACATTTTATTGGTTATTTCCCTTGTTTTATCTTGATGTATGTGCCTTTTTTGGCACAGTAAAGGTATCCATAACAATATGACAGCACTGATGGAAAACCAACAACAAGCAGCTATTGTATTTCCCCTTTAACGTGCTGTCTTTGGGTCATTTTAAAGAGTTACCATTGCCCTAGCCCCATGCTAATCAAGTCTCTGAACATGCGGGAATGTGGTAGCCTATTGTTCAAGCCATAGTGTGAGCTCACAAGGGGGGCCTGTGCTGTTGGAAGTTGAGATTTGTGAAGATAGAGCGAGGGCAGGCCTACGCCATCTCCGCAGCACAATGGCTGTCACAATGACAGCGCACGTACTGTATGTGCTCTGTCAGGGAGCTCAGTGTGCCTCAGTCAGCTTATCATAAAGGTCTGCATTCATGAAAGGCTTCTGTTTTATCTAAATAATATTTTTCTGTTTCAATTACATCAGCAATAATCACTGACTCTGTTTTACACAGTGCCAGCTTTAAGAAATAACACAATGCAAAGACTAAACCATTTGAAAGCTAGGCCTTTAGTTTGTCTTTTAAGAACGGCACAAATAAAAGTGTTTCTTCCCTTGCTGCACAGGTGACTCCCAAAGTAACCAAGGAAACAGCTACTCCTGAAGCCACAAAAGAGCAGGTGAACAGATGTTTGGGAAGCATGTAATCACATAAAAACTTGATTAAGAAAGATTTTATTGTTCTCCTTTTATTTCATCTCAACATCCAATGTATATCATGCTTGTTTTTTGTTGCGCTGCATCAGTGAACTCTGAGGGGCACACAAGCTTGTTTGCACATCTTTGTTTGCTTGAGTTTAACTTTATTTCCCTAACTGTTTCCTTTTTTCTGTTGGTAAATAGTCCCAGGAGTGCCCACCAGCGACAACCACTACTGTGAGAACATTGCCCATGAAGTGTTCTAATTGCTTTTTATTTACCTCAAAGGGATATCTTTACTGGACATTAGTTTGGTTCAGTTAACTTCCAGAAAGGCTTCTTTAATTGCTACTCATTTTTTTTCTAAACTTAGTTGCTAAACTGTACTGATAACTTGCTTTGATCATCTCACCTTAAATTATAATCATGTATGTGAGTGTTTCCTTTTTTAGCGATTATTTTAACACCCACTCTCTATTGAATAGGTCGCACAAGTATCTGAGCCGCCCCCAGCGCCCAAAGGAATGTCTATCCCACCACCACCTCCTCCAGAGCCACCGAAAATGGAAATCAAGGCAGAGCCAGCTGCCAAACCTGCCAAACCCTCACCCAAAGAAGAACCCAAAGCTGCTGGAAAGTCACCCAAGGACTCAAAAGGAATATCAGCCAGAGCCACTCTGAGCAATCTCTTCCGTCCAAAGGTAAATAAACAGCAAACCAAAGATTGTAAGACAAGATAACTGTCAAAACAGAGTATAACAGTGAAACATACTGAATGTGTATTTGAGGTACTGCGAGGTCTCAAGGCATCCAAGGGCAAGGGTGCTTCAGCAAGCGGAGCCCATGCCAAGACTGCAGCAGTGGTACAGTAGATTATTATATTCTCTAACTGACCATGGCTCTTCCTGTTACTAACTGAACAAGAGCTGGTTTGTCTGGAGGTGGCAAAAAACAGAACAAATAGCTGTTTTCAAATTGGAATAAACAGCAATTGTGTAAGATAGTATTTATTGTGCTATGAACCTCACCCAGGGAACCTGATTTGTGTTGTTTTCTTTCAGAGATGTGATTTGGACAATACTAGTGAAAGCATGACATAAATAGCGTGAATATTTCAGTAGAAAACAGTGTTAAGTTAGCACTGTTTGTACAACCTTTCCATAAATTTGCACCATTTCTATTATATTAGTGAATCATTTAATTCACACAAAAATGTGGAGAAAATACACAAATTCTGCCTGCATACAATTAGTAGAGGAGATCAACACTACTCTTATGTATTAGCACTATCAAGTTACAGTCAGAAAACTTAGCTTAGCATAACGACTGGAAACAAGGGAAACAGCTAGCTTGGCGCCTGATAATAACAACACTTATTTAGGTAACCTATAAGCTACTATACAAATAGACTGTGCTACTCAAATTGTGGTCAGTATAATTAGCAGGCTACATTAGCATGTGAATCCAAACACAGCCCAATAAATAGTTGCAGCACGAGTCCCATTTTTACTCTTCAGTTAATGTACAAAACAGGCAATAAATAGTGCTATTTGCTAACTTATGAGCTAGCTGATTTTTCCTGCCTCCAGTCTTGATGCTATGCTAGGCTAACCACTATAGCTACATACTTAGCTCACAGACATGAGAGTGGTATCTACCTTCTCATCCAATTCTCAACAAGAAAGCACAGACACGTTTCAAAAATGTCAAACTATTCCTTTAACCAGTTGTTAGTGTTCACTGTCATGCTAACATAAAGCATTTTATACTGAAAGCATTTCCTCTGTGTTTAAAGGACATTTCCTGTCTATCATGTTGCTTTGACTAACACTATTAATTCCTCCACTGTCCTGCAGAAAGTCAATGAAGCACCACCAGAGCCAGAAGTAGAGGTAGAGGTACAACCAGTTGTAGAAGTGCAGGTAAACCAGAGTGCATGCTCAATCTCCTCGGGAGTACTCAGGGAATTTTGTATTTTAATGTGAGTTAGAGGGTCACCGAACCCCTCTCAAGCACAGTGGGTCTCATTTTGAACAGTCTTTTACAGCTGTGCTCATAACAGACATGCCATATAAATGAAAGCATGTTCACATCTTCTTAATCTGCATCCCTTCAGAATAAAAAAAGTAGTTTTGCTCTGCAGGAGACACCGGTGGAGACACCAGAGCCAGTAGTAGAAGTCCAGGTAAACAAATGACAGCTGCAAATCTCAGGGTTTTGTCTCTTTTTTTTTAAAGCTGTTGGATAAAATCATCTGATGCTCTGATTATACTCTTTTTTTCACATGTTGTGATTCATTTGCTTCTGCTCAGAGTGAAATGAATGTTGAACCCGCTGAGACAGCAGAGGAGGCTGCAGAGCCAGTTGTAGAGCAGGTAAATCAGCAGGAAGTGCTCAGGAATATGAATTCCTAATTTTCCTCACTCTACAAGCACCTCAGACATGTTGTTGTACCAGATATCAAATATTCTGTTGAACCAAAAGTGATCTTTCATGATTCATTTTTAATTTAACACATTTTGGCATAATTTGTTCATTTTTTGAATTTGTTACATCATTATCAAATACTGTTATAATTCCCAGCAGATGGTGGAAGAGGTACCACAGCCAGTTGTAGAAGCTGAGGTAAATTAGTTCAACAGTTTGGGAAATACTCTTAGTTTCTTTCTTGCAGAGATTTGACGATCACTCTCATATCTGTCTGTAAAGTAAAAAGCAAAAGCTAGCAGCCACTTAGCTTAGCATAGGCTGTAAACAGCTAACCAGCCTCTGTCAAATTGTAAACAGATCTGCCTTTAGTCCTGCTAAAGCTCACTAACAATTCTGATAAAACCACCACAATACAAAACAGTGTGATTCCATAACTTCTGGACTGTCAGGCTAGTTGTTTCATTTATTTAAGCTAAGCTAAGCTAACAGTCTCCGATATGAAAATGTTAACAATCGTCACATTTTTCTTGACACATCAGGAACGTTTTTCTTGCATTCTTGCAATCTACTTCTTTAAAGGAGGAATCTTGGGTGGAGACATTTCCTTTCACTATTTCCTTGTCTTATGTTCCCTACAGACAATGAAATATTCACTTTTGTGCATGATTTTCTGGGCTTCTCATTATTACATGGACTGGTTTTGATCAGATTTTTCCTCATCCTTTTCTGCTCTGATCCTACCTGAACCATTTCCATCCCTTTCAGTTCTCAGGTGGCAGCTCCTGTTCTACCCTTCATCAGTTTCAATTGCCGTTAAATCCTCAATACCTCATCATGTGTATTTTTCTTCTCTGCCGTTTCCATGAAAGAAGGTGGATCCCTCAAAAGCTGGCACCCTGGAGGCCGCCGCAAAGCCCGAACTGCCACCGCCTGTTCAGGAAGAAAAGAAAACAGACTCAAAACCCTCTTCTTTTCCATGTTTAAGCCCAAAGTAAGTTATTTTCTACATGAGTCGTTATATTTGAGAATCATTGCAACACATCAGTGCATTTACTAAGACACACTGGATCCTAACATCTGAATGTCACCTCAAATGTTCCTTAGGGTATAATCTCAAAGTCCAACTGTGCTTGATGGTTGGTGCACATCAGACTCTCTTATGTACTTACACGAAAGGCTTCTCTAAGACTGCAATCATTTGTTTTTCATCCACTGTTTTTCATCCAAGAAGGCGACCCCTGCCCCCGCTGCAGCAGCAGAGACAGTGAAAGCCAAGGAGGAGCCAAAAGCAGCAGCCAAGTCTTCAGAGGCGGTTGTAGAAAACAAACCCGCTGCAGTGGCCCCCCTGGCTGGAGAAGATGCAGCCAATGTTCCCAAGAAACTGGAGAAGAGGAACTCCATCCATTTGTTCTTTAAAAATCTGGTAGGCAACACTTTTCCACATGTCATTGACTATTTCTTCAGATTATATTGAATGGACCTTTATGTTGTTGCAGCTTATCTCCACTAGATGGC
This sequence comes from Eleginops maclovinus, assembly GCF_036324505.1. NCBI lineage: Eukaryota > Metazoa > Chordata > Actinopteri > Perciformes > Eleginopidae > Eleginops > Eleginops maclovinus. The sequence goes on along the minus strand of NC_086349.1, from coordinate 24,046,197 downwards.
AGCAACAACTAGTTTAGTACCCAAAGGTGGGGGCCCTATTTGCAGTGCATGTGAATTGTTTTTGCAGTTTGTTTTTATATCTAAATAAGTGGACACTTATTCCGGAGGAGGGGCTTTAAAGAAAAAAGGTAACAAGTTAGAAATTGTTCCCCACAATAGCATCACAAAAAGGCTTTTAGGAAACATAAATCAAATCCAAATACACACCTATTGGGTTCGATATGTGTTCAAATGTGGCATGCAATAATATGGGCCTTCATAAACAAGACTTTTACAGTGGATCCCAACATTTACAATTGTTTTCCCTTTCAATTTCAGGGTCAGAGACGTAGCTCGACAGAAGCCGGGGTACAGACGGAGCAAGTCCCTGCTGCTGCAGCTGCTGAGAAGGCTAAATGAAACCAAAAACCAACAGTGAAGTTTCCCTGTACAAAACCCCTTCTCTTCTTTGCTCTTACTCAATCTTCATATCTCTCTCCGTCTCATTTTATTGTCAACCCCTATTGAGTTACTTTAACTCTATATATGTTTGTTTTTGTTACTGTTTAGAAGTTAAACTATGGAAAGAAAAGTGACTGAAAGGTTAAAAGCAAGTCGTTAGAAAGTCAAAGTTAAACAAGGCGAGGTTGTTGAGATTTTTCGATCGTATAAATGTCTTGACAGTAGACTTGAAATATGTGAGTGAGAATAGACATTTAATGTGACTTTTACAGCACCCTGACTCCCTGGGTTTGAGCAAGAGACAGTGCCAGGCTTTGAGCAATACGTTTATCAAAGGAAAAACAGGTTCTATATTTAGAAAGCGGAAAAATCATTGGCATGGCAGAGGTTAATATCCAACAACGTATCAAAAAGTACCTTCATCTATGTGACATTATAAGAACATATTTGTTTAACTAACTTCACTTAAAGATTTGTTTAACTTTATGCAAGCTTTCTGTTTACCAAAGCACATACATACATATCCTAACAGTCATGTATTGGGAAAAAAATCACAATCTTTACTTTTTCTGCGGGAAAATGATTGTAAATATATCAAATACATCTGAGGTGGCTAAATGGGGTCGTGTGCAAATGTGTCCTTGTGGTGCGCTTTGCCTCTGTCATATATCACAGTCGATTAGCTTTTAATTTGAGTACAGCATGTCATTTAAAAGACGTCTTATGGTGTTATAGTTATTTGTTTTTCGACCCATGTGCAATTAATATAAAGCTTTTGTTTGCCTACGTGTATGTATGTGTAACTTCGGCTATCTTAAAGACAATAAATATGTTCCCGGTTTGCTTGTTGTCGATCAGTGAAGAGGAACAAGAACAACTGGAATTTCAGACAACCGCAAAAAAACTTTGTGGCTCAGCAAGTTTAACCGAAATAATGTTACATCCTCAAATATTTTTGATGTACACACAATAGAGGAATAAACTTGTGAGCTTATATAACATGACATATGAGTCAAAGCTGGGTGTAAAGGCAAATACTGTAAGCCGTCATACTCATCTGTGTGTCATCTGTTCGGCTAATATGCAAGTGACAGGTATCTGACAGACATGCTTGCAAATAATACAACTGCCATCCCATCCATGAGACACCTTAGAGATAAAAGATGTAAAAGAAGATCTGAGGAATTGTATATTCCAGGTAAAGGAAGCCCCTTAAATCTTCCATTACCATTTATGATGTAATTTCTGTGATGGATCGCACAGGACGCAGTCTTTGGAAGGATGTGTTTTAGATAGTAATGTCTGAGACCCACCATTCACCCGCCATTAAGGGATGAGTCTCGGCCCCTGAAGGCATAACTCACGCTGCTCCTTTGTTATCAATGAGACACACTCTTTTTGCATTACCCTCTATAATAGTTGTGATCATTTTAAATCGAGTATCAAAGTAATTGCCGAGGCACTTAGGGAAGGAAAAAATGAGGTATTGCTCGCACAATATGAAACATGTGGTCCGTTCTCCAAGGATTGATTTAAATTAAGATGAATGTGTGACATTTTTTGTCTCATTGCTATGTGCGAAAAAAACTCATTACTAAACATAAAGCCATTAATTATTTACATGATCTTAAATTCTGATCCTTTGAAGCACCACACCACCACTTCCTTATGTCTTCTCTTTTGCAGTTATTAGGAAGTTCACTCCTCCTATTATGCACCAAAAAAAAAGCATGGACAGCTGCATGTCCCTACAAGCCAGAACTGCTAGTGTTTCAGGGGAAGGCTCAATCATGACAACAATCACAGACACAAATGAACTGAGTGGAGTTATAGGTATGGATTTTACAATGCATACAGATTGTACACCCTGCATAGGATCCGCTCGACCACCATGTTGCCGCAGTTCATCCCAGGACAATGCATGGGACTGTGTGAATGCAGCGAGCTCAGAGGGGGTGGAACAAGGCAACAGTGGGCAGGGAGGCCTGACAGGAGGCCTGCTGTCAGCACCAATGTGCATCACGGTAGAGCTCGCTAAAAAACAGGTCTGTATAGCGAGGAAACATTAGGGGAAAATCAATCCAGGGAGCAGTGAGAAGAATCAGGTTCTGGTTATTCGTAGTGACCCTCTGTAGGACAGTCCTGATGGTCCTGCAGGCCCAACATGTGTGTTTGTATAAAGGGAGGCTTTCTAATGCAGATGCTTTCAAGTGACATTTAGGGCTGCTTTTTGTGGGGCTTTTCAGGGTAATGTGACATCCTGCAGCGGGGACAAAAGGTGTCTGTAGTTTGATACCCACAAATGCTATAAATAACGGACATTACTCTAAATAAAACACATGTTTTCTGTTCTATTAATGGGGTTGGCTGTGTTTAGTTAAAACAACATTTTAAATGATATGATTATCAGAGCAAGCGTGCCGATTAAATGCTTCCATTCCCTTTTTTGTACCAGTTTCAATTCTTGTAAAGCGGTTTGCAAGTAAACAGAGACACAGTACGTTGCATTTTGATGTGGAAATTGAGTTTCAAAGTCTAAAATAATTGAGCAAATGGGGCCCGTAACAAGGGATTGTATGTTTCTGCTACAGCATGACAAATGGTTGGTATTAGACAGAATGGATGAGGTTTAAACATTATTGATGAATGTGGATTTTTACATTTAGATTTACAGGCATGAAGATATCCATCTAGAATACGTATGGTCTACCTCAGACTCAGGGATATGCATCATTAGGAGGAGGTTTCTGTGCAGTACAGACAGCTCAGAAGGATTTTCTACAGAGCTCATGTGTCTTAACTGAGGAGTGGCATCCTCATCTGCTCACTTTAAATGTATAATTTTTATTTTATATATGGAATTAAAAACAGTAAAAACATTCTGTGAGTTTTTCCTTGTTTTCATGATTAGAAAAACCCTAGTATTCCAAATAGCAGTATTCAACAGATCCATAACCATTCTCCCTATATTATAAATAAATGATAATGACTTGGAAACGATTCAATACTTATCTGCTTCCTTGTTTATTGGTTTTTTTCTGCTGACTTTTTACCTTCATTATGGTGTGTTTGCCCAGTCCTGGACATTATAGACTTTTATAGACGATTATATGGGTCACTTCGGAGGAAAGAAATAATCATTCGAGAGTGAACTGACAGCAGCTCCCTAGCAGCAGAACAAAGAGCCCATCCTTTTCTCAATTTCTTCTCAGGAAATATGCAAAATATGTCAAATATTTGCATGACTCAGAAAAAGGAATGCTTTTTGGGACTGATAAAACACTGATGATCCACAACACAACAGCTGGTTGCATTGACTTAACATTGCCGGTTAGGGGTGAGAAAGGAGATTATATATTATCAGTGTCTCTGAGGATTATGAAAGAAACCAGGCTGTGAATCTGGAGGAGAACAAAGCAGTCAGCTGCTCCTGACACGTCAAGACAAAAAGAAGCCACCTCAGCCTTTCCCCATTCGCCGATCCGGTTCCTATCTGTCTGTCTCCTGAATGCATAATTACTCATTCAAGCGTTCAAAGATGGCCCTTTATCTTTAATTAAAAAGGTACACACTTTTGGTTTGAATGCACACATGTATGTTTTTTTTCAACAATGCGTTTGTGGATGACAAATTGCATTAGCATAAAGTCAAACAATAGGACACGGTTAATTAAATTAGAAAGAAGTAAACAATGTTTGCCCACTTGTTGCTGTCAACACCGCTTCAGAAAAGGAATGCTATGTAAATAACTGCATATAATTTAAAGAAAATCGGTCTGGTTAAACACAAGCTACCACCACGTCCACACAGAGATCTTTTTTTTTATGACAGGCTATAACATCTCCAGGCATTTTCATCATCCCGAAGCATCATGCTTCTGCAGATTGATAGCCTTTCACTGAGCCTTTTTGCCTTTGTGGCCGAGGAACAATAGGAAATGAGCGGGAGGCCTCTACGTGTCACATGTGGTGCCTTTGATTAACATACTAGACTTGTTTCTGTAACAGGAACTTGGGGTGAGAAAAGAATACCAAAATACTGAATCAGTATCGCAGGGGGTACAAAATGTGTTCATTTAGGACAGCACATGTCTTACTAAAGGCAAATTAATTCAGGATGTCTTATTCAACACTGTAGTCGTAGAACGCGTGGCCTATTTTTTGGTATTCTTTTTAGACACTTTATTTAAGATTTTGACGCCAAAATTTAATCTAACTGTCCAATACGTACAACTGATGCCATGGTGAATATATCAACCAAAATGGTGATACAACAGGTGGAAAACCCTCAGCCAAATACAACAAAGACAAGTGACTAACTAAGGAAACGCACTTAACTGAATGGAAAATACACAGGAGGACATTTTGAAAAAAAGCATACATACATGTTCAATATTACTGATAATGGAGACAATAAAGAAAGAAAATGCCACTAAATGAATGAAGAATTCAGACGAGGACATTTAAAAATAAGAATAAATATAAAATCATCTATATTGATGATTATGGAGATAACAATGGGAAGAAAAAACTAAGAAAAATGCTATTAAATACATCCAGAAAGGAGTGCATTTTGAAAACAAGAATATGCGTGTATAATATTACTAATAATGGAAACAGAAAAGGAGATAAAACGTAAGAAAACCGAAGCTAAATACATTTAAAAAAGAGGGAACTGAAAAGTATATATACAGTATAAATTGTATGTTTAATATTGCTAATGGAGACAAAATTGGAAAGAAAGCATAAGAAAAACCCTACTAAATAAATCAAAAACATATAAGAGGACATTTGATATAATATAGAATATATTGATGATAATGGAGATAAAAAAGGGAAAGTAAAACCAAATAAAAACTGTAGTCCCACAACACACCTTATGCAACAAATGTCCTATTTAACCTAAGCTTTGAACTAACGACACAAACAATACTTGAACTATAAGATACGTCTAAGACATGATGAGGTCTATTATTTGGTATCTGGCCTTCATTAATGAGGACGTCTGCTTGTCAAACCAGCAGTTTGCGTTTAAGGAACAGCAGATTGGTCTGACCTGTTTTGCAACAGCAAGGATTTCAAAACTACTTTTAATATGGGCCTAAAGTCAAAGCCCTATCACCGTCTACACAAGAGGGAGGATCAGACAACAACCCAGCCAAAACAAAATTGTCTTTGTTCACTGTTCCTTAACTGGGAGTGGTTACTGATAAAGGTTTTCTTTTTTTGAGACATTACTGCCACTAGGGGAGGGTGTGTGTGTGTGAGTGTGTGTGTGTGTGTGTGTGTGTGTGTGTGTGTGTGTGTGTGTGTGTGTGTGTGTGTGTGTGTGTGTGTGTGTGTGTGTGTATGTGTGTCAATAATGAATGTACACTGAAGTCTTCTGAATATCCTCATTGACTATACAATGTATGGCTTTAAACTACCATCAATGCCGGGTGTCTGTTTGGCAGGGTGGAGGAGGGGCTTTTGATTTAACTTCACATTAGCAAGTGACACCCAATTGTCTTTATCAATGTTTTCATCTTCAAGTTGTTTTGTGTCAATGCAACATGTCGTTATCTCTGTCATAATTTAGTATTGTGAATAGAATTGTTAGAATAGCTTATATAAGGTTGGACATGCCCCTATCTAGGCTATAGAGAACCACCCCCTCTCTTGAAGATCAAACACATTTGCATACATGGCTTTATAAAAACTACTGTTTGGGTCATCACAAATCAAATTGTACATACAACCTTCATACTTTGAGGTATGTTGGGCATGGTATATAAATGGGAAGCAGCAGACAACTATCATGACTCAACCAACCTGCTTCTGCAAAAAAAAGAAGAAAAAAGCCCTCATGTAACTGTGAAAAGTTTGAGGCACCCCTCCCCCATCTCCACATGGTGGCTGATGCATGACGTGAGAACGTGGACGGAGGGTTACACTTTAGGTAGGTTCACTGCAGCTATACATAAAGAACAGTGTTGTTGTGTAGCTGGTGGCTGTAATCTGCATAGAGAAACCAATTCAGTGACTGTTTACACACACTAAAGTAGCTTTAAGACGCGTTATCATACGAAGTAGGCCAAAGTCAAACACAGTTAGAAAAACACACTAAGACTGTGTGGTATAATGGAACTGTGTTGTGTGTGATTTGAGACACATGACAGTGATTAAATGTCAAAAACAGCCATACCTGTATCTGGTGTTTCAGCAAGATGTCGTAATATCAGTTCCACGCATGGATGTTTTGCCCCTCATTTGCATTGTGTGTTTTTTCTTCATTATTAAGATCTTTATTGGATAAAGGCATGTACAAACAACACGGTTTTCAGAGTTTACGAAGAAAGGAACATTAAAAACGGACAGGTGCATTCAGAAGAAGATGAGAATAAACGTAACACAATAATAGCATATCTAAATCTACTAGAGAATAAAGTTAAGTACACACAACAAAGGGCTAAAGGCTATTTACATAAAGTGTATTTTTGTGCTTGACAGTTTAAGTGTTTTTCATTACTGTATTGGCTTTAAAATAATAAGCAAACTCATAAAAAGTAGGATTTGATTTCCCTTTATTTACATTTACGTTCATCCCTTTTATGTTATTTGTCGACCACGTGACTTCCATATAGGTTTTTGGGGTAGCCGTGAACGCGCTTCCATCTTCCCCTTGTGAGAATCGTTGGAAGAGGAGGGAGCGCGCCTCAGAGTTCAACAGCTGCAGACAGTGAGGAGCAGGACTCGAACAAATATGATTCACATTCAAACAATTCAATAGGTGAGCTGCTCTTCCCCACAAACAAAGAAAGGCGTTTTATATGTGAAATGAAGAAGCAAGAAGTCACACACTTCGCTATGAACTCCTGAATTGAGTGTGCTCGTAGTATCAGTGTCATTATTAATCCGGAAATTCTCACTTGGTAAGGTATTGTTTGGTGACTTTCTGCAGTTTGCTCGACAGACAGTGTGTGCTAACGTTTAGGGAGGATTCGAGTCGGTTTTTGTAACGTTGTCGTGGTTACGTTGACTTTAACCGAGGTTTTAGTTTCAGAAAACGCGTTAAACAAATGAATAAGCAACAACGTAAGTACACAATGTATCCTTCATTTGTTGTCATGAAATCCTCGCGATTGATACGAGTTTCTAAGAGCAATGTAACGCGTATTCTGTGACGAAATCAGCCTGTATTGGTATATTTATCGCTACCGTTTAACAAGACGTCTCCCTCGTGTTCTGCTTATTATGCACACATAGACATGTAGTAGCAACAAAGCTTAACAGACTTTGGACTCATTTAATTCAACTTAAAAGGGTTTTATGTTAAAGCGACTGAGCATCCCCCACCCCCGTGCAAACTAGTGGAGTTAACGAGGGCTGTGCTCACTCGAATAACAAGGTGGCTAACGCTGCCTCACACAAAGCATGCGTGCTCTTTAAAAAAAAAACAACTTCACACTGGGTCATTATCGACAGTAGCACGGTCGCACCTGGGGTAAGTCAAAAGTTCAACAAGGCGAAGTAATAATGGTTAAAGATTGCAGAGGAAGGAAACGTACTTGAGTTAAAGTAAAGAGTGCAGGAATACTCTGTGAAAAGTACAACAGTATTTGCATAAAGTACACTTTAAGTACCAAAAGTACTTATTAAGTAGAGTAGTCCATTTCAAAATGATATATAGTATATGTTTTGATTGATCATTAAAGTGTTATCAAAGCTGGTAAAGGTGCAGCTAGTTTGAATTACTTTGGGAATTTACTCCCAGAAGTAGCATAAAATGGAAATAGGTATGTCGAAATTGAACTCAACTCAAGTCCAGTACTTGGTTACATCCCACCTCTGAAACCAGTAGAGGTGGAAGAAGTTGGATTGATTACTTAAGTAAACATTAATATTACAGTGTTCTGCATTCAAACTTGAACTTGCGTAACAGTAAGAAAAAGTACAAACATTAGAAAAATACCAAAAGTAGAAAAAGCAACAGTACTTTAAAAAACAGCAGCTATAAATACATTGTTTAATTAATGGTGCATTGATATGTTTATCACTTCACTGTTGTACCTCGTAAGGTGGGGTTTTAGCCTAACCTATAATAATATATCATGGGGGTTTTATTAAACTAAAACTGCAAAGCAACTTAATATGTTAAATACATGTAGTGGAGTAAAAGGTACATTACAACACTGGCCAACAAAATGTAGGGAAGTAGAAGTATAGAGTACTAGTCATGTAAAGTACGGGTACCTTCATTTTTTACTGTATTTAGTTGCATGACACCCCTGCCAGTATGCAGAAGTTTATCGAGGAGATACGGGTTGTTTAATAAAAACAACTAGCAATTAATTAGCAACTACTTTCCCCAGGTGTTACTATTACCTATAATACTTATTCAATGTACGTCTAAATTAAGTAAAGAGTAAATAATGGTTAATGTGACTCTAGAGTTTAGCTGTTGTCCTTTTTAAAACCTGTGTTATTTGAACTTGCTCTACCAGTCGCTCCACCCTTGTGCCAAACGAACATAGAGGTTGATGTGCATTTTTCCACTTTCTACTGTCTGCGTAATCAGTTATCACTATACAAAGAAAAAGAGCTTCTATAACAGAAACAAGGAAGTGTTCAGTAGTGAAACAAAGGAAAATGTAAGGTTATTCACTCCTTAGAGCTTCCTTATGATTGACAATGTGTCAGATCCCAAGGCAGCCAAGCGTTGTAGGCCAGTCAAAAGCATTTTCATCTTAGATGTTTTGACTGTTCCTTAAATGTTGTTACGGGCCAATATTTTATTTGGTGTAATTAAAAACAAAAAAAACGAGTTGTCAAATTTAGTAAACGTTTCTTATTGTCCAGGAAAGGCTAAAGTATACTATATATTTTTAAGTTTGAACACTTTTATTCATTTTTCTTTAACATTTTATCGTGACTATCATCGACTCTTATTTTGAAAAACAAATGTAGCTTACAGCGTCAACGGTATGAGAGTTCTGATATTTTCTACTCAATATACCATGACTTGTTTTGATATACTATGTAGTTTTTTTCCTGATACTTTCGACATACGTACTCGTTAACACTTAAGAGTTTATGTGTCAAATTCTTCTTCATACCAAAGAAAGTTAATAAGTAAAGAAGATACTTGTGAGCAATAAAAAACCATGTCTGATTTTTTTATCACTGACCTGAACGGAGAGGAAACAAGTTGTCTATGCAGTTGATTGCTAAAGAGATACATTTCCTGTTTCATGTTCGAGTTAGACCGTACTCTGTCCATTTTAAACATAGTCAATCTCATGTTTAGTAGCAGCTACCTGATTCTGTTTGGATATTCCACAGAGTCTAAAGATACTTTTCCTTTTGTTTCAGGTTCCTAATAACCCTGACAGTGTGTACAGCGTCGCCCCTTCAGAGGAAAATGCCGACTCACTCTCTGTCACCGTTTGTGGAGAGCCCCGATGGACTTGCTCAATATATTCTTCTTGGTAATGCAAGCACCCCAGGGCCTGGCTCCAGCATGACACCACACACCACATACTCCGAGAAGGCGGTTTTGCAATCAGGAGGAAGTGTGCCACTATCTTGTATGTTCTGCGATCAGACGTTCACCCACCAGGACGAGCTGGGACCCCACGTGCTGACACAGCACCCCAGCACCTTCTCTGAGCCGGCGGTGCTCAGAGTCGAGGCAGAGTTCAGGATGCCAGGAGAGAGACCCCGGTCCAAACACAGCAGCATCCCCGCCGAGGAAGAGGAGGTCCACAGCTGCATAGTGTGCGGACAGGTGTCGCAGGATGCCAACGAGCTCGAGGCCCACATGAGGAAGCACAAGGACTACTTTACTTACTGCTGCAGCTTCTGTGGACGGCGGTTTAGAGAGCCGTGGTTCCTGAAGAACCACATGAAGATGCACGTGAAGCCAGGAGCAAAAAGCAAGGCCCAGCAAGATCTGGAGACCCCCGCCACTGTCAATGGTATCGTCCAAGGCCCTCCTCCAGAACCTGTGAGCACTGTTTACAAAATGTGCATGGTTTGCGGCTTTTTCTTCCCCGACCACGACAGTTTGGCTGAACACAGCAAGGTACACAATCGAGAGGTGGAGCCGGGCAAGGATAAAGACGAAGAGAACATGGAAGACGCTTCTGCCGAGCAGGAGACATTTCTTCGCGGTCTGGACCTCGTGCCTCGCTCTTTAGGAAATACAGAGAGATCATCGAAGTGGATTCCCCAGCTGGATCCATTCAACACGTATCAGGCCTGGCAGCTCGCAACAAAGGGCAAGATAGCCGCTGGCCCCAATAATATTAAAGATATGGGCCAGGAAGCCAGCACAGACAATGAGGAATGCGGCTCTGATAAGGAGGAGTTGAATAATATTTGGTCTGAGGGACAAGGAGACAAAGCCACCAAAGAAGGCCTTGGGAAGGAGCTCCCGTCTCAGTCTGTAGCGGAGAACCCAGCGCCGAAGCGGAGGTCTCTGATGCAAAAAGACAAACACAAAGAAAGGCCAACCACCTGTGAGGAATGTCAGAGGACTTTCAGGACCTACCACCAGTTGGTTCTCCACTCCCGGGTCCACAAGCGAGAGCGAGGGGGCGGGGAGAGTCCCACTTCCTCTCTGGAAGGGAAGCTGTCGAGAGGAGGTTCATTCGATCACGCAGAGGAAGGCTGCGAGGAGGGATTTGATGAAGCAGTGTTGGGTCCAGGTAAATGAAATTACTGTCTCATGATTAATTTGGGATTTAGGAGATGTTTTTCAGACAAAGAACTTTACCAAGTGCTCCCTCTGCTGATGGGAGGGATTATAACGCCTGCCCTTTGTCCATTTATACTGTCTTATTCCTTCCTTTGTGTCTATTTTCAAAGGTGAGGATGGTTTTGAGCGATCAAAAGTCAGATCAAAAGCGTGCAGTTATTGTGGCAAATCTTTCCGATCGAGCTACTACCTCACAGTTCATCTCAGGACTCACACAGGTACGTTTATTTCAATGATTCAATAATCATACTGCCTACATGATTTAGAAATGACGTGGCTTATATTTTAAACTATGCTTTAAATAGGTGTTTGTACCTTTGTTTGTTTCAGGTGAAAAGCCATTCAAGTGTGCGTACTGCGACTACGCTGCGGCCCAGAAGACTTCACTGAAGTATCACCTGGATCGCCGCCACAAGGACAAACCCTTAGTGGACATCCCCAGCAGACCCGCGCCCTCTCCTAACGGTAAAAAACATGGAAATGAGGAAAGTCCCGCTCCCAATAGCTCCAAACTCTGGGTTCCCGGAACCAGATCGTGCACCAACGAAATGCCAGAGGACAGATTTGAAAGCATAAGCAGCAAGCTCGGCAAACCCCTCACCCAGATTAATGCTGAGTACGAGAAAATTACCGCCAAGTCTGCGTACTCCCCGACTGGCGATGTGGTCGTAAAGTGTCCCGTACCGGTGAGCCTGAAGAAGGAAAGGGAGGAGATAAAAGAAGAACACTGCGAGGCGCCGTTAAATCTGTCCTTAAAGGTGTCTCTCTCCGTCCCCGCCGGCGCAGCATCCCAAAATGCACCCATTACCATTTCCTGCTCGCTGTGTGCGTATAAGACCATGTACCCCGAGGTTCTGATCATGCACAAGAAGATCACGCACAAAGACAAGACAGACGCCGTGAGAAGGAACGGTTGTTGGAAAGCAAAACGCTTCACAGGCTGCCCCCCTGCGCTCGAAGGGAAAGATGTCATTCCTCTTGCGATGATCAACCGGCGCCACCCTCGTCGAACCCAATCCCCTCCCCCCCAACCTAAGAAACCACAAGAGAAGACGCCCGAACCTCCGAAGCACTCGCCTATCCGTGCACCCGTAAAGGATGCTGTCCAGGAAACCCAGCGCAGCATCGACACACATCAGGAACCTCCCAGGTACAAAGAGGTCATGATGAAACCAAACGCGGGCAGCAAGTTCACGATGGAGCGTCCAGGCCCCCCGGAGAGGGTGGGCATCGGGGAGAGGAGTTACCCGGCGAGGAGCGGCGTCATCTGGCACTCAGATGCTGCCCGGCTCTGCCTCTCCAGCCGGTTCGGAAGCCTCCCTCAAATGGATTTTGGTGAACCTTCGAGCAAGAGATTAAAATTCCGGGGGCTCCCGGCCAGCAGTGAGACGGACCCCGGGGACATGCGGGGCTTCAGAGGAGCAACCGGGAACAGGATGCTCATCCCCGGGAGGAAAAGCATGCCGCAAATGCCCGGTCCGTCCACAGTCTCCGAGACGGCTCTGAAGACGTCTGCAGCTTTAGGAGGTAGCTTGGACGCCGAGTGGGGCATGATGAACCTCCTGCGCTCCTACTCCCCCAACGAGCTGGCCTCCCTCTACCACAGCACAGCGGGAAACCCCGGTCAGCTGGCCAACCCCAGAGCAGGTATGCATCAGAAGTCCTTTGAATGTCCTGCAACGGCGAAATGTACGGTATTACCAACAACAGCAAGAGTAGATTTACAGGTTGTATAAAAAAGTAGGCACACGGTATTAATAATAAAAGCAAAATAAGTTTTTAAAAAAACAACAAGACACCATGGAAATGTTTTAATAAATAGCTGTATATTTAAAAAAAACAGATTGAAAATTAAGTTGAACGAAAAATAAAGGGTAGATTGCACAAAGTCTTATGTGTACATGTATGGCGTTAGCTGGATCAAGAAAAGCAACGTCTTTTATGTCTGCACATGCTGGCGGTCTGTAGAGCTAACATTGCATATTCCTCCTCAGGCGGCAGAACTCTACTGTACCAACACTTACCAACAATGCCCAGCCTCCAGAGGAGAGAGCCCTCAGGCCCTTTCCCTCACCAGCGCTACGGGACCACTGACAAAAGCACCTAAAGTGGCTCCGAGGTGGAAGGTGGAAAACTGTTTTTGAAGCATATACAACTAGAGCTTTCTTTTTGTTCTGATTTGCGAACCCTGACCAGAGTAGTTTTCCTGGCGCTGGTATAAAAGTCGTAATTGAAAATATTTAAAAATAATTAGATTTGAGCCATCATTTTTTGGAGAATTTGTTCAAATGAGGATGAAATAGATATGATTTATGCTCTCCAAACATAATATTATTTTCAGTAGAGGGACGTCGTGGTGCATTGACATTTCATGGCTGAGGCCTTTAGTGTATATTTTCTTTTTTTGAATGAAAAAAGGGCCAGTCATCTCCTTTGGAAGACCCACAGGTGTGCACGGTGATATTTGTTTCTATTCAAAGCTGTTGCTTAATCCAAATTGGACCCACACTAATGTTCAGATACCTGTACGTGTCTATGACATAACAGTACACTTTGTGGGATGACATAAATATATCTGTAAGCTTTCAGTGGATAGGAATTATACAAAGTAAGTAATGTACATTGTGTGTAAAATTGCTGCTCTGTTCACTTACTGTTACGTCCGGGCGGTAATTAAGCACTATCATATTGTTTTTCCTTTTTCTACGGCACTGAAGGGTGGGGATGTTCTGTTCAGTGGCTTGATGGCTCACACACAGGCCACAGTACCAGGCCCTGTGTGTGTGTGTGTGTGTGTGTGTGTGTGTGTGTGTGTGTGTGTGTGTGTGTGTGTGGTCTACCTCATGTTGTCACACTGTTATTTTTGTAAAGCTGCTGTAGCCATCATGTCAGCTGAGCCTCTGCCCCTAGTTACCAACTAGAGATGGATGTTTTGACTTGTAGTATAACTAGACGGACTTGTATAACTACATGTGTTTGTCAGGCGTCACTGTGTTTGTCAGGCACCACAGAAAAAGAACCAAATACAGAACCACTGCTGGTGGGGCCTCCTCAGGCGAACCATTAACTGTAACACAGAACAGATGGTGTGGTTATTCTTTGTCCTTTTGAACCGGTTTTCATCTGCTTTAGTGGTGCCGCAGATCCATACGCTGTAAAATGTACCAAATTTCCGGATTTCTGTTATCAAATGGCGATGCTGTATTATTTTGGACTTGTCACTATTCAGGCAATGAAGTGTTAATTAGTTTCAAGTTGCAGGCAGCGGTTGTTCCTGGATAGTCATCAGGTGGCAGATGTATCTCTTTCGTTTGGAGGAGATATAGATGGTTGAGAAATGGATGAATATACACTGTGAACATAAAGTCTCAGGTTAAATCATATACAAGCTGTTTAGTCTTGTGTAATTTAGTATTTTTGCCACTTTGAAAGGCTTGGGTTAAGTTATTCCTTTTTGTTTTGTTTGGAATTCACATTACATGTGTACTTATGTAAAAATGAAAATATTGTTTGAGATTTGTATGAGACATTTCAATAATAAAGTGAGGCGAAAAGCTCTGTGTTTTTATGCGTTACTTCACTGATAGTCAGCTGCGATCTACTCAGCACGGTACACACAATGAATTTAGGTTGTAAATGGTATCAAATATGAAAATTATGTCTAAATTGTAAAAAAATCAAGCCAGACTCAGATTTGTGCAAAACTACAATGCACTGATTAGCTATAAGTTTTCAGCCAAGTAAAATCCCCATACTACAGCCCAATATTCCACCCTTGTAAAGCCCTCTGCAAAATGTACCGATGCAGCTGCAGTTTGAGGCCTTACATGCATTCAGTTAAACTTTAATTGGTAGGCTACCGTTGGATGTGACTCACCTGTGTTTGTGTGTCACACCTCTGTTGCTGAAATACTTTTGGAATTGACAGAAACGGCCACTTTGGCATACCAGTATACTTCCAAATCTATTATGCATTAACATTAGACTGTACACTCTTTTGCATCTCCAGACAACATCTATATGTTAACAGTTATTAATGAAAACTACTAAGAATATGAATGCACTGCAATATGCACACATTTGTTCCATTTGATTACCATTTCAGATTCAAAGTCCATAACAGGAAATAATGTACGCTACACCTCCAGGACAACACAACTGCCCTATAATATTATTTGGCATCAAACCGTGCTTAAATATGGCTTAGAGAGTCATTTACATGAGACAGAATAAAGGACGTGTATTCCTTTTGCTTTCAATGATCCACATTGACCACTAGAGGGCAGTATTTACAAAGTCTAGATTTGAGCCATGTCAGATTTCCAAGCCTTGCATGTTCAGTCTGAACAGCATGTAGTTCAGTCAGATACAAGTCTGCTTATTGTGGCCAGGTGAGAATAAATAACATTACTAAATAACAAATAAAGGAGTGATTATTAGCCTTGATACAAAGACCTTAAAATACAAACATCTGTCTCAAAAGTACACCTTTCTACCCAGGAGAAACAAAACGCAGATGTCTTTGTTTTTAAACTACCATACCGACTGCGCCTGTGGCCACACCCTAATTGGTGATGTCACACAGGTGTTGCCTATCAGCTAAGAAAGGCAACACCTGATGGCCTAGTGCTTTGGGATTCGGTGCACTTTTACCCTTTGGAAAATAAAGTTTCTACATCTTCAAGACATGAAAGCACTATTGTTGAATTTCCCCGTATCTGTACACGAAATGCCTGACAGAACCTATCACGGCTGTGCATTCTGTAAACAACAAATTGCAAGGGACAATCTTCAGCACATTGAACACTTTAAACTTTGATGTTATTTTTTTCCTTACCCCTCCTCCCTTTTTGAGTAGACCACATCTGTTTGCTGTCTGTTCCCCTGGGCCAGCACTGTGTAATCTATTGCATTAGCTCACATTAGTGCATATCGCCCATGGGCCTTGGTAATCACAAACGCAAAATGAGCATTTCACTTAGCATCACCCTCATATTTCCCCCACACTATGGCAAACTTAGTGCAGAGGCATGGCAGAGAACGCGAGTCGACAACAGCTTATGACATGCATCCTGTTACTCTTGCTGCGCGCTCTTTCATGTCAAAAGTGCCTTTAATAGGCAAAGATAGAATTTTAATTTGCACTCTGTTTACTTCTAGCTCTCTTGGTTTTTCTCTGTAATTTTGGGGGCTTCAAGAAACATTCAGATTTGTGTATTTCTGCCTGAAATATGGCCTGACCTTTACCTAGCTCTTTATACCTTGCAGACGAATGGCACTGCAGGCTTCCCTTTCATTAAGCTGCATCACTGTTATTAAAAAAAAGCTAAAATCATTATTTGACATAGTCATACAGACGAAACTGATTTTCAAAACCTCAGCCTCTTCCTCTACAAGCAACAGCCTTTATTCATTTAATAGATTTGTTTATTTATTTGCCCACATCTTAATTTTTGATTCCCCAATACCATGTGTTATTGCCAATTATGCATCTGGACAAGGACATGGAAAATACCCATGTTTCATGCAAATTCACTTGGGAATTTTCCTCTCAAAATGCTTTGGCACAAAACACCTGAGGTCTTCACACAGCTCCTTATCAAGTTTTTTCTCTCTCGTCACATTAGGTTTCGTGTGATAAAGATTCACACAGCAGCCGTTTCAACTCTACACAAATGGCATTTTATGCTTGCATTGCCATCCACTCATCTGTTCAGTGTGTTTGGTTTTAGAAGAGGCTGTGTTAAGTAATTCCACCCTCTTTTCTCCTCCCGTTGTATGACTATACAATCTCCTACCTCCCTCCCTCCTTTTAAAAGTAAACTTCATGTTATTCTCCGTCCCCTTAAGTGCTCTCTCCTCTTATTTTCACTGCTTTCATCACTCATAATTGTTGCCTCCAGATTGTCAACTTGCATGAATTAGCAATTGGGCCAACAAAGCAGATACGGTCAATTGTTGAATATCCTGTCAGAATTTGAGGCAGAAAGTCTGCTCTGGCTGTGATTGCTCATCATCGTCACCCCATTCCTCAGAGGAAGAGGAGCAATGTAATGGTTCCCACAAAAACAGCCCCTGGCCTGAGGAGAGGGATTTGGGTGTCTGGAGACAACAGGGGCCATATGGAGCGGGCTGAGATAGCAAGGCACATGTACAGAATAATGGATGATGTGTCATGTTTCATGTTGCAGAGAAGCCATCAAGAGACTTGGTTTAGGGAAATCAAAGGGCTCACATAAAGGAAAAGCGACTGTTGGACCATTTAGCAGTTTTTGTTTATTTCTATGTTGGTTGAGGGCTGAGCTTATTGAAGTCTTGAAGAATGTGTTGCTCTACTTTCAGTGCCTGTGGTCTGTTGAGGTTATTTGTGAGTAAATACAATGATTGGCTATTATATAGGCTTATAATATGACGCCATAGCAAGCAGCTTAAAGGACTTAAACAGCCTATCTCTGAAAAAAGGGACAATGACCTGAAGAGAAAGTAAAAGACTAAATGTTTAATTAGATGCAAAATAACTGGTTTAATTCAAGATGTGGACCTCTGTTGTATTCTTCACATATTTTTTAAGATAGCAACTATTGGATGAGTGTCATAACATTTTGCACAAACATTCATGGTCCCCAGAGGATGAAGCCTACTGCCTTTAGCCTTTTCCCACATTTCCTCTAGCAGACATATTCTGGTTTTGGACAAAATGTTTCAGCAACTATCTGATGGATTGACATGACATTAGGCTCACACATTTATGGTCCCTTCAGGATGAATTCACGATCATTTAAACTCTCCTTAATTATCATCTGCTGACCTCTACAACCTCAGCTGTGCTTTGTTTTTAATGCTAAATACCAAACGTTATACGTTAATATAATGAAAGCACATGGTTTACATTTCTCCTTATCATCATCATGTTAGCATTGTCATGTGATCATGTTAGCATTCCGATGTTAACGTTTAGCTAATAGCATGGCTAGGCCTCAGTACAGCCTCTCGGAGCTGCTAGCATAGCTGTAGATTTGTTGTTTTTGTGTTTGAAACACAAACTAATATTACAAAAAACGTACATACTGCAAACTAACATACTGCTTGTGAATGTGTTCCATATTACACACTAACCATGGCTGATGTTAGCATTTAGCTTGAACGCCAGGCAGTGGTACAGCCTCATAGAGCTGCTAGCATAGCTGTTGACTCTTGTTATTTTATTCAAATTGACATACTGCTTGTAAGTGTATTAAGTTCTTACCGCCTACTTAATTAACGATTAAATAAGCTATTACCCGAAAGACGTTGTTCACACGTTAGCGTCGAACCAACCAATGAATGAAAATTGCTCATCAGTATTTTGAGTTTTGAAGGTTTTCCATCAATATTTCAAGGTCATTACAATATAATTATATATATATATATATATATATATATATATATATGTTTGTGTTAAATATGTCCCTCTATTGTATTTTGTATTTGAGCTGGTACACGCATTTCTACGCAAATATTTTATCCAAAGGTTTATTATTCAAATTGCCTGCCTTGCAGTTTGCCATTGAACCATCTGAAGAGACACAATACATTTTAAGGAAAAATAAACTAAAATCTCATACTAAATGTTTGCTTATTTAGCAGGCTATACAGCAGGCCTATTCCCCCCTACAGAAATTCCACATACTAAGCATCTGAAACTATGTATAATATAAAACATGCAATTCAAACAGACCATCAGTCTTGTTTCGTTCTCTTGAAATCCACTGCTGTTGTGAAGATAAAAAACTGTCCAGAGCTTTTCTGCCAGGGGGGGCACTGTATATTTAGCCTTCCCCCCATACACACACTCCTATCTGCTCTACCTGCATGTGGAATAAGCCGAGTAGCACCTCACCTCTGTTTTTCTCCCAGTGTCAGAACTACACTTAAGTGCTGTTTCCGATACCCATGAGTAAGCCCCATAAAAGCTGCCCCATCGCCGCAGCGTTATTGTTTCTTGCGGATGATTGATTGATGGATGAGGGCTGACACTTCAATGAAGCCATTTTCACTGGCATCTCTATCCGATGATGTGCAGCGTATATTTTCCATCCACGCCTCATTGCTCGCCTGTGTCATTCCTGGAACTTCATTTACACCATGTTCCCTGAAGGACCTTTTTTAGCCCCATCTCCCTTTTTCTCTTGCCTGGCTCCTCTTTTTATCTCCTCTTTTTTTTTCATGCCATAAAATAATGCTATTTCTTGTCGACTCTGGAGGGGCCCCGGAATCATTTGCAGGGAATGATAAAACCAAAGGCATGGTGGGGTTATTTACAGGAAGTGTAACACTGACAGGGTCCCACTGTTCGGCTTTTTTCGCTGTCAGATGCCAAGTCCATGCTGAGACAGGGCAAGGCTATGATATACATTTCAAACACACACACACACACACACACACACACACACACACACACACACACACACACACACACACACACACACACACACACACACACACACACACACACACACACACACAATCATTTACTGTTATCTCCACGAGCCAAATAGGGGCTTCCAGCGCTGCAGATTCTACCAAGATGTTGTCCAAATCTACCTGAAAAACATGTTAAAGTATATTAGTTGGATGACAGCGTGATTGAGGTGCCTTCTCTGAGACAATTGCCTGTTTTTGCTCATATGGGGAGCAGATGGTAAGCAGGCATCAGTGCGGCAGGCTTTCTGGGATGACAGCCATGAGATTCCCCCTCAGGTGCCATTGGAGCCCCTTTAGAAAGGGAGAGTGATTGGTGGGACATGGCACCTCCTAAGCAACTGTTTTTTCCTGAGTTTCCACCTCTTACAGTTCTAATCAACAAGCTACAGTGCAGTATACGTACAATGTCACCGAGGACATTATCTAGTCACTTTTCTGCAGCTATATAGGAAAACAGTTTAATTATTTCCAAAGGTAATGTGCTTTATAAGACATTCAACACCATTAGATTGTCTTTAAATATGATTGCACCACAGTCCATTACTTAGCATTTATAAGCCGTATAAAACAGTTAATAAATGGGAGAGATTTTTTAGAGTATTATAAGACTTATTTGTGTTTATTAGTGTGTAAACATACGTGTTGAGTGTTTATTCCCCTGAAAATTAAGCTAAAGCAAACCATACATTTATTTTAAAATACATGAATAAACTGACCACATTTATATACCGACATGAAATAATTTATTCAACTTAAATAATGATATTAAACTCAGTATCAACCAGACATTAATGCCTCTTAAATGACATTAAAGCAAATGACAAATACATAATTACACATGTCTTTATGTTTGTTAGAAACCATTGCTTCCTTGTGTTTAATCTGCCAATAAAGTTAATTAACCCTCCGGTCTAAACATGTTATAACTAATACAAAGGTCTAGTTTTTCAGATACAAACAGACCTGCCTGTAGGTTATATTAAGATGTTAATGTGATACATCTACCCACCGCTTTTATGAGAAACTCATTTGGAGCATCTGCCTTTCAGCACCTTGAGATGGAGACACAGCAGACAGAGGGGGAATGAGAGGACATAATGCACAGTTGAACACATGATGCATTTACTGTGGTTGTGTGTCTGTGTGTGTCTGTGTGAGCTCGGCGTGCTTGACCTTGGCTGCTATAGGACATTTTGGTTCATGAGGAAAGATGATTGTTTCCTTTAAAAGATATTAAGAGGACTGTGTCTAAAGGAAACTGACATGGCTCCCTGCATCCCTGATGGTTTCCACTCCGTTTCTTTTATAGTCACTCAGTCGGTATGGGAATAGTGTCCCACCACAGTATTTATACATTAGGCAAGGTCTCCGTCTCCAGAAACAAGAGAGGAGACGTGATTGGCCCCGGAGTATAATTTCTCCTGTGTCTACATTGGCGTGTCACCCTTTATCAATAATCACCTTGGAGGGAGAGCAGTTCTGGTTCCAGGGAGATTGACCTCTGTGGCGATGAGGGTACGTGGACGGTGGTCATCCGTTACCACAACCCATAGGCGACCCTGTTTAATATCTGCAGATGTGGGCGGGGGTCTGCGATGAGCCCCCTCTGTAGCCCATGCTGGGATCAGAGTGGGACCACATGCAGGAGCTGTCACCACTCCGGGAAACCATTCACCATGCGCCTGGTAAAGAGAAAGAAGACAGACCGAAGTCAAGCTTACACCCAGATGTTTAATTGTAATTCTATTGAGTGAGTGAGGGGTTTGAATACCTGACATTCAACATTGCAACATGTTACATCATCACAAAAGTATCCAAACAATAATAAATACAATTTAAAAAATCAAAGAAATAAAAGATCGAAACAAAAATGAGTTGACGATAAACGGTTGCATCCCCACTCATACATGCACATACTATATACTGTCTTAGTTTTGTATTTCAGCTTGCTAACATTTGCCATTTGGTTCTGAAAAAATGTAAATAATACGATATAAAAATTCAAGAAACTAAGAAAAAAGAAAGAAATAAAAAACTGTTGATGAAAAACAGTTGTCATCAAATAATAAAATAATTAAAATGTATATAATAATGAAAAAACTCCTCCTTCCATCCACCACCATTAGGCGGTTATGCAATTTCCCCAGCTGGAGGACTATTTTACCTTTACAGAAGCAACCAGCAACAAGATGACGCAATTTTAAAATCTATTTGAACCTTAAACTCTGAAAAACCGCATGCAACTGAAAGGAAATAGAACATTTCTGCTTGTTTCATGTATTAATATGAGGGATAAGAAATGATGTAAACAATGAAAATACTTGTTAGGCGTTGATGCTTCTTTAATGTCATGATTTATTGACTTCACTTTTTGCCTTGACAGTACACCTTTAGAAACAATATTTAGATATTGTTTTGAATTTTTCTGCATTTCACTGGGTTTTGTTATGCACCAATTGAAAATGTGCATGCAGACTGGTTAATGGAGATGCATTTATAGTCCCTTGCATAAAAAGTGGTTATGCCATGACCTGTATTTTCTATTTAAATACATCCCATAAAGCCATTATCTGATTGCAGTACATTTACATTCATTCTATGTGGTGGATTAAGGCAAAAAACAAAACAGCAACATACAAAAGAAGGAGCAGCCAGATCTGTGCAGGGAGGAGCGACGAGGTAACGCATCCACCCCACAAAGCAATAGCCCTCCTCTTCTAATACAATGTGACACTGAATACTACACACAGAGAAACAAGTAACCTCAAATTGGGTTATTCTTCCTACCTGCCAGTAATCCAGTTGATAAGCACTATACATGTAGATTTCTGGGGAGCAGAGAAATCAGATTACCCTGAGCTGAACTGGGATTTTCAGTCTAAATTGGCTGTTGTTCCTCGGGTCTCTCATTCTATCTGGATGAATGAGGGGGAATAAATGATTTGACTTTGCACCAGATAAATTGTTTGTGCAGGAGCACACATAAAGAAGACACTGGGGTTATTTAGCATATGGAGATGCAGTACATATATACATTTAATGCTAAAACACACGTTCGAAAGTCTACAAATGGTTGGATGATTCATGTAAAGGTGTCTGTGAGATATTTGGAAAGATAAACTCAATAAGAGGCAACACTTCTGCAGTGTTTCTTCACCCATCACCCAAACACAGGGACTTCTCAATGTATATCTGTTTGGATTTGCAAAGGTTAAGCAGCTTCGCATATACTGGAGGAAATGTGATAAAGTGAAACCATTTAGACTTTTATTGTGAAAATCCAGTCTTAACAAACCAAACCAGGATTAATCTGTTTCATAAAGCCAACCCTAACCCAGAGCTGATCAAATCTGACTAATTTTAGTCTGTTTAAACAAGATTTAGGGTCCATGTTTAGCACCTATTTGAGGCTGCACCCGGCACAACAAAGCCTTAAGCTAACTGCTAGCGTTGCAACATGCTAATGATTAAAACGCTAACAGGCTGATTTTCAGGTCTAATGTTTAATATGTTCACTGTCTTGGTTTTGTGTGTTAGCATGCTACAATTACCACTAGATATGAATTGAGGATAATCAATTCAAAGCTAGAAATATGTTATAAACTAATAGATAGAATCGGAGGATGAAACCCTCTTTATCAGTCACATACACAGCAGACACACACAGTGAAATTGGTCCTCTGCATTTAACCCATCCTAGGAGCAGTGGGCAGCTATCGTACAGCGCCCGGGGAGCAATGGGGAGGGGGGGATTGGAGGTGTCCGGTGCCTTGCTCAATGGCACCACAGCAGGGCCTAGGAGGTGAACTGGGACCTCTCCAAGTAGCAGTCCACTTTCCATATTTCAAGTCTGTTCGGGGACTTGAACCGGCGACCCTACGATTCCCAGTCCAAGCCCCTACTGACTGAGCCACTGCTGGACAACTCACGGTCACATGGCTGCGCCTCACCCCCGCTAAGCTAACGTCGGTGTGATGACGATAAGTAGTTTATGTAGTCACGTAAAACTTTGGATATTCACGCGTTTGTGTTAACCGGGAACATATTTCAGGTTTCTAACCACAAACACGTTTAAAATACCATTGACTTCGAATTGAAGGAACCGGACGTGGTAAAATGCTATGTATTTTTTCTGGGTATTAGGACTCATTACTGCACCACTAGAGCAACAGACTATCACCAACACTTAAATAATATGAAATAACGACCACGGACACACAAAGAGATTTACACATGCACAGTCTGCAATCCCTTTGTTTGACGCAAGATGCATCTAAAACAAAAATGAATATAGATTAAATCCGAATCTGTACCTATTGTCAGTGATGATGCATTTGACGCTGTGTGAATAAGTTTAGCCAGAATGCATTAGTATTCGAGTATTTATGTGCCTCCTACATCAGTGGATGTGTGACATGCATGTAACACCTCAGCATGATTTATGCCCTAAACTGCAGTTTCTTTGCATTGCAAATAGCCGGAGTTTCAGCCTCTCCTCTGCTGTTTTTATATTGTCTAACATGACACATGAATCCCCGGTGGCTGTGGAAATCAGACAACCCAGGTGCAACACTAATATCCTCCCAGTATCCAAACATTTCCTTTAAAAGTAACTGGCACACTGGGGCCCATAAATTAGAGCTGAACGCTGCTCAAGATGTCTGGCTTCCAATAAGACCGTACCCAGAGCAATAAACTTTGACATTGCTGCTTGAAAAATGCCTGCCCTTTTTCATTGTCAAGTGTTACAAATTGATGAAATGAGTTCATCGATGTTCCCTGGTCATTATCTCTCCAGTGGCACTTTGTTTTACAGACAGTGGGAAAAGGGACAGTGCAGATTAGAGGCCCAGGCACAGTTTATCAAACAAAATCTAATATCATCCATAAGAGAGGAATCTGGAAATCAATACTTCATTACTAAATTGTTAGTGGGGATGAAGAGTAATTGTGTGAGTTCAGAGATGTGTCTCGGCGGCCGGGGCATAGGAAGTTCAATGTCACCCGGGAAGTGATAAGTAAAGGCACTGATGGGAAGAAACATTTCTGTAATGGGGGGTGCTGGTGGAGGGCAGTGGCCTGAGCACAGAACAGACAATAGACACTGGTTTGCCATTGATTGGTTCGGCTATAAAGATGGAGAGGTTTAAAGAGCCAGAGAAAAAAGGAGGGGAACGAGAGACCACCTTCTGAATTTACCCTTGTCTTGTCACCAGCTTTTTGCCTACTGCGGAAAGTCTTCTTCTGTGGTCACTTCGATCAATCGTGCAATGATGAAACAGTCCCTCTGCAAAAGAAAAAATGGAAGACCGCTTGATGACACGGCCATTACGGTTGGCTGGAGGTTTGTCTTTGAAATGGCTTTGTGTTAATGAACGCTAATAAATAACGTTGATGATTCATCCTATAGTCGTCGTCGCTGCATGTTCTGTAATGTTTACCACTACTGTATCGCCAGGCGTTCTGCGAGGTGTGTGATCTCAGCTCAGCCCTGCAGCTCCTCTTTTGTTCACGCCGTGTGTGAGGTCACATCAGAGCAATGAGCACATCACCTCCACGCAGCCCGGCGCAGCCTCATCCCTCTAAAAGCTCGTGTCTCTGGACTCCCTCTGACCTGTTCCCCTGCCTCGCCGTGTTCAGCCATGCAAATCAGAGTGCCTTCAGTTTTGAACATTCATAAGCCCGACCCGCAGCTTGTGTTTGGAGCCAGTGGGAGCTCAGAGGGCAGCGAGATGGAGAACGGGGGACTTTTTGGTGCAAACTGAAGCATTGGTGGAGATGTTAGTGCACTAAACCAAATGTGGGATGCTCAAAATGTTGTGTTTATTTATTTAACATGTGTATTCATTTGTTCATTTGCAGATTATCAGTAACCTAGTGTATGTATCACAACATAAAAGTAAGAAAATCTGATTACTGTCTGATTACCTTTACATCAAATGCAATAATTTAATGTAAAGAACAGAGGACATAGTGATGAAAGGGAATTGGATTGGTTGTGGTTTCACTAGAGACTTGCTTCACTTGTGTTTTAAGACCTGTTATGTTCATTTTCAGGTATATATTTTCATTTTGTGCCTCTACTGTGACATGTTTCCATGCTGAAATGCTCAAAAAGGTCTTTATTTGTATTTAACTTGATGGGACAGGGAAAATGAATGAACATAAGTTTAAAATACAGCATGTAAAAACACTAAAATGATCTAAAAAGCTTATTTAAATCCATAGTTCCTTGGCATGTAACGAAAACAGAGACGTAGCAAGTACAAATATACAATATCCAAGTGAAAAGGACAAACTACTACATTCAACTTCATTATTTTAGAGCCATTTTGGAGATTTTCTTCCCTTAGTTCTTTGATAAAGTGTGATTTTAAATAGAACCAATTAAGCCTGGAACAAATTATTATTATGTTTAATTAATCTGTCGGTTATTTTTCCAATTAATTGACTCATTTCTTTGTCTATAAAACGTCACAAAATAGTTATTATACCCATCAAAACCCCCAATTGCCTAGGGGTGACATATTGAAATGGCTTGTTTTGTCATATATTCTATTAACAGTCATTAACAACATTCAGAAAAGGCCCGAAAGTATTCCCAATTTAGAAGCTGGAACCAGCAAATGTTTGTAATGTTTGCATGATGAATGTCTTAATCTACTTACTGATTATGAAAATTGTTATTAAAGGATCAGTTAAAACGTCATGGAGATTACTACAGAGTCTGATGATGCTATGAGGTTATTTCAGGTTTGAGACCTCAGATAATTGACAGAAACGACAGTAAATGGAGTTAGAAAGACGAGGGCATTTAACAGGCAGAGAAAGACTAATGATAGAAGCGGCTGCGTTGTATTATGAGAATTGATTCAGCATTTTTGAAGTTTGACTCGCACTACAGAACATATGCCAGGGTGTCTCGCCATGTGCTGCTCCCATTTTGACACATTTATTTATATTGGGTCTCACAAATCAGCCAAAGAATAACACAGAAAACACCCAAATGTTCAAAAATAGACCCCAGATATTTATTTCAAATGATCAACTAATGATCTAACCAATTACTTATTTAGTTTATTGATTTCAACAATACAATTACTTTAGTTTATGAACATTATATGTGGATGAAAAATAGGAAAAAGGTTCTTAAAATAGGATTTTTGTTGTTTTTTTCTCCTTTTGGACTGAAAACGCAACAATGACATCACATTTTGGGGTCATATGGAACATTTTTGCAGCTAAAAGTCGCTTATGTATGTGTCCAGTTGTTACAAAACAACATTATTAGTTGTTGTTTTCCATTAAAAACGCTCCTTTAAGCTCCGTTTTGGTCTCTACCAACTCCTTATGGAAATATCTGGCAGCTCAATTCTCCATTTAACTTACCATCTAGTCTCTAACTGTGCCTGCTGTTAATGTTGAGGCCCTTAGAGCCACTGACCTGAAATAGCTGACCTTTAAGAAGCAACTGGAAACAGTAACAGTGAAGGACAGCGAACCAAAACAACAAGCTGAAAGATGATAAACTGCTTGTTTCTTATACCAAATGTTGGTGATAGAAGCTTAAAATCTTCCTACCTCCAAAAGTATTGAGGGTATGACGGACTAAAACTCAATAATAGGAAAAATACGTGATATTTTTACACCTTTCCTTACAGGTATGAGTTAATATCCACCACTGCAAACCCTACAGACGGATTGCTTTTCTAATTAAGAAAAAACACCTTGCCTACACATAAAAAACTAGCAGTGGGACTGATATAACAAGCTGCTAGCATCCACATACTCTCATTTCATAACATGTTTGAATGTTCAGCAAGTATACTGTTCCATTTAAAAGGAGCCTTTCTCCTTGTTGACAGAGATAAACATTTTTTTATGGCGGTGCTTTGACGTCGGTGAAGTGAAGCTGACAGTCCAGTAACAGGGGCCGTTCGCTAATGATTTTTGAGCAGCCCCCAACTGAGTCCTAAATGTCTGCAATACCCATAAACAACTCTATACTGTCCAATTAGGCAGACAGAGATGTACTGGGCTGTCAGACAGATTTGCATGGCTAAGCACCTGAGATTCAGAGGATGATGAGGGGGATGGTTCACCGGCCAGGGAGAGAGCGTGCACAATGGATGACTTTCATTACAGCATTACCGCTTTACATACACACTCATCCAATTACTGCCTGGATTAATTGATCATCGTACCTTTTCTTTCCCCGGCACCACTGTGTTTTTCTCCCTGCTGTACCGACTACACGACCCGCTGCTTTCATCCCTTCTGCTCTATAGCTCCTGTCCCAGGTTTACAGCCAGAGCTCTTCATAAAAAAGTCTAAGGGGGGACATTTTGAGAAAGGGGAGGGGTGGGTTTGTTAGAGAAAAACCATCGCCGGGCCACCACTGCGAGGACGGCCATTTGCAGGATCGCATACATTGGGAATAATTAGAATTTATGTGCGCTCGTCAATCCCGCCTCATCCTCTTCTCTGCTGTAGACCCATCAGTGGTCAGAAGGGTTCACCGGAGCATGACTCATCCCTGAGTGCGTTTGATCAGAATGAATTATGCCCCTTAGATTCATTATGGCACTTTATTTCTCCTCTCTGTCCTCCTCCCTTGTCCGTTCAGCACCAGGGAATGAAATGTACAAGACAGGGTACATATTTTATTGTATGCATGCTGTCATGCACGCACAGTTAGGGATAAGAGGTAGGCAGTTGTGGTTTAGCCAAGATACCCAATATAATACGCCGCACTAAACACCTTCTTATAAGAGAGAAATGCAGCAGAGTGTTTGTGACTTCGGGGCCCGCATGAGACCGTATGGAGAGATTTGTTGAAGCCATCTTGCAGATAATTTGGGGGAAAAAAACCACAACTGGATAAGACTTTAAATGTGGCATCGTGAAACCACTTTAATATGACAAAATCTAATTGAACTCACGCTGTTTAGTGTACAGGACTATGACAAGTGCTAATGGGATCATTTAAGATCATTTAAAATACAAACGAGTCTTGGCTTTCTGTTCATTAATTACTGCTAATTATACGAACAGCTAGCCTCGTCGGGGCCGTGCATTTTGTCTCCGAGTCGTGAACATCAGGTCTGAACGGGAATATGTCCCATTTCCCCCCTCGATGATAATGCATGGTGATAGGGGGATGAATAATATCAGTATAACACAGTCTCCATGTACACACACACCCACACACACATCATTGTACTACTGTTTTCTAGCTGTTACCACACTATATTCTACATGTTTCACATCGTTTATTGTACAAAAACTGCTGCTGCTACTTCCTTATCTACCTGAAATTGTATTAGTCTATCTATACGTTTGGGTCATAATGTACATTTCCCCTCTATGGGACAAAAAAAAGGAAATCTGAATCTGCAAAATAAACTGCTATCAATACATTTACACCAATCTCTCCCATTTTTTCTAAATCCCTCAGTGATATTTCATAAGGATAAAACATCATTTACAGAGAGCAGATTGCATCAACTCATTTCTGCATTTTTAATTGTATTTTCCTTTTCCCTCCATGGCCCCAAATCCCCTCCAGGGGACGAGCCCGTTCTAACAGAAAGGTTAGTAATCTCTGATGCAAGCAAGCTGCTGGATTTCAGACCATGTCAAGTCTCTCTGTGTTAGCGTTTGGTTAATAATGTAGTTACCTATCCCGGTTCATTTATGCATGCTAACATTACCTATCCAGGAAAAAGAAATAGGTGATATCTGAAATAATTACCACTTCTTCCGAGTGGTCAATCTTTTTTTAACCGTTGTTTTCAGCCTGTGTTCGGAGCTTCATCAGTGATCAAGGGTTAATTTCACACCTCAGTGGATTGCCTGCCTTAATCTCTATTCAGTGTAATTAAATCTGTCCAATAAAGTGAGCTCTTTTCCTCTTTGTTCTCTCTCATCTCCTTCTCCCTTTTCTTTTTTTATTGTTTTACACCCATCACATCTCATCGTCTGAACTACAGGGCTATCCAGCCTCACTTGACAGGCAGAATCCATCCCTAAAATTAAAACATTCCTGACGGAGATTGTAAGAGGAGTGTGGGGAGGGGGGTTTGTGGAGCTTGGTGGGAGAGGAAAAGGAACGGGAGGGGAAGCTGACACATCCAGTGTCTATTTTACGTTCTCTTTTTTTCTTATTTCAGCAGGAAGGAATGTGAAGATATGACCTTGTCAATCACGCCTCTTGACAAGTTTAATCACGGCGTGCCCTCTGCAAAATCATGGCTAAATAGGAATGCAAATAATGGAGCGCGGGGCCTCTTATAAATGGTAATCAAGAGGACTAATCAACTGACAGGTCCACGGATCTGGCTTGCACAAGGAGTCACTCTTTTTTCCCTTTCATTATAACACATTTGAGCAACATGGAAACAACAATTACACATCCCTGCGTCCTATTCTTGTTTTTAATTGGCATGTAACACTTTATTTATAACCGTTTCCACCATTTTTATATCAGTGCGTGAGACAAAAGGTTATATTTAAGCCGTGTAAAGGGTATTTTTCTTTTCAACCTAGACCAGACAGCGATTTCTGAACCATGTAAATGAGACTTGCCAATCCACTCTTCTGTGATCTGCCACAAAAGTCAAGGGCTCCATGAAGACTTTGAAATGTTGATTCGGCTGAGAGTGGTGGCTTCCCTTTGCACCTTTAAGAAATGCAACTGATCTAACTTTTATGTGCACTTGAAAGTTGTGAAGGTTGCTCCTCTCTCCCCAATTGTCAAAGATGTCAGAGCTAAATATGAAATTCTGTCTTGCCACGACGGCATCAAAAGTCAGGGCTTTTATTTATTTATTCCTAAAGTCCATAAGATCAGAAAAAGGCAAATCCCCGATACAAGTCTATTGAGTTTAATCCATCACATCTAAAAAGTAATCACATAAAATGCTTTTTGCACACAGTTGAGATCCGAATAATGAAATACTGCTTTATGTTTCTGAATGTATAATTTCATTTATTTAGAGAAGCGTACTTAAAGAAGGGGTAAATTGGATTTGCCTCGCCATAATTATACATGATTTCAGATGGTTTGGTTTGTCACTGGGAATAAAAAGGGGGTTATATGGCACGTCAGCTGGATCTAACATTTTAAAGACTTACACTTCTCTCCGCTCGCTAATGATGGTTTACAGGCCAATTCTCTGGGGGCAGTCTGAGTGCTTCCAAGATATCACATCTTCACAGGCAATCCACATAACTTAGTATGGCAATGCCAAAGGGAGGGTTTAAAGACAAGCCAAAAAAAAAAAGAGTGAGTAAGAGATGTGTCAGAAAACAGCATCAATCTGAGCAAACAAAATGTTACAAAATCAAATCCTATTTCACCTTCCCGTTCCTGCTTTTGGGCTTAATTTCTCTAAATTGCAACATTGAAACACTAATGGGGACGCTTTACCGTTAATATGATGCCTTTGATTTGCACGTCACACTGAAATGTTGACTTTAAGTAAATGTATTGTGTCAACAGATTCCGAACATCATTTTATTAAGTTAGTTGAAAGCAAAATTTAAATAAAAAGTATTAGACTCAACTTAATATTATTGCTTTCAACTAACCTAATACAGTTATGTGGACTCTGTTGACATAATACATTTAGTTAAATCAACATTTCAGTGTTTCCTGTGCATATAACTTGAATAAAACAAAACAAAGCCTCACCACACTGTGTTGGATTATAGTTTAGTAACATTTGGCCGCCTACATCACCTGCAGAGGAAGATCAACATCCAAACAATGGAGCAGCCGAGGCCCAGACATCATTAGGCTTCTTAACACCTCACAAGACACAGACAGACTGACATCCAGCCAATTTGGCCATGAGCTGAGAAAGCTAGTAGTAGTGTGCAACCTCACTATGGACTAATGATGGTCTGAGCCTGTCTCGGCCCCTCACAGGCCCGTTTGATCAGGTGCCGCAGAAATCCAGTGTGACGTGAAGTTGACTATACATTCAGCAGTATTTACCTGCATGAAATCCATCGGGGCGTTTGGCACATGATCAACAGAAGGGTTATTTAAAGTGATGTACGTCTGCTTTTACAATACCCATCACCTGCCACTCTCAAATCTACAATTAAAAGCGGGTCAGAAAGAGCTGTAAATATGTCTATAACGAAGGGTTTATCACGTCGTAAAAGCAATACATACATGCCATCACAAGGCTTTTTGAATTCTTCAATTCTGATTAGAAACAAATAGCAGAGATCATTTGGCACAGACCATCTACTCTGCAGGCGGCTGGATGGATGGCATGAAGGCAAACGCTGGGAGGAATGATGCACAGTATTTATAGCATCCAGATAACACCGGGTTGGAAATTGACAGGCCCACCTAATGATGCTCCTCAAAGTGGCATGGATGCAGACGAGTGGACCTCTTCAAATGGGAGGCCAATCCCTGCTGACACAGGGGATAATAGCCCAGCATTGAGCCCATTGTCTGGGCACCCCACACCATGGCATTTGGAACTGAGCTGCCCCTGTTCCCGCGGACAAATGATCCGCTCTCTGCCAGGGAATGTCAGCCATCACGTCTCTCAGTCAGTCTGTTCACATGGTGGAGGATGGCAGAGGCCACTGTCTCTTAACCCTATTAGTTTATGAATAATTAGCCCTGTGTCCACATATAGAAAGGGGGATATCTATCCATCTATACATTTATCTATCTATCTAAAGCTATAATCTGTATCTGTTTACTTTAGAAATCATCTTGACTGGAGTTTGGCTGCTCGCTTAGTACCAAAAATATAAATATAAATGAACCCGAGCCAAATACATATACATATTTATATATCAATAAAAGCAATCCGTCTGGGAGTCTGGCTCTTGAGGTCTTGCTAAAAGTGACCCAAGATGCCATCATCTACCCAAAGACGATGAGATGCTACGTCCAATTATGTCATGGCATTATGTCGGAGAATTTAAACAAAGAATTGAACCTTAGACAATATCAGCTTCGAAATGGAGAAGGGTCTTAGCTGCCAGTCGGAAAATCTATATCATGGTGCAATCAAAGCTGTTATATGTCAGAAACTGAGGGTTGTGTGTTAACAAAAACATTCTTTATGTTCCTAAATTAATCAGATAAAGCGACGTAAATATAGATGTAGAGGTTGCATTTGGCCATGCTTCATTTTCTTTTTGAAATCTGTGACGCCCCCATAGCTTAGGGGTTAAGACAACATCCATAAACCACTACATCTCCTTATCTCCACTGCCTGTAATAAAGGCATAGAACAATGTTGTGTATACAAAAGGACGGAGGCCCAGATGCAATGTAGTCTCCTTTAAATGGCGGTAAAATGCCACAGAAAATGTGTTTTAGAGGAAACAAATAGGGAATATAACGGGGAAATGATGTGATTTGCAGACTTTATTTGTAAGGGTTGTCAATCGTGCAATTAAATATCCACTTGCAGCCAAACTTTCTTATGGTTGGACTTGTTTATTCTTGCCATATTTGTTGTTATATTTGCTGCTAGCTAGCATCTGCTTTTCGTTACAACAACATACTTCAGAAAGCTAATCAGTACTACATAAATCTGTCTGTCTGTCTGTCTGTCTGTCTGTCTGTCTGTCTGTCTGTCTGTCTGTCTGTCTGTCTGTCTGTCTGTCTGTCTGTCTGTCTGTCTGTCTGTCTGTCTGTCTGTCTGTCTGTCTGTCTATCTATCTATCCCTCCACCCACCCATCCAACCATCCATCCATCCATCCATCCATCCACCCATCCATTCATCCATCCATCCACCCACCCATCCATCCATCCATCCACCCACCCACCCACCCATCCATCCACCCACCCATCCATCCACCCACCCACCCACCCACCCACCCATCCATCCATCCATCCATCCATCCATCCATCCATCCATCCATCCACCCATCCACCCATCCATCCATCCATCCATCCACCCACCCACCCACCCATCCATCCATCCATCCATCCACCCACCCACCCATCCATCCACCCACCCATCCATCCATCCATCCATCCATCCATCCATCCATCCATCCATAGATAGATAGGATCGGAGGATGAAACCCTCTTTATTAGTCACATACATGCACACAGCAGAGCACACACAGTGAAATTAGTCCTCTGCATTTAACCCATCCTAGTACTAGGAGCAGTGGGCAGCTATCGTGCAGCGCCCGGGGAGCAATGGGGAGGGGGGGATTGGAGGTGTCCAGTGCCTTGCTCAAGGGCACCACAGCAGGGCCTAGGAGGTGAACTGGGACCTCTCCAAGTAGCAGTCCACCTTCCATATTTCAAGTCTGTTCGGGGACTTGAACCGGCGACCCTACGATTCCCAGTCCAAGCCCCTACTGACTGAGCCACTGCTGGACCATCCATCCATCCATCCATCCATCCATCCATCCACCCATCCATCTATCTATGTATCTAACCCTGGATCTGTGTTATAATTGCGAGTAAACAAAAGGAGGTCTCTGCAGTCATTATAAACCCACCCACAGCTGCCACTGGGACCTCCATTAAGCCCAGTGTTCCTGAGATGCTCTGGTCTTATCTGATTCATCAACAAGACGTTGGCTGGCATGATTTATCTATGCCACTTACTTGTTTTCATTTTGCCCGGGGGCTGCTGCCAGCATCAGGGGCTTCTTTTTACAATGTGACAGCTCCATCTCAAGAGAAAAGACTCCCCATGCAAAAACAGTGCTTCAAAACAAATAAGGCCCGAGCCACTTAAGAGAAGTGGCTGTGTTCAGGACCCATTTTCACTACATGTCAAGCAAATGATGCACGCTCAAATCTGCATTTCTTCCACTGTTTACGCCTTTTGTCTTGGAATATGAGCCTTTCTATACAAAACTGTACATCACCACGGTCTCTGGAAGAGCATTAGCACTCTTTACGCACTATAACCAAACTATTGTGCAATAATCACTGCTTAGCATCATAAAAAATGTATGCGACACCAATGCTATACAGTTCATTTTCATGACTGGCTGCTACCTCAAATACATCATGTGTTTTTATAATGCTGCTACATATTTGTATTATATACAGTATATATATTTTAGTTTAGTTTTATTTTATTGTATTTATTTACATTTATTCAGTTTTATTATATTATATTTTATTTGGGTTTATTCTACTTTATTTAGTTACGTTCATTTTATTGTATTTATTTATAATTATTTCGTTTTAATATATCATATTTAGTTTTACTATATTTTATTTAGTTTTATCCTACTTTAATTAGTTTTATTTGAATGTTTTTTACCCCGTGAAATATGCTTTACACTTCATTTTTCCCAATTTATTTTGAATATTTTGTAATTTTACTGGTTCATTCAATACTTTTATAGGCTTACCTACATGTTTTTTAAACATTGCTACTGATTTTTTACCATAGTGCACGTATTTGTTCTTATTTTAATAACGTTTGCCTTCTTTCTTTATGTAAATTGTAAGTATATTTGCTTTTGCCTTTAAACTGCATAACATTTGCTGTTGTCATATTACATTTCCCAACTTCCAGACAAATAAAGGCTTTCTGAATCTGATTTGTAAATATTTGTTTTTTTATTAACCTGTGCTTTCCTCTCTGTTTCATATGTTAAGCCTACTAAACGTTCCTGCTTTAGGGCGAATAAAAGGATCCCGATTTCTGAATGTACTCTTTTGCATTTATTGTAGCTTTAGATTCAAACCTAACCCCACAATTATCCATCATGATGTTTCTTTAATTGATTATCTGTGTTTTTGTTCCGTTTACTTATCCTCCCCATTCTCCAGCATCAGCCTTTCCCTTTTTCTCTGCTTCCCAAATCTACCGGCATCGGCACACTCTTGTACATTAAATAAGAACTGTCACCCTGGGCAACTTGCAGCAATGAAGCATTTATTCTGCCTCACATTTCCTGGCACTTAGAATTATTTCCTTCATGCCTGATAACCAAATTACAATATGGCAGGTCTCCCCGGAGCCACGGGATTGTTAGTGCCAGCTCACAACATACTTTCAACTGATGTGGCATTTCATGTACAGCTGCCAATCAAAGCCAGCAGAAGGGAGAGATGTAAATGAGGGCGGGCCCGACGGTGTTCAATTACCGCTCTGAGCTCTGCATAATCCCCCTTCCCACTGACGGACTGACTGACAGCTCCACATTCCTCCTCATCCCGAGCTTTCTCTCCTAATTCCACTACCTTTTCCTCACACTGGGACACGGAAACACACATTGGAGGCGAATTTCTGTCATTTCCATTTTGAATTGTGCAAATGTGTTATTTGACGTTTAAAGGGGACTGTGTATTCAGAAAGTAAATGGTTTGCTAACAGCACATTTTACGACAATTTGTGGGCCAAAGCTCAACGCTCAACAGAGTCTCCTATAGGCTCTTTGCTTCTGTTGAATATAATTCTCTCATTTCTATTATAAAAGAATCAACATCCCAACAGTTGAGTGGGCTGAGAGATACTCTTAGCTGCCTACTCAGCATCAACCTTTGGTAAATACTCAGATTATAGGGATCCATGAATAGTGCCGGTATCTTTCGCTCTTTCTGTCGTAAAGACGCCTTTGGATTCCTCCTAATCCTCGTGTTAAAGGTACGCCAGCCCAGTGGCTTAAGCAATGTTCTGCTTGTGACTGAGGAATGATGCCATTAGACCCGCAGGATTCAAACGGCTATGTTTCTGTGCGGGAGTGTTTTAATACCACAATGTATCATGAGCTGTAATTCCATACGGCTCGCCCTGGCTCTCATTTAATTTGAAAATACCAGATTGTTTTTCTCCACAGTCACCTGATTTTGTCGTCGTCTTGGTCGTCATGCTCTCCTCTCGTCCGTCTAAAAACTGGCACTTTTGTTGCATTCCAAGAGGTTGATAAATCAATCCATCAAAGAATTCTTTGCGGTGAAACTCAATCAAGAAAGGTCATGTCGGCGGGAAAAGAACAGATTAAATTAGCATTGAATTAGACATGGAAAGTGAGCTCTGTCAAAACCATCACTGTGCTCAGCACAATTAGAATATGTTAATTATGCATTTCATTAAGGGGCCTCAGCGCTCTTTGAATGTGAGATGAAATGTCACTGGTGTAGGCAGCCGAAAAATGGAAGATTGCCAGGCACAACTTTCTTTGTGCAATGTGTGACACCTTCATTAACATCAGGGATTGCTAGTCTGATTAGACTTTTTGTATTAGTTTAAGCCTTTAGGCTTCAAATGCTATGCCTTTTTTCCTCCGTTTTGATGTGGCAGCTAAGACCCTTCTCCATTTCCAAGCAGATATTGTCTACGGTTCAATTCTTTGTTTAAATTCTCCGACATAATGCCATGACATTGGACGTAACATCTCATTGTCTTTGTGTAGATGACGGCATTTACTGTGTCTTTGTTTCACATAATCTTGGGTCACTTTCAGAAAGACCTCAAGAGCCAGATTCCCACACTGAGAGAACACATTCATTTAGCTCAGGATACATTTTCATGCTTTCTTCTTCATTTGTGAGAAGACTTACTCTGGTCAAAATGATTTCTAACAATTCCTGGTATAAATTGGAAGTAAACAGACACAGTTTATAGTTTTGTGTTACACTATGAATTCTTTGTTATGGAATATTATGTTCAAATAGAATTATAGATGTTGTTAGCACGCTAAATGTTTAGGGAATGCTAATTCAGGAAGTTGATAGCTTAGCTTAGCATACTGACTGGAAGAAGTGGGAAACAGCTAGCCTCGTTTTGCATTTTAATCACTTTATTTTAACCCAAAAGATATAAATAAAGCAATGTATGAAGGTGGAATATGTTGGTGATCTCTAAAAAAGACACAATGATATAGTTTGTACCTCTTTTGTCCATTTACCATTTAAATGAATATTTACATACAGTCACAAATCTGTATGTTTTCATATCTTCCCCGTAGATATATTAGATAGATATTGTTTTACACAATCTCGTGCCTTTATATTCTCTTATAAAAGTGTGTCTTTGGACAAATGATCCTAATGTTGTCTTTATTTGCGAAGAGCCAAAACTCTAGTCTAGATGTTTTTGAACCATTTCTGACATAAATTGGAAGTAAACAGATACAGATTATAGCTTAAGATAGACGTTGCAACCGAACTGTAATTACTTTAAAGATAGAGCTTCATTTTTTGTGTCAATTTAATAATAATTACAGTAAAAAAAGAGAAAATATAATGATAACAAAGTTGGCTTAATTGCTACGCAGGATATTGTATATATTGGGTGTATTGTGGAGCTTGATAGATGTATAGATAGAAAGATATAAGTATAGATGGATAGATAGATAGATAGATAGATAGATAGATAGATGGATAGATGGATAGTGATAGATGGATAGATGGATAGATGGATAGATGGATTGATGGATAGATGGAGATGATAGATGGATAGATGGATAGATGGATAGATGGATAGATGGATAGATGGATAGATGGATAGATGGATAGATGGATAGATGGATAGATGGATAGATGGATAGATGGATAGATGGATAGATGGATAGATGGATAGATGGATAGATGGATAGAGTAGGTAGATAGATGGATAGATGGATAGATGGATAGATGGATAGATGGATAGATAGATAGATAGATAGATAGATAGATAGATAGATAGATAGATAGATAGATAGATAGATAGATAGATAGATAGATAGATAGATAGATAGATAGATAGATAGATAGATAGATAGATAGATAGATAGATAGATAGATAGATAGATAGATAGATAGATAGATAGATAGATAGATAGATAGATAGATAGATAGATAGATAGATAGATAGATAGATAGATAGATAGATAGATAGATAGATAGATAGATAGATAGATAGATAGATAGATAAGATAGATAGATAGATAGATAGATAGATAGATAGATAGATAGATAGATAGATAGATAGATAGATAGATAGATAGATAGATAGATAAATGGATAGATAGATAGATAGATAGATAGATAGATAGATAGATAGATAGATAGATAGATAGATAGATAGATAGATAGATAGATAGATAGATAGATAGATAGATAGATAGATAGATAGATAGATAGATAGATAGATAAATGGATAGATAGATAGATAGATAGATAGATAGATAGATAGATAGATAGATAGATAGATAGATAGATAGATAGATAGATAGATAGATAGATAGATAGATAGATAGATAGATAGATAGATAGATAGATGGGTAGGGTTGGTACTCACAGCTCTATGGGTTTGGCCCTTCATCATCAGGACAGACTGATCTCTCTGCAGCAGTGATTAACTTCTGAGTGAACCCGGGAATATCCCACACACGGCGCTGTAACGGTTGACAGGTCATCACGTTGTGTTCTGTGGCAATCACACGGAGAACAGATGATAGGTAAAGTGAAAGTTGGACTGCAGCAGCGGCTTACATAGCAGATCAGCCAACTTTTAAAACTTCATTAAAACCAAATGAAAGCACTTCCCCGGCACACTTAAATTAAATCGAAATGCTTCGGGAAGAGATGATGAAAGCCAGAAGTGGGAGCTGTCTGACAATTTCAGCGCTCACATACTTTCATGACATAAGATGATTCTTGTGTGCTGAAAGTGAATCGTAGGAATGATTGTCTGTGGAACAGCCCATCTCACAGATGTAATATAGATGTCTTGAATGAGTGACTACCTGCTGGCTTGTCTTTGTACCCATAACTGAGAATATACAGTACCTGTAGAAGAAAAGCTCCCACCTCAGTAGCTACACCACAAGATTGCCTTTGGTTCGCCAACCACAAGAGGTGAGGCTGAAGCTGGGGATCAATTTCTGTGCGTCTTTATAGCGGTCATTAATGTAGAATCAATCACTGCTAAGATATTACATTTTAATATTTCCTTTTTCTTAAACACATCTCCTGCAGAGGCCTTTATCTTCGCCTGTATCGCGGCGCGTGACGGCTCATATTTTCCATGGCTACTTTACACTTCATCTGCCTCGCACGGTCAGCATAACGCTCCAGATGAGAGATGGTTTAGAAACGTCCACAAGGATGAGGGTCCTGCACGATGAAGCCGAATCGCTCATTGTCTCGAGGTTTTTCTGCCTGATGGAGATCCTGCGGTTGCATCGAAAGCCTCTGACACGTGCAGGACTGACTGCTCAGGTGGGAGGAATTCAGAACCGTCACAACTTTGCCACAGGTGTATCGTTTGCCTTTCTTGTCTCGCTGTCAGGCGTTTGTCACATTAAAACCTCAGCAGCCGTGACAGTTGCACTCCTAAGAGAAGTGGAGTAATTAAAATGTATCAATCACTTTTTTTTACCCCTCGTGTTTGATCTGATATGGACGGCAATAACAAAACGAACAATGAAGGCGTCATGTTAGAAGATAATCTCCTTACAGGTCCAGCACTGCAGGGAAGCACTCGATCAAAAGTGAAAAATGGAGGTCCGTGTCCAAGGCCTAAATGTATTCCATGGCCGGAGAATGAACTTGCCGCCCATGTGACACATGATTTACACAGGAAGAGGCCTGTGACTCTACCATGATAGATCTACGTCTGAGTCTGCCTGGGCTCACTCTATGACATATAATCCTTCTCTTTTAAGTTGTAAGATAGAGATAGATAACAAAACGCTGTATTGATTTCCCTGTCTGCACACAGGCTGGCTTTTTAAGACTGCACATGTCCACGTCTGAATCTTGACCGCAGTGACAACTGTCTCCGCGGCTCATATTATCACTGTTGCTCACATTTGCATCAGCGGATCAATTTAGCGTCTCCGATATTCAACGCATGTTCTGCATAGAGACGGAGACACCTGTAATGGTTTCCATATGTTACAGCATGCTGGGTGCTCGAGACGTACACCTACTTCCACCTGTGTCATTCTGTTTTCTGGAACTGTTGCTGCTATCACGCTGCGAGATGTGGCCTTTATATATATTCAGAAACTGTTATGGTTTTCTGGCATTAGTTTACACTGAAGGCTGGAGAGATATAACATGCCTGCTATTGAGAACATTTTCTAAATGAGTTTTTTATGGAAAAATCTTAAGGTTTTCTTCATGTATTGTCAACATGTGTTTAAAATTAACCAGAAATTAATAGAATATGTTTTCCTACAATGTAATTAAACAAAGGCACTGTATATGTTGTGCTTTTGTTTGCCTTAGAAGTAAAAATCATCAGCAATATTACTTAAATTAGGTGATAAAATGGATTTCTAAGCAGACAAATGGCCTGTGTGTGTCTTTTACAATTATTTAACACAT
This sequence comes from Eleginops maclovinus, assembly GCF_036324505.1. Taxonomy (NCBI): domain Eukaryota; kingdom Metazoa; phylum Chordata; class Actinopteri; order Perciformes; family Eleginopidae; genus Eleginops; species Eleginops maclovinus. The sequence continues at coordinate 24,005,269 of NC_086349.1, read as the reverse complement.
TATTGGATGATAATTACTTGTATTTTAACACAATATTAAAGAGATGAAGCCAAACGCTGGTGGAGGTGGAGCTCGTTTTAATTAATTAAATCAATAATAGAGAATTTATGGTATTTTATGAGTTCAAAAGTTTATTTGGGGGATTTATTTGACTTTTTAAAAAGGTAGAAAGTGTGAATTAAAGGACAGCAGTTCCTGAGCAGCACCAACAATATGTTCTTCATTTTTTACAGTTTCTCAGACTACTAGAAGCTGACTAGATTAGGTGTATATTTCAAAAAAAGGGGCCGAAGGGGAAGAACTTCACTTTCTGATAGAGCATCGATCTCATGTTAAATCTTCTTTATTTCATCAAAACATCTCGATATGAATCAGACTGATGGGATTTTTACTGCCTGTGTTTTCTCAGTCTGAAACCATGTCCTCATTGGAGGCTGGAAAAGTGAGCTGCAACATCATGTCATCTCAAATTAACTCAACCTGATTACCATTCCACTTTTAATTGGCGTTATATCACAACAACTAAACATGTCTAACTATCTTAAAACTCATATGGGTCATTAGCCAACATTCAGTAGTTGTGGGTGGGTGGCGAGGGGTGGGTTTTTTATTTGTTTGGTTTTATCTCGCCAGAGGCCCGTGGACTCGGGCTGTGTTTACAGAGTGAGAGAAATAGCTTAAATCTGCTGGCGTCAATGCTGATTCATGTCAAACTGAGTGACAGGTGACCCGAGAGCCGGCAGCCAGACAGTGAGACGGATTACAAGTGAGCAAAACGCCAACAACCTCTGGCCTGCTGTGGGGCAACAGATGACAGCAGAGGAGGGCAAGAGGTGGAGAGCTATGTATTCGGCCCCCCCGTCCCACCATCCATCCATCAACCCATCCCCCTCCTGGCCACCATCCACTCAGGCTGACTGATAGACGAGGGGAAAAATGAGAACATTCAGTTGTTAAAATAATACAAATTTGTCAGGCATCAGGCACGTTACAGATTCAGTGTTCTACTTTTTAAAGGAGGATTATATTATGCTCCTTTCAGGTTTGTATTTAGTGCCTCTACTGTGAGATGTGTACATGCTTTAATGCTTAAAAAGGTCTCACCCTGAAACCAGAGCCCAGTCTGCTCTGATTGGTTAGCTGGCCGGCTCGGTTTTGATTGGTCAACCGCTTAGAATTGTCCCGCCCCTTAACCAATAACGCACAATGTGTTGGAGCCTAGCCAATAGAAGTGCCAGTGTTACACAGTGATTACCCTATGTCACAGAAGTAAACAAAGGAGTCCAATGATGGGGTTTTTCAGGCAGGGGTGGAGAAACTTCCTTCCTTCCTGGGATTTTTGAGTTTGCAGACCATTTACATGTACAACAACCTACATAACTCACTACAGGAAAGGGAAAACCCCCAAAAAGCATAACAGGGCCTCTTTATTTATCATTGCTCCTGTGTCTATGGCGCGTCTTGCTTGGGTTTGGACCTACATTAAGTGAGGTGAAATGTGTTACAGTCTATCTACAGAGCAGCAGATTGAGAAACTGCTTGTCAATCAATCAAGGTCATTGTTCTTCATGTGGTGGTAGCAGCAGCAGCAGCAGCAGTGGTAATTTCATTCCAGCCCAATATAAGGAATAAGTGTTTCTGGCTTTCAGGCCAACACGGCTGCAAGCCAGGAAGTGATCTAATAATAGGAAGGTGTGAACAACAGTATATGCTTGTTATGAAAAAGTGGACCAAAATCAGAGAGGGAAGGGGGAAAGGGAAAAATCTTCAGCTGGCTAACAAATGTATAGTGGCAAAAAGAAAGCATTCGTGTGCCCTTGTTGACTGCTGCTGCTACAGAGCCAACAAACCCTGAATTCTCCTGACAGTGTCTGAGGGGTCCAAATCCAATCCCATCCAATTCTGGTTGTTAGTTTACAGCAAGGGCGACCTTGCACAGTGCTGACAGTCAAATTCTTTCCAGGCTCGTTTTGTGGGGTTTATAATTGTTATACCTCCCTTTGCTATAAAGTTAATGTTTCCAGCTGAATGTCAACGAATCAAAATGAGTCAAAACTTCCATATTCTACCAAGTGTGCATAAAATCCACCATGGTAAGACAAAGTAATAGTAATCATTGTTGTCCTCAAAATGTCCCCATCTGGGCCAATCAGCAACAAATGTGTCACTTTATTTTGAAATGTAATTTCCCCTCGGACCAATCAGTGTATTTCTAAATGCCAGAAAGTGCTGGTGAGATGCATCATTTTCCAAGTTTTGTCAAAGTGAGATCAGTCATGTCTGATGTTTTGTGTTTGACACATAAATTAGCAAGCAGATGTTGCACAGCTTCTCCTTGGGCTCATCTGTGTCATTCAGAAAACACAGCTGTGAGTTTCATTATTTTTCCAACTTTCAGAAGAACTCAACAAGTCGGTAAGTACTGCGGAGCTCCTCTAATAGGCAAATCAATTACACTTTAAATAAAGTCATACATTTATTGGCTACCATTCATTTCCCCTCACTGTTGGATGACTCTACCTCTATTTACTTATGAAATATACCTGTATTCAATAAAGCTGCTTTTTTCAATATTTGCATATCGTCAAAGGGCTAGATTAAATGAAATGACTATGCAGCATTTTAAAGAGGTTACTCAAAGTGACAAAACAACAAAGATTGATTTCCTAGCTCCCAAATGTCCCTCGGCTCCACACATACATTTTAGCGTCTTGGCGTTTAGCTAGGTAAAAAAAGTTGAGCATTCAGCAGATAAAGAGCCAGATATTGGTGGAGACCAAAACAAAGCTAAAAGGGGAGTGGATATATAGACTAAGATTTGCCAGGTGGACAGAAACAAGATTCGAAGTGGATGCTAAAGTTGCTTCAGGAAACAGGAAACTGTCTGCTAACATTTTCCCGATATAAACTTTAGAAGATGAAAGTATATTGTTGTGTTCAAAGCCGGTTGTGCTGCCCCCAAGTGGCCAGAAGAGTCATTGCAGGTCTAAAAAAGTGATCAGCAACTCTAAAGCTGTCATTGACATTGTGTGTGTGAATGCATGAACATGTGGTTGCAGATTGCTGTCATTGAACTTCTTTTAAACAATTAAGAACATGCTGGTGTTAGAAACAAGCAGTTCTTTTTAGCGACAAGTGAAAAATAATTGCTGTTTTTTGGGCAGTAGGGACAGCAAAGGTCTTTAATTATGCTCCGCTTGTAGCCAACAGCAGCTATGCTAAAGCTCCTGGCCTATCAACAATGAACTTATTAATATGAATTATACTTGAGACCAGTCTTTCCACAGTAGCCAATGTTAAACTGAATCCAACAATACATCTGGCGGTGAGTCGTTGAGAAAGTGAAGTCAATGGCTTTCCTGTTTCTGTTGACACTGGGTGTTAAGCTCAGTTTATCTTAAGAGAACATTTAGAGCCCCCTCTTCACACACACTGGCTCTCTCACGTATCAGAGCAGCACAAAAATTGGGTTTCTGTTGGCTATAGAGTCTGACAAAAAAATGACTGGGTTTCTTTTTGCTCCCAGCACAAAGAGTTTATGGTCCCTGCTCGGATGTGTTTGTCGTCCACACATCACACAGGGCAAGAGGTAGCTGGGAAGCTTTGTCAAACATTTCTAGACCCCCTACATTTAAACTGAATTGTAGTTCAGTTACACTACAGATTTTTGATGCAATCCTAAAACATGTTTGACTCATGATCCACGTTTAAAGAAAGGGGACAAAGGAATAAGGGATACAAATGAATGCAGCAAACAAAGATTGTAGCTTTAGTTTCACACATGGCGCCTACATTACCCAGGATGCAACACCAACAATGACAGCTCAGTCATTGTTTAAGGTATTTAAGCTAGTAGTAGCTAATGTAGCCTCGAGCTGCTAGCCTTAAGCAGAGATGAATACTGGGCTTCAGAGGTCTGGTAAATTAATTTGTTTCTCACCCCAACCCCCCGGTCTTTGGCCCCCACAGATACTGACTCAGCTCTCTGTCAGAAGGCCATATGTTGTTAACTTGTGCAGTACCACTAATAACCTCTGTGAACAGCCGTTGATTTGTAAAAGTTTCCCTGAATCAAGGACCATTCGCATGTTTTTTACACTAGAGTGAATAAAGGAATTAAGAGTAATTTCAAAACAGGAGGCACCAGACCTTTAAGTCTTAAATTATTGAACAGAAACATACTTTTAATTGGACGTTTACTTGGAAACAGAAAGTAACAAATAGTTAAAAAAGAATGAACTTTCCCAGGAAATGCAGTTGATATGATCTTTTCATTTAGCTCTGTGTGTGTGTTCAGTTCTGCTGTCAGTGCTTTCCAAACATGCCTCACAAGTTCACACTCCCTGCTCATAGCAACACATTACAAATATTAAATGAAAGTAAATGTAAAGAATAATCCAGTGAGAGGAATGGACATCTGCTTTCCATGTTTATCTCTAGATCCAATATGTCCAAGATGTAATCTCCATGTGCAGAACATCCACAGATTACTTAAAGCACTATTTCGTTGCATGAATTACATATGTTCTCGTCACCGCGTTAAAGCCTCCTAATAAACGTCAGTGTCACCCCTGTCTCTGGTGCTTGGGCCATTTTGCGTCTGCTCTGTGAGTCCAGAGGATGCTTCGGAGGCACAGGCAGCCAGTCGGCAGGAATTAGAGCAGCGTCCATGATTGTGCTGACGTCTGCAAGGGGCTAGGCTGGAGATTAAGCCCAATAAAAATGTGTGATTTGTTGCTTTCATATTTGGAAGATGTCAGCTTCAATTTGAGCTAGCACGCTGCCTCGAGGCAGGCTGGGTGACAAATATGAAGGATGCACTGATGAACTGCTGGCAATCAAGTGTTAGTTCTCTCATCCACTATATGATGGCAATGAAAACCTCCTCACATTGTTACACAGAGGCTTGGCCACGGCTAATGCTATCAGTTATTTTTATATATATATATATAATATCATGAATCAAATAAAAAAGGAAGGGGATTGGATTTATTTATTCATCTTTTGTTTGCTTGTTATGAATCAATTATTCATTTGAGTCTATAAATGCTGCAGAAAAGTGAGATGGTTCAGAATAACATTCAGTCACTGAGATCATAAAGGTCTTTTGAGGCGTTATTGATTTGAATTAATGACACGCAAAATAAAATATTTACACTTCACTTTGAAAATCAGCCTTCAAAATACCATGACGTACAGTAGAAATGACTGTGGTTTTCCCTCTCTGTAGTGTGTTATACAGGTTTCTGTGCATGTAAATGGTCTGCAAAGGCTCAAATCCCTGCTTTCCCTCCAGAGGGAGTTTCTCTCCCACACACTCCCCCTCCCCCTTACCTAAAACGCCTCAAATGGACTCCTTTGTTTACTTCCGTAACATAATGACATCAATATGTGACACACACACACACACACACCGCTTCTATTGGCTAACACATTGTATGTGATAGGCTAAGAGGCGAGACCTCTCTAAGTGGTTGACCAATCAGAGCAGACTGGGCTCTGGTTTCAGACAGAGGGCGAAAAGAGGAAAATAAAGACCCTTTTGAAAATCAAAGCATGGAAACATGTCACAGCGGAGGCACGAAATATAAATATGAACCTGGAGATGTACATAACAGGGCCCTTTAAAGATCAACCAGTCAGTAAGTCAAAATAACCCCCTTGATTTTGAACGTGTTTTATCAAATATATATATCTTTTATTGTGTGTAGTAAAAGCCTACAGTAACCAACACCCCTTTTTAAAAGCAAGCCAGTGGTGAACATCTGTTCTTATTAGGCAATCATTACCACCGAATATCTGTAAGACAGGAAAAGGGCGTAGAGATAAGTAAGAATTAATAAAAGAAAGACTTTAGGATCGTCTGAATGTTATCAGGGGCGAGGACTGACTGTTTTTAGATTATGGAAGTTTGGAAATTACCTCATGCATTATAACTGAAGCACTACCCCCAGTTTCCCTGAGTTTAATCCTTCTCGCAAGTGCTTCATCAACCTTCAGCTTTTTTGACAAGACAGAAGTTTCAGCATGTATGATTAATAAGATACAAATGTGCAACTGATATTTGATAAATGACTTTGGTTTCATATTCATGATGTACAATGAATATGCAGCACCAGGGGCTTAGGCCTACTTGATTGATCAAATGTATTCCATTCATCACTTATTTTTGCTTAATTAGCATATTTGAGGCAACACCATTAACGGCGGAGGACTATGGGCTATTTGGAAGATATGATGTATGTAGCAGAGCAGACATACATGCATTCCTCTTTGTCTTGTATGAGCTCACATTCTCGGGAGGCTGAATTCATTATAAATCACATTTTACAGCTTATTATTTAGCGGGGGGGGGGGGGGGGGCAGCATTTAGCCACATCATTCATCACTGCTTTTGTGTTCCAAGTATTCTGCTCCTCCTTTTTTAAGGTTTTCAGTACATCTGCAATAGCACAATGCAGGTATAAATGAAAAGGGAATGGGAGAGATGTAATGCTCTTTCTGGGATATTTCTCAGAGGGACGTAATAACCTGAGGACTTTGGGGAGAATAAATGGGAGAAACGGGAGTTAGGATGTGGGTCATTATAGCTATAAGTTCTAAAGCCCTTCATTAAACACATGAGCTAGTCATTACGCTGCTGCTGTGTGATGAACATTTTGAACCCTCCTCCCTTTCCTCCCCCCCTCCTCCTCCTCCTCCTCCTCCTCCTCCTCCTCCTGCTCTGTCGGTTTACAGGCCAGATGATGCAGAGAATCCACGCTTGTCTGGCACACAGCGCAGCAAAGTCAGGCTCAGTATAAATGTTTTGTGTGTATCCAAGCAGGCAAAATTCTGATGCACATTTGCCCTATTACAGCACATCAGCATCAGGGCAGACGCACGCCACTGCAAGCAAGGAGCGTATACTTATCATTATTTGATAGCATGTTTAACGACAGATTGACAAAGGGTTTGCAGATGCGAGCTGGCGTCGATTGTCCTACGGTCGGGGTTTCACTGCATCCCAAAAGCAAGAGTACTTATAGGCATAATTTGATTTTTCAACTGTGCGACAGTAACTCCAAACTGAGCATTTTAGAGGTTTTTTTGGTTTTAAAACACATTCCACAGCTAGATAAATCAATAAAGCTAATAGTCATGTTATGTACGTGTAGATTTGATTAATTTAGAGGGATTTATTTGAGAAAAACATGACTTTAAACTACATTATTTGTATATTTCATTCATGAAAAGTAGCTTTAAAGGTAAACAAACCATTTAAAAAACACCTTTTCTAATAAAATGTATGATTGAGCATATTACTGTGCTTCCCATAATCAGCGAATAACACACACCATCTTTAACTGTGTGTGTGTGTGTAATTGTAGAAAAGCTGACTGCGTTCGGTAATTAGCAATGACACGTTAGATGTACGGTGCGATTAACTCTGTTAATATGCAAACATCCAAAATGAATTAATATAAAGCTTTGGAAGAATTATGGGTTTATTTCACTTAATTACCTGCGAGGTGTTACCTGGAGTACAGCAGTGTTTAATAACGCAGGTATTCCTAATAGAGAGCATTGTGTTTGTATGAAGAAACGGAGCAGCAGCAGTTTTGTATTATTTATTTTCCACACACTACAGTTCATACACCATCAAATAATAAGAATCATAGACCTCATAAAATGTGCTTTAAATTTAGATTGCAGCCATTTAACATTGTAGTGCACTAAAAATAAATCCCACATTGACTAATTAAAGCAAATTATGGTCCGAGATGACTCATTTCCTCCACTGTTAGCATTTCTCGTTGGCTAGCTTTGGATAAATATGTTAACTATGATGTGCTGAATCGTCAAAATGTACTGAATATGGATTTTTATCTAAATGTATGGAATCAAAGCTCAGTAAAAAACGAAAAACTGTGTCCTTTTGTTTGCAAAAACCCTTACTTTTAATTTCCCAAACACCTAATAATACACATCCTTTGTTTTATTTCCTGCAAAGCATTCGTCTGCAACTTAAAGACAACGCTTGGCTCGGGTTTAGAATAAGTTGCTCTTAAAACATAATGGCCCTACAGACAAATCAGAGATCCATCGGTGGAGAAAAGGCACTAAATAATTTATAGCTTTAATCTGCTCAGTGAGGTGTGTGGTCTTTGACAGTAATTATAAATGCAGGGAGAAATTATAGCTGAATACTCTAACTGCATTAGGAGTCATCTGATGAACAACGTGATTGCATGCTCATTTCCAACAATAGGGGGCAAGTCGGTGTCACAGCATTCAAATCACCACAGTGCCCATGATGTGCTTTCCCCCATTTGCCATCAAATGTCAGTCGGCAGTTATAAAACACAGATTTGATGGGTGGAGGTAATTGAGGACTTGATTGCTGGAAAAAGAGATGAATTGCATAAAATGTTTATGAATTTAGAAGGCAATTATTTTTAATAGCCTTGAAATAATAGAGCTGGAGGAAATATGTTTAATTGTTATGATACCATCTTGCAGCAACAGCAGCGGCGTTCGCAGGAAAGCAATAAAGTCTGACAAGAAGATGTATCTTAGGGTGTATCTAAAAGTCATAAGGTAAGGGAAGCAATGCAGTGTGCTGTACAGTATGAGGGTGAGGCAGGGAGGCTCTCCGCGGGTTTAAAAGCATGCAATAGATGCTGGAGGAATTGTAAAATTAAATATAATATATTTGGAAGCGTTTTATATTATGGGTCTGTATTTCAGGATATTTTCCGGGTTATTTCCTTAGAAGCCTGCCTTGAAAGATAATTTGGAATCAAACACAGGAATAATTTGATTATTTCAGGCTCGGTTTAGACTTAATAGTAATGAATTATTAAGTAATTATATATCTTTAATTGTATATTTCGCCTGTAGCCAAATTAAAAATGTCTGCCTGTTTAGCTGACCTTCTGTTCCCTGATTTCATTACAAATTAATTGATATACTTATACACAGCCCGGTCAAAACAAAAGGTCACAAGCCTGTGGGGGCAGTGCTATGATCTGGGGTTGCTGCAGTTGGTCTGGTCTAGGTTCAGCAGTGTGCCCAAAGAATGAGGTCAGCTGACTCCCTGAATATACTGAAGGACCAGGTTATTCCATCAATGGATTCTTTCTACCCTGATGGCACGGGCATGTTCCAAGAGGACAATGCCAGGATCCATCGGGCTCAAATTTTGAAAGAGTGGTTCAGGGAGCATGAGACCTCATTTTCACACATGGATCGGCCCCCCACAGAGTCCAGACCTGAACCCGATGGAGAATCTTTGGGATGTGCTGGAGAAGACTTTGCGCAGTGGTCTGAATCTCCCGTCATCAATACAAGATGTTGGCGGAAAATGAATGCAAGACAGAAATAAATGTCGGGACGTTGCAGAAGCTCGTGGAAACGATGCCACAGCGAATGCGTGCCGTAATCAAAGCTAAAGGCGGTCCAACGAAATTACAGAGTGTGTGAGCTTTTTCTTTGGCCAGGCCGTGTTTATAAGAAATGGAAACCAATTTCATCTTTCTTCTCCAGGTAGGCAAGTTATTCTGGTCTTACTTTATTCCTGCTGTAACATTATTGATGCTTTTCTTGTATCTCTTTTTATTTGATCTATTTTTACCTGTTTAAAATGATGTCTTTATTCTCTTATTGATTGCCTTATTTTAAAACTAAGGTCAACTAAGATTGTTCTATACACTTCTCTTGACTTATACGTGTGACAACAAACCTATAGTTTTATTGGGAAACTTTCTTTGGAAATAATCAGGAAACTAACTTATCTTCTGATGATTATGTGTGACTGAAACTTGCATAACTACAACGCATTGTTATCGCCCTTCTTTTCATTACTCATAAGCTGATAATAATCAGAAGAAAAACAAACTCAAGCTGCTAACGTTGTAAGCAAACAGTAAAGGAAGAAAAAACATATCCAGGCTGTTACCAAATGTTAACTCTTTATTTGAATAAGTAAAAAAAGGTGCAGGTATCACAGGTATCATCTGTCTTGCTGTTATCCTTGTTGCATGAAACACACTGTTCTTTTTTATTCTCCTAAAATATATTTACATGTGAAATATCCTTATCTCCAAACGGTCTAATTATCTTTGAGTCATGTACAGAATCCGAGTCTAAACTGGTGATTAAACATTTATTAAAGTGCTTTTTTTTCCTATCATTTCAACACAAAACATCTTTACATAGCAATACACTGTACAGTTCTGCGTGTGTGTTATCATGTGTCGGGCTACCTGTTCAAACAGCTGCACGTTGATGCAGGTGTACTGTATCACAGAAGTTGTAAAGTACAATTAGTTAATTATTTTTGTCTCTGAAATACAATTGAAACTTGACATATCATACAAATAAATAGTAGTCATAGCCGGGGCTATTGCATGCAAACATCAGCAATTATGTTTCTTCAAGCAGTAATACGTTTCATTACTGGTGATGCGTTTGAGCAGGGTGCAAAAGTATCTCTTAGTTATTAACCTTATACAATTTCTAACCAGTGTGTCTTCGCTGTACTCCATGAAATGTTCAAAACGTCATAATGATGCACACTACACAACGCTAATTGAAAAATGGTTGAAATATCTGACCAGTGTATTAAATAAAAAAAGTAAGAAAAATAAAATAAAAGTGACAATAATATGAAAAACTACTCCTTGTCCATTTCCACAAATTGTGAATGGTTGTCGGGGGATTTGCTGTGAGTTTTACTCAAATGGAGTTTGACTGCGTGATTGCTCGCAAATGTCCGACAGCAGAGCTTACATCTGAACTTTGAGTCAATGTCTTCGTCTGTGACCAGAGCCTCTGAGGCCCTGACACTGAGGGCCTTGGACAGTTCTGGCTCCTCCACCTTCGTCTGGTGCTCTACCGGCATGTTGCACATGTCTTTGATTTGGAACCCGAGATGGGATTCCAGATGGGAAATGAATCCGTTCGGTGACCTAAACTGGGAGGCGCAGTCATTGCAGTAGAAGATGGGGTAACCGGTGTCCATGTTCTTCAGAAACTTGGTCCCTCCAGTTTTCCGCAGTTGGTATTTTACATTTGCTAACCAGTGGCTTATGGTGGTCATGGACAATCCGGTGAACTTGGAGATGTGCATCCGTTCCTGAGGGCCAAGGTCTGCGAGTAAGTATTTCCCCTCGGAGGTCTGGAAGAGGCTGGAGGCGAACTGAGCTTGCAGGATGAGAAGATGCCGAGGGTTCCAGTTTGACTGCCTACCTTTACGCTTGTGGACGGAGTACACCTCGGCCGACACGTCCTCAAAGCGCCTGACGTCCGACTCCAGTTTCATCGACGGGATCCGTGACGGTATGGAGGACTTTGGCGTTGTGGCTTTTGGAAGAACTTTCACCATATCTGCGATGTCAGACAGAGCGTATTTCTGTGGCATCGGGGTGGAGGGCTGGAGTACGGAGGAACTTGACTTGCTTTGTTTAGACTTTGTCAGGTCTATTGGTTGGTCGTCACTGACAAATAGAAAGGGGTTATCAGACCTTTTTCTTATCGCATTTCCAAGCATTAAAGCTTGCTTCTCGCTGCTACGGTTGAGGTCAGCAAAAATAGACTGGGTGTGAGCTGTGAGTTTATCTAGTCTCGAGTTATGGGGCTTATTTGCTTTGCCCAGATGATTGTTCAGAACAGACTGCAGGGCACTAAGAGGGTTTATGCCGAGCAGAGATGGAGTGTCACTGAGAGGCTCTGAAGTAGTGCTGCGTCCATTGCTGGCAGAGGGGCTCGGTGTCTTGCCTCTGTCAGAGAAATCTGGGCTCATCTTCCCTTTGATCGCATCACTCCCTTCATTCATACAGTCTGCATCAAGCTTTGAAGAGGAAGAGGAATCATCCTGACAATCGCTGTCATCATTCTCCAACAGATCAAACTTACTATTTTGACTTTCTTTACCATCACTAATGCCAACCTTTTCTTTTTTGATGTCCACATTTTGATGCAGTCCCTGGGGAGCCTCAACTCCCGCAGCGCCGTGGTATGACTTCCCCTTGGGGGCAATCGGTCTCAGCTTGTGGTTAAATGTCTGCTTTAGCTGAGTAGGGGGGGATGCAGAGAGAGGCGAGCTTTTGATGAGGCCAGAGAGCTGATAGGCAGCGTGAATACTCGGGTAGGCACTCCAGCTCGGTGTCCCTGTTTGAGCTTTATTGATGGCAGAGGCCACTGTGTTGGCTAAAGATTTGAGAATGTCCCCTCCTCCCCCAGAGTCCTGTTCAAGATCCTCCTCACGGAGATAAGGGTACTTAAAAGCCCCATTGGCTGCCTTCTGATCCTCACTCTCTTGCTTGTCATCTTTAGTTTCAGTTTCTTCCATTTTCTCTGATGTACCTTCCCCCTGGCCATCTTTCTCAACACCCCCGGGGGAAGGAGTTTTCGGGGGCACCTTTTCTCCCTCGGTGTCACCTACAGCAGGCTCAGCTAAACCCTGGATCTTTTCAATGGCCAAGGGGTCAAGGGTCAACTGTTTACCCTTTTTAGAGGCTGAGTTTGTGACTTTGATGAAGTGTCCAGTAACCATCATATGCGTGGTGAGTTGCTGAAGGGTGTCATGGGAGCTTCCACACTCCATGCATTTGAGGATTTGAGACTTGCACGTCTCAAACTGCCAGGTGTAACTCGCTCCGTTCTGATATCCGTAGCGATTATTGTTAGCATTTGAAATGGCTGCGGCCCGTTGTGCCTCGGTGTAGCCAGATAAACCAGTCGTGGAGTCAGGGGAGCAAGGTCTCACCGTGTCAAAGGCCCGTTTCTTTGAAGGCGGCAATAATTTGGGTGTGAGAACTGGGATTGGCTCCTTTAAAGGCACTTTTTGGTAATGCTTGGTTTTAATCATATGGACGCTCAAATCTTGGAGTGACTCAAAAGAGTGGCCGCAGAACATGCACTTCAAAACTTTTTGCGCATCCTCTTTTCCTTCCATGTCTTGCAAGTTTCGTTTCTTGGATTTAGAGGACGAACCGGAGGAATGACTCTGTTTGCCGTGGTTGTTGTCCTGGTAGTGTCCACTCTTGCTCATGTGGACCGTCAGCTCTACAAGAGTGTCATAGGCCGCGCTACAATCCTTACAGCGAAATCGGCTGGCTCCCGTGAACACCGAGCCGCAGGGTTTAGTGGTTTGCCTGTACAGGTGGACGGAGCTGAAGAGGTTAGGTTTGGATGTGGGTTTTGGGGAGTCTGTCTGCAGCAGGGTCTTAGAGAGTGCATCCTGGTGCCAGTCAAACTCTGTCTTGGTGCTTCCGTTGGTGCTGTCACAGTTGGCTCTGCTGGCGTTTTTGCCAATTTTTAAGTCCATCCCTATCCCCGTCCAGTAAGAATCAGAAAGAAAGTTCGCATAAGCCGCCCTCATCTTCTCCAAGCTGCCGCCCGTCTCCTCTTTATGCTTGGAGGTGCGACTTTTGTCATCCTTCTCGCTCTCAGGTGGCGAGGAGGTTTTGAAGTCTGAGAGTCTGTCACTGGTGTCGCTAAGGCGTGACTCTAACTCGGCTTCTTGATTGGAAAGGACACTAATGGGTGAGTTCTGGTTGCTAAAAGTGTTGTTGCTCTTGCTGTCCAGCTCTTTGTCCTCGGACACTTTGGGGCTGGCCTTCTCTGAGCATTCCTCTTCAGTTTGAGTGTCGTTCTCGCCCTCTTCCTCAGTGACGGGATCCTGAAGAACACCATCTTCGTACACTGGAAATGAAAGAGATAAAGAGATTAAGGAGATTAAACACACAGTTTAGGACATTTTATTCACAAGATACAATATTTACTAAATCTTCATGCATCAAGTATTATTTTAAAGTTGAAGTACAAGTCACAGAGGCCATTAAGGACAACATAATGGTGTCTATTTTGGGCCTTGAGGTTGGAGAGTAAAGCTGGACATAATGTCTTTGCTAACAGACTGCTGCTGGTGTAACAGCACCATGTGATTCACGACTGGCCATTGACTTTGTGCTGTGTCCAAGGTTTTTTTCCGGCCTCAACTTGAGATGTTTACAACAATCATTGGCCACTGAGTGACAAAAGGAAATTGATTCTTCTGGGGCCTTGCTAAGTGTTATTGTAAATGACCGATTCCATAGTGATTATGGATGTCTCAAAACTGCAATGAAAATGAAAGCCTTCTGTTCTGGATAACATTTCAGATTCCCCGACTCCACATGTTAGAAATGTATTGACGCAAACTACAATGTTTTAAAACATTAAAAGAGATCAGAAAACACAAGTTCTTAAGCTATGAAGCCATTTAGCAAAATACAAAATATGTTGCAAATGTGATTGTGATTGTTATGTTGATCAAACTGATTTAATTATCAGCGTAAAAACTAGACGATTAAAAAATAAGATTCCAAAAATGACTGGCAATCTGTCACCTCATTATATTTTCCCAGACAGTGTCATAAACAGCAATTACTTCTGTCATTATTCACCTGTTCATTCTCTCAACTCATAGAACTCAAACATTATTGCTTCAATTAACAGATAATTAAACAACAGTATTTCTAATTGACACAGTTCCCATCATCCAATTAGTGGGAACTCTGACTCAGCATAGCAGGGGTTTTTTCCATGTGGCTGCAGGGTTTGCACGACATAATACAAACACAGCCACAGATGATTAAAGCCGCCTCCTCTGACAATAACTATTTCAGATTATTTAGAATCTAAACATCCAGCAACCCACACAACAATATCACAGCCAATGTTTGCATATCTTTTGAAGACATTCTGCAATAAATACAGTTTGTCAGTGCTGTCACATATCCAAGATATTTTCCGCCTCATAGGCAAGCTTGAAAATGTGCATTTTGGGAGAGACGTGGCAGATGTGCTCAGAGTTAAATATGAATAGGACATAACAACCCTGTCCAGGCACTTATGCATTTCATGTGGTTAATATTTCTCTTCTGAATAGAGGGCACTCCACGAGGGGGATGGCTGAAGCCGAGCACTCAGGAGTCCCACACTGGGCAGCCCATAGAATGTCTTCCCCCTTTTTTTTTGCCTTCTGAAAATAAGACTCTTTTTTTTTTATTATCAATATTTCACAAGTGCCTCAAGAGTAACCCTGGAGGTGAATGCCTGCCAGCTAATGGATGGAGATGGGATTCGGACTTTCAAAACAAACATGGAGAATGGGGCCTCGCGAACAAGAGCCTGCACACACACACACACACACACTCGCACCCAAGAGCCCCGAATGTGCCGTGACCTTGATCCACCGCAAGAGAGACGGTTTGATTGGCCAACCGAGATCGGTGATGGCCTCCAAAACACCCTTGATGCGAAGGGAGAGAGTTGTCAAGAGCACACAGGAATGTTTTATTTATAGTCGTATATATAGTATTCACAGTGAAGGAGAACACCAATGGCTATGACAAGCTCCAACTTGATGTCCTCTCTCTTCAAAGGCGTCACTAAAACTAAAGGACTGGGCAGAGCGTGCACCAAAGTGGGGAGATGAGCATTTTTCCAGTCCAGTGAGAAATGGCTCAATCCAGGTCTGCACCACGGTGAACAGTAGAGGCTACTTCCTGCATATTTCATGTAGCTTATCATTCCCAAATACATGCTTCACCTACCCTATGAGTAAGAAAATGACCACTTACATGTAGTTCAATTTTAATGTAAATGTTTGCATCTTATCGTGGGATTTGAGGACGGAATTGACAGAGATGAACAGCTGCCCTTCCTGCTGTTCTACACCTTTCTATCAGATGGCCTAAGTAGCAGACATCCAGAGGCTCCAATTAACCTTCTGGCAGGGATCACTCCAAGAAATCCACAACTCTGTCTTACCCTGCGTCTCACACCATCCTTTGCCAGCTTTTGGTCGAACCACTGCCATGCCATGCTGCATTATTCTCCTACAAGATCATGTTCAAGGACAATGTCGCAACAGACAACACCTTCTGAAAGGGCATTGTAGAGACGTTTTGTTAAGAATACAGAATGAGAACCGGTGGATCAGTGTTCAAACCAAAAGCGTAGAGCAGGATTTTCTTGTTCCCAGGCACATTTTTTACAACTTACTGCCTGCTTTTGAAATTATTCTCTATGATTCCAAGCAAGGCAACTCCCAGTCTAACTAGCCTTACAAAACAAGAGGCTGGCATGCCTTGCCTGAGATTTAGCATGTCATAAACTGCTGTAAAGCCTCCAATCTGTGTCACTACAAATTTATATCTTCAGACAGAGATATGCAAAGGTCAAAAAACCTGAGGTGTCCATCATAAATCAGGCAGTTGAAGTGTTTATAACCTTTATCCGTTAGAGCAGACTCTTGGCATAGCAAGGCCTAGATTTACAGAAGCCTATTTCTGAGCCAAAAGGGCTTTTTTTCCCCCTTGCATCAAGAGAAACCAGCATCGGAAACAGTAGATTACATATACCGCAACATTTGAGGCAGCAGCTGTCCAACTGGATCGGTGCTAAAAGCTTACACGACAATATATTTACAACTCAACTTCAAGCATTAGTATCTTCATAGAGTACACAATCCCCTCTCCCTTGTGTAAGTGAGTCTATTCAAAATGTGTCAATCATTTTAGAAATGTGTGTGCCAGCTGTAAAAGGGCGTTCGGGTTCCAATGTTAACATGTCAGTAGGAACTTTTGTAAATTTGAGAACGTCAACATTTATCCCTTGGAAGGTCAACATTTCTTTCATTAATCTGACAAGCGAGAGAGCGTTAGCAGCCTGAGGAGCTTAGCTAATGGACAGCTGCAATACCCAGCGCAGGACTTTGTGAGTATCCGAGGTAACACTATCTTCAGAGAAGATTGGGTAATTCATAGGTGCCAGTGACAGGTCTGCACGTCTGTGCCACTTTCCCCGGCGCTCTCCGGTTGTCTCAAGCTACAGTTTTTGCTGCTCGCAAATCAATATCTCTTTTTACTTCTCATTGATTGCCTTGTGGTGGGACCAACCTAAGCAGGACTGTTATGACATTTCTAGATTTCCCCCTGTCCTTGGAACAATCAATTACACGCGCATGGCAATCAAAACCTCTTTGCAAAATGAACCTGCTCCATGACATTTTCATCTCCCGGATTTATGCCATGTAAGAAGAAAAAAGAAAAAGAGGGGGATAAAAAAAAAGCAGGCCTGCTGTAGAGCGCTCCACAACGCCGGTCAGGATCACTGAGCAATCTCTAGTCTGTCTCAATAACTATCATGTGTTTTCACTCACATGTAAGCAATGTGTGCAATGAATTGTCTGCTAATTAAACAAACCACTTAGTCACCGCGCTTATCTGCAGTTATAAATAGGTGTGAAATGTCAGTGGAAAAAAGTACATGATGTACGAAATCATAAATCCAAAGTTTTTTGCAACGTTGGAAACAGGATGATGTGTTTCTGAGAGCCGGCGTGATGATGTGATGGAGACTTCTTCACTGAGCTATCATTAGAATGAGAAACACATGTCACAAGGTTTAATATTTGACAGTGATATCTGACGAACACGGTGAGTAGTGAACATCAAGATCAAACGGATACATTGTCAGACATCCTGATGATAGTCTTGATGACACATCTGAAGTTAAGACTGAACCGAATCACATGAGATATTGCGAGGAGCTAATTCTGAGCCCCGGAGCCATCTGTAAAGATCTGTAAACACTTCTCTCTTCATTGTTCCCTGTCAGGAATCAGTCTCCTCGAGCCCAAGGACACTGCAGAGTAAATAGAGAACAATCACACTCAGACTTCTCCCTTTGACAAAATTTGTCTGGAGGTTAATTGATATCACAGAATTAAATAGTTTTTGACTCGCTTTTAAATAGGAACGTGTCGTTAGCTCCCACCTGGCCCATTATTTCATTCCAACACTTTTAATGACAGCCTTAATAGTCCTCAAAACTCACTGCAACTGCGTCTATATCATCAAATTGTTATTAGGAGTATTGTGCTATACATTCTGGGGAATATAAAAAGCACAATACATAGGTGAGATAATGAAAAAGTGAGTTGAAAAGCACCACAAAGCGGTTTTGTTGGAGCTTCCTGAGGCTTTCACTACAAAACCACGAGACGGAAACACTCAGGTTAATTTCTGTATGCATGAAGGAGATGTTACTTAAAGCACATTACCTACTTCACTAAACAAAAGCTATTCATGCAGATAAATGCCTTGCTTTCATACGCCCTCAACTTTAATATTTTATAGACTAATATAATCAAATAAAAACTTGCAGCTCCGGAAAAGACGCGGACAACTCGAGGACAGATTGTGAACACAGCAAACGGCACAATGTGCTCAGATGGACCGAGAGCCAGATTAATGAGAAGATCGCAAATATGACACCATATCCTGCCATCTGGCTGTTCATTTGGGCAAAAATGATCACAATAATTATGGCAATTAATCAAAAATGTTTTCACAACCAACATTCTGTTAACTAAAAACACAGAGAACTTTGGAGAGCACAGCAACAAACACAAAGAAATATCCGAAGGCAAGGCAGCCTGGGCTACACGGTCTCTAAAAAGTCTTTAGTTTGAGGTACTTTTTATGCAATTGTACACATTTTCCATGAGTCTGTCTTAGCATGACCGCTAATCATTATATTACCGAGCCACAGCTGATTGCCCTGCATGAAGCTGCAGGAGCTCCGTGATGTCACTGAGCGACGCTGCTCCTTTTGATGCTTACTAGAAGCTTCTGCTCCGAGACGCATCAGTCGGCCCGCTGCCTAATTGGAAGTGAGCGGTGGGAGAGCATTGCAATCTGCACTCCAGCACCTAAGTCATCACTTTGAACGTGCCACAGCCGCCACATCACATGCAGTTGCCGGGTGTTGCATCTCACCAAAGGGTCCCCTATCAGCACCGGCAGAGACAATTATACACAGAACACGCCCATCCTGTCTGCCAGACCCGATCCAGACCAACAGCACAAAGCCAGGAGGATTTTATCTATCTGTGGATGAGATAGTATTGTAAGCAGGGATAAAACCAGCACTAGGAAGGTCGTTTTTTAAAGGGTTGTTCACTTATATGATATAATACACACTCAGTGCAAACCTCTAATGCAATCCAATAGAATAACTTACTATTATTTACTGCAAATGATAAACATACAATTAAATTGCCCCTTTTGGGAAAACGTTATCTTTAACTGAACATTATCGACTAAATAAATGTGTTTTTAACTGATTTTCTGTTTGTATTTTACTCAGCAGGGATGGAAAGTATCTTACCTACATTCATTTAAGTAATGTACAATTTCAGTGACTTTGATTTCACGTTACTTTACTTGAATGACACAAAGACATGCACAAATATTGATTTTATTTGACAGCTGAAGCTACACAATTGACATAAGGATTATATATAAAACATTTGATTCGTAATGAAAATATGATGTGTAATAGATTCAATTATCCAGTAGCATTTAAACTCAGGTCAGGTTCAACACACTATATGTATGAAGTACCACTTAAATGTAAAAGTAGCAATAATAATGACCCAAAAATATGATTATGCAACTCTAATAGGAGCGATTATGCATAATAAGTACATTTAATTTTAAGACTTGAAGTACATGATGTTGCTTATACCTCACAAATGTTACTTAAATAGTTAAATTGCTATTTTAACCTCAGTAAACAGTCTAAATAAATGTGATATATCACATCTAATTGCACTCAACTTAAGTAGAAGATATCTCAAAACTATCTGCATTGCTAAATACAATGACTGATCAAATATTGGCTTTTGTGTTTTGGCTAGACAAACCCCTAGCAGCTGAATAACCGTTTTTGTGCTATTTGGTAAACAATGCTTAAAATATTCTGTACAAAGCATGAGTGTTTCCTATTTGTCCTCCTATGCTAACAAGGAAAGGCAAATGTAAACTGTTTTGGCGAGCATGTAGGATTACGTTACAACTGAAGAGGCTTAAAAGCCGCAGCGTATATATGTCAGATTACAGATGATCTTTTCTGGCCTGACTGATACAAAGTTCCAGTTGGCGGAGCAGAAGCAGGGCGGCTTCAGCTCCAAGTGTATTTTCCACGAGCGGGAAGAGGAGCCGCTCTGTCACTCGGTTTCTGAAGAGCCCGTGACACGGCTCTCCAGGAACGACATGATGAGGTCTGATGGTTCCTTTCTGCAGAATAGCAGTTTACCCCTCATTCACCCTTATCAGAGAGTGAACCCATCATCTTACAGTACGCCACTCAAACCGCCGCGCATATTGGAGCTGACCAGTCGAGCAAACAGGGCGGTACTAATAAAAGACCATCTTGCTTTGGTTCAAATTTCCCTGATTGAATGTCAGTCAGGAATGTTTGCGTGGCAGCAGGGAGGAAAGTGGGCCATCGTTTAAAGGACCACTGCCCCGCACACATAAGGCCTTTGTTCTAGTTTTTGATTTATGAGGGAAAGGTATGATGGCCTACACACGCCTTACATGCTGTTTGTTTTTCATGCAACTTAATAAAATGCTTTTCTATTCCAAATCAGTCCTTGCTTGATGTTTTGTAAACATTTCCTCCAGGATTATGCTTTCAATAGTTCATTTATTCCTTAAAGAGGACATATTACGCTCATTTTCAGGTTCATATTTGTATTTGGTGTCTCTACTGTGACTTTATTGGTCAAAACGCTCTTTATTTTTCTCATACTGCCTCTCTGTTCACCCTCTGTCTGAAACCAGAGCCCAGTCTGCTCTGATTGGTTAGCTACCCGGCTCTGTTGTGATTGGTCAGCCGCTTAGAGATGTCCCGCCCCTTATACTATCACGTACAATGTGTTGGAGCGCTAGCCAATGGAAGATTGAGTGTTACATAATGATGTCAATATGTTACTGAAGTAAACAAAGGAGTCTAATGGAGGCGTTTCAGGCAGTGGGGGGAGAGTTTGGGGGAGAAACATGCACAAAAACCTATATAACACACTACAGGAAAAGGGAAACCCCCCAAAAAAGCATACATGTCCTCTCCAAAGTACCAGAGAAAGCCTGTGGCTAGTCTCCTTCACACTTTGCTTCACTGACTGTGTACCTTTTAGCCCTCCCCTGAGATCAGTACACATATATACAGTACATACAGTCCCTGCTTCATAAACTTTTCATGAACCCTAAACACTGGCCCTCCCAAACAACAACAGCCCTCCATCAAGGTCAGGATGAGGTGAATCTGATAGCGCAGCTGGAAGAGACTGCGTGTATTCTATTAAAACAATCTGCATTTCACTAAGTCTTCCAGCCCGCACGGTCCCTGTATGGATCTTTCATTAGGTTCTGGACGGGTTCCAGCAAAAGCTTTCCTTGTACAAGCAGTTTTATGCAGTTTTCAGCAAAGGGAGGCATTTTTTTACATTCCAAGTTCATTAATAGTAGATTGCCACTTTTTCCCTTCATTAAATACAATGAGGCTACAGAGTGAATTTGCAGCTGAAGCGTGGTACTGTCAGTTTCTACTGGGACCAAAAGCGGCTTCATGGCAAGCATAAAGGGAGAGAAACGAGCCCGCCAAACCTGCGGCTCTGTGGGATAAGACGAGCAACAGTAAGTGAGGCAGGAAGGCTTCACAACAGCCCTGCTCCCTCCTATTCAGATTCATTTTAATGGCAAATTTGTTGTCAAGTGTCCTCCGAAAAATGATTAGGGCCCGCTGCTTTCTGAAAAGTGCAAACTTCTGGATTTGCCTGCTGCGCATTGTCACTTTGACAGCCCATTCTGAGAACAATGGCTGCCCAAATAGTGAAATGTGTTGGCAACCAATAGTTGAAAGTTTCCCCTCAAAACAGGCTTTCTGCTGTTTGTGGGTATTCTGCTGTGTTGATATCTAGATGTTGATTAGAATGAAAAAAGAGGCCAGTGAATTGGGCTCCCCGAGAGCAGGCACATCAACCATTGTAAGAGATTGACAGTCACTCCATTGAGCCAATTATTTCTGTTCATAAGACCTGTTCCTATAAAGAACTGGTTAAAGACTGCAGTCATTGTTTGAGCGTCTGAATTAAACTACTGGTTGGATTTACAGAAAATCAGCAGCATTTAATGCCCACTTAGTGTGCTTTTACTACATGGAATAATTACAAGTATAATATTGTTTCCATTGGTTGTTAAAGTTAAATACAGTCCCAGAATGAATGCACAAAAGAAACTATGTGAACACCTACGCACATGGGCTTTTATAGTGTGTTAAAAATATGGTAAATTATCCTCAAGTCGCCTGCAAAAAAAGGAAACACAATAAAAAAAAACAGAGGCAGCGGCCTGTATGTGTGGTATATATTCATTAATACCACACTGCAAACATATCAAAGTTGTTCAAATACCGCCACAGGAGAAGTCAGTGCAACAAAAATATGTTCTCTGCGCTATATCCTCATTTAGCCTACGAGGCAGCGGCGTGACATTTGTAAGGTGTTCAGCTGTAATGGAGGAGGAGTAGGTGCCGACTGCAAGACGAGTGCAGAGCCTTTTTATTCATTGCATGGGAGAAAGTGGTTAATTTATTGAAAAGAAGGTAGGCGGACGAAGCAGCGGAACGGAACTGATACCCTGCGTGGCTGTAGGTTGTGCACCGAGGGGGAGGAGAGAGTGAGGGTTGTGGGGTGTGTGGGGGGGGTGGGGGGGAGGAAAAAAAAGGAGGTTGAGGGGAGGCGGAGACCAGAGCGACAGAGGAACGGTTAATGGAAATGAGTGACAGGCTTTCAGAATGATTTACAACGGGTGGCGCTGCGGCAGAGCCAGCGCTTGATGGATGATCCTGAAAGACGGAGACGAACCATAAATCATGTCTTTGAATCATTGACAGAGATAAAGGAGGGGGAGAAAAAGCAATGGCATTGACGTTCATTCTTCCAATAATGTACATTGACGAGTTACACTACGGAGCCTTAATTAAAAAGTGAACACGGGTCTTCTCCCTCTCTCAACTCCCCCCACCTCCCTCCCCTCCCGCTGGCTATGCTCCTCCATCCCCATCCCTCCCTTCTCCATTGCGATATCAATGGTAATTAAAGATGCAGTATCCCCGGCCCCTGTCCCATAGCCACTTCCTTCTGCTTCCCACAGCAGCCAGATTAGATAAGTGCTCTGCTCACAGATAATGTCACCCCTCAACAATATCAATGTGGGTCTGGCCCATTTGTTTCTACATCTGTAAACACACACATATAAACTGAGACGAATGGGAGGCCCGGGAGAAAGAGGCTAGATTTATTTCTCTAAAGGACAGAAAAATAGGAATTGCGAGGTTTTGTTTACACACTAATAGTGTTCAGTTACAGAGGACACCACGTGGGTTTCACACTGTCCACTGTACCTTTTATATTTAATGTAATATGCTATTCCTTGCACACTTCATTTAAATTTACTAGCTGTAATTTGGCCCTTCATCGTGTTTATTTGACATATTTTCACCGTCAATTTGTATATATTTTACTTTTTTTGTTCGGTTTTATCTTCTAGTTTGAGTTGTTTATATTACATGTTTAAGTTTCTTTATTTTCAGCTTCAAATTTTGTGTAAAGCCTTGTTTTAACATCTCATCTTATCTGATAAAACACCATTAAACATTTACAAAAAGTGGGATATTCAATTTTTCTTCCCTTTAAAAACGACCACGCCGTTAAATCATATCCCCCCCGACACACACACACACACACACACACACACACACACTTTTAAAAATTGTGTTGTTCCGTCTTGAGTGCAGATGGCACTTTGATAAACAGGGGGAGCCCTGTAGGAGCGCGGAGGCTGAATGAGTGGCATTCCACATCAGCTGAGCTCCCTTAAAGTGCACACAATAGAGCAATGAGGTGAAAGTAATCCTAAACATCTGTCTTATGTGTCCTACACGAACAGGCTGTTTGTTCAAGTTCGAGGAAAGACATTAGCAAGAGGGGAGAGACGGAGGGAGAGGAGGATATATCAATTCATGCACTAGTTCTCCAAAGGGATTAAGCCGGGCCTCTGTTGTCTGTCCTCTCGCTGCAAACAAAATGGAGAAGACTGCCCTACTAAAGCAACTACTCTTTCCTGACATGCTGTAGCGAGCTAAATGAGAACACTGACAGCAAATCACTATAATTGTTTTTAATAATTCAAACTTGTTATATATATACTTTTTTTAACCCAGTTTAGTATTGTATCTCTGCACATCCCTCCACTTCAAACTGTAATAAACTGCATCTTGCCATGTATTGTGATATATTCATTGTACTTAGTTTATTTTGTATATTTATATTTGGAGTAAATCTTTGTCTTTTTTTAATCTTTTTATGTTAAATTGTTTTATTTTAAATATTTTCTTTTTATAATTGTTTTATTTTTGACCTTCTGTTGCAACTTATTGTTGTTTACACGTCTACACACCAAAGCAAATTCCTTGTATGTGTAAACGTAGCTAATCTGATTCTGATTCTGTAAAATTGGGTTTAATGCGGCGGTCCTTTGTATTTTAGATACAGTGACTCTGATCCGGCCGTGTGAAAGAAGGGCAAGTGATAAAACCATAGTGGGCCCGATGGACCGCCCTGTTTGCCGCCTATACAGGGAGACTGGGGGCAGTTGGTCAGCCCAGTGCGTATGGGGATACCGACAGATACTGAAAGACACACAAAGCTGTCGCTCCCTCTCTCCATCCCCTCTCCTGCTGTGAGAAGACATTTTGGCAAGCTAAAATGGAAATGAATACACAATGGTCATCTAGCATTGAAGAGCTGTGACGATAATATTGGTCAGGCAAAATTCTGCCCTGCCCAGAGTGTGTGTGTGTGTGTGTGTGTGTGTGTGTGTGTGTGTGTGTGTGTGTGTGTGTGTGTGTGTGTGTGTGTGTGTGTGTGTTTGTGCATGTATATGAATGATTCATGCTGCAGGGCAACACAAAAGCTCACACAGAGGCTTCACATGATTTCCAAATCATTTTCATTTGAAGGCTTGAAGTTGTTAATATCATGTTTGATCGCATCCTTGCATCAAAACACAGTTTGATGGACAAGGGAAATAATTACTTGTCATTCATGTGTCTGAGGTTTCTCTTCTCTTCTCTGTTGTTGCTGTTAAACATGTTCCTGTGTTAAACACTTTTTCCTCACCCAACTCCAAAAAAAAGAAAAGGTTTTTACTCAACTTTCAAGTCGTATTTCAAAATAGAAAAAAAAAAATCAAACAATTTTGGATCCAAATAGAGAATCGGTAGGAGTGAAACTGGCTGTTCAGGTGAATGAATCAAACGGGTTTGAGGGTAATGAACTTCCAAAAGCCTTTGTCATTAGTGGACAATAGCTCTCGTTGATCTTAAATGGTCTTAAAAGATGATCCATACAGTAATGAAGCCGGCTCTGCTGCTGGCCCGATGCCCACAACAGGACATAATCAAAGTCACAGGGGAAACACTGAAGCTACTGTTACCAAAAAATCCTTCCCCCTCCCCATTGCATGCTACTTCAAAATGAAGAACAAGGAAAATCTGTTTCTGGTTACTTTGTAGATCCTACATGCTTAATATTCAAATTCATAGCATGTGTTTCGGGGCCGTCACAGAGCAGCAGGACGGCATGCAACCCACTGGGTCTTTAGGAAGAGCAGCATGTAGTGTCCAAGGCCCGCCCTCCTCCTGACTCCCCCAGCCGGACCACCCTGCTCGCTGCGCTACGCTACATGACAGGACGATGCTGCTCAGTCCTTGGACCCATCGCATTGTTTTTCTTGGACCATGGTGAAAGCAAATAGCAGCTAAAGGGCCCCGGCGCTCGCAGTAAAAACCAAAAACCCGTGCAGTCATTCATCAAAGCTAAGACAACTCGCTTCTCCCCCACCAACTACCAACCCCCCCAAGGCATGGCCATCTCCCCCTCCGCTCTGGGTTTTAACTAGGACTCCAAATAATTCCAGAAATGACAAATGATACTTATATCTCTGGCCTGTGCCGAATCAATAAGCATGCAGAACAACTATCCATCTTGAGAGGTATCGACAGCCGCGGCTCGACATTCGCGGAGAAGCACTTGGTGGCTTTATTCAGGAATCGGGATGGGAGGGACGGGGGAGAGCAGGAGACACAGTACACTCACTTTTAAATTACAATAAACCACCCAATGCTGTTTACAATCAAAAAGCTATTACAGGAACTGCAGCATCCGGAGGTATTTTGTAAAAAAACACACAAAGAAGGAGGACACGGCCCAATGATCGTTTCTGGAAATATGCGTAACTTTGTGAACTGGGACAGGGGTTATTTTGACATAAGCACCTGCACATGTTTACATGGCAGTTGTGTGCTGGTATGAGCTGATGGGTGGCGATATGGCCCCTCTCTGGTCCCCCGGCTGGATCGGAGCAGCTGACAGATAGCACTTCAGAGCAGCTTTAGCTGCAGCTCCCCTTGAGGGGCTGTGATTGATGACTCGCACTGCCACCTAGATCCATTTTCTCCTCCAATCTGACTCCTCACAGGTAGAGTGGAGCCCCCCCGCCCCCCCCCCACACACAACTCTCTCTCTCATCTGCCTTCAAATTCGAGTAGGCTCTCATTTTCGCAAAGGAGTTCACCAACAGAGCGACTTCAAAACATCTACTTTGAACAAATTAAAAACAGAATCGTACAGAGGCAGTAACTCGAACTAAATGCCTCGCAAAGCCATTCTGATCCTGAACATCAGAGATCAGAAAGGCAAGGAGGAAAAAGAAACTATGAGATGTTTGCGGGCATAATGTCATTAGCAGGGAAAATGTTAAGACCCAGGACCCCTGCAGGTCTGAAGGCATTTAAGAACAGTTAGCTTAGCCATCTGGTAGACAATTACACAGGAACAAACACACCGCCTCAGCAAATAAAGCTTGGCTCATCAATCACAAGAAAGGCCAGAAGTTGGCCTGTTATTCCCTCTGATTTAATAACCTGAACCGCAGTGCTATCCACTACAAGTCTTCAAGTCAAGGGAAGAGCATCCAAACATTTTACAGCATTATGTGGCAGAGTGTGAATAACAACAAAGTGGATTCATATTTTATCAGTAGTAGATGTTATGAATTATTTCTCAGCCTAACCAGAGAATGACAAAAAACGAAACAAGGAGCTTCTCTAAAATTGGACTTTAATTTGCACCAGGCTGCGAACATAAATGGAAGTGAAAAAGAAGTGCAAGGTTAAAAGTAAAAACATTTTAAACATTCGCTGTTTCCTGTTTCAAGTAGTTTACTTAATTAACATTTGCCCTGCACTTTTAATTGCAATCATACTTCCCCATGGGACTTGAATGTGGATTGTCTGGTAATTGCAGATGTTGATACGAGATGGTGACACAATGTCAAGTCTATTTCCGAAAATTACAGAACAAAAAAAAAGGGACGCACCGCCACTAAACCAGCCTCTTAAATCCACTAACAATGGGATTCCATAAATGTAAGACACAAAGCGGAAGAACTAGGAGCAATATGCTATAATGAAACCCATCCCTGAGCATTTAAAAGGCAAAGATCCAGGCTGAGTTTCACCTGGATGCAGGTCAGTCTTTGTCAGTTTCACCGCAGTGTGTCGTGAGCCAAGAACATTTTCATCTGTGTTTCTGGGTTGTGGCCTGCATGGTCCGTGTGGAAGAAAAGAAGTAGGCCACCGCTGCGGTCTCCGATTCTCCTCTGTACACGCGTCACCTGCCAGCTCATGTGGCCCAGCTGAGACGTGAACAGGTCTGGCAAGAACCAAATGTTTTCATTTACCTCAGGGGCATCTACACTCTTCTTTAGCAGGCGGTGGCAGGCTAACATGTCAAGATACCGGCCCGGGACTCTGGGCCTCTGGGAGAGGTCACGCACTAAGAGCTTAGGTTCAGAAAACATCAAGATATAACTGTGTGTGCGAGAAGGAAGGTAGCACAGACCTCTGCACGGCACACTGCTGCTGAATATTACCAAATAACATCAACACCAGATGTGTTATTAATGCCGAGACACACGTTTTGTTTCGAAACATATTCCAACACCTCGGAAACCTGAAAATGTGCTCCATTACACCTTTACGCTCAGATTTGATATGTGTTCACATTGCTTGATGGATCTACATTCGGCTGGGCAGCAGGGGGTGGCGGTGCTTCTCAGGCTAACCTCAACACGTCTATTTCTAGCTGAGGACTCGCTGACAGCACATTTAACTTTGTGATCTGCACATGAGAGACAGCTAACAGTTGCTGACAGCTGAAACACACCGAGCAACATTTCCCTATACGATTCCTTATTGACTCTTTTCATTTGATGAGGACTTCAACTAACTTTGAGATAAAAAGGTAAAAAACGGTTGGATGGTAGATACAGAAATATCATAAAGGGAAGGCTGATTTCCAGCCAGCTCATGGAAACCAGTAGATCCTTTGGGGAGGCTCTCTGGCAGGGGTGGGGTGGCTGTCTATAGACGCCTGATTTATGATCCAGTCAGTTTTGCATGTGTGTTCACAGGTTTCTGGGAGTAACACTCAATTAGAGCAGCAGGGGTTAGGAGTATGTTTTTTCGTGTGAGGATAAGTTAAAGCTTGACACGTTTATTTCTGCCAGTGCAGCTTGAAGAGCCGGTGACAGACTATCAAAAGTCGTTTTTCTTTGATCACCCGATTCAAAGTGTGGGAAATAGTAACCGTCCCTGACAAGTGAAAAGGAAAAAAAAAAAAATCAAAAAAAGAACACAAAATGTTTATAAAGCACAATCTTAAATACCAGTCAACAAGAACGGAGAGTGGAGAAGAACAGCTGAAAGATGGAAATGTCATCACTTAGCAGGACAACAAGAAGCTGACAAATGCAGTGTTAATCAAATTTTGTAAATTCAAATTAGCTTGAATAGGATTCCTGCAAAAAGCATGACCATGAACGTTGCCTCAATCCAAGAGCTTAATGGATTCAGCAGAGCAAGAATCCTCAATTACAAGCTAAATGCCATGTCTCTTCACCATTTTTATAAAACTAGTAAATCTTATTTTTTGGAGACATTTAATGATTGAGCCCAGCCAGTGAGACATGGGAAACAAAGTACCAGGAGTTACTCATATCCCTGTTGAAAAACTCCTCCGTTTAATGATTCACCACTAAGGAGAGTCCACACACTTCCAGAAGAATTCAAATCCCTTTTCCCACAGCCTCTTTCAGTCCGTATGATAAATGACACCCGTCATTCCGCCGTTGCCAAACAGCACAGAGGGGAATTGTACTGATATATGATTCACAAGAACAGGAAATAAACTCTGCCTTTCTCTGTAGCTCTCCCACTTGCCAAGTAGGACGGACCTGGACAGTGTCAAGGCTCTCATGGTGGAGGCAGTGGGAAGGCTGACGGCGCTTTAAACCCAAAAAGGGAATAGACAGTGGGTTTCCAAAATGAACTCTCCCCTCTCTCTCTCTCTCTCTTTCTCTCTCTCTCTCTCGAGCTCCTGATGACTGATGAAAGAGCCACTGCATTAAAATAGCATCTATGGGAACGAGTTTTAGGAGGATCGGGAGAAAAAAATTAAAACAGAGGGCGCGCTAAAGTCTGCAATTATCAAACAAGGGGAGAAAAAATATAGAATGAGCAACCTCCCTCTGCCCCCAATTACAATGCAGCTAGTGAGGCTAATTACGGCGCCTTGATTATTTCAGATTTCTGAGTGAGGGAGACTGACAAAGACTCAGAGACATCGGGTGCGAGTTCAGATAAGGCTAGTTCACACAGACTTCACATACTATTTATAAAATGAACGTGTGAAATATACATTCGCAGGTATGGATTGAGATTGATAACGTAAAACGTGTCAAAGCTTGAATAGCGTAAATGGCTAACGACGTACATTTGTACCATTATCTACCTTTGTGATGTGTCTGTGTTTGTTTCTGACTAAATAAATACATGTTTTGGCACCATTTAGTTGTTAGAATTGCATTAGTTTCAGGGTATTTTGATATTAATGGGGTTAGGGTTTCTATTTATTACATGAAGTCTCTCCAATTCTACATTTCTTAGTAGTAATTATTGATAATACTTTAGTTTAGTGTCTGGGAATCTATTCTTAAACTTCTTATCTATTATTTGTTTCTGGATTGGATTAGTTTTGGGGTATTCGTTTGGTCTTTGGAGTTTTTTTTAGCTTGTCATGTTTCTATTTATTACAGGATCTCTCCAATTCTTAAAGCCTTGGTAATAAATATTGTAAAAGCGCTATGTTTAGTCTTTAGGCTGCTATCCTCAAGCTTTGGATTGCTTATCAGGGTGTCCCATTTCACATATCTCCAGTATGTCTTACGATGGTACTATTTTTATTTTTGTTTCACTTGCTTTATTGTTTGATGTCTTGTGTATATTTGTGTTGTAGGAGCTGCCATTACTACACTGTACTGTTCACATGACAATCAAGCTTTTGAATTTGAATTGAATTGTGAGTATTTTGAATTAAAAGCAAAGAATAAAAACATGCAGCTGGTAAAAAACCATCCTATTGTTGGTGTTCTTGTGTCAGAGAGACAGAAGGAGAGGCACATCCTGCTGCTGTGCGGCTGCTCGCCTTCAGGCTAGTCCCTCCAGGCCGGCGCTCAGTGGTAGGCCTCCCTCTTGGGCTCTGAGCGTGGGGATGTGCCCAGGGCCAGGACCAGCAGCACTCAATCACCCAGACAGCGACATCCTTTCGCCATCACCATCAGAGAGGCCCCCCTTTGGGGTGGTGTGAGGGAGGGGTTGGGGGAGATATTTATGGGTAGAGCGCACACACACACGCCCAGGCGGCTGCGACTCCGCTGATATACTGTCGGCTGGACTGTGGGATGGAGCCATATAGTTCATCTCCTCCTCATTTTTAGCCCCTAACCAGACCCTTGTAAGTGCTCCTCTGAGCTTTACAGGTTGGGTCTGATGCAGGAAGCAGACAGCGAGCGATGCACCGCATGTAAATCTAGCGCTCCAAATGTTAATGTGGGGCTAGAGTTACAAGGTATTTATTGGATCACATTATCAGTGATTGCTTTGTTTGAAAATGTGACCAAATGACCAAAATAAGTTGCATCTGGGGAAAAGTATGAGGTCTTTTTTTTACAAAAGACACTTTGAGTCAAGCCCTACATGATAAGCAGCATATGTGTATCTAAGAGGTGTATTTTAATGCCTCTTTACCTTTGATTTCAGGGCAGAATAATTACAGAGGAAGCCATGTAAAACCCCGTGGCAGATTAGGGAAGTGAGTTGGAATGGGTTCAAATTGTTGCTCTGAAGTAAAGAGGCTACTCGGCACCACAAGGGGTTTGTTTCCTCAGGCAGGCCGAGGGGATTAAAAGAAGCCATAAAAGGTCTCTGTAATGGCATCAGTAATGTCTCGCTGCCATTAAAAACGGTGAGAAAAACATCTGCTTTGCATTTTTCTCTCCCCTGCTACTCATTTGTCTTTCAAACTGTCTCGGAGAGTGGCTTGGTTTCAGTGTGCTCGTATTTTTTTTGTCAGGATAGGGTTATTTTACAGACTTCACGTGGTGAACGATAACTTCAAATCAGGATCATATTTGCAAATACTAAAACAACATTACAGTTCAGAAATACATTGAAACCTTGATAGGTGTTTGCTTGTTTTGACCATAAGCATCAAACTAGTGTTCATGTAAACATGGACTCTGTTACCATGAATAGTTTCCTGTAAAATAAATGTTATCAGCAACCTAATCTGAGTTTAAAATATAAAAGTAATATGACCTGATTACTGTCCATCTGTATTATGTAAGACAACAGAACAAGTTCACTTCAGAGAAGAAGAAACCAATATATTTAGTAACAAAAATATGTCTTCTGTTTATATATATGTGTATGGAAAACCTGCCTTTAAGCTCATGCTACAGTTTAAAAATGCAGAAAAGACATCTGAGCTGACAGAAAATGCTCTGTTTTAGCTCAATACACACAGTTACACTCACACACACTATTGAATGAACATATAGAGTCACCTACTGAATTAAAAAAAGAACAAATGAACCAAAGAAAGGGAAAACGGGGCAGTAGAAGTACAGACTCACAGTTAAAGTATTAGCCTACAGAACAGTTCAGCTTACAAAGAAGAGATACAAATGATTAACATTGTAATCCTGCTAGTAATCCCCATTTTGTTTAATCTGATTAGTTATTTTTCCATGTAACTGTAAGGTAGTAAAGTTATATCTGTATCCTGGCAATCCAGTCACATCGTAATCCGTTACTCCTCAAACCTGTGTGCTGTTTATTTTTCCATTCAAGCTAAAAAGACAGCTTTTAAAACCATCTGTATCAGGTGCCAGTTTTAGCAAACACCTTGATTGTTTTATGGTTAGCCCCCTAACCATTAGCGGTGCACTGTGTCCTCCTCCTTCACGGGGCTTCTGGGAAGCTGAGGCCCTGCAGTAATCTTTTTCTCTGCTAACCCTTTAATAAACCATAGCCTGCTTCATTAGCTTCCCCTCACACAGTGATTGATCGGTGCCAGTCAGAGAAAAAAAAAAACCCATCCTCGCCGGGGCCTATACCTCTCTCCTCCACCAACTGAATGAAGCCAAGCTACCACCCATCACACTATTAAAGGAGAGTATTCAGCGTGAGCCAAAGAGGGAGGGGCATCAGCCGTGGATGGCAATGCAACAGTGTTCCTTTTGTTCAAAGGTTGGGTCAAAATCAATTTATAGGATGCACTATACTGGGCTCAGTATATTAGATTCTTATGGG
Organism: Eleginops maclovinus; assembly: GCF_036324505.1. Taxonomy (NCBI): domain Eukaryota; kingdom Metazoa; phylum Chordata; class Actinopteri; order Perciformes; family Eleginopidae; genus Eleginops; species Eleginops maclovinus. Next base: position 23,972,611 of record NC_086349.1, on the reverse strand, counting down.
TTGAGATTCTGTCTCGACACGTGAGTGGAACAAAAAAAGAAAAAGGATTCAGTTAGATTTCAACAATGAGCTGTTCATATTACACGGACCAAAATACACGCAGAATGCAGCATGACTGAGGAAAAAAAGTGGTGTGGATAAAGGTGCAGTTTATAGACAGGATGACTCATTATTTAGCTTCTTGCTTAACAGGTCTCACATTACTATTAAATGTAATTCACTGTGACACTGCATTACTCATTCCTCGTAGACATTTCTCAGTAAATATAGATAGTTAATCATGGATAATGAGATAAAACGGTCTGGAAAAAAGTCCTAAAATGTCTTAAGATTACACATTAGACAATGAATTTATTATCTTAAGGTTAGTTTAAATATGTAGCACAAAAGCAAAGTGCTTTATAAGAGGGGAAACAGTTAAGTTAGTAACTTTCCTAGCAACATAATAAACTCCCCTTGAATACTAATTTAGAGGGAAATTGCCCCTCTGATAAAAAACCCACACATGTTTATAAAGATTAATTCCCAAGTACACAAAGTTAAGTTACTAATGTTAAATTCAACCGGAGGGGGGAAGAGGAGCTAACCACGAGTGGATATTGCAGCATTCCTGTAATAAAGACGTATGATTTCACTCTCCCCCATTAGTAGCTGGACTCTGTTCTCTTTAGTAAACCTACAGTGTGTGTGCAGTGTGATTCCTCACCGCTGAACAGCGCAGGAATAGAGACACAGAGGGGAGAGATGCTGCTCAGCTGCAGTGATAAAGTCAGTAATATCACTATCTCGCCCTCCTCTCCCCAGAATTGCTATAAACCTATTTCGAAAATTGCACCCATATATTCAGGGCAGACAGTTAGCCCGTCCCGGTGACAGGGCAAACTTTTAGGCTGAATTATGCCACTGTCATTCAGAGGGGTTTATCAAGGAGGGTCAATAACTCACAGACACCCAAAAATCTGAAAGAGGACCGTCAACCCGGAGCCTCTGCCTCTCCTCTGCAGGCAGCTGCTGGGCTGCCACTGAGCCGCCTGCTGCTGTGTCAGGACGCAAGATGGTGCCCAGTCACGCTGCTGCATGGGAAACACTGGGAGCTGTGCAACCCCCGGTGCAAGCAGACACAGAAACACACTGTGGGAGACCGGAGACGTCACTGAAATTACCCAAAATGCACTCAAAAAGCTGGAGTTTTTAATTATAACTGACACATTGCAGTCTTATGTAAATAATATCTTTTATATTGTGTTAACTTCAATAGTGATTCTTTATCTTCAGAGTCAAATGTATATATATATTTTCTCTAATTCCGGTTTATTTTTTATTTCTATTTTGAGATGTTTATATTTTAGAATTGTTTATTTCAACTTTTAAAATGTCTAATTATGTGCAATGTTTGGGATTAATACAGTTCTTCTTATCTGATCTTATTACTTTGCACACTTTATAATATAGATGTTATATTTATTGTTTATTTAAAGTCGTGAGTTAAACTATTATAGTGTTTTCCAACTTATTTGTGAATAGTTTACACTATAGATATTCTCTAGATAAACATCTTTCTATTGTACATTTGTTTGGATGTACTCTGTTAGTTTTAATTCATGTGCAATGCCTTATGACATGCTGCTTACAAATCAATAAGGAATATTTAATCTAATCAAATCAAATAACTATTTTCAATGATCATTAATCACCTGTACATTGTGTAGATTAATCCGTTTTCAACACATTTTTACCAGTAGAATTAAAAGAAAGTAAATTCTCAACGTCTTCATGTTCATATATGTTGTTTTTTTAAATACCAACAACAACAAGAACTATAAACTTTAAGATAAATATAATATATGTAAAAAAAAATGGCAAGTTTTCACATTTCAAATTTTTTTTGCCAATAATTTGTTATAAAAATGACTCCAAATAATTTATACATTAGTTTTTTCTGCTCTTTATTACAATCAGTATACTTACAATTCATAAAATACTAAATGCACCCAGAAAAATGATCCATACTTTTCCTGTGAAGCATGTTTCATTTAGTTTTTAAAAATAAATAAAGATGTCTTTATTAACCGGCCCTAATGACCACTATGATTCAGTGCTGACAAACACTGTGGATCCAGACAAACATCTCTCAGCTTTCTGTCAGGGATTCTGACTTTCTCCTCCCATTTACCACAAAACCTCGACTCTATCACTCCTGTGCAAAAATAAAACAAAAAAACATGACGCCATTTTGTCCCATCTTAGGCTCCAAAACCCATTTCACCCTGACACTTATCTGCAATTAGCCATGTTAGATGTTTTGTCATGTGCAAACACTTAGCAGAATTTGACATTCATTTGATTCTAATGGGCTTTTCAGTGGGGGTTATGCCTGTAGGACGTTACGGAGCGAATGCATGACTGTTCACCAAAAAACATTTGTCACTGGAGGACCGAGTAAATTGGCATCATTTATTGTTACACTTTGTATTTCCTTCAGTAGGTCAGACACTATTTAAGCTTTCCTTTAAAGTCTTTTCAGGGAGACTTTTGCTGCTTGTCTGACGGGTGATATCACCTGCAGCTGTTTACAATTAGCTGAATTGTTTCCCGCAGCAGTGCTTAAGTTTTACTCACCCTCTTTAAAAATCTGTATTTACCAGATGGCCGTACATTGAAGATCCTTTTTATACGAGCCTAATGCAACTCAACCTGCACAGCCCATAATAAAAACACATTAGTGCCAAAGCAGCATGGTGGAAAAAGTTGTTGGACTTAGAAACAGTTTAGCCAAGGGATTGTTTAAAAAGCTCTTCATGTTCAGATTGTATTTAAAAACGCACAGGTGAGACCAAAATACAACGTGCCCTAAAGAGAGAGTCACCGGGCGCTGAGCAAAAACTACTTCTCTGCGCCGGGCAGCAGGAAAAGTGTGTTTGGGTCAGAGTGATACATTGCCCACACACTCTCTGTGTAAGAGTTAAAGCCGAACTGAAAAAGAACGAGGTCTATCAGACTCCCACAGCCATGAGCTATTTTACATCCTGCAGGCCTCTGCTGACAGACGAGTATCCGCACACTTATTGTACTGAAGGATAATTCTGTTATCGAGTGTGGCCCAGTTTTGGAGCTCAACAATACAGACTAAGTTTTGAGCTCTTTAAATCCACTGGTGAAGGCTATCAAGTGCCATTTCTGAGAGGGAGCTGTCACACAGACAACACCAGAGAAAAACAGTGCAGCGAGGATCTGATGTCCTCCTGATCAGCACTGCTTTCAGATTTTAACAAACATATCCTACATATTTCGTGCATAGATTTGTAAAATACGTTAATTCATTTGGTTTTTCAATACTGTCTGTGCCTCAGCTTTTATCTTTGCTTATGTTTGTGATTTTGTGTACGTTGTGTATTCGTGGGTTTATATATAAGTGTGCATATGTGCTTTATATGTGCCACAATTGCAACTAATTCTGCTTCTGTTTTTCTTTTAATGCCATCAACTTGCCGTAGATAAAATTTGCCTCTATGGTTAAATCTGGCACATTACACGATGGACTTACAGTACGGGCTCATGATAATAATGTGCATTGTGTCATCTCAGATAAGTAAATACAACTATGGTTTAATTCTAAATACCCCACACCAGTTACTCTGTTCTAGTTACTGTAGTGTAAGTATGAACCATGAATGCTTGCTAAGCGCCAGTTAGTCTCAGTTAGTCTCAGTTCGTCTCAGTTAGTCTCAGTTAGTCTCAGTTCGTCTCAGTTAGTCTCAGTGCAAAATGAGACTGTTGTCTGTTGCTCTAGTGACAGAACGAAAGCGAAAGACACTTTGTTAGAGAGTGAAATAAAGGCAGTGTGATTAAAAGCTAGCATTAGCTGTATTAAAAGACTGTATTAACTCCACAAATGTGCCTGGTTTTCTACAGAAGTTGATTTTGTAAGTACTTTGAAGATAACTCCAAGAAAAACGCCAATTCAAATATTTGTTAGTCACCAAAATCCTGATGGAAATAAGGGGTCTAATGAATAGAGGCTGTCCAGATAATTACTGTTCTCAGATTTCAAACTTACATTTTGATAACTCTCCTAATTCATGGATAGTTTTGTAATAATTCTAATTTCTAAGCAGTTACTTTAACTGTTACCAGTTTTACTGTAAGTACAAACCATGAATGGTGCGTCATGAATAAAGATCAGTGTACACACACTGGTGTGTGTTCGCCTGTAGGGCAGGAGTGCATTCCAGTCAGTAGAGCGACGCCACTCTATATCCCGCCAGAGGTGGAGATGATCCTCTCACAGTGGGGCCTTTCCTTTGTGTACACGTGTGTTTAGTGTTGTCCCGGCAACTGCAAGCCCGCTCCCTCATTGGGCCGGGCCGCCCCGCCCTGAGCGCTGTGCAGGATACTGCTAGCGGAGCTAATAGTCTACCTGAGGTCTAGCTAAGCAGGCACATGTGTGTGTTGAGTATATGTGGCATCATCAAAGCATGAGCATAATTACAGAGTTGGGTTATTGCTGTATGTGGCTGTTATTTTCATTAACATTCATTTCCCGTCTCGGAAAGAGTAAATACCCACCCACCAGCTTAATCACAGGTTTATTTCAAACCAATGTAGTTATCTCCATGATATGATCATGGCCTCGATATGACGATGGATGAGATATTTATTTTATGAGAAGCAGACCTTTATGCAGAAACAGAGGTCTGTGTGAGAAGACAATAAGGAGTAAATGAACAAAGGGAAACTAAAGATGTATATTCTTTATGATCACAGAGATTCTGAACGTACTGTATTTTTACAATAAAAACCCCGGGCCTCCCTTTTTCTTTTTTGACACGGCATGATACTAATATCATGCAACTGGTCATGTCCAAATGGGAACGTGTTTGCAGGTCTTTGCAGATTTACGTTGCATTGAAATGCAGGCAACCTTGGCAGGAAATAAGAGATGGGAAAAAAGCCAGCCTTTCATCATTTTCCCCAAATCAGTGGAGGAAATGAATATGCATGCCCTCAGGCGTGAGGGGAAGGAAATACAGGGGCTGATGAGGTCCCTAAAGGATGCGTCTGGACAGTACCGGAACTTTTCAGCTGGGTCGCTGCCAGGGTGTGAGGGCCGCTGTGGAGCATGTAGGAAACACATGCAGACATAAAAGGACACCCACACACACAGTCACACTCTCACCAGAACAAACAAACAAACTTTAAGGGTGAATGAACACACAAACATGTTCACAAAGGCTCAGATTTGTTAAAGGGCTTTAACTCCCATCTTCCTTCTTACAGTAGTTTGACAAAGAGATTAAAAATGTGGACTTATTACATGTATTTTCAGGTTGTATTTTGTGTCTTTACTGTGAAATGTTTACGTGCTTAAATGTTCAAAAAGGTCTTTTAATTTTCCCATACTGGCTGGCTGGCTCTGTTGTGATTGGTCAATCACTCAGAGATGTCGCGCCCCTTAGCCTATCGCGTACAATGTGTTGGAGCGTTAGCCAATAGAAGCACCATTTCAACATAGCCATATCTAACGTATGTAAACAAAGGGAGGGAACTGGGATTTTAACCTTTATAGACCATTTACATGCACACAGACTACAGGGGGGGGGAAGCATGATAGGGCCTCTTTAAAATATAAATTAAATTAAAGTTGTTCCTAAACCGAGCGGATACACTTTGATTAAAAGAGGAAAGTCTCCACCTGGTTTTAATTCTCAACAGGACAAACTAAAAGAAACCTCATGAACTTAGAAAGCCAAAACAGAAACTCCTTCTACGCTGTCCTCAAATCCCAGGTCCCAGAACAAAGACTGTTAACAAATTGTTATCACACTCTGCAAGCAGTAGTATGGCATCAATGAGTGCTGCTTGCTTTACCAACACTGCATAAAAAAAATCTGGACACTAAACCAGCATCCCCACATGAACCGTGAGTCCGGAGAATCAGAGAGTCTGGATGGGAGTTAGGTGCTACCGATCCACAACATGAACAACTAACTCACTGAGGGGGTGAGGAATTCCTGGTTAGGGATTATAGCGGGCTTCAAAGGAAGCTATTCAAGGCTGCGAGAAGAGCAGTGGCTGTGAATAGAAACGAAACAAAACCACATTCCAAAAAACGGAAGTGCGTATCATGACGAGTGGATTGTGATACGAGCGCTTTGCATTGTTAAGGGTGTTGCTGTTGGATTTAATGAGGTCAGCCGCCCCATTATCCCGTTGTTAGAGGAACCATGAGTGAGATTAGAAATAATTTGGTGCAACGTTCAGGGTTTGAGCCAGAGTGACGCAGACCCATCACTGCACCCAACTGTCCCCTATTAAACCAGGCTGTTAGCAGACTTCTCATTTTAGGTTTCATAACAACAATTATTTCATAAGTGGGTCAAACTATGAGATGAAACTGATTGCTGTTGATCTAGTAAACATGCAGTGGAAAGTGGAATAAAGATCAGCGGGATGGAAATCGAGCATTATCTAAACTTGAAGTGTTAAAATACTGCATTTAATTTGTCTGGATTCCCACAGAAGCTACAGATGAGTTTTAGTTTAAAGAACTCTAAGCCGAAATCTGATACAAATATTCGTTAGTCGTGTACTTTTTTGATCATCATATTTCTCCTACATTGGATTTAACATGTTATATATAATCAAAACAAAACTAGAAGTATACATCTGTTTAATATAGCTTATTATAGTATACATTCTAGGCACATTTGAACTTCTTCAGACAATCATGGTTGAAAAATTGAATGTAAAGTGTGGAAAATACAAACATCCTCTCAGAATGATCTCCGATGTTTCCCTGATCAGGTAAGATTCAAACATTATCAATCCAACCTTTCCCTCTAATCTAAACCAGGTTGCTACCCACAAGTAAGAACCTCTTTAATGGTGATGATTGAGCAGATTACACTCTTTCCAGATCCATCACTGACCCGCCGCTGCACCACTGTCCTGCACGGGTGACTCAGAGTTAAAGTCGGGGCCTTTGGCAAAAGCAATAATCTGTGTGTGACCTCTGTTGCATTTTAGGCATGAGTGGGCCCGGGGCGACAGTTACCAGGGATACACTTTACCAGCGCAGGGAGGACATGTCAGTCAAACACAGCGTGAGTGAGACAGACAGCAAGAGAGGCAGGTATACATTCAGACAGAATCAGAGCTTAATATAACAAGAAGTCGTTTTGACAGAAGGACAAATGGCCACACAGAGAGAAGCAGCTATGCAAGAATTCAATAAGGGTTCCTATATGTCAATTTCATGGTCGGGTTTAAAGTTTGACGCGGCTGACAGCCTAGTAGCCTTAGGTGCGTCGGGTCGGAATAAAAGTTTGGAGATCTGGAAATAATCTGACAAATGTTTCAAGCTTTTTTGGAGACTTTCTACGAGCGCCGTGAGTACAATGAGACAGGCGAAGACGGACAGCGAGAGGCGACTGCGCCGGACAAAATGTCTTTAGGGTTCCCAATAGACTCTGTTTCACCAGACTGAATAGCTTTCCTGACTGCCACAACACTGACCTCCCACTGACACGGAGAAAATGACCACTTTCTACAACTTTGAAATGGCCTGGGGGGGAGCACGAGATACCAAGTACTGAAAATACAACAGACAATTGCTGACTCAATGTTTGTCAGGATACGGGAAGGAGGAAAATGTGTCCTTGACAACTTAAACGGTTTTGGATTGAACACGACTTATTTTGACAGTTAGTTCTATATCAATGACTCACACACTTCAGGACAAAAACATATTCTTCAAAGGGAAACTTGACGTATTGAAAACAAGCTTAAAAAATAAACGTATGAGAGGAGTAACCTTGTCACCACTGATGTGCTCTTGTGAGGATGACCAGGTGCCAGCAGGTTTCCTGTACCTGTATTACTATTATCAGCCTAATGAAAAACAGCCGCAGCACAACACCATTATTTTCCACAATCCCTTAGGAGCAATGCAGCCCTATTAGATCCTCCAGCTGATCCATCTACACACATACCTACCACACTAAAGGCCATAAAATGTGACTGTAACACATCGCAATATTATAGTTTGCTTTTAGAGGCCTCCCCGTCACTCAGTCCATCTTAAGAATGCTGTTCTGGTTTACAAGTAACAGCTGAAAACCAAGCTGAGAAACACCGTCCCGTCTTGATAGGCAGGATGACTTACGGCTGGCCCGGCTAGCAACCCCTTGAATGTCTGGCCCGAGATATATGACGAACAGGCCAACGTGGGAGGACGTGGAGTCCCTGAAATTCTTGTAAAGGAGGGGGCAGATGATGAATCTGCAACAGTACGGCAGCCATACTGTAGTTATCATCAGTGAGGTCGTGGGATGTGCGTTTGGTAGACATGCGTAACATTCAGAACATCCTTGTTGGGTTTTATTGAAGCTTAATCCAATATGTTCACAGGTTTTTTTAGGAGGTTGTTGCCAGCTGGACGTACTATACGTGGTGTCGAGTAACTAAGTACATTTACTCAAGTACTGAACTTATTTGTATCTCTACTCCAGTCAAATTCAGAGGTATATTCTGTACTTTTATTCCACTACATTAATGTAAGACCTGTAGTTACTAGGCAGATTAGGATTCATGATATGAAATATAATCAACACTTAAATAAGACTTCAGTTATACCTGGTAACCTACCCTTAACCAGCTTCAACACATTAATAAAAACACTTCATTTATATTTTTCTGAAATGGAACAATCTGCAGAATGAGTAGTTTTACTTTTGGTACTACTTTGGTATATTAAATGTATTTTTGATGCCAATACTTTTGTACTTTACTTTGTAACAGAGTATTCCTACACCCTGGTACTTCTACTTTAACTTGAGTACAAGATCAGAGTACTTCTTCCACCTCTGGTACTAATCTGAAAGACTTCTGTTGGATTTAGCATCATGAAATCTGGGTGACGACGACTTTTACCCACACCCGCGTTGTGTGACGTGTCAGCGCAGTTCCTTTGGCATGGTGTTTGCTCTCAGTCTGACACACTTGGACCGTAATTAGACAAGCTGCTTCCTGTACAAAGACCTCCCTGTTTAATATTAATCATGTGAGGATAAAGTTGTAAATCCATCCTCTGCGGAAATTCCCCCCTTCTTTCATGTTCTCTCAAAACGGAGAATAGGGGCTCTTCTGTTATGGTGCAAAAGCAAGAAGCGACACGAGCCTTGAAATCATCAACAGATAAGGAGTGTTCAATGTTGTGTTTTCTATGCAGAGAAAAAACGAAACAAAATCAGATCATCGTGATAGCTTGAGTTTCTGCCACATGACCTCATCTCCAGGACAAGGTTTCTATAACAATGTAGGAAAAATATTGTGAGTATATTTTGTTATGGGGTGTTTAGTGGAATTAGTTTGTCCTCATGGAATATCATGGCATATAAAATGCTGCAGAATAATATTTTTGGTTTCCACACATTCATTTTCTTCTCTAAATGATACCATTCGTCATGCACCTCGTTACAGAGACAGTCAATTTTGAACCAATTGCCTCTAATTTTTAACTGAAATAATACAACATGCACATTTTTCATCCGCCTGACACCCATTGACTTATGATTGTATGGAAACTGCAGAATGTGGCTGAATAAACACAAAGGAAAGTTCATTCGCAGCTTTTAGAGGAAGTCTGTTCTTAGGTGTTATCAAAATCAAAGTCAAAGGAAATTTCAGATGTAAAAAAAAGCGCTTTGATTGAGTTTGAAAAGTTCTTTATCTCACACACACCTTTGCAGCAGATGAACTGGTCTGACGGTTCACGACCAATAAGACTGATCATCTAAAGCAGCTGTAAGTGCATAGAGACCGAGCCATAGGCTACAGCGCCGACATGTTGTGCGCTTCTCCTTAATCAAGTTGTAAGTACAACAGAATTATTCTACATTCATCACGGACACCTAAGCTGTCACTGCTGTTTAATGAGTATCAATTAAGCTGTTTCAACAGACTAGCTCAGCACATACTGTAGAGACAAACAGGCAGGCGCAGCCCCGAGGAGCAGCCTCTCAACACAATGCGGTGCTCGGTCTCTGAGGTAGTTTAGGTACAGGATTAGGGCTGAAAACAAAGCAAATGTTGGGCGTTTTCTATTTAGAAGACAATCACATCACGCCCAATGACTTGTAGTTCACACCGGAAGAATGTAAGGCTTTTAAAATTGTATTTGAATCATTTTTTTATGCTTAAAAAAAGGTGTTTTCAAATCATTTCTCATATTTGCATGATCTAAATGGATTTATATATATATATATCTGCATGTAGGAAATATTTCTATGTTGGGCTTTCATGTAGTATACTGACAACATGTAAGGTATTTAAGAGTATGTAATTAATTTAATTATAATAATAACATATTAGAATTTCTCTTTGGAATTTTGTTGCTACTGTAATTGTATAATATTGCTAAAATATATTACTAATAATCACATGTCTCTTATTCAAAACCACATAGAATAGATAGAATCAGAGGATGAAACCCTCTCTATTGTCACACACATGCACACAGCAGAGCACACACAGTGAAATTTGTCCTCTGCATTTAACCCATCCTAGTACTAGGAGCAGTGGGCAGCTATCGTGCAGCGCCCGGGGAGCAATGGGGAGGGGGGATTGGAGGTGTCCGGTGCCTTGCTCAAGGGCACCACAGCAGGGCCTAGGAGGTGAACTGGGACCTCTCCAAGTAGCAGTCCACTTTCCTTTTTTCAAGTCTGTTTGGGGACTTGAACCGGCGACCCTACGATTCCCAGTCCAAGCCCCTACTGACTGAGCCACTGCTGGACAATTTCACTTGGAGAATGCGGGCAAATCAAAGACAAATAAAAATAAAGGTTATACAATAAACATCTAAAAAATGGCACCCTCCTGGTGTCAGGGGCCGGGTGTTAATGTGTCTAATAGGGTGCGTGAGCCACTGGACCCCCCACCATGAGGCAAAAACAAACCCTTTATTCTTGTCACTTTATATTCAGTTTGACATTAAAACTTGTTTGCTGCTCACGAAAAATTATCAAATGAGCCATTCAATAATTTGAAAGCTTCGCTAATTAGAAAGCTGGAGTTTCTAACCTCCCCCCCCCCCCCCCAAATCAGTGTTTGTATTGAGAGAAGAGTTTGTTAGATAACACTGAGAGCATTAACAATACATGGAGCAATTACCCAGCTAACGGAGCTGGATGGTCTCCAATGCAAAGTAAGTACTAATTCAAAACTATTATACGTCTTTTATTTGTAAATGCAGGCTTATAATAGACAAGCAAATGTGGTTAACCTACAAAAAACATCTGTATTTATGGTAAATAAAGGTTAACCACGACTGCATGTTGGCTTTTCCCAATCATTTCAACTGGCAAACACCGACGAGTGCTTTAGTTTGATGAATCATCGATTTTTTAAATGTTATTTTTAGTGGTAACTGTGTATAACTCACTCAAACGCCACCAGAATTAAAGGTATTTACGTAGAGTTAATTACGGGGCTGTAAAATACCTTAAAATGTGATTAATTCTGAGTGTTTATTTTCAGGAACCGAGACTTTATAAACGTAGTATTATACATATAAATAAAGATCAGAAACATTGGAATGATTTTGCCCTGCAGTATGGTGTAATTTAGGGAATACATTATTTTGCTTTGGCTGATTAACTGATTCATTGGGACTGATTGTTTGCCAAAGCCATTTAAAACCAACCGACAATAGCTCATTACGAATCAGTACGTTCTTGATTGGCTGTAATAACGGGCGCTTGTTTTTAGATTTCTTCTCCCTTTAACTAGACTTAATTGCGCAAAGTGTGAAAGCCTCCGTTTGACCCGCGCGGAGAGACTGGAGATCAGAGGGCAGGAAGGTCAGCCGAGCCGGTGAAACATTGACTTGATTCATCAAATTAGGTTCTATGTAATTGCACTGCATGACGACTCATAAAACACGCAGGCTATAAAGCTGTCAGGAAGCCATCAGCCTCGTGCTAAATGAAGTTACAAAAGGTGCAAGGTTCACAACTTCATGCAGTGCTCGAGTTAAGTGTCCAGAAGCACTTCCTCCGGTCATAACCTCGCTCTGCGGTAACCAGAAAACTGAGCAGGGCGCTACACCTTCATTTTGAGGTTTTCTTGTATTGAAGTGGGTTTTTAATTCATAAAACCATTATTCCTATCATATATTCCTTTGTTTAGGTAATGGTTTGTGTATTTTAAAGAGCATTAACTACTCAGATTAGATTAGATATACCTCATTTTTCCCAAATTAGGGACTTTTTTTTGTCACAGAAGCTTCGTTTAAGTAAAGTTTTGTGAGTTTCAAATGTCAAACATAGATTATTTTCAAACCAATAATCGATTTTTTCCCAGATTTGCTTATCAGCTTTAGAGGGTAAGTAAACAAAGTGTATATTTAATTCAATTGGATTAGATTAGAAACACTTTATTCATCCAAATTTAAGATTTTTGTCACAGCAGTATAAGTTCAAATAAGTAATAATTCATATATAAACAATATGTCACTATATCCATTTTAAAGGTGTGCAAAGTGGTACATGTTTGCACACTTTTCCTATCATTTTTTATATATTTTGGGGGAAATCTTTTATATATTTGTTGGTATTGAAAGCCTGCAGCTACAAACAATAGCAATGCTTATGAAAGTGTCCTTTATCAGTGATGCAATCTGAAGTCTATCAGCTGTTTACTCCTTAATAGAGCCTTAATAAACAAACTTCCACCACACCTGAATGTATATCTAACAGAGTGACCTTTCGGAGCGTCGCAGAGCGTGCAGTGTGAAGGCGGTTTACCTTTGTAATTGTTACAGATCACACCATTAGCACAATATTGTCATAGCTCCTGCTCTGGCAGTCAGTAGCAGCTGAGGGTTAATTTGCATAATAAATCTTAATTGAAGCTCATTAAGGATTAGATAAGAAGCAAATCAGGTACACCGCGGATAACTTAAGATTAATGTTTTCTGATTTTGGACGCTCGCATATTGAAGTGGAACGCCACATTAATTCATTAAGAGGTATTTTGCATCATTGGGTGATGTATTAAACGCTTTAAATCCAACAAGACGGTCCTTAATAAAGCTGGGATACACATCTCAAAATCAGAGCAGAGTGCTTTTTACAGGGTATATACGATATGGCAACCTCATACAAACACTTCTCCGGTTAGTTTAACCTGATCCGGCTGTGATTGTTTTTAAAAGACCCCCAAACCATATGGCCAACATGTACGCCCTCTGACTGACTCTACATGTAGGTCAAAAACTACAAGATGGATGTCCTCACTTAAATCTTGCTGAATTGAAAAAGAGATGACGTGCTCTTGACAAAAGTGAATCTTATGAGTTACAAAGACATAAACTACGGGGGGAATGTCAATCATTAAAATAATGCAAAGCACATGTGGTGCAATGTGTTACACAATAAAGGATATAAAGCATACCTCCTCTGTGTAATCAATACCAGACCCACAATGCTACTGTACTAACTGTAAGCTTGCCTTGCATTCTTATCCTCTAAATCCCCATAAATGAACAACCAAAGCCATAAAGTCTTTCTTCCTCTGTAAATCATTATATCTGTGGGGACCTGGACAAAATACCATAACATAATTTCTTTTGTACTTGGGATGTCTAGCAGAAATAATGAGTTTTAGCCTGCTCGCAATAAACCCTCCCAATATTCTAGTTATTGTCAGACTTAATGAGTAAAAAAAAAAAACAGAATCATAACAAGAAATAGTCTCTTTTTCTGCAGTGATGATCGCATGGAAACATTATCCACATGAATCACCCCAACGGCATATCAAATTGTGTCATTTGCCTGGAATCTAGTGCAGGTCTCAGAGGGAAGGCAAGGTGAATGAGCAGTTGCTGTAGAGAGGTGCAACACTGCACAGGCACTTGCTTTGAGACCAATCATAACAGGCTGTTTTTTCCACACAGGAGAGCGCACAGCGGAGGAGAGAGATCACTGTGCTGGAGGGCACAGGAGTCTTGGTTCTTATCACCTAGACAGTGCACCACCCTGTCTGCCTTGCACACAAACAAAGCCTTCGCAAACTATTAGCTATCTACACCTGTCACCTAAGTGGCATGCAGCAGAGGAAACGCGGTGAGATCACGCTAAAACCAAACCACCTGACTGTATATCGCCTTTTTTTGTAGTAGTAGCATAGGAAACAAGCTGATGAGGAGGAAGTTATTAAAAGATATCTCTATGGGGAGCAAGTTAGAAAATTGCAGGCGTTGCAACAAAGTGCGAGTAGGGTTTGGTTTGCTCATAAGCAAAATGAAATGTTTAGGCTGGATTGATCAAAACTAAACCTTTGACTTATGACCAGAGATACTGTGCATTGGTGAATACAAAGATGTTGCACCTACTAAATGAGCTAAACAAATACAAACAATCCAACAAAGCACAGAAACTAATATTAAGCGAGGCTTTTCTGATGTTTTTTGTACCCATAAATCACAATTTCAGCCTTGAGAAATACACAAAGAAGAGCTTTACAGCAGTATCAAGTACTGAAATGTTCATTCAGGGAGTGGAAAACATTCATTTAGCAACAATAAACACATCCCCAAGGCCAAGACGCAGCTTTGCCTTTTTGTTTCATGTTGTGTGATTTTTCTCTGGAGAAAAAAGTGAGATTTTGTTCATCATTTTTCACAATTTGTGGAAAAAAAATTGTATTTTTATGATTTAATGCGAATTTTGAAACTGATGGGTTATTGGCATGGCCCCCTTACTTAAAACTATCCTAGGACCACCTCTGTTCCTATTGGTCATTTCCATAATGCATTCGTTAACTTCATTACTGCAGCCAATGGGATCTCCTGTTTCCTACAGTTAATGAAATTGTGAAATACACGGAAAGCTTATAATGGCAACAATATGAGCTGTCGAGCACATGATTACAAATAAGATACAAACAAAATCATCATCATCTTTTCTAATTTAATTACCAGAGATCCAATAAAGCTTGGAAATCTATAAACACCATGCAACCACACACACACACACACACACACACACACACACACACACACACACACACAAATGTTCAGAAAACCTTTGAAATGAAGTCCAGTGAGATTCATCATTATTTTGCTGATCTAAATGGTTAAAATAATGTAAGCAAATCACAGAAAAAAGGGGATGTTGTTATACTGGCTGCAGACAATAGAGGGGTGAAAAAATCCAAGAGGGCGGTAATCTGGTATTAAAAAAACAAAATGAGACACCCTTGTCTTTGCTGCCATTTTCCTCCCAGCTTTTGTCATTCAAAATGGACTTCCTTTTTCCACCTAAACTGGATAAACAACATCTGCCTTGATCGTAGGATGTTTTCTGAACAAACCACTTAGGAGGAATTTCTGCTAGCCAATTCCCACAAGCTGCTGTCAGTCACTAGCTGGCACTGCAACACTTAATGCCTTTGTCTGTTCTCCAATTTATCTTGTTAACAGCAAATTGGGCTAACGGTTTGAGGCACAGAGCTATTGTAAAAAAATAAAAAAAACAGTAAGGGGAATACTCCCACGGCCGCAAAATAACATATGGCTCCCTTCACTCAAAAATGCATCTCGTGCACTTATAGGGCTTTAGGTTTACGCCATATATAAACCTGATACACAAATTTCAACGTAGAATCTGTAGCCTGATAGCCCTCTGTCTTAGTGATGTTTTCTCAGTGATAAAGCAAAGGTTTTAGTGCATCCTATCCTAGAGCGGTGAGTAATTGGCATTTTAAATTACCATACAAACCATGTATGCAAAGGAAGTAAATCAGATACAGCCGGCCTTTACTGGTGTGGTCTCACGTTTACAAATATGCCTATTAATAATACAAT